>NW_022631000.1:8526822-9726822 GCF_010015895.1 Lontra canadensis
TTTCTTTCTTTCTTTCTTTCTTTCTTTCTTTTTTTTTTTTTTTTATGGAAGGGGAGAGACTTATCTTTGGGCCCGATTAGAAGATAAGTGTGTCCCTATCTGCAGACAAGTTGGCAGTTCCACTTCTCATCTGGAGGCTTACAGAAGACTAGGAGCTTACTCTGAGAAAGATCCATGTTCCCCAGCCCTTAGGAAGTTTTTTATGTTAAGTTTTGTGTCTATACTTTTTGCATCACAATAACGCAGTGGAGCAAATACCGTTGCCTCATATGGATTTAAGTCAAAGTGGGGCCTTGGGCAAGCACTGTGGTACTTGGTCCTGAACCCAGCTTATATATAACCCAGTTCTTGCTTCAGGACCCCAGGACAGCATGTAGATAAGAGAGTCTCAACTTTTGAAAGTCAGGAAGCCTTTATGTGTGATGAGCAGTTAAGGGAACTGGGACATTATGCCAGGAGAAAAGACTTATTATGGGAACATAACACCTGTCTTCCAGGTTTTGGAAGTCTGTCACATGAGAGAAAGCGGATTACTTTATGTGACTTCAGGGAACAACTAGTTCTGACAGAATGATAGTTTTTTCCTCAAATTTTTAAAGATTTCAGAGAGAATTGCCCTCTAATATGGTCACTGTCTTTGTGTAAAAAGTTGGATAATTAAGTCTTGGGAATATTGTAGTAAAATGAATTTCTGCATGGGGAAGGACGTTAAATTAGGTAACCTAGACTGACACCCAACTCTGAGAGTCTGATTTGTGTTTGTTTTGGGTTTTGGTTGGTGAGATCTATGATTTGTAGTTTTTGACTTGGAGTTTTTTATTTTATTTTAATAGTTTTACTTCCAGCAATATAATTATTTTTCTTACAATTTAGGATTAACATCCTCTATGGTGGGGGGGTACTTTTAAGAGCCCGAAACAAGGTAAGGCATGACTAGTGCCTGGTGTAATTACTTCCACAAGAAATATTATACTATTTCCTGGATTATGTCCCCAGAGTGAATGTCTGCATTTGTTCCATTTCATTCCTAGCTGTGGAATCCTATCAGGGGTGATGAGGAGAATCATTTTGAAATATATTGAAGCAGAGAATGGAGTTTGCGAAGTATTATTAGGTTTGCTAAGATGAACCTATGCAAATACAAACTGTTGGCATACCACTATAAAAACCAGTGTCCGTGTGGGACACAGCTCTTGGAATGACTTATTAAAGGTCACCAGAGTGATAGTGGCTGCAAAACCATAAAATCCACATTGAGGACTCCTTTCAGATCTTCTTTGCAGAACTAGCATAGTCGCTGTCTGCATGTGGGATAGTTATTCATGAAGGGCTAGAATAATCGAGAAAGGAAAATAAAAATTATTTCAAAATTGATGCAAAATAGCAAATTCTCTGGTGAGAGTAAAACATGTAGGGAAAATTAAATGTACCAGTGTTTCATAATGAAAATAACATTTTTGCTTTGATCTTGTGTGTGGTAAGGTTTACTAAAGGGAAGTTCCTTGTATTCATAGTTATTTGCTGAGGTCTAAAAGTTAACTTATGAGATTTCCCAAAAAAGATAGCTCTGTCATGAATCCACAGTATTTTGGATCTTCCCTGTGAATGATAGGAAGGGGCTGGGTGCTCTTCTCATGTTCATTTTAAAAAAAAAACTTGCATGATCTGCTTCCTTTTCCCCTTCCCCACTTTCTTTTCAGACTTACCAATCATAATTCTCACAGAAAGATTTGAGATGCACTGAAAGTATTAAGGGGGGAAATGAGGTAAAAGAGGATCTGACATTTAATTGAATGTCTAACCCGTTTCAAAAATGAATTTTATAGATTTAACATTTAATAATTTGCCATTTGATAAAGTGGTGATTTTTTTTCTTAAAAAGTATCAATTTCTTACTCATGTGCTTGATTTGGGGGCTCAGAAATCCCAATACTCTTTTTCTTCTAAGTTGCTAATTAATACAAAATAGGTAAAATGAGTGATGGCTAAGAATATTTTTGCTGCCCTTGGCCCAGTCATAGTCGTCAGCCTCATGATGAATCCTCAAAGGTAGAGAGAGGAACTTAACTGATATTTGAATTATTATTATTTTTGGTTACATAAATTAACCCATTTATTAAAGACTAGCAGTGTTTGACTTGATGGGGCTTCTGCTGTTGGCTTTTCAGTTCCTTCGGACTAATGATGGCGGATGTTACTTTGACGGCAGACGTGGTTGTGTAGGTCAAAGCACATCAGCTACCAGGTTCATGCACGAACCATGGTGCCACCTCTCATCTTTTCGTCTTGATTTTGCTGCAGAAAGAGCAAGGGTGCTGTGCATGCTGGCTTATTTCAGTTTTGTTTACTATTTTCCCAAGGGAGGCAACAGTAGCAGGTCCCATATTTACTATCATTCCAGGCTGCTCCGTGTATTTAACCATGTCCCCGCCAAGGAAGTCTGAGCCCTGAGGGTGATCTTTGTATCTTTAGGGTCCTGCATGGGGCTGGGCACTTGGGAGCCCTGCAGGGAATGTTTATGAATGAAAACCTGGGTATTGAAAATAAATTTTACAGTAAGCTTCAGTTTCCCATTTCAGCAAATAGCTTTAGATTAAAGTGTTGAGGTACCTAGGAGCTGGATTAGGAAGATGGCAAGAGTTTTCTTTAAGGGCCTGTGTGTAAAATTTGGGGAGTTTAAAAACATAACCAAATTGCCGCCAGATGTGTTTTGGTATTCAGAATTTTTCAGATTTTAGGAAAATGATATAGTATCTGCATTTTACACTATGCAGTTAATTCCCTTGGGGCATAATGCAAATGCGTGAAGATTCTGATAGCAAAAGCATATGAAGAGTCCTGTTACGTGTGAGGAATTAAGACATTAAGCAATTTCACATTAGTTCTGGTCAGAAGTTGCAGGTCAGTAAGGTCAGATCAGATCAAGTCTGCCAGTCAACGACTCTTCAAAAAAAAAAAAAGGAAACACCACCACTTAGTTCTAAAGCACTTTTGCGATCTCAGGTTTGTATCTGTCAGCATCTGAGGACTGTCATGTCTTTTTCATTAACCAAAACTTTCTGTAGTCTTTTAATGAGTCATCTCTTCATTTTTTATTTCAAGTGAGTAGGTAAAAAATGTTGCTGTTTTTCTAATTTCCCCAAGGAAAACAAAAAAGGCAAACATCTGAACAGTCTGGGGATTGTTTAGTCAGAATTGCCATCAGTATATTGTCTTCTCCAGACCTCATAGGATCCTCTGAGACAACTATTCTTACCATCCTTTTTTTTTTTTTTTTTTTTTTTTTATAAACAACGACAACAGAGCAGTAAGGGTGAAACATCTCATTCTCATTCTAGACCACAAACTAAGCTAGTAGCAAAACTAAGACTCAACCTTCAGTCTTTCTTCCAAGTCTGGAGCCCATCTTCCTTCTCCCAAATCGTGTTTTCACAGAAAAAGCTTTGATGAAACTGGAAAATGAGCACTTGGGTATATGCTTGTCTAGAGTTTAATGAATATGCCTAAAGCCTTTTATTAATTTGAGTCATTTAAATTAGTTTGGCAGAAGTGGACTGATAATTGTAAAGTTTGTTTTGATTTTTTTTTAAGAGGGATGGACTTAAAAAGTTTAAGCTAATTTCAAGTATAGCATAATAAGGCTATTTTTTTGCTATTCTCCCATTTTTGTCTGAACTGTTTAGATGTGTCTGGCATCAGAGGGGGTTAAAATGGAGGACTCAAAGCTAATAAAGGCGAAAGAATCAGATGGTGGAAGAATTAAAGAATTGGAGAAGGGAAAGGAACAAAGAGAAATAAAAATGGAGAAAATAGATGAAGCCAGGGTACAGAAGGAAGCAGAATTTGAAAAATCAGCTAAGGAAAACATGAGAGATTCCAAGGAACTAAGAAATTTTGAGGAGCTGCGAATGGAGGATATAATGGATATAAAAATGGAAGATCCCAAAGAAATTAAAAAGGAAGAACTAGAGGAAGATCAACAATGTAGTCACTTCCCCGATTTTTCTTATTCTGCCAGTAGCAAGATCATAATAAGCGACGTTCCCAGTAGAAAGGATCACATGTGCCATCCACATGGAATTATGATCATTGAAGATCCCACAGCATTAAACAAACCAGAGAAGCTAAAAAAGAAAAAGAAGAAAAGCAAAATGGATCGACATGGAAATGATAAGTCCACACCCAAAAAGACCTGCAAAAAGAGGCAGTCTTCAGAGTCTGACATCGAGAGTGTCATCTACACCATTGAAGCTGTTGCAAAGGGAGACTGGGGCATTGAGAAACTTGGAGCAACCCCTCGCAAGAAGGTCCGCACATCCTCAAGTGGCAAGGGAAGCATTTTGGATGCCAAGCCACCAAAGAAAAAAGTGAAATCAAGAGAGAAGAAAATGTCAAAGGAGAAATCCTCAGACACCACCAAAGAGTCAAGACCTCCAGATTTTATTAGTATTTCTGCCAGCAAGAACATTTCTGGTGAGGTGCCAGAGGGTATAAAAGCAGAACCGTTGACCCCCACGGAGGAGGTGTTACCACCCAGCCTATCGGGACAGGCCAAGCCTGAGGACAGTGACTGTCACAGAAAAATAGAGACTTGTGGCTCCCGGAAATCTGAGCGGTCTTGCAAAGGTGCTCTTTATAAAACCCTGGTGTCTGAAGGCATGCTCACCTCTCTGCGAGCTAATGTTGACAGAGGTAAGTGACTTCTGCAAAAATGAAAAGACTATGGAAACCTAGCCGATTTCTCCTTCAGACTCCTTGAGAAGCACCACCATAGAGAGCAGTGTGGTAGCAAAACAATATTTTACGTTTGTACAGTTCTTTGTGGCTTGTAGTTCACATAGATCTGTCATTTTCCCTACACCATTGGAGATTTTATATTCTTTTTGTGGGTAGTTCTTAGGATATGTATTCAAAGTAATTCAAGCCTTTTTTTTTTTTTTTTTTTTAAACTGATATGGGTTGGCTTCTCGTTTTGAAGGATCAGCTGAGCATGTTTGGAGCTCTTAGTCTGGTTTTTTAAAACCAATGGAAAGAATTTCCTGAATCAAGCAAGTATATTTGGCAGAATGTTGACCTATAGGCTCCCAAAGCAAATAACTTATCTAGCCCTCTCCATTAGGCACTCAAAACTTAAACTAAAGTGAAGGGCTCTTTAAAACCCTAAACCAGTTCATGTGTACACCTTTATTTCACAGAGTGTTTTTTAAATAAATTCATCTGTTTTAAAATACAGCATCTGGCTAGGGAATTACCTCTTGCCAAGCTAAATTCCAGCTCAGAGATCTGTGAGTAATGGGTCTAACAAGGTCTGAATGAAGATCCTTGGGAGTACAGAGTTCTCCAGGGATATCATTCCCATAAAGTCTTGGGGAAATTAGAATTAATAATGCCTACCAGCAAAAGGCTTCTGTACCTTAGTCTGAATCTCTAATGGAAAAACTGGTAGTCGTCTCTCTGGAGTCACACAGTACACACACTATCTGTTGAGTTATGACAGGCCAACTGATCTCAGGACTGTACACTTTTTTGTGTGTTGTATTCCGTCATGAACCACTTGGAGGACTCTGAAATTGAAACAGTTACAAAGGGCATCGTGCAAATGATACCTGAGGGGTCAGCGAGGCAACCTCATCCCAGTATACAAACTGCATTCTTTCCCTTAAATTTCCTTAGGGAAACGAAGCTCAGGAAAAGGAAACTCTTCTGACCATGAAGGGTGTTGGAATGAAGAAAGCTGGACGTTTAACCAGAGTGGGACCAGTGGGAGCAAGAAGTTCAAGAAGACAAAGTCAAAGGAAGATTCTCTCCTTGGGTAAGTGCCTGTGAGCACAGTCAGCACACTGCTTGGAACCCAAGTGTAAACATAAATCTCTAACTGCTTATTCTTGAGTATTCATTCAGCACTTCTAGTCTTCGAGCATAGAAAGAGAACAGAAATCTAGCGTATCACATGTTCCCTGCTGGTAACATGGTTCTGTGACTGACACTCATTCTCATTTTAGGTCTAGTATAAAGTATGTCGATTTTGGATGTAAACCTGAGTTTGAATTGAGGCCCACCATGTAGTAATGGTGTGACATTGTAAATCCTTTAATTTTGCCAGGACACACTTGCCATCTGAGGTTTACAGTGGATATTCTATAAGCATGTTTACATTTTGCCCATTTTGCTTACTGGTCGTATTTTATTTAACATTTCTAAAGGTTATGTATTGTGTTTATAAAATGATAGCTCAAAAATGTAAGGTAAATAAAATTATGTTTCTACCTCTATCTAACCTTTTTTGTTTAAACCATGTTTTATTGCTGTAAGATAAAAATGTGAAATTGACTATGCTCCTGCTACAGAGAATATTCAGTAATTAATTATATGTTGAAATGCAGTCTCAAGCAAATAACATACATCAAGATAAAATCATTAAGAATTATTTCATTTTTAATGTTATTCCAAAGATTCTTAATATAAAACATTGTTAGGAGATTCAGTGCTTTATCTTGGTGTGGAAAGCATCTCCATATTCAGTAGTACTATTTTAAAAACCCTTTGAGACTTCTTATTAGCCCCATTTGAAAAAGAATACGTTGAATAGAAATAAGTACATCTTTATATTTTCCATATTTTTTCATAAGTGTGTTTAAAGTTATGCAAATTCCATGCATTGGGAGTATTGTATTTGGTTTATTCATAAATATTTGCGTTTCTGTTAGTGGAATAATTTTTCTCCCCTTGGAAGTTATAGTGCTTTAGAATCTGGTTAATGCTAAGGCTCTACGTTATCACAAAGTAGGAGAGTGGAAATTATTTCTCATGTTGTGAAATTCTCAGGTTTATTTATTTTAAGGTGATATTTTTATAATTATGTATTTCCTTTCTAATATTTTAAATGTCCAAAATAGTTCGTTAGTTTTGCCTACACTGTGTTTAAACAGTTACATGAAAATTCTTGTATTTATTATTGTCAAATGGTATTTTCAAATGCAGAATTTCCTAAAAATGGGACCACTGAGTTCAGGACTGGTGCTCTTTACCTTCCAGAACTACCAGTGCCCTGTGGGTCTAGTCGCAGAGAGGAGCAGGTCTTACTGCAGGCATTATGAAGTCTTGGGGGAATAAAGCAGGCTTTAAGACACTCCAGCAGGAAGGTTTCTGATACCTCCATTAGACGTAGCTGACCCTGTGAGAGAGGTGTTCCCTCCAGTCTTCTTTGGGAACAAGAAAAGTGAAACAATCTTTTGAAAATCTGTCTCTGAAAAGAGATTGGTTTGGGAGTTGTTTTTATTTTATTAATTTCTAAGGAAGGCGCATGTATATAACTGGGACTTTGGTTTTTCTGCAGGCATTCATCAACAGTAAATCTCTGGTCTTTGCTGTTTCCTCCCCTTTATATATGCCTGTCAGAATTAGACTGGGTCTGCTTTGTTTAGAACACACCAACACAGTGGATGAACAGTGAGAAATCTAGTTCCTATCAGTCTTCTCTGAGATTCCTAAATGAGCATGTTAACCCCTTTTATCACAGAAAAGGTGCTGTTTGTAGCCAAGAAAAATTCACTGAGTATTGGCAGTTCTAACTTATAGATCTCCCCAAGTAAAACATAGGTGAGTATTCTAGGTGAAAAAAGAAAAGGAAAGAAAGCCCCAAGGGATCTTATGAGTCCTAGCTTGCATTTTCCTAATATTCTTCTGGTTTTTCAGATTATCTGAGAAATTCACAAAATTATAGATCCCTTTCTGATAGTGTCTGGTTACTGTCTGATTTTCCATTAGCATAAATGTCTTTGAACTGGACGAAAGAATTTTGTTTAAGGACCGAGCGTCACTCCCACCTACCATCTTCCCTGCTTTGATAGAACTGAGTAACGGCCTTTTTCCATTGACCGTTCTGATGGTCTTTGGACTATCTTGTCTCTGCGGCCCAACTCTTGTATATTCCTCTAGACAGAACAGTTTTAGGCGACACAACTCAAACACAACTCCTGTGTAGCAGCCTAACACATGAGCCGTTAGCTTCTTGTAAGTTAACTCAAGGCCGCTCTCTTCCCAGAATGCCTTCCATTTTGCATCCAGGACGCACAGCCATTCTGCTGTAGCTTCTCCCATCTGTTTAGGGTTCATCTTAGTTAATAAGTCTCAGCAAGGATCCAGCAGGCATGCTGCCATGGTTGGGTGCGGGCCTTAGAGAGGCAGAAGCAGCCCAAGGATTTCCCAACTTTGCTGGTGCCATTTCTGAAGTCATCATGGTTTGCATTAAAGTGCAGCTGCCTCTCTGCCAATGTGTTCATTGAAAACTGGCTTTCCTTGTTGAGTGCTTCATCATCATCCTGGTCCACTCTCAGGAATGTTTCTGATATTCAGAATTTTTGTTTGTTTTCTTTGTGTGTTGGATATGTTTTAATCAAGTACTAGTCAATAATATTTTCTTAAAAAGAGAAGTACCGATCTATACCCTATTACCAATAAGCTTGCCAATGTAGATACATCTATACGAACCTTTAGAATGGGAAACTTGTCTGGATGGAATATGTATTGTACTGAACTTAATGAAAAATGTCCGTGCCAATGGAGAGAATTTCAAAAATATTCTTATATTTTAAATTACGTTTCTGCTTTTCTAAGGCAATAAGATAACCTTTCATGGGAATTGACGGAGAAAGCTGTGCTGATAACTCTTCTCAGGCATTTCTAAACAGATGTTTTTGTCCTTGCACAGAATTTATCAACAGTGCCCTAATTCTCAGGGACCCTGTTTTAAAATGGAATATCTTAAAATCTATCATATCATTTTCTGTTTAAATATTTATGTCATGTGCTGATCGATGCAATCCCCCTTCTCTTACTAGCTCAGCAAAGCTGGATGAAGAATTTGAAAAAAAATTCAACAGCCTCCCTCAATATAGTCCTGTTACATTTGACCGGAAATGCGTACCTGTCCCAAGGAAAAAGAAGAAGACTGGAAACATGTCCTCAGAACCGACTAAAACCAGCAAAGGTTCGATGTGTGCTATGCCTCCTGCTGAGAGGCTGGCATCTCTCTGCTCTTCTGTGCTTCTGCACCTCCCTCTAGATATGTAATTGGATCTAAACTGAGGCAGTGATGTGGTAACCGGTTGGAATTTTAGCTTGCTTTCCGGGATTCTTAGTATGGTTCCTGCCTCGCTTCTCGCTCCCTTCTTTCCCTCCTAATCTTCTCAGCCTCTGTATTCTGCCGTCTCGGCCTTCACATTGCCCTGAAAGGTGTGGCTGTTTTGAAAGTGCTCCACGTAGTCTTCGACTTCCTGCTCTCCAGAATTCTAACTTGGAGATGTGGAGCTCTTCTTGAGCAGAAACTGCTGGCTGAGCCTAGTTCCTCTGTTCATTGTATCTGTAACAGGGTCGATTCTGGGACTGTGAAATGGTTTCATGTGCCTGATCAGAACACTCCATTCTTTGCCGACAGTCTGAACCAAATGAAAATGAAGCCAAAAGCAAATAATCCTCCAGCAGTACATTAAAAGTGGTTTTGTTAAGTTTAGAAAAATACTATTTAAGCATATTCATTTTGAAAAATATCAGATTCTTCCCTGTGGAGATCAGGGAAGCTTTCAAAATTATCAGCATGACTTGGGTGGGTATCAGCATTCATCAAGGGCAATGCTGTAGCTCAGAGGGGGGTTTTGGAGAGTGTGAGACCACCGTTATACGGGGGATGGGGGCTGGGCTTCTCAGCATGGTAGCCTGCTCAGGACATTCAAGCATGATAAAGGCTTGTCCTGCCCAAAATGGCGGCACTGCTCTCATTGAGAAACTTGTCTTCTCATTTTACTTAGGTCTCCAGATTGGTGGGGAAATGTCCCTCTAGTTTTCCATACAGGTGTGAAAGACTTAATTCTCTTCATCTCCTATAAGGACAGTGAATGGAGAGATGATGAACTCAGTGTGGCCGAGTTTCTGTTGGCGTGCAGGATTTGATGGAAGACTTTTTTACTTACCCTACAAAAGTGGCTGCCTGTTGCCTGTTTCATGTCAAATCAGACCCTTTTTTGGTATATTTTAGATGGATGGATGGATGGATAGATATAATATGATACATATCTTTGCATAAATCTTGCTAAATTCTAACATTCGTGGATCATGATCAGAGATAAATATTAATAAGCAGACACAATTTCATGGATTTAGAGGGATTATATAAGGTCGAGGAAATATTATGGTTTCTTTGAAGAAACTTAAACCTTTCTCCCTCAAGACCTAAAACTTCCCTTAGCACACTGCAGTTGACAACTGAGGAGGGTCGCTTTGGGATCTGTATCTCAAGGTAGATCTGTATGGCTAAAGAAAATTCCCCCTTTGTGATTAAAGGCAGAGAGGAATGTAAAAGTGATTTCAGAATCAGCTTGGTTTTTCCTCTGTGGTCAATAAAAATAAATCTAGTGAATAAAGAACTAAAAAAGAAATGTTGCATCACCAAGTTTGCTCATCTGGGAAAATAAAATACGGTTGTATCGAGATCTTCCAAGATAAGTAGGAAAGAAATAAAGTAGCCTTGTTGACAGGTAGGTAGCTGAGCACTGTAATGGATTAGCAAATGGAGTGACAGTCTTTGTGCCCTGGAGACATCTAAGAATAGGCAAAGGAGTCCACGAACCCAAAGATGCCAGGTGCCTTGAGCTTCTGTAATTCTTGGATTTAAAGTTGCTGATAAATACCTACCAAGCCAATAAAATGGAACTTAATTGATTGATGTACAGGATGTATTTTCTTCCTCCACTCCTGGTAGTTTGAGACATTCATTTTCAAGCCCTGAAGTTGGCCAAATTATCTATCAGGGAATGTAACAATAGATTTATTTTTGTAAAGCTATAAAACGCTGAGTTAGGATCTATTTTCATGAGACCTTCTCTTGGGTCTTAGTTATCTGTTATGTTTTTCCTGAGATTAACAGTATTTCTTTCGATGTGAAATAGCTTTTTGGAGCTTTGGATTATACCTCATAGAGTATCATCTTAACTCTTCTGCTAACGCCTTTCAAACCACCAAGGCATTGGGTCCTTACAGTCTATCAGTAATCACGTAGGTAAGAGTGTTTCAAGACCGGATTTTGTTCTGCATTCTGACTCCTGGAGCAAAATGCAGTTACAATAAAGCAGAAACTAATATATTCTCTGTTTAGCAAACTAAAGAAGTAGTATTTGTAACTAATTGTAATTTGGCATTAGCAGCACCAGTGTACTATCCTACAGGTTATTAATGAAATTATCATACCAGCTGTGCTGTAATTGTCTGATCTTTAGAGGATAGGGAAGATTGTTTCCTTAGACTCTAGACTCTTTGCACCTTTGCATAATGAATTGTTCAAAGCGAAAACTGTGTATATGAGATCATTAGTTTATTAACAAAAGAGCATGTGTCCATAGGAAACTTCATTTCTTCTCCAACAATTTGGTGTTTTGTGTATAGTTTCTCTTGTGTTTATCACCCAACAATTATTTGTTTTTTTTCCCCTGCCTTGTACTACAAACTTCTTTTTAGCTGCTCCAGGTGATGTAAAATGTATAGAGTTTTTCTGAAATGGTGTTGAGAGGAAATGGTTATGTGTGCATTTATACAGTTCTAGATCTCAGCAACATAGTATCTGCTGAGGTTTACACTTCTGCTTTCCCAGTGGCTTCTTTGTTTACATCTCTGTTTCCAAGGAGTCTCTTCCTGTCCATTGTTCCTCCACCATCTTTGCCCTGCCCCTTATGTCTGTGTAAAGGGTCTCATCAGAAACTCTCCAATAAAAATGGATGAAAATCACTAAATGCCACCTTCCTCTGACTGGGCTCAGGCTACAGTATAGGAGGCAGACTCGACGACCTAGGAAAAGAATTTTCCTTTGCTTCTAAGAACAGATGACCTACTAAATTGAAATCCATCTAACTTCTGGTGTCGTTAGCTGAGGCAACCCAAGCCTGCCATGTTTTCGGTTTATCTCATAGTTATTTGTGTATATTCAAATGAAGGCTTTAAAATCTAAGTCTAAATTTCATTGTAACTTAAGAGATAGGTTTTGACACATTATTTTAAGTATATTGTTAATGTATGCACTTTTTATAAAAGTATCAGAAGTCAGAGTGCTCTACAGAATAGTAATTTTCAGACAAAGTAGGGTCATGGAGAAAAAGTTAATTGAGTTTAACTTAGAGTGTTTAAATTTTGTCCCAGCTTGACCCTTGACTTCACTTCTCCTTCTGTATCTCTTCATTCTTCTCACATTGTTCCTTAGCCTATTATCAAACATGCTGTCGGTCCTCATTTTTCTTCCAGTCCATGCTTATATTTTAAGACTGGAATTTCCAATGATTATGGATTTGAGATTTAAAAAAAAAAAAAATCACAGTGGTAATAAAAGAAGCAGGTTTACAAAATTAAAGGTTGAGGACAGAATCCCCTGTTTGGGGTTGAGCCAAACTGAGGACCGAGAGCTGATGTCAGCTCGACCGGCTCTTTGTATCAGGAAGGTATAGCTTCCATTTTAGTAAGAACTCTCTGTTTTGCCCTTTTAAACTGTTTGAGCATCTTCATCACCACCAAACATTTTCAGGAACGTGGTGACAGCACATTTGTGGATGTAAAAGGCAGACCACCAAATACAATCCTGAGCTCCAGAACAAGGCATTCTTGTCCAGCCCAGTGAGGTAGTTCCTGCCCCTCACTGAATCCCAACTTGATTGTGACTGGGTTTACTCAGACTTATTTAACTCAGCAGATCCACATGCCCAGCAGCTGGGAGCACTTTGCCATAAATTATGACAAAGGAATTTATTGCTTCATTGGTTATTTATTATTTATGTGTCTATTACAAAAATGACAGCCTGGCTTTAGAATGAAACTTTTGCTCTTTTTATAGCTTAGAAAGATGAAACCATGGAACCTGGGTGTAAGCCACCATCATTCAAGTCACGCATAACCTTTGTTCCCTACAACAGTTCTAAAGAACGAGGTTCGCTTAATTCACCTTAACTGCAGACCTTAAAAAATTACCATACCAGGCTAATACTGAAGTGGCTCCTGTGTCACTACAGCTTCTTATCCTAAAATGTCCATTTTTTAGCAAACTGTGAATAATATCAATGTTTTAGAAAGGTTACTGTTAATGTCTCTGTGGCAGTCCTCTTATCTGCTCAGATTGGGGCTTTCAATTTCCTCCCCAGCTGTGAAGTTAGGTGCAAAGAAGATGGATAGCAGCACAATACAGGCCATCCAGCCCCAAAATAGAGCGACTCCTAAGCT
The DNA here is from genome assembly GCF_010015895.1 of Lontra canadensis. Classification (NCBI taxonomy): domain Eukaryota; kingdom Metazoa; phylum Chordata; class Mammalia; order Carnivora; family Mustelidae; genus Lontra; species Lontra canadensis. The sequence goes on from NW_022631000.1 coordinate 8,540,074, forward strand.
AGTTTCCATGCCAGCAACAAGTGATTTTTGTCATAAAGAAGTAAAAGCTGATTCAAACACTTCTTTCAAGAAATTTGGTAGGGAGATGAGGGAAAGAGATAGGATCAGAACTTGGCCTAGTAGTTTAGTGAAAGACTATTACATTTTTTTAAAGATAATCTCTACCCACGACATGGGGCTGGAACTCACAACCCCAAGATCAGGAGTGGCATGCCCTACCGACTGAGCCAGCCAGGCACCCTCCATTGCAATTTTTTGCTTCCTGAACCATTCCTTCTAAAACTCTTTTTTCTGCTTTTCACTTCCTACTTTCTTTTCTCTTTTCCCTCCATGTACGTTTCTGTGTTAAATAATTAAGGAAAAAATGGTAGCGAATTTCCTCGTATGTGCTATTTATTATAAATTTTGACTTTATTTTCCTTTAGACAAAATATCACACATATGTACCAGAGTGGTGAGCAGAAGTCAGATCATTCATTTCTTGACTCTGAAATTGCTGCTTCTCAGTGACTGTAATTATATCTTGTCTATTACTCCTTCAAGTTTGTCACTTTCTTTTTTATCTGAAGTTTTGTTTTATAGCTATAGTTTAGGGGATGACTAGGAGCAAGGAAGTTTAAAAATAAAAGTCTACGGAAGATTCTCTATGTACTAAATCACTCTGGATGTTCTTTTCTCATGTTAAAATTGACAACCTCTATCTTTAGCTTTGTCCTTAAATTGTACTTTACAGATTTCGCTGAGTATGGTTTGGTCTGAAAATATGTATCCTTTGCTTCTTTCTAACCCATTTCATCCATCCTTATGGTCCTAAGAGGTCTCAGAATTGTTTTTTCTGCATTCTCCCACTTTTCTTTCCTGTGATTGCCTGTGTATCATTCAGGTGCATCTGCCCTGGTTTTCCTGGGTTGTATGAAATACATAGGAGGTAGTGATTGCAAATGGATTATAGAGAATACCTATAATATTAATGTAGCATGTACACATACTGTATATTTTTGTATTTGTTTATTTTCTTTCCCTTGTTGCTTACTCCCCCTCACCCCCCAAAAAAGTCAACAACCCATTTTGTATCTCAGTTTCAGACCACCATCAGCTAATCCAGAAGTATTTGCTTTTGGTTATTTAAAAGAGTGACTTGGTGTGGTCATCAGAAAACACTTGCACAGCTCACTGTTATTGGTAATAATAACGACAGGTAATTTCTTGAGCTCTTACTTTGTGCCAACCAGTGGTTTAAGAACTTTGTTTGTTCATGCAGCAAATACTATTCAGAACCAGTCATCTGCTAAACACCATTCCAGCGTGTAGAATATACTCGTGTATGAAAACAAAGAACCCTGCTGCCATGGTGGTTACATTATGGCGGGGGAGCCAGCCTACACAGTGCGCAAAGCATATAATGTGTTAGGTGAGAAGTACTGTGGAAAAAAGAATAGGTTTGATGGAACAACTAGGCAAAAAATCAACAAGGAAAGAGAAGATTTGAACACTCTGCATTAACTAGACCTGACAAACATACGTGTATACTTCATTTTATTAGATACAGTGTTGTTTTACAAATTGAAGGTCTGTGCCAGTGCTGTGTCAGGCAAGTCTATGGGCATTCCAACATTTACTCACTTGGTGTCTCTGTGTCATACTTTGGTGATCTGTGATCAGGGATTACAATTCAGGTAATGGTTAGCATTTTTTAAAGATTTTATTTTTATTATTTAGAGAGACAGAGGGAGAGCAGGAGGAGGGCCAGAGGGAGAGAGAGAATCTCAAGCAGATTCTGTACTGAGTGTGGAACCCAATGTAGGGCTTGGTCCTGAGATCATGACCTGAGCCAAAATTAAGAGTTGGATGCTTAACCAACTGGGACCCAGGTGTCCCATAGTTAGCCTTTTTAGCAATAAAGTCTCTTTTCATTAAAGTATGTACATTTTTTTGTAGGCCTAATGCTGTTGAACGCTTAATAGACTATGATATATTGTAAACATAACTTTTATATGCAGTGGAACACCAGAACATTCATTTGATTCATTTTATTGCGGCATTTGCTTTATTGCGATGGTCTGGAACCAAACCTGCAGTGTCTCCAAGCTTTGCCTATATATAAAACATCCATCAATAGTAGAATATGCGTTCTTCTCAAGTGGACATTGGAATAGTCTCTAGAATATACTATCCACTAGGCCATAAAACAAACCAATATATTTGAAAGGATTGAAGTAATTCACATGGTATTTTCTGATCACAGTGGAATGAAATTAAAAATCAACAACAGGAAAATGTTTGGGGAACTCTCAAATATGTGACGATTAAGCAATACACTCCAAATAGCTAATAAGTCACTTTGGCAGCACATATACTCAATAACCAATAAGTCAAAGAAGAAAAATTAATAAAAAGAAAGAAGAAATTAATAAGGAAATCAGAAAATACTTTTGAGATGAATAAAAATGAAACTACAAAATGCCAAAATTTATGGGATACAACTAAGTGCTTAGAACAGAGTTTATAGCTATAAATGTCTATGTCAAGAAAGAAAAAAGATCTCAAATCAATAATCTGACCTACATCAAACATTGTAAGAAAAAGAGCAAATGAAACATGAAGGAAATAAAAGAAAGGAAATGATAAAGATTAGAGAGGAAATTAATAAAACTAAATAAAGAATAGAAAATAAAGAGTCAGTAAAACCAAAAGCTGGTTCTTTGAAAAGAACAACAAATTGGAGAAGTGTTTAGCTATACCAATTAAAAAGGAGAAAAGACAAAGTTACTTCAATAAAAAGTCTAATAGGGGACATTATTGCTGACTTACAGAAATGAAACAGATTAATACAGGAATACCACGAACAGTTATATATCAATTAATTAGATAACCTACGTGAAATGGACAATTCCTGAAAAGCACAAACTACCTGATAACTGATAATTAGAAGAAATAGTCTGAATAGAACAATAACTACTACAGAGATTGAATTTAGTAATCACAAAAGTACCAAGGTGTGTGGGGGGTGGGGGGGCGGGAACCAGGCCCAGGCTTCACTACTAAACTCTATCAAACATTTAAAGAAGAATTAAAATCAAGTTTTCACAAACTCATTCAAAAATTAGAAGAGGGAATATTTCCTAATTCATTCTGTAAGGCCAATTATGACCCAAATGTCAAAACTAGACAAAGATATCACAAGAAAAACTACAGATCATAGCTCTTAAAAATAGGAGCATAAAATTCCTTATCAAAATGGTAGCAAACCAAGGCCAACAATATATGATAAGAATTGTATACCGTTACCAAGCAGGATTTTACTCCCAGAATACAAGGTTGGTTTAACATCCAAAAATCAGTGTAATATACTGTATCAGTAAAACAACAACAGAAAACCCATGTGATCATCTTAATAGCTGTAGAAAAAAAAAGCATTTGACAAATTCCAACATATTTCATGAGAATATTCAACAAACTTAGAGTGGAAGAAAACTTCCTCAACCTGGTAAAGAGCATCTACAAAAATCCCGTAACATCCTATTTAATAGTCACAGACAATGCTTCCGCCTAAGTTGGGAAAAAAGATACGTCCACTCTGAGCACTTCTGTTCAACAGTGTATTTGAGGTTCTAACCAGGGCAATTAGGCAAGAAAAAGAAACGAGACATGCGTATTGTGGAAAAGAAGAAGTAAAACTATTCCTATTCACAAATGACACTTTATATAGAAAACTTGCAATGCCCCCAGAAAACTACTATAGCTAATAAATGAATGAGTTCAGCAGGTTTGAAGGATACCGAAATCAGTTGTAATGCAGAGAAAGGGGAACCCTCTTGTGCTGTTGGTGGGAATGCAAACTGGTGCATCCACTTTGGAGGACAGTATGGTCATTCCTCAAAAAGCTAAAAATAGAAATACCCTATGATCCAGCAATTGAACTACTAACTGTTTACCCAAAGGATAAAAAAAATTGCACATTCAGAGGAATACATGCACCCCAATGTTTATAGCAGCATTATCAGCAATAGCCAAACCATGGAAAGAGCCCAGATGCCCATCAACTGATGAATGGATAAAGAAGATACTCATCAAAAAGAATGAAATCTTGCTATTGGGAATAATGTGGGTGGAACTAGAATGTATTATGCTTTGTGAAATAAATCAATCAGAAAGACAAATACCATATGATTCCACTCATGTGGAATTTAAGAAACAAAATGGATGAACATTTAGGGCTGGGGAAAAAAAAGAGAGGGAAACAAATCATGAGAGATTCTTAATTATAGAGAAGAAACAGGGTGGGGTGGAGGAATGGGGGGATGAGATAGATGAATGGTGAGTATTAAGGAGGGCATTTGTTATGATTAGCACTGGGTGTTATATGTAAATGAGAATCACTGAATTCTACTCCTGAAACCAATATTGAACAGTATGTCAACTAACTAGAATTTAATTTAAAAAAGAAAAATCAGTTGTATTTCTATACAGTTTCAATGAACAATCTGAACACGAAATTAGGAAAACAATTCCATTTTTAACATCAAAAAGAATAAAACATAGGAATAAACTTAAAAGATGTGCAACACATTGAAAACTACAAAGTATTGTTGAAAGAAAGACAAATCAAAATAAATGGAAAAACATCCCATATTCGTGGATTGGAGGACTTAATATTGTTAAGATGGAAACACTCCTTCAGATTGAACCCAATCCCTATTAGAATTCCAGCTTCTTTTATAGATCCTAAGAGAGTCTATTTTTTGTTAAGATTTTATTTACTTTTTTGGCAGAGTAAGACATTGTGAGAGAAGTAACACAAACAGGAGGGGTGGGAGAGGGAGAAGCAGGCTTCCCCTCGAGCAGGGAACCCAGTTGGGCTCAATTCCAGGACCCTGGGACCATGACCTGAGCCGAAGGCAGACGCTAAAGGACTGAGCCACCCAGGTGCCCCAATACTAAGAGATTCTAAAATTTGGAAATGTGAGAGATTCGGAACGGCCAAAATAATTTTTCAGTTTTAAAACTAGCTACAAAAACCAGGAGGCAAGGCAGTATGGTACTAATGTAGTTATATAGGTTAATGGAATAGAATTGAAGCCCAGAAGTAGACCTATATATCATTGGCTAACGGATTTTCAACAAGGAAGGTAAGACTATTCAGTGGGAAAATGATTAGTCTTTTCAGAATGGTGCTGAGACAACTGGATAACAACATGCAAAAGAGTGAATTTGGACTCCTATTTGCCTCAGGAAATACACCAAAAATAACTTGAAATGGAACACAGACCTCAGTGTAAAAGCTAAAGCTGTAAAACTTCTCAAAGAAAACATAGGGGTCAGATCTTAGTGACCTCCGATTTGGCAATGGATCCTTTGATGTGACACCAGAATACAAAGTAAATAAATTGGACTGTTAGAAAATTTAAAACTTTGTGCTTCATATGACACTAATAAAGTGAAGAGACAATCCACAGAATGTGAGGAAATATTTGCAAACTACATATCTGATAAAGAACTTCTAACTAGAATATATAAAGAACTCTTAAAACTCAGTAAGAAGAAAGCTTGGTTTAAAAAATGGACAAATTATCAAAATCGATGTTTCTCTAAAAGAAGTATACAAATGGCCAGTGGACCCATGAAAAGATGCTTAGCATCATTAGTCACTAGGAAAATGCAAATCAAAACTATAATGAGAGAAATACATCCTTCTGAAGGTCATAATCAAAGACAGGTCATAGTGTTGATGAGGATGTTAAATAGTCTGGTGGTTCCTCCAAAGGTTTATAAATACGGAGTTACCATATGACCTAGCAAGTTCCACTGCTCGGTATATGTCCCCAAAAAATGAGCATGCATGTCCACACAAAAAGCTTATATATGAGTAATCATAACAGGATTATTCATAATAGCTGGAAGGTGGAAAACCACCACCATTTCTATGAGCCAGTGAGTGAATAAGCAAAATGTATATCTGTATAGTGGAATACTATTCAGCCTTTAAAAAGGAGTGATATGCTGATACATGCTACAACAAGAATGAGCCTTGCAAACATCATAGCACGTCAAAGAATCCAGAAAGTGAAGACTGTATTACATGATGCATTTATATGAGATTTCCAGAATGGGCAGATGTGTAGAGACAGAGTAGATTAGTGATTGCTCAGGGATAGAGGGAATGATAGGGAAGGGTGATAGCTAAAAGGATATGGGATTTATTTCTGAGGTGATAGAACTATTCTAAAACCGGTGACAGTTGCAGATATAGGTGAACGTAAGAACCAGTGAGTTGTCTACTTCAGGCAGGAGAAGTCATTTGCCTTTGGCAAGAGGGCAGGGCACGTGGGCGTGGATGCTGCCCGGTGGGCAGGGGCAGCTTATAGAGTCTCTAAGTCCTTAAATCCTCACATCAACTCTTTGAGTTAGGCACTTTAATTATCCCCATTAACAGATGAGCTAACAGAAGTTAACATAAAATGATTGGAGTCCGTTTCCCACAGGAATGTATCAGTACAGTATAGAAAGAAACTGCTTTGGGGAGGTCAGTGCTGCTGTTGGCATTTCTGACTGGGTGACTGACAAATCTTAGTTCTGTTTCCTTTATCTGAGGACACAAAGATACAATCTGAAACTTCTCTCCCCTCCCACCCCGATTTTTGGGGCAAATATTTTTCTATTTTTAAAGCATGTTTTCTTCCCAGAATAACCTCAGAAAAGGTCAGAAAGCTATCCGATTCTATCAGGCCAATTATTGTCCTGAAAGTGCTGTTCTTATTAGGAAAACCATTTTCTTGGAAGAGAAGAAATGCCCCGCCATCCTTTCCTTCACCGTACTGAAGTGTCTAAAATAAAGTAAAATTGTGTCTTTGTTATTAAAAACTGTAACTACTCTGCAGTGATGGGTCCATGGTCTGTCTCTGGTCACTAAATCTGCAGTTTCTGCTTAGGAAGTCCCAGCCCTAATGGGGGCTTCTGTCCAATACATTCCGAAGGAAAATATCACTGTCTTTTTTAAATAATCCCAAGGAAGGGTGCTGAACTCTAGTTAGAGGAGTAAAGATATGCAAGATGATATTTCTTGTGACTCCATTTGCTTGTACCACAGGGGGGAGGTGGGTGTAATTGTTTAGGAACACACAGTGTTGTTTTATGAAACATTGTCAATTTAAAATATATTTATATTAATATTGTCTGTAGGTCCTTTCCAGTCTCAGAAAAAGAACTTATTCCACAAAATTGTCAGCAAATATAAGCACAAAAAGGAGAAGCCTAATGTTCCGGAAAAAGGTATTGGTGCCTTCCATCCTCCATCAAGGTTTCTTGGCCACCTCCATTGTGAATCCATCTTTGAGTAACGCTTCTGTGCACCGCCTTTGCCTTTTCCTCCCCTTGGCTTGCTTCAGTGTCATCGGCTCCTAATGCAGGCGTATTCACGATTTCTAGACTCCGCAGCTAATTGCAAAGAGAGATCTCCTTCACTTGGATTCCTACTCAAATCCCATAATGTCTCTATTTTCAGCATTCCATATGAATCCTGAAATTGCTTTGTTTTCATCCATATTTGGTGCATTTTGTAACTTAGTCTTCTTGAGCTCTTATCCACTTACTTCCTTTGACTATTCTCGTTTCTCTCATGTTCGGCAGCCTTCAGACCAGGACCACGTTTTCCTGCCTCCTGAAACCTGAGGAGTTTCCTATTCATATGAGAGTGCCACCATTTCTGTAGTTTCTCTGACCCTTGAGGATTCTTGTCTGGGAGGATTCCACTCCACAGCTGTAACCCGTCTCTTTTTTTCCCCCGATCTACGATACTGCGTTTGCCGAACTCTTCCCACCCCCTTCAGTCACACAACTTCTTTCCAGAGGGCACTAGAGATGCATTGCCCTCCACCGTCTCTTCACTCTGAGCATCTGTCTTATTGTTACGATTTTGATGGGCCCTTGAACCTCTTCAGGGCTCATCTGAAGATTTCCTTCTTCTCATAGTTCAGGACTCCTATTCTTATTCCACCTAAAAGATAAACCTCCCCATCTGGTTCAGTCCAGCCACATGTCCCAGAAGTGAGGCTTTCTTTAGCATCGCCCTGCATGTTCCTGTCGTGACTACTGTGAGCCTACTCATCTGAGGCCCATTCGCATCCTCCTTGCATGGCCAGATGTGAAGCCTTTTGTGTTTCTGGAATGAGGCTTTAAATGCACCTGTCTTCCATGTGTAGACCTATGTGCCTACGTGTTCCTGTATGTAACTTTTTACTTAATTTGGGTTTTATTTTCACCTCTGTTCCAGCCTCTTAGTTTTGTTTTTTATGTTAATATTTTTTTCTCTGCTTCTAGTAGAGAAACCTCCCTTTTTAGGTAAAATGTCAGCTTTTATCATTTACTTATAACTGATCTTCAGTTGTCTTGATTAAAGTCTGAGAAATTATCCAGCAGTGTATTTCGTAGAAGGCAGATTTATTTTCAACCCATTTCCTGTATCGTCTGATTATTTTAGTTGGCAAATGCCATTTTGAGAATTAGTTAAAGTAAAACTCCGCTTCTTTTGTGTGATAAAGTTTCATATTTAAGCTGTTTTGTGTATTGTCTTCTTTTTAGTGTTATGAGCCTGTCCTAGGAGTGGAGTTTCACTTTCTTTCTCTGTCATTGTTTTTAGGAAGTGGGGATAAATGGTCAAACAAGCAACTCTTCTTGGATGCCATTCACCCTACAGAAGGTAAACATGGCAGTATTCTCTATCATTCTAGGTAGTCTGTGTTAGAAAGGTTTCAAAAGGCATAATATATATAGGCTCACCCGAGAGTCCAATACCTGAGGGCTCGTAATTTGGTTGTTTTTAATTTTCAAATCAAAACTGTCAGAATTTTTGACCCTGCTGGGGGTCAGGCAGTGTGTCATATGGAGCTTAATTTGTCTAAGGGGCACTTATAACCTTTGAAACCCATTAACCAGAAATTAAAGTTTTCCATAACTAAAAATATTCGTGTTGCAGGCAGACGTCTATGGGTAGAGTGGAGCCAGCATGGGGCTTTCCTAGTTGGCTGGGCTTGGGCACACCAACAGTGTTCCCATCCTGAACTTTGCCCCAGCACACCTCCCAGTACCTCTAAATATGTTCAGATGGAATGCTCCAGAGGCTTATGGATAACCAAGGAGAAGTTCCATGTTGACTAGCATAACATTACAGCTTCCTAAGTGCAGTTTTTACTTCAAAATTTCCCACAGCCCTATTTAGTTGTGATGTCTACCTAATTTTTGTTAAATATTGAACCCTCCAGTGAGTACTCATTTCTGTGACAGTTAATGGGCTGTCCTCATTGATTCTTTTTTTCATTGTTGCTATTTTTAAGGAGCTCAACTTTTTTTTTTTTTTAAGATTTTATGTATTTATTTTAGAGAATGCGCGCCTGCGCATGTGAGCTGGGAGGGACAGAGTGGGGAGGGAGAGAGAATCTGAAGCAGATTCTGCACTGAGCTTGGGGCCCCACATGGGGTTTGATCCCACAACTGGGAGATCATGACTGGAGCCAAAACCAAGAGTCAGACGCTTAACCAACTGAGCCACCCAGGCGCCCCAAGCTGAACATTTTTTATAGTCCTTAATTAGGAGTCGCTTCATTTGAAAACTAGAAGCAATCTTAAAGATCGTTGAGTCCAGTCCCTTTGATTTACTTATAACCAGAAAGGGGAACTTAAGAAGACCATGTCTTTTGACTCCCAGATAAACTCTCGTTCCTTTCCGGAGAGGGAGAAAAAAATTTCAGATGCACATTTGGCCTCAGTCATTTATCAGAAATCCTCATGTGTTAAAGGTATTTCTCAAAAAAATATTCAAACTTGAGTTTATAGCAAACATGAAATTGTTTTTATTTGGTAGTCACAGTCCGCACAAGCCAGATGTCTGCTTTTATATCACTGCACTTTTATAAAAAAATGCCAGAGTGTATCTGTTGTCTGGCCTGCTATTTCACATGCACAACCTCTCCAGAGGACTGTTTCTGCTCTTAGCTGCAAAGCCAAATAGGAATTGTCATGCTGCTCTCAGCATTAAATGCTAACAACCAAAATGCAATATATATGTATTAGCTCTTGTGAATTTTAAAGATATATTTTGCACAGACTTGATACGTGCAAGGCAGTGATGATCAATCAGAGAAATCAAAGAGGCTCTTAGACCATCTTACTCCTTACTTGAAATGATACTGTTCTAAATGTTTTGTTCTTTAAACAGTAACCCCATGTCGTGCAGAGCGTGGTTTCATAGCATGGGCAGAGAGGCAGAGAGAATGAATAAGGTTGGAATTAGGAGGCGTGGGTGTCAGTCTCCCATCTACCGCTAAGGAGCAGTTTTCAGTGGCATGAATTGTGCTTAATCTCTCCAGGTTCACTCTCCACTTGTGTACTAAGTGTGTGTATGATGCGTGTGTTTAGGGGTGGGGTGACTGCCGAAGGGGGTAACATGTCGGCCTCAAATGTCATTTTCCCCCTCATACTTGCTGTTACTACCGGGTTTTCTTGAGTGGGTAGTGTGGTGCTCGGGGTGGCCTTAGTCTGCAGCCCTAATTCTGCCCTTTAGGGGGCAGAAGAGTAAATCCATTTCAAGTCTTTCAGGCAGTCCCAAGGGTTTAGTGGAATAGAGTTATTATCGCTGATATTAATTATGTTTATTACTAATATTTATGACTGCATTACAAATTTTAAAGAATATGCACTGAAAACTGCATGTCTTCTGGTGTGGAGTGTATATTCACTTTATGTGGTCAGGGTAAAAGGAATCTGTTTGTGCACCAGGAATTACCAGTAATTTAAAGTGACCTTTTTGGCTATTGATTTTCATACCTTCCCCTATATTTCCTTGTTCAGGTGGTGATGGTGCACTTGGTAAATTATCTAGGCCCTCTCTCCCCATTGCTTATTTAAACTCTACCTTGGAGAGCATACATACCTAAGGACAGAAGATGAAACCATAATCAGGATAATGTTAACATGTGCAAAGGTTAGACAGGGCTTATTTATAGCTGATGTCTGTACGAGAAATGTTGGTTCCACTGAGGTGTTCAGCTCAGTTTGCTCTTCCTGACTTGGGCTAAAGGGGATGACTTCAGGTTCACTATTCTTTTTTGTACCATCCTGAGTATAATTGGCTTGCAGTTCATTCCCCCCCCCACCAATATCAGAAATCTTCAGGTGCTTAGTAATCACATCTGCAGTTTAAATGCTAAGCTTATAGTCTATTTAAGCATTTTTCCCCATGCTTTTAAAATTTAAAATTGCGAAACCATTTCTTGACATTTTTGCAGATCATAAAAAGATTGCTTATCACACTAGAATTAAAGGTTAAATTATCAGATAAACCAAGATGACTTGTATCTGCCACTGTGTTTATCTCTGTACCAAGTTCTGGTGTCTTATGTTCATGCTTAAATTGGAGGTTTCTAACTGTAATAATAACGATGAAGATAATTAATACTTAATATTGCTTTATAGTTTCTAGAGGGCTTTCACAATTTTTTTTTAAACTAATCTTGGCAGGAGCCCCAGAGAATTCAGGAGGGCTTATTAGCCCTAAGTACATCGTAAGAAATTGAAGCCTGACCAACATAAGCAGGAAGAGAAGAAATCCGCACTCTTTCCACTAAAACACATGGGCTGCTTACAATTTCGATTTTTCAGGCATATCTAAGCCCTTATTTGGCTCAGATGTTGCAATTATAAATGGTATCTTAAGAGGGGGAAAAAAAAAAACAACCCAAACCTGAGACTTAAAATCTCCAGAAGATTAGTTCCTTTGCAGTATATAAATCTAATTATGGGGAGAAAAATCTGGTTTATAGTTAGATTTTCAAACATGATCCACAACGCTCAGACTAACCTTGATCTCTTTTCTCAAGTTCAAAATAGCTGCTATGTAACTTCAGCAGGGTCTCCTGGGATCTTAGATAAGGCTCATTCATTTGATTCTGTTTCCTGTGTTCCATTCAGCATCTGACTACATTTTCAGCTCAAGAGAGACCAACCAAAGGCTGTGAGATTCCAGATTTGGCTATAGTAATTTCAGTGTAGGTTTGATTCCCCTAGTTGGAATGTGAATTTGTAACTCTGGAGCACTCTAGTGGCCTCCCAGGGTTTGGTACAACCACAGTGCTGCTATCTCAAAAGATTCACCCCACATTTGGGGAGCAGGGTTTGGAAAACAAGACAGTCTCTTATTGCCACATTCCTAATGTTGGCTCCAGGAGTGAGCTCACATTATCTCTCTCAGATGATACACTCCAAGTGTGTTATGATTATCGTGGAGTATAAAAACTAGCCCTGTGGAGTTGTTTCGCAGTGCTTGGGTAGGTTTGTGTGTTCAATTACAAGCCGAAAGAGAAATGACTAATTTGTTTTTAGAGGACAAAAGCCTTTCTTTTCTCACATTTCCATTAGTTTGGCAGGGAGGGGAAAAAAGAAAAAAAGGAACTGGCTTACTCTCTTGGTGCTCAGCTTCAGACTTTTTCTCTCTCTGAGCTTCTTCCATTTCGTGTCTCTCACCACCAGGCCTTCCTTTGCTTTGCTAACTTTGCTGGACTCAGATCTGCTGTTGTATCCCAGATGGCCACTTCTTGGCCTTACCTGTTTTTCCCAGTTCTTCTTTCTTAGGATAGGGTTCTCTCTGAGTGCTGACCCTGAAGACTGTCATTGGTCTTGGCCTCCAGACAGCATCCTAATGTTCTGAGGATAGCTCCTGAGTCAAAGCATGGGGTAGACTCAGGCTTACCTCTGCTTCCAAATTCTGGCAAGATCTCATTATATCCCTCTTTCAAATGTGGACAATCTCCAGGCCCCATGAATACTTTGTGATCTGGCAGTATGTTTAGAGGAGGAGACATCAACAGAGGTGGCATGACCTCCTTTTCGGTGATTTATGAGAACCTTCAGTGTGTTCTCACATTTTCCCTCTTCCACTTGGTCTGCAACCTAACTTGCTCCTTTTCTGTCTCCCAGTACACCAGACTCTGGGACCTGATGGCTGGTGTCTGTTGGCCAGCCTGCCTTCTACCCCAGCTCCTTGTCTGCTGGCTTCTGAGCTTCTCTGAGTCCCAATCTGCTTTTAGGCCTTAACTCTACCTCCCTTTTGCAATCCCTTTGCAGCCATCCCCTTGGCTTCTTACTCTGTTTTTACTAATGCATCTGGAACACACAGGAAACAGAGCAACCACTGAAATGAAACCATTCGAAGGCTTACCAAAGGCAAGAGAACTAACAGTCCTTGTCAAGGGAGTACTCTTCCCTTGCCTTGAGACTCTAGAGCTGGCTGGAGGCTGGCTGGGAACCTGATTTTGGGCTATGTGACAAATGACAAGAATTTGGGGGGCTCATGGCTCCTTTAGAGCTAACTAGTCCAGCTTCCATCTTTATATGAAGAAACTAGAGACCTGTGGTCCTGCAGTTAATAAATTAAAAAGTCAAGAGTAGAATCTAGGTCTCTCTGTGACTGTCATTTCTGTTATCCCATGGTCTTTGTATAGAAATCAGGTCATCTTTTCCTACCCCACGTGGCCTTTTCTTTGACCTCCTGGGTTCTTTCTTTCTCTAAGCAGTTCTTCTGATGTAGTTCACCCTTCATCTTTGGAACCCTGCTGTACCCTTATTTCTGTAAGTTCTAGATTTTTCTGGGAAATGGAAGGAAAAGAGGGAATAGGTTAGTGCTTTTTCTGGAAGAGCCATCTGTAAAGTTGTGTTCATATTGGAGAAGTGATTAAGATTCACCCCCTATAATCAGAAGGGATAACTGAAGGATCTGGATTAAGAAACTAGGAATTCTGAAGCTTGTGAATATCTAATAGAGGTTTTTTATGCTCAGTGTAAACTCATATTCTGACTTCTTTATGGCTATCAGAGGCTTTGAATTTCAAGGCTAATGCAGAGTCATGAAACTTCTTTGGAGGGTTTCTTAACCAAATTATCCTTTATTTTACTGGCAGCTTTTATTGAAGTTTAGACTAAAAAAAAAAAAAATCTTAAAATACATACCAGCACTGCTCTATGTTAAGCTAAATATCAAAGTATAAATACACCAAGACTGTTTCCTGGGTACAGATCTACAATTTAAAAGGAGCCTTTTTTCCTAATTTTTGATTACTTGTTTGAAAAGATACTTGGGAGTGTTGCCAAGTAGTTTCTTTTAAGTAACTATTATCTTAAGCTTGTCCCACATGGCCCTCTATTATGCTCTTTTGAGGTAAGGCCAAGCCACAAGTCCTAGTATGATTTCTGCTTTACATCCTTCCTTTTGATGTAACTGAAATGATTTCCCACTTGTTTTGGAATGGGAATCCTGGAATCAGTCACTTAAGGGCAAAGATCTTAACAAATTCATAGCCTTGCTTTCCCAAGGATGTACCTAACCTCGTTAAAAACCCAGATTAAAATGTTTAAGTGAAGCCCATGCAAGGTTTTATACCAGCATGTGCATTTTTCACACCCTGAGTTATTCTTGCTCTGTTCTCTTCCTCTTATTTTAGCCTTCTTTCCTCCTGTTGTGCGATTCTCATTGTTGTATTTCCAGCGTCTTCCTTCAGCTCTGCCTTCCTATCAGCACCTTCAGTTATCTCCTGGCTCTGTGCATGGACTAGGCCACTCAGACCTTGATTTCCCAAACCACACTCCCCTCTTTGTCAGAAACTGTTTCTGCACCTCTCTTAAGGATTGGGTGATTTAAAAATGGAAAGATGCCTTGCCTCTTTTCCCTGCTTCAAAGCCCTTAGACCATGAGAATTTTAAAAAATAAATAAATAAATAAATGTCTCAATTACTAAGCTTGACTACATGAATATATTCTTAAAAGCTTACTACACTCCTATCTACATATACTTGTCTTACTTTTAAATTGGGGGTGGGGAGAATGAACTCCTAAGGAAATGAGTGTATGAGAAAAGATATAGGCATCCTCAGCCTGTTTGAACTGGACGCAAAGGACTTGCATGGCATGCGTACTCCTTACTCTCAACACAGTGACTCCTCAGACAGAAGTGTGTGCTGCTAAATGATTCACTGGTGTTCAGTTAGAATGAAGGCACCTAATACCTTTCTCCATTTTCAGTCACGGCCTGTGGTACTTCTTTAAATTACCTCACTAATAAGCACATTGACCAGGTCCTAGAGTTCAGTGAATGGGAGAGTGTTTCCTTATGTGCAGGCGTCCCCAGTGTGGGTCAGGTCTTTGCTGAGCAGTCAGTATGCACAAAAGGAGGAGGTCAGGCCTCACAATTTCTTTTCTGACCAGTCTGACCTGGTGACTGAAAGCAAGTGTCCCAATGATGACTATAAATTTAGAAGCACATATTTAATCTCAGTGTCCTCAGAAGAAGAGAAACTTCCCTTGTCATCTTCCCCAGACCATGTTGGCCAAGAGGATCTCGGATAGGAACCCTGACTCCCATGTAGAAATTATGTTCTGTTGGAGCACAGTTCACTCAGATTTACGTACACTGTATTTCCCACCAAACCTGCAAGAGCCAAACACTTAGAAAATAAAATGTTACTCTGATGGCCTTTTGGTTCAGTAGTCTATGAAAAGAGAGAGGGCATCTGAATCCTCTGTACATAATTTATCAAAGCAAATATAAATACGTATGTTTGGTTAAAATCATAGGCAGCATTTTCTTTTTCCCATCAATACTTTGAAAACTCTAAATCTCAGTTCTCCATTCGGATGGATTAGGCATTGAGAAATGTTTCTAAGAGTAATGTTGATTTCTTATGTTTTTGAGTGTAACTATATATGATCTGTCCTATTTCAGCCATATTTTCAGAAGACAAAAACACCACAGAGCCTGCTCATAAGGTTAAAAATGCCCTATCCATTCCCAACGCTCCAGAGCCAACAACGCAAGAACCCTTGGTGGGCAGCCAAAAGAGAAAAGCAAGGAAAACCAAGATCACCCACCTTGTCAGGACAGCAGATGGCCGGGTATCACCAGCAGGAGGTACTTTGGGTAAGAAGAGGGAGCTTTAGATGAGAGAAACCAGAGCAAGGTGGTGACTGTCAGGGCCACACTGGACAGCAAATGGCTCTAAGCCAGCTGTGGGTCCTCATTGAAAAATAGATCTGTTCTGTGGGCTTGGCCGCAGGAACATTTTCTTTCTCTGGATCTCCTTGAGAACTAGTTTTCCACAAGCTCCCAAATGTACAAAATGTATATGTGTTAAAATCATAGCTCTTTTTCCGAGAGCATTCTTAGAAAGGAAAGGTAATTTTTAGGACTGCGTGTTTTTCCTTCTCTTTCTCAGCATGCACAAAAGCAGTCTTCATTAAGTAAATTCCCAGCGATCCTAGACTTTTAAAAATACTAGATGAATCAGTGTTTCTTCACCGTTCACTGTTCAAGTCACTACAAACCATATTATCAAGTATTTAAAACCAGTGGATTAAGGAACCTTAGAAAGCATCCAGCACTTTCTGATAAGTTGATTCTCACCACTGAGGGATCCTGAGAATGCTTCTGGATTTCTTGAGTTCTCTGGGCTGATCTTTAACCAAATCTTAACTTACACTGAATTTCTCCATTTTTCAGTCATGGCGTGTGGTCTCTTGGCTGTTCCTGGTGACCTCCGTTGCGGCAGAATTGCCTGAGGGGCCCCAGTTAAGGAGGACAGTTAAGGGGGACAGAGAGTGACTCTGAGCACCTCCCCCTCAGATCTTGGGGTGCTCCATCAACCAAGCATTAGTGGCCTTAGCTATGGTTGTCCTTCTACCTTGCGGCACCCCTGGCATCTCAGTCCCTCAGCTCTGAAGTGTCCCTCCCCCTGCCCTATCCAGTTTCCAGAAAAAGGTTAGAGATCCACAGTGACTTCTATAAATAGAAAAAGTGTTTAGAGCATAAGGGGGGAAAAAGAGTGAAAGACAAACCGAGAAACAGGCTCTTAACTATAAAGAACAAGCAAACTGATTGTTAACCAAAGGGGAGCTGAGTGGGAGGACGAGTTAACAGAGCTGATGGGTATTAATACACTTATCATAATGAAAAAATAAATTAGTAAAATAAAAACAATGTTTAAATGAGTGTGTTTTGAGTGTAGTATTTATAAATACCTGATTTAGGTTAATCTAATTGCAAATAAAGATTCATTGCTGAGATAGAATAGGAAGACAATTAGTGGGTTTCATGCACATTTTGTGTTTAGCATGTGTACATTGTTAGAACAATAAAGCATATTAAATATTCCCATTTTACCCTGTTATATCAGAGATTAAGCTCAAATTGGTAGGATTTCATTTTTTAATACATTGACCTACTAGGTAGAAGTAGGGAGAGAACTAGATCTAGTTTTCCTGATATGTAGTCCAGTAGACCCCTCACTCCTTCCATTTTCACTCTGGGTTCTGTTCTGTGATTTTGATTTCATAAATTGTTATAGCTTCATTTTCACTTACAGAAAGAGTGAAAGATCTTAGAAGTATTCCCTTCATTTAGAAAAGCACATAGCACTCTCATGTTCTGATATATGGCATTTACAGCCTTTATCAATTGCTTTCTATATTCAGAATGTTTTAAAAATCATGATAAAGATTCCTCCTCCCTTATTATAACAGCTACATAGTAAAGAAAGTGTAGTCATTTCCAACAGTATATTTTCATAGCAGATTAGCATGTCTTTTTGAATACCAGAGGTCCCTTCATCTTCCTTCTAGTAAGTCCTCAGAACAAGAATAACAGCTGGGGATCTGGGATCTGGGATTGATCGATCTCATTGGGATTAGTTTAGGCCGTCCTGAATGTTGGTGTCAGAGCAAACCCAATGTCCAAGTTGCCATAGCTGGGCATCCTACGGCTTCATCAGAAATGTCTGCTTGGTCGGGTTTTTAGGGGCCTTCTAGAGCATCTACAGGCCCCTTTGCCGAAGTCCCATCAGTTTTATTTTGGTCAAAGCCTATTTTTTCTCCTCTTACTCTGAGACAGACCTATTCTTTGGCCTTGGATAAAACACAGCTTCTCTTCCACTTAGTTTCAGGGCATAACACTGTCCATAGTTGGAATTGAGCTTGATAAAAGAGTTTTATTACTATGGGAGAGGAGAATCTGTAAAGCCTTGGTACTCCATGGATGACAAAAGTGAACAAAGAATTCATTAGCTCATTTCACATTGTCTGGCAAAGGGTTTTCTCTGTGTCCCTTCTCTGGAGAGGACGTGGTGATCCTCCTATGATGAATTTCCCTTTTGTTACAGATGACAAACCAAAGGAACAACTGCAGAGGAGTCTCCCGAAAGTGACTGAGACAGGCTGCCATGACGAAGGCCCCCAGAACCCCGAGGCCGTGGAGACGCGGAGCAGCACTCCAGAGATGCCAGCCGTGTCTGCGTTCTTCAGTCTCGCCGCGCTGGCCGAAGTGGCCGCCATGGAAAATGTGCATAGGTGAGCGGTGTGTGTCACCGGGATGTTGGGGGTCCTGGCCAGCCTTACCCCCTCACGTGGAACAGGGTTAGGGAGAACGACATGGAAGCCGAGGCTTACTTCCCGACGGGATGTGTGGTATTTTTCACAATGTGCTGTGGTTCACGAGTAAGTCACGTCCTAATTAGCAGTGTGGGAAGATACCGGAAAATAGCCAAGTATCGCATTTGACTCTCTTGTTCTGTGGCTGCACTTCATTTCCATAAGAGGCGTGGGAGAGCAAAGAAGGTGCATTATTTAGTCGTTAGGTGTGAGCTTCAGGTGTGAGCCGCAGACCTGGGTTGGAGCCCTGCATCCACCATTGGCAAACTGCAAGGTCGTGAGCAAGATGGATCACTCCCCTCTCTACTCTCCGGTTTCTCTTCTGTGAAATGGGTGTGGGTGGCACTCATTGCACAGAGGTGTTCTGTGGGATGAACTCGTGCACCAGGGCAGGCACACGGGAGACGCACCCTTGGGCATGGTGCTGGTGGTGGTGGTCATGCTACTGGAAGGAACCATGCTCAGGAAGAAGGTCCTGTCACCCATGTCGTGGAGGGCAGGGGGCCTGCATTTGTCCTTGTCTGTTTGCTGAAGAGTCATTTATTTCTCTTGGCCTCAGTTTTCTCATCTTCCAGTGAGCAATGACGGTATCCCCCAAGAATCCCAGAACTGTGAAGATCACATGGGATCATAGATCTGAAGGCCTTTTGAATCAGGAAAGCCTCACAGAAAGTATATTAAGTTCTGAGCGTATAATTGGGTATTCTGCTATTTAAATGGACCCTTTGGGAAGGCAGAAAAGCCATTTGTAAATTCAGGTATTTCATACTTTTGTTCGAGGTGGATTACCCACGGATGAACTACTTTCCCAGACTTCCAGTCTTCACCACAAGAGTTTCAGATCTAACACAACCTCCACACCCACCCATTGGGCTTCACTCTCCTCTTCCACATCCATGTTTAGGAGGCCCTGATGTAAGCTTTGTTTGCTTCTTGCTCTTGTCATACTATAGTTCTAGACCTTCTTCACAAATCACCTCTAGATGAGATAAGTCAAATTCCTTTTCACATGTATACTGCAAGTGCCTAATAGCAAGTGAATGCTGACGGACACTGTTAAAATCTGCTCACGTCTCCGAAGGAGGGAACACACAGTTCTCCACTTACGGGCTTTTACAGTCGAGTACAGAGGACAGACTCCTCCGCATGCAAGAAGATGAACTATATGCCTGCTTGTTCCTAAGTGCCCCATAAATTTCGGAAATAAGAGGCAGTGTGAGAAGTCAGAGGGGATCATAATTCAGGGCTTGGAAAAGTCTGTCACACAGCCCCCTTTGCTGCTGCCAGCATCCCCTCAACACAACTGCGGTCCACCCTGGCTCCGCTCAGCAGCCTCCCAGGACTGGTGGCTTGTGACGGCAGGAGGCCTCAGCAGACCTTGCGTCTCACCTCCACCACCCCGTCCTCACTTCCTGCCATCACGTGGCATCACTTGCTGCTGCCCGGCCCAGCCAGCTTCTGGGCTTTACACAGTCCCCTCTTGGGCAAACCGCTGCCCTCCTTCCATCTCTAGTCCTGCTGTCTCCTCTCCGTCTTCCTCCCGAAGTCTCTGGGCTCTGTGCATACGCTCCCAGCCCAGCTGCCACACTGGGTTGTAATTATTCATGGACACATCTGTCTCTTCCTGGTATATTTTGAAAGCACAGCACTGGTTTTAATCCTCCTGTCCCCAGCTTCCTTAGCTCTTGGTGTAACAGTGGATGAATGAAAAATGGTTGGGTAGATGAGTAAATGATGTGTTCTTGAAGTGTGCCTGCCTAAGCTCACCAGCAGGCATAGAGCAAACGGTGAGAGCAAAGGTTCTTGTCTTTAAAACCACCCATTAGAAAGAACACTATTGCATACTAAAATCTTCCTATCAGTCACACCAATGGTTAGTGTTCTTAATTTCTAGAAAAACAGATCCCCTGAAGAATCTTGGTTGTAATTTTAGCCCTTACCTGTTTCTTTTTCTTAGTATTTTTATTTTTTTCATTTTTATTATGTTAGGACACCATACTGTACATCCTGAGTTTTTGGTGTAGTGTTCCATGATCATTGTTTGCGTATAACACCCAGTGATCCACGCAGTCCGGGCCCTCCTTCATACCCATCACTGGGCTCATCCATCCCCCCACACGCCTCCCTTCCCTCAGTTTGTTTCCCGGAGTCCATCGACTCCTCACGGTTCGTCTCCCACTCTTATTTCCACCCCTTCATTTTTCCCTTCCTTCCCTTAATGTCCTCCATGCTATTCCTTACGTTCCACAAGTAAGTGAAACCGTACGATAGTTGTCTTTCTCTCCTTGACTTACTTCACTTAACAGTCTCCTCCAGTCCCATCCATGTTGATGCAGATGGTGGGTGTTCATCCTTTCTGATGGCTGAGCAATATTCCATTGTGTATGTGGACCACATGTTCTGTATCCATACAGCTGTAAAAGGGCACCTCCAGCCCTTACCTGTTAAAGCAGAGCTGCCAGACTGCCTTCTACCTGTAGGCTTCATGTAATTTACCTGGGCAATTGATGACTGCTTAGGCATCACCCAGGTTTATAAGTTAGAGGGTGATCATCAGAATTAGGAGTAGAAATGTATCACCTACATTCTTGTCATGAGAAATCTTAACATTAAGCTCAGAAACCCAACATAGAGAGTCCGTTTTGCAAGATGCAGGAAATGGGAAGTTGGAATAAACTTGTTGAGAGCGTGTTTATTTACTAGGGGTTTCGTAAGGGAAAGCTCATTAAATTTAGTCCTAAAATCAGCCCTGCCAGGTGGGTCTTTTTGATTCCTTTTTAACGATGTTGCAGACGGTTAACTTGCCAAGAAAACACAGCCAGGCTGAGTTAAGCTTTGCAGTAAGGTCTTTGAACTCCAGGGTCTTTGCCTTTGCTCCACCAAGCTTGCTGCTTGAGCAAGCTTCTGTCACGTCTGAGGACGTCGTGACACATCTTGCTGCCACTTCCCCCAGGACCTGCCCCATCCATTAACTGGAGCCACGTCAGGTTCCCCCTCCTTTGCTCTTTTCTTTGACTCAGCTGGGCTTCCACCCCATTTTCTGTCCCTGTTGCTCTTTTTTGGATACTGTACTTCTCCATCTTTCACTTCTCTTTCTTCTTCTTATGTTTCCTTTTTCACTACTTATTACAATTCTTTTAGTGTTGTAATACTGTCACAGATTTCATCTTAAAGGTAAAGAAAACCAGCATTTTAATGTCATCTTCCTGAACAAAGAGTTGAGCGTATTGAACAGTTGGTGCTTGCAGCATCCCCACATGAATGAACAGATTAATCCAGAGGTTTGATTATAACACATGTTTTGTTTTTCTAAAATCCTAATATCTTCGGCTAAGAGATTATTGGATTCTCAAATCCCCAAATGTTGTAATTTATCTACACTGTTTTTGTGTGTTTGCATGAAGAGAAAGAAATTTGGGTATAGTGATGAAAACTACAATTTGAATTTTTAAACAGCTCCTTTTGTTCTGTGTAATCTGAAGAAGATACTGTGTCGAAAAGGTCAGGCCACCCGAGGCCTGGCTGCTCCATCAACAATTTCCAGCCTCGTGCTGTGCAGACCACTGGCGGCCAGAGCTGGGGGTGGACACTGTCTGGTCTTTGGTGGGCCTGTTGGGAAATGTCAGAGAGGTGCCCCATCCCATCTTTTTAGAGTGAGAAGCTCAAATTACCAAGACATTAAAGGGTTTCCTTACGACCATCAAGTAAATTTTTCCTACTCGTTTACCAAAAGCTGAGTGAAAAATCAGCTCTGTCTGGTGGTAGTTCCAATCCAAACAATGGGTATTGCTGTGAACTGTCTAGTCCTCTCTGGAGTTCTCTCTCCGCATATGTTGATTTGGCCCAAGAAACCTGGATGTTCTCACACTCTAAACTCCGTTCCCCCTTGCCGCCTTCCCCTGTGCATGGGCTGTCCATGTTCCTGTGAGACTTTTCTTTCGTCTTTTCATTCATTTGTGTTAGAGTCACAGGCCTCTGGTGTAAGGGGCCATTGCTTTAATTGGCCTTACGTTTTAAATTGGGTTTATTATTATATACCTTGGGAAATGAGCCTGGAGGTGATCAATTAGTACAGGAGAGTTTTCCCCTTGGGCAGCTCGAGGAAAGGCATGGTTCATATTTTAGTATCAGTGGATCAAGAAGAAGACTTAACTTAGAGCCACGGCCCTTGATTAAAAGTTCCCCACTTCTTAGGGAGTCGCCCCAAATCTGGTGGCACTTGAGGTCCTGCCTCTGCAAAATGGAGGTGGCTGGTTGGGGGCAGAGTAGATGGTTAAGTCATGCGAGGGGAACCGAGATAGGAAAATGTCAAAAAAGAAGCAGCTCTGAGAACAAAAACGGTTTTACTTGAATAGCATAAGTAACAAGTCAGCCTTAGGGAGTAAAAGATACTGGAAAGCTCTTACTGCTTACTCATCATCCTCTCCTCTTTCTGATAAGGTACTCAGCGGGTGACTTCTTTTGTCCTTCTCCTTGTCTTGCAGGGGTCAGAGGTCCACTCCGCTCACCCATGATGGACAGCCAAAAGAAATGCCACAGGCCCCTGTACTTATTTCCTGCGCTGACCAGTGAAGCGCCTTTAATTGTAAAACATTGTGCTTTACCTACTACCCTAGCCCTGTCTGTACCGAGGGATGCCAGTGAGTCCGTGTGGTGGGAAATACAGACTGCAAACAAGTGCGCGTTGCCCTGCACAGCCCAGATTCACTTGAAGCGGAAGTTAGCATCCTGGGCCGCTGTGTGTTCTTTTGGAACCCAGAGTCTTTGAGGGTGATGTTCTCTGTCTTTTCAGGAGCAGAAACGGGATGATCCTGGAGCTTTGCTTTCTATTGAAGGCTTTTGACGGTAATAGGTGGTAACTTGGTAAAAGGCTGCCTTTACTGTAGCTCATCCAGCATCTCTTTTACCAACCAGAGAGTGTGAAACTAGTTTCGTATATTACCTAGTTATTCTTTCAAAACAAAAACAAAACAAAAAAAACAACAAAAACTGACGCACTGCACTAGTTATTATTAGATATTCTTAGTCTTTTTTGTACATGGAGATTTAAGTTCTAAGATGGTTTATATAATAGGTTATACCTACATTTATATTGTAGAATAATATTAAAAAGCCTGCTCCAGAGACCCCCAAGCAGCACGGGCAGGCGGATGTACCATTGTTAGCGGTGTATGCTCGGCCTCGTGGTCCATATATTCTGCACTTTTATATTTGCCACCAGAGTGGTAGTTTGCTGGCAAAACGAGAAAAAAGAAAGAGAGAGAAAAAAATAATTAGAATTCTTACAAGCTGAATATTTTTCCTTAGCCTTGAGTGACCAAGAAGCATTTGCTTGGGGCACATTGTGGCAAATATTTTCCCATACAGGGGAAGAGTCCTGCAGATTACAGATTACCGATGTTTTCATGCCTTGAGGATTCTTTTATTTTTACACAGGGGTCTAAGTGACCAACGGATCGTTCAGACAAACAAAAAAAGAAAAATATTATTCAGAAGTGACCTTAGTATTACTTCACTATTCTGAACACATTGAAGACACTCACTTCATGTGGACTTTGAGCTACAGACCTTTTCCATCCATCCCAGACAGACTGGACGGGTAGCAACTGCTATGCACAGCCTGATTGCCGCTGCCGGGTTCTAGAGCCATTTTGAGTTGTGTGTTGTGAAGGAGGTATGGAATAAATGATGAGGGAGGTATGCCTGACCAGGGTGGGAGGCTTAGTCATGGAGCCACCTGCAAGTTTGTTTCCTTTTTGTGTTCTGTTGCTTTTGAACATAAAACCAACCTTGTGTATGCCAGTGCCAAGCGGATTACCTGGCTTATTAGAACATTCGACATATTGACTTAACCACCTGACATTCACAGTGTCTTGTTTCCTAGCAACACATGCAAAGTGATAAATCAGAATTAGTCGGAGGCTACCGATTTTACAGGGTATTTGTTCCATAGCACAAAGTGTATCCCCACTCTTGCATCGCAGCACAAACTACCAAATTTTAATTATTGGATTCCAGCAATAATTTTTATTGGTTTTCAAACTGGTGGAATTTTGATAGCGTTAGTTCAAGTTTGAAGCTTTTGAATTAGATCTCTACATGGTGACAGTTTACAAGGTTTTATCTAGCTTTCTTATTTATACTTGACTCAATTGTAATGATGACTTTTTTTTTCCTAATCGTAATTTGACCTAATAGCCATACAAAAAAATGACTCTATTAGTAGTACCAACTAGGTTTAACTTTTCATAGTTGTAGATATTACTTCAGTTTCGGTGCTGGAAAATATGTACAACATACTAACAGAATTGAAAAAGAATATAGGGATTTGTTTGGTTTGTTGTTTTTTTTTTTTTTTTTTTTCTTCAAAGCAGGTAAAGAGGGCAGCAGAGCATTGGAACGGTGTCCTCAAAAATGCATAATCATTGTGGGCATGGAGGAAGAAGGAATTAGTAATCTAGGTTAGTCAGAGGTTAAAGCTTAACCCCATTCACATAGAAATAAATCAGGTAAGCAGCCCCAGGTTTTAGTGTAATATTTTTACTATGATGCTGTTTTATTAATATTTTCTAAACTTCAAAACACAAAGTGAATGTTTGAAAATTGCTGGGTCCCAATGTTGGTGGCTGTTGGAGTTTTTGGACCACTTGCTAGCAGTGATTTAAAAATTATAATTAGCTAAAAATCCAAAAAAAAAAAAAAAAGTAAAAGAAACCAACAACAAAAATTGTTTGGTGCAGAACATGCACCTTGACAATGGTACTAACTTGTTATTCTATAGAACACATTAGAATAGATCTATTTTTGCCAGAGCACCCTCCTTCAGTCCTCCAATGACATTTCACTAGATTTCCTTAAGAGATTGCTGTATATTCATGGGACCTTTTTTAAAAAGAAGCAAAACAAAAGATTACTTTTTTCTATGTGATTAATATCTTACTTGATCTGCTTTTCCTAAACCTCAGTGGCTTTTCCCTTAGGCAGGGGTGG
The DNA here is from genome assembly GCF_010015895.1 of Lontra canadensis. Lineage (NCBI taxonomy): Eukaryota > Metazoa > Chordata > Mammalia > Carnivora > Mustelidae > Lontra > Lontra canadensis. The sequence goes on from NW_022631000.1 coordinate 8,565,524, forward strand.
GGTGGGAGGGCAATCTACTGGATATGACTGTTTTCAGATACTTTAAAAAAAAAAAAAAAAAACCTTTTTGTAGAGATGCTTAATTTTTAAGCGGTTAGGCACTGAGAGTAGCAGAAATCCTGCAAAGCTTTATAGTCCTTTAGACACTCGCCTTGTTGTTCTCTGAGTGAAGTCTTGATTTCAATAATAGTGCTTTTCTCATGCCCTGAATCCGCTGGAGAAGGGTGTTGGTATTTTCAGGTAACAACATTTGTTAGCACAAATATTTCAGACCAACCTGTAGTGCCCCCCCACCCATCTACCATTTTCATTTCATTTCTGTCATTCTTTTATATTTTGGAAAATCATATTGCTATGGTGTGTACCTTAATCTGCCAGCAAACACCATCGACACTAACATTTGTCCCACAAGCATCCTCAAGAGAAAAAGTTGTTGCACCTTATGTATATCTCAAGCAAACCAAAATATGATGCTTTTCTGCTTTGTTTTATTCTAAATTGTTGTATCATATCTTTCTGAAAAACCATTCTGAATCTAGTTGAAATTATCAATATTTATGCTTTTAACCTTAATTTCTGGATTCAAACCTGTATATAAATCTTTTGAAAAAAATCGTCCTAGCCCTTCTCTGTGATGCCGAAGTGGATGATTTCGTCTCAGATGGAGACGCAGTACTGTTCCAGTTTCTTTAGCCTTTTATTTATTTAGTTGTTCTGGGTATTTTCCTATGTAATTTTGAAGTGTGTAGAGTATATTATAGTAACTGAAGCTGCAGCTCTACGAAGCTGAGTGAAAGAAAAAAATACTGTAAGACATCCTTCTGAAGTTTTTATTTGTTTGGATAACTGTAATGAGATCAGGAAAAGGAAAAATGTCCCACAGCCACATTGATGATACAGGTTCTTATCCCCAAATTAGGTTAGTTCCCAGATTTTAGATCAAAATGTAATTCGTCAGAGCCCTTTTATAAGGATAAATCATATTGTTGTAATTCTGACAGTCTTTCCCCCCCAAATACCAGAACTGTGTTCACTGAATTCTGTCAGATGAGCTTTCTACCAATGTGCTGAAATCATTCCCACATTATCCCTGATTCTAGTTCCGGCCATTAAACTGCTGGGGCAGTGGGGAGCGGTGGAACACTCTGAACAAAAAGGAGCATCTGAACTGGTCTGGTTATTTATATTCTGACGTGTGTATTCCCCATCACTTTCTTATCCAGTCAGATGCTACTCTGCCTCAGTCCTAGAAAATTTTGTTTGCACTCCGCAGTCTTGGGCTCATCGTATGGAAAAGTTTGCACCTCTGTAAAATCTCCAGCAAATTATAAATTGATACAGAGCCAGGAGTAAGCCAGAAACGGAATGACATGTTTGGCTCCTACAGTGTGGGGGTAGGGGGGAGGGAAGGAGGGTATCCGGTAACTCTGTTCCACGTTTGGCGTTGGCGTTAATGTGAAGCAATGGGATCGTGCTGCCTGCTGAACTACTGTATGCATCCCAAGCGTTCTGGAGCCCGGTGGCCAGCGTCCGCATGGCGGAGAGGAAGCACCACCGCCTCGCTGGGGAGAAGGAAAGAAGTCCTGCAAGGCCTGGAACCGCCCCTCTGTAAAGGGAGAGTCGGGGTGTCCGCGATGCTGTTGAGGAAGACTCACCTTTGTTGCACTGCTCCCTAGAGCCCTCACATGAGGCCAACCCTAACGGGCTACCTCGGCTTTACAAGTTCCTTTCAGTAAGTCCTGTTAGCGAGCTTTGTCCTTTCTTGCTCCTCCCTTCAGTGCCACTGTTTCCCACTGCAGTGTTGTGACTCCCCAGACCGCCTTCTCCAGAGAGAACAATGTATTGCTGAAAATAGGCAGTAAAAGCAAATGTCGTTCCTACATCTGACCTATAAAGTATTCAGAGTGACGTGACTGCTAGGCGGAAATTAAATTTTAGCTTTCCCCACATAGGACCTTGTTTTGCACCTTACAAAGAGAGTACTAATTGTTAATTAGCTTTTGCTTTTATTTATACAAGCATTCCCAAAGAACTAGATTCGGATTTTGTTTTTATTTGAGTTTTGGGATTTTTTTTTTTTAATTATCTTATTTAGGTTGACTAACATCGCACTTATAATAAGAAACAGTTGTTCAGTTTATCTTGCCAGATATGTCTGGTGAAGTATTCAGGGTTTGATGGACTGCTTTGCTTTAGTGTGGAAGTGATAGCTAAGTTTATTATAGTCCATATTAAATCACCTTGTCCTTTTCACTGGGGACATTATTTTCTTTACATCTCAGATGAAAGTAGTGACAAAGTAGTGAATAACAGGACAAATCTGTTTGACTCCCTGATACACCTCCATCTGTTTGTGCTATGCTTTCCTTAAAAAATGGAAGTATGCATTTTCTTCACACCCGGAAGACAGCTTCCTTTCCTAGCCAAATTTTACTTGTGGTGGTAGGATTTATGCTAACAAATTAAAAGAGGAAACCTTGTATTAAGTTCTATGACCACTATTTCCTTGTTGCAGTCCGTGGTCAAAATTGATCCTGCCCTCAACTCGATTTTCATGCACAGAAGTAGTTATCATGAGAATTACTACTCCTCCCAAAGATCGCCCGACACCTTGGGCCAGAACCAGTTACTGAAGTAACAAGGACCTAATTCGATGCCTCCAAACCCTCCCACTCGCACGGCAAATCATACCTCACAGGCTCTAACCTGAATCACAGAGGCACGTGGGTTTCTCAAACTAACACTGCTGTCCCTTCGCAGCCCCCAGGGGCTGGCTCATATCCACTGACGCCTCACGTTAGTGCCTCGGCTGTGAGTGCAGCAGAACTCGGGGTGGGGCGGGTTTTGACCTGGAGCTCAGCACATGCTCAGCAACGTTCTTCTCATTTCCTTCGCACTAAACCAGTCTCTTGCTCTCAGGAATTTGTCCAAAAAAAAAAGAATAAAAACCACCTGAGATTCCATGTACCGGATTATGAACTTTTCTCATAGGTTTGAATTGCTTACTTACATGTCATAAATTAACCATAGCTTCATTTGACCACCGGGTCTTAAGTCTGTTGACAGTTTCAGCATGACTGAATCGCTCATTTTTTTTGCTTTCAGAAATTGGCTTGGTTCTCTTTAGAGTTGGTGTAAACATGCCATGTAATAAATGATTTCCACTTAATGGTACAACAGAATTATTGCTTTCTTAGATGTATGTGTAGTAAAAGTCAATATACACATTTATATAATTTCTTTCTTCAAAATCTTATACTTAATTTGATATTTCTAAAAATTGCACATGTAAGTCATGTGTATAACATGCTAAAGTACTTTAACTGTGATCTTAAAACTGAATAAAAATATTTAATAAAAATTTGAAATATTTTAAAGAGATTATTCAAATACATTTCTTTACGTCCACACTCCTGGCCAGAGTCCATGCCTTCATTAGACCCTATCTACTAAAAACAGTAGGGGAAATGCTTTAACAAAAGATACTTCAGTGAATTCAGAATGTCAAATGCTGGTCTACTCCAAACTCTTTGCCTGATACTCCCCACATTTGAGCAGCCTGGGTTGCTTTTGCCTAATGGGTGGGGTAGAAATCAGCCTGACTAGGAGAAAGAAGATAGGTTTCATTCCGCTACTTAGGAGGAGAACCTCCTGGCAAAAGTGTGACCGTTCTGAACATACCAAATACGCCCGAACTGTAATCAAAAACTATGGAGGGGCACCTGGGTGGCCCAGTGGGTTAAGCCTCTGCCTTTGGCTCAGGTCATGACCTCAGGGTCCTCGGACTGAGCCCCACACAGCGCGCGTGCGCGCGCACACACACACACACACACACACACACACACACACAGTATAAATACAAGGCGTGATACCACAGGGTTTGTATTCAGACAGACTTGTTTCAAAGACTGGTTCCACCCACGTATTACTGTTTTTTTCAACCTCCCTGAACTCCTCTTCACTTCTAAATGATGGTGGTGACGAAGCCTCCTCACACTTCTGCTAGGATGGAAAGGAAATCCATATGAGAAGGCTGGCCTAGGGCCTGTAAAGGAAATGTCCATTCAATGATAACTGTCGATTTTCTTATTTTTATTCAAACTTGAAGGTTGATATGTTTAAGTATATTCAAAAGCAACCCCTAGGCATGGCTAGTTCCCTCTTTCAAATAAACTTGTAAGGGCCTGGTACATTAGGAGAAAGCTCTGTCAGGAGAGACGATGCTGTAGAGAACTAGGAACACAGTACTTCGCGTAGGTAACTCAACGCTTGTATATGTAGCGCTATAGGATTTTCCAATAAAATTAGTCTGCCTGGTGAATTAATTACATCTTGAATTCTGAGCACACTTTTTTGAATTACTGAGAATAAAATGTGTTGTGGTGGGGATGGGAGTTCCATACCAAAGAATGTAAATTCTACTAGGATAAAAGATGACAGGTTCTACATGTGTGTGGTTTGATGGGTCTACATAGATTCTACAGTACATCGGTCCTTCGGGGTAGAACATAAAGTCTCTTGCAAGGAAAAGTAAAGTTGTTATCAATAAGTGAGCTAACACGGAAAGCGCCGACTCCATTCCTGTACATACTGAAAACAAAATGATTAATCATTTTTCAGAAACCTTTTCACCTTTTGTGAAAGGATGGAAATTTTCAAATATATGCAAAAGAGGCTAGCAGCATGTTGAACTCCCTGGACCAGCTCCAACAAATACCAACGTGTTCTCAATTCCAGTTTCATTTGTATTTCATCCATTTTCCTTCATTTCACCTCCCAACCCTAGCTCTGCATATCCCAGAAGTGTGATTTCGTTTATAAGTTCTTCAGATACAGCCTTTAAAAACAAATATTTTGATATGCGCAAATTTTCTTTTTTTAATGTATCGCCCCCTCACTATTCCAAAAATATGTTTGTTTCCTGCCCAAAGCAAAAGGAGTCTGTGAGCCGCAAGAAGAGTCGTGCTGGAGTGAAGATTATTTGGAATTAGGTTACGCTGTTCACATTGGATATCTCTATATTTACCTTTCTTGATCCACAGTTTTCCAAAGAAGTCATCAGAGAGACCCTTGGCATGTCTAAATGATTTATTTTTGGTCTTGCTTCCTGTGATCTCCACCCCCCCACACACACACGATGTCTAAAAATGCCCAAGGGCTAAAACTTTTATAATTTAATGTAAAATTTTCAGAACTTGTATGTCCTCTACACTTTTCCCTCCAATCCTGGTCCCACTTAGGCTTTCCTCTCACAGACTCACAAGAGTGATGTCAGTTGTAGGGGAGCAGTAGAGGAAAAATTGTAGATGAGCTCTGGAAGGCAGGTGGCCAAAGATTAAAGAAATGTGAAATCCTGGGTCAACAGGCCAGAAATTAAAGCGTAAAAGGAAACCCGTTCTGGAAGAGAGAAAATGATAATTCCTACTTGAAGCCTCACCCCGCTTGGAGATCCCTCACCCTAGGGAGCTTTATAAGAGGTCATTTTTTTCTCAAGGCTGTGTATTGAAGAGTCGGGAAAGAAAGATGTGAGGATTGAAACTTTGCTGAGCGTGATGGAGAATGAAAGGGGACGAGGGAAAGTTCATATGAATAGATGTTTCAAGTTCGATGTCTAAAAGTCAAAATGGTTTTAAACCCAGCATGAGAAGATTTCCAAGAAACACACTCAAGTATAATGATTACGTTTTCCTGACCTTTTCTACTATTTGGCATCATACCTGTGGTGCTTAGGAAAGGCAAATCGAATAGGCAAATATACAACTGATATATCCCAGAAACAAGCAGGAAAGTATTGAGAAGATATATACAAACAATAGAAATATACTTGGTAGATGCAAAAGTAGGTAATTTGCCATCTAATTTGAAGCATGTATTTGAACTATACTTAATAGGAAAGCAGTATTGATAACAATTTAAAATGATTTTTCCTCCAAGATAAATAATCCTTGAGATAAATAGTGGAGAAATTCAGATGGCATTTTAGAATTTTAAATTTTCACTTCTCCCATACTATATCTTAGCTTAGGTATTGATAACTATATTAGAAATACAAAAGCAATATGCTGCTTAAGTCCTCAAAAATCTAAACCCTTGTAAATAGAATATGAGGTGTTCAGCACACAGATGCATTTTGTTACTGTGTATCACTCAAAATAAAAACTATATTGTTAGAATAAAATTGCTGAAAAACAGTGCTCTGTTCCACTTCCCTGTTCAGAGCCCATGAAGGTTATTTCAGCTTGCTCGCTTTGACGCCAGAAGAGTTCTCTGTGACCCACAACTCATGTCCATTAAATTACGTCCTGCTCCTATAACCATCTAATCGTTCAGCAGAGCTGCGGTGGATGGCTGCTTTTGGATGCAGGCTAAGTCCCAACAAGACAGTCTTCCACGGTGTATATTCTAGCGGGGGTGTGGATAGCCTAGTGGGGGTTGGAGATCTGCATCATTCTTTAATTGAAATGCAGTGCAGACGAGGTTGTGCATGAAAATCAAAGGCTGTCAGGAGGAAGCGACATAGAAACTCAGGGGAAACTTGATAATCTGCATTTCGAAGACTTTCAGGGAAAAAAATGGGAATGTGTTACTGTTCTACTTTAAAATTTTTATTTTCTGAAAGCCCTTTCTCACACAGAAGAGATCTTGGCACAAAAATTGCTGCTAAGACAAGGCCACAGGTCTCGGAGTGACAAGAATGAGACAACAGTCTTCGGGGAAGACCCCTGATGCAGTGTGTTTCCTTTAGGTGTGTGCTGGGGCATGAACATCCCAGCTGTGTTGACTCCGGGACCCCTGAGCAGTTAGACAGCACGTCAGCTCAGCCTTGGCACACACAGCCCAGGAATATTTGAAATGGTAAGGTCAAGCAGCGCGGTTTCAGCTTGTGGCCTGAAGAGCTGGAGGTTAATTCTAATAACCAGAGAGTGTGCTCCTCTGACTCTCCTCCTCCCTTGGCTATAGACTTTCCTCAACCTTAGTCCCGGGTCTTGCGTATGGCTGAGATGAAAATTTTCCTGTCGTTGCATTTTTCTTCAGCAGTGGCACACCTCCCTGCTTTTGCACATTTCACACTCAAAAGCTGTACTAGGTGTCCCTTTTCTTTCTTCTCCACGGAGCATATTTAAGGATTTCATGACTGGGTGAATGACTCAAACCCTTTTGCTCCAAGAGGATTCCTGGAGCAAGAACTGTTGTGAAAGATTTTAGTTTTTGATGTGTTGCCACTAGTTCAATGGGGGTCTGAATTGGGCATGTGAGACTTCATTTGCTAATCCTCGGTCATTAAAAAGGACTTTACTGGGGCACCTGTGTGGCTCAGTCGGTGAAGTGTCCTCCTTTGACTCAGGTCATGATCTTAGGGTCCTGGGATTGAGCCCTGAGGCAGCCTCCCTTCTCAGCGGGCACTCTGCTTCTCTCTCCCTCTGCCGCCTCCCCCACCCCCAGCTCATGCTCTCTGTGTCTCTCTCATATAAAATCTTAAAATATAATACAAAAAGAACTTTACTACAGGAAGTACCTATTCTTATCTAGGACTTCAGGATTACTTCCCCTTTGGGAGTACTTCGCTGAAGGCGGTGGATCTACTTTTTATACTAAATATTCATCTCAGTATGGCCAAATCAACCCCCGTCCCCTTTTTAGGGATTGATAGTTAAAGGAATTCTTTCCACCCCGAAAGTGTCTGCTTTAAAAAGCAAGATGATCTCTCTTAGGTCTGCAAACTGCACTGTAATTTATGCATGAATTCAGAAAAGTTTTAGAAATTTTGAGAGTTTAATTTGGAGTTCATCAGGCATCTGTCTATGGCCCCCTGAAGACTGTCCATGAGATCTGTGTTGCCAAAAGGCTTTCCTGGTCTTCCTCTCCCCACTTCCCCAAGATCTGACTTTTCATGAGTGAGTCACTATGGAGCAACATTTCTTAGGGACCTAGTTGTGCAGAGGACCTGGCTGACGCTGCAGGGACGATGACCGTCTTCACCTGCACAAGCCCACCCAATAGGGCACCTGCAATCCAGAGGGGGCTGCAGAAGGCCCCCTGTGAGGCATGCCGCCATCCTCCCTAGGACACCGTGCAAACTCGAATCAGACCAACATCTTTTCTTTTATATGTGAACATTTATCCATGCGAATTACTTTTTTTGGGTTCCTCTTTCACTCCTACCCACACATCCAATATTCCATATGCCTTCTTTTAAGAAACAAATGGTTTTCTGGTCCGGGTGTGCACTTTTCTCTTCCGAGTTGCCTTTGGGTGACATTCTAGCCCGCCGCCACTACCACCTGCTCCTCAGCCCAAGATCTATTTTAGATAGAATCTGTCCCAGCGTTAGCCTACTGTAGAGAGCGGCATCAGTAATTGGTAGCGCAAGTGAACGGAGTCATAAATTAGCCGATGAATACTATGTCCTGGGGAAGAGCAGGCTTTCGCTAGCAAAGACAAGGCAGAGCCAACCAAGTGGCAAGACGGCACAGCGGGCGGGACCCTGGAGGATGCCCCAGTCGTGGAGCAGGGAACCATTTTCGCCCCCCACGGATCTCCTTTCCCTGCTGAGGAGTGCTGGCTGCTGGGACAATCCTCCAAGTCTCGAAATGGAGATGAGGTTTCTGAGACTCACCTGCTGCAGATGAGCAACACGATTCACGTTTCCTGGTCCCTTTACTTCCCAGTCCATTTTACTTTAAGGTTAAAACTTTTGAACTTGAACCCTACCCTCCTATTAGCTTGAGACCTTTCCCTTCCGAACTGACCATACACGTGCATGGTTCTTAGTTTGAAAATCATGCAGAAGAGTGATCCATTTCATGTGTTGGGGAGCAAGACCGTCCTGTCCCCCCTCCTGGCTGGACTGAGAATCAAACTGACACGAGACAGATTAACAGGAGAAAAACAATAGTGTACATACGGGGAATCCACACAGAGTTGGAAATATCCAAAGACAGGCAAAGTACAGTCTAGATGTCATCCTGAACTAGGGAGAAGCGGGGAAGGTGCCTGGGACTTCAGAGGAGAAGAAAGCAATTCAGGGGAAGCTGAAAAAGAGCAAATGTTTGGTAAACACATATTTGCTGGACCACTCAGAAACAATGGGACCCGGAGGACTTGATGGAATGGCCCTTGCCAGGTTCCTCCTGATTTACCACACCTAGTTGGTATCATAACGTAGGTATCTATGGTGATAGCTCTCTTCCTGGAGCAGTTCCTCCATCGAAATTCTTTTTAGATATTTGAGAGGGACCTAAGGAGCTTTTCCTAAATCTGCTGGGTTTTGATTGCCTTTTTTACAATAGATTTATTTATTTATTTATTTATTTATTTAAGAAAGAGAATGTGCATTCAAGCATGAGTGGGGGGGAGGGGCAGAAGGAAAGGAAGGGAGAGAATCTCAGGCCGACTCCCAGGTGAGCACGGAGCCCCACTCGGGGCTCCATCTCATGACCCTGAGATCACGACCTGAGCCAAATTCAAGAGGCAGACACTTAACCATCTGAGCCCCCCCAGGCATCCTGTTGATTGCTTTCTAACTCAAAATAATCTCATGCCACGATGGCCCAATTTCGGGATGACCTGCCCTTGCCCCCCAGCACATGTAAAAAAGACCTTCTTGTGGCTGGCCCTGCAACACAAAATAAAAGCCAACTGGTCTCCTCTCCTCTCTTTACCTGTGTGTAAAAATAAAGCTAGTATTTTTATGGCACTTATGAGGCACTTGTGCCCAAAGTGTTTATATGTGCTTCACATTCACGACACAGCCTGATCCACATTCTCCAGTTTTGAAAGTACACATTTTCCCAGTTGCCCCGGAGCTTCCAGTTTCACGGAGCAATCTGCAACAAATGTTATAAACCTAATTATGTTCATTTCTATGGGGCCATTTTTTCCCTGACATCCATGCCAGGTGAGTGGAACACGGTATATAAATCATCAGTTTATAAATCATCTCCTCTAACCTCCCTGCGCTTCCTAAACCCAAGTTGGGGACCTACTTCTCATGTACTGTCGGAGACAGAATGTCTGGCTCCTTCCCAGATTGATAGGCGCACCACTGCCCAGCAACGAGGCCTCCAGGGAACCCAAGAGAGGACAGAGCCACCAGACGGCCTGAGTTCATTTGCACTTTCCAGTTGGCTATGATTATCAGCCAGAGAATATTCTCCTGAGATGGATGAGATCGGGTCTATTTCAAATGACTTCGAAAGGACAAGGCTGTCATCGCCTACTTGAGGAAATTGCCGGCTGTACGGAGAGGAAGGGAAGTGACTTTCTGCAGTGTGATAGTGAAGCATGACTATAAAATGAAAAGCAATTTAAATGTATTACTGGACAAAAACCATTAGCCCAATGAACATAAATAACCTTACGGAAGAAGGGCACCTGTTTCCAGATAACTTCTCTTTAGTTTCAGGGAAATTTCTCTCTTACTGGAAGGCTGTTGAGTGTCACTAAGGGGGTTTACAAGTGAAACATGTTATCAAGGAGTCTGATTTTTCCACTTGTGTAAACAACCCCATTGAAATTACTGTGACTTTTTTCTTTTTTTTTTTCAGGCAGGGAAGCCGCTAACAACTGGTACAACTAGCACCAGGCAATTTTGCTTTCTGAAAGAAGGGTTGTCAACTCCTGATTATTCCTCTCAGATGATCCTCACAGATACTGCCAAATTCCCATTGACATCACCCACACCATTACCCACGCCATTAAATTCTCTGTATTGTTAATGCTGTCTCTATTTAAACCGATTCAGCAGGAACTGGAAGAATGGGGACTTTAAATAGCGAGGCTCACAGAAGGTGAGAAGCTCAGAGGCCCCAATGTGGCCTTAGGCTTGACGTGGACCTCCAGGTGGGTAGAAGTTTGCAGGTGCGTCCCTGTTCTGGGATGTCATGGGGATGATTACGACGCAGAGTTATCATCAAGATTCCTTTCTGACACCAGCAGTTCACTCTAAGAGTGTATACAGCTGCCTACTGTGCCCTCGAGTCCCCAAGGGTGGTACCCTCCTCCCAGGAAGCTGAGAAGTGTAGAGCAAGATGGCAGTCCGCGGCCCTAGCAAATGTGTGCAACCCTGAGCCAACATGTAGCCTGTCAGTTCCCTTCATGCTTTTGTCTAAGTATTGTTTGTTGCTGTTTGCTTGTTTGCCAAAAGAGGAGAAGGAGTCCTAGGACAATCACCTTAGACTCCAAAAAAAAGAAAAAAAAAAAAAAAGGCATCTCCTGTCTCAAAGTAGGCGCTCCCCAAGGGGACCTGCACTACAGGTGCCCCTAGATGAAGGCTGAGAACTAGTAGAGGGGGACCGCCCACTTGAAGAACGTGGGGTGAGGACTGCCAGATGCGGGACCTCTAAAGACCAGGTCCTCTCTAACAGAACTCTTTAGCCAGCACAAACAGAAAACAGACATTCCCATCACAGCCAAGGTGGGAGGAAGGGGGCCATTCTGCACAGCTCTGGAACACCTAGCTAGCTCACTGCCAATACACAACAAACAACCAGAAATCCCCACTGATGGGGCAGGCCTTTTCCCCTACACCCCTGGACCTCTCTATGACCAGAAGCAAACTACCTCACCTCTTCATTTCCGTATCTCTGATGTGGGCATTACAGCATCTACTTCCCAGTGGGCATTTTGTGGATGCAATGAGATACTACATTTGAACAAATGTCGTAAACTTTAAAGTGCAATTTACAAATGTAATGGTTAAAAAATTAGAATGCTTTACAAGACTAAGGCAAGCCATAGACTGGGAGAAAATATTTACAAATACGTATTTGATAAAGGATACATATCCAAACTACACAAAAAAAACTCTTTTTTTTTTTTAACACAAAAAACTCTTAAAACTTAAGAAGAAAGGGGTGCCTGGGTGGCTCAGTGGGTTAAAGCCTCTGCCTTCGGCTCAGGTCATGATCCCAGAGTCCTGGGATCGAGCCCCGCATTAGGCTCTCTGCTTGGCGGGAAGCCTGCTTCCTCCTCTCTCTCTCTCTGCCTGCCTCTCTGCCTACTTGTGATCTCTGGCTGTCAAATAAATAAATAAAATCTTTAAAAAAAAAAAAACTTAAGAAAATAATCCAATTAAAAGGCAAAAGACCTGAACAGACACCTCACCAAAGAAGATATACAGATGGCAAATAAGCATATGGTAAGATGATTGCCATCCTATGTCCTTAGGGACTTGCAAATTAACACGAAGTACTGCTATCTGCCTACTAGAGTGGCCCAAATCCCAAATCCCAACAGTCCCAAATGCTGGCAGGGATGTGGGGCAACCAGAACTCTCATTCATTGCTGGCGGGAATACAAAAAGGTACTGCCACTTTGGAACAGTTTGACGGTTCCTTACGAAACTAAACATAGCCTTACCATAGACTCCAACAGTTGTCTCCCTGGGTAAATGTACCCAGATGAATGGAGAACTTACGTCCATAAGAAGAGCTGCATGTGAATGTTCGTAGAAATAAATAAGTAAACGCCCAGAACTGGAAGCGTCCAAGATGCCCCTCAACAGGCCTAGGGATAAACAAACTGTGGCATAACCATGCGATGAAATGTGTTATTCCATGCTTAAAAAAAAGAAAATTTTCAAGACTGAAAAAGACATGGAGAAAGCTTAAATGCATATTGCTCAGGGAAAGAAGCCTGTTGGAAGAGGCTACATACTGTAGGATTCCAACTAACGACGTTCTGGAAAAGGCAAACCTGTGCAGACCGAAAGGATGAGTGGTTGGGGGAGGGGTGAGGAGCTGAAACAGGGGGCATTTCAGGTGGTGAAACCATTACGTGTGATGCTGTAATGGGTGATACGTGATATCATGCATTTGTCAAAACCTATTGAATGTATACCACGGAAAGTGAGCTTTGAATCAGAGGATGAACTTCAGTGAATGAGGCTATGTCAGTATTGGCACCGCTGTAACAGGTGCCCCACTCTGCCGCCAAAAGTGAATGACAGAGGGACCCTGAGGGGGGAGAGAGCAACGGGTTATGTGGGTATTCTCTGTGACTTCTGCTCAGTTTTATTGTTTTAAGGTTTTGTTTATTTATTTGAGAGAGAGAGAGAAAGCGCAAGCAGGGAGACAGGCAGAAGGGGAGGGAGAAGCACACTCCCCGCTGAGCAGGGAACCTGAATCTAATGGGACTCAATCCCAGGACCCAGAGATCATGACCTGAGCAGAAGGTAGATGCTTTATTTTTTATCTTTTTAAAAAAATTTTTTTTCAAAGATTTCATTTGTCAGGGAGGGAGAGAGAGAGCGAGAAGTAGCGGGGGGAGGGGCATGCAGAGGGAGAACCAGGCTCCCCACGGAGGATGGAACCGATGTGGGACTCGATCCTAGGACCCTGGGATCATGACCCCCGCCGAAGGTAGATGCCCAACCAACAGGTGCCACCCAGGCAGACATTTTAACCAACTGAGCCACTCAGGAGCCCCTGCTCAGTTTTTCTACAAACCTTAAACTAGTATAAACAATAAAGTCTATTTATTAAACAAAAAATCGGAAAGTTTCCTCCATGTGTCTATTTCACAAATATTGCCAAAGAGGAGCAGTTTAGTGGCTGAAAATCCACACTAATTTCCTCATCGACATTCTTCTGTTTAATGAAATAGGTAACTGTCTGGGGGAAATAAGGTTTTTGGTTTTTTTTTTTTTTTTTCCTACAATTTTCTTCCTTTGGGACTCAATAAAGTGAGGGTTTCTTTTTTTCCCTATCTTGGATGGAAAAAATAAATCATTAATAAACTTTTCCTGAATTGGCCCATCTACAAGAAGAAAAAAAAAAAAACCTGGGAAATTCTGCATCTAAATGAAAATAGAAAGTTCTCCTCTGTGGAAGGACAGCTCCCCCATTTTATACAGGTGTCCCAGCGTGGCTCCATGTATAAAAGATTAATTTTACAAGCATAATCATCAGAAAATCCTGATGCCTCTTCAAGGGAGGGTAGTCACCTTGCCCTGTTTGACTAACCCACTCTCATACTTTCGATGTGGAGACATAACTCACCAGCTTTGCCACTATTGTGACTCCCATTTCACATCAGGTTTGGAAGTAATATAACATTTATTAGGGCCTGGAAAAAAAAATCTGAGAAGCATGAATCTATTTTGAGAGGTGATAGACCTTTACTCTCTCGTGAATTTATTTACCCATCCACTCAGCAAGTATTTACTAAGGCTCCTGAAACTGGGGGCTTGAGCTGCGTGTGGACGATGGGAGGAAAGGGCTCCTTTCTGCCTCAACAAAAATCACAATCTGTTGGGAGGTGCCGGAGACAAGAAACCTGAGAATTAGAATATATAATAATCCTTTTAATGCCTGAGGCACACCCTGGAGGGAGCCAGGAAAGCTTCCTGGAGGAGGGGACTGAGGAAGCCTGTAATCTGAGGAGAGCCTTCTGACCTGTGTCGGATAGATGCAATCAGAAGCCATATTGCAGATCCAGGAATAAATACCCTCTGTTTTGTTTCTGTAGGAAGCAGGAAGACCATGGCTTGAGGAGAGAGAAGCATTTCTAAGTGAGCAGAACCTTTAGAAAATCTGTAACTTAATCCTACTTCCTTACTACATTTTGGGCTCTTCATAATGGTTCAGCTGGCAATGCTGAAGTCCCCATTACTTTTATTTAATTGGGTTTACATAATAAAATTATGATCTTCAGCAGTACTAAATTAGAAATCGTAGTCACTTTTTGAGTTGTTGTAGGAAAGGTATGAACTCTTTTGCCTTTTACCATCCCCATCCTGTTCTTGCACACCGGCCATCGGGGCTGCCCAGACTTGGATGCGCCTGCCGTGCAGCGATGAGGGAGGGGCGGGTGCTCTTGCCGGCAGATTCGAGCCCTGTTTGCACGGCAGACTGACCCTCACTTAGAACCGCTCGTTCTATTCTGGGGCACCTGGGTGGCTCAGCCAGCTAAGTGGCTGTCTTCAGCACAAGTCTTGATCCCAGGGATCTAATCCCAAGACTCTCTGCTCTGTGGGGAGCCTGCTTTTCTCTCTCCTTCTCCCTCTGCCTCTCCCCCTGGTTGTGCTCTCTCTCCCAAATACATAAATACAATCTTAAAAACAAAACAAAACAAAAAACAAACTTGGCCTATTCTTAAGGCATCAACAAATTTGGGGTGCCAAAAGTAACATTTAAAAAAAATTAGTAAAATGCTACGTTGACACCTGCTATTGTATTTGTTAAGTCCCAGCAGGAAATGGAGCAAAATTGAGTTTAGGAAGGAGACTC
Organism: Lontra canadensis; assembly: GCF_010015895.1. Taxonomy (NCBI): domain Eukaryota; kingdom Metazoa; phylum Chordata; class Mammalia; order Carnivora; family Mustelidae; genus Lontra; species Lontra canadensis. Next base: position 8,580,754 of record NW_022631000.1, read on the forward strand.
TTCACCAAGGTGTAGGGAAACCACAGAAGAAGGGTCCTTGGGCTGGTAGTAGTGAGCCCTGTCACTCTTTTCCCCCTGTTCCCTCAGGCCTGAAGGGTCCAGGTCCCGGAAAGTTACCTTTCCAGACAAGTGGGGAGCGCAGGTGAGAGAGAGCTGCGGTCAGATATGGCCGTAATGGCTTCACTCTCCCTCCTCCCTATAGTCTCCTGCTCTGTTTTCCATGAGCCAAACCCATCTGGAGCCCAGAGCAAGAAGGCCTGGGGGGGGCAAGTCAGTTTCTGTAGCCTCCCAGGACGCAGAGCAGGGTGGAGAGAGGGGGAGTGGACGAGGCCAGCAGACAAAAGATACCCGGCATGGGATATCATGGATTCACCGATGGCACCAAAGGAGTCTTGACGTATTTTACATTATGGTATATTATTTTGAAACATAGGGTGGGGGAAAAACCCTCACTTTTTTTTTTTCCATGTTCTAGGCCTCTGAAAGTCTCATTTGGGCCTCCCCATTTGGTGTGTCTGGCCTGAAGAGGAAGGGTGTTCTAACGTGGTACTTTTCAGTCAGCTCCAGTCCAGAAAATCAAAGGCTCCCCAGGAGTGACCATATGTTTTGCTCAGCTGAGTGCACCAGGCTCTGACCTTGTGAGGAGCTGGGCTGTCAGCCTGAAGGGCAGGGCAGAGCCAGAACCAGGCAGGCCACACACACACCCTGTCTCTCTGCACTCAGCATCTGTCTGGTGACGATGGCACACCGGTGCCTGTCGGTCATGGGGAGATGCATCCTTCAGGAGGCAAGCTGTCCCACCAGAGGGGGAAAAACACAGAGTCAACATACACCCAATTTAGGAAAAAATTGGGGTCAGCACAGGGCACCCGATGGATTTTTCCGGGGGAAAATGGTTGTGATTATTTAAAAATGTTGATACCTCTCACTATCTCTAGGCGGATAAAAGCATTTTCATCTGTACTCGGTACCAAAACAGAGCATCTGTATTTAAATATTTGAGTTAAACATATCTTGTGTTTGTCAAGCATTAATGCTGTTGACATTGTTCCACAGTGGCAGTCTTTAGGGAGTTGGAATCCGTCTTCAATATTAGTCAACAAACCTTAGAAAACATTTGAATAGGAATCAGCACTGTGTCAGCTACTCAGAGGGGCCCTTGCATGGGGGAAGAGAGATGAACTCCCGCCGCCGTGGGGAGGGCAGGGAGGCTGGGGATCTTAGAGATCTACAGAGCTGGCCGCCATTCTTGCTCCTGCTGATCTCACCCGGGAGGGCAAGCTTCGTCCTGTGTGGAGCCTCCAGCCTCCAGCCTCCTAAGCAAGATGGGCCTCCTCTCCGGAGTGAAGTTCTCCTGGTCCCTTCCAGGCCAGCATCCACTTTGAATTCCTAGAAAACTCATCTCTAGCCTGCTGATGCTGGCCTCCACTCTTGACTCCACTTCCCTCTGCTTAGCCAGGCCTCTAACTTCAGAAGCTATGTCCTAATGTCTAGGGTGGTGGGGGGGTGGGGGGTGGGGGTGGGGAATAATTCTAACAGAGGGGAGTTGAGCCATTGAGCCGGTGGCCAAGGTGACCGAGGTACCTGTGTTGATACCGCCCTCTGTATCAGGAGCATCTCCATTTCACTCCCCTGACCTCTTGCTTGGCCCCCAGGGACCCTCCATGCCAGCTGCAGCCCAAGGCTGAGAGGGCCATGGAAGGGGCCTGGAGGATCTCCTCACTATCTTTTCTATTTGGACCATGTAGCCCTCTGAGCCAGGGCTGTTTTAAGAGCCTGATGTCAAGAGTGCTTAATTTAATGGGCCTCACATGGGTTAAGAAGGAAATTAGAGCACCGACTGAGAGCTCTAAGTTTTCCTCAGTGACCTGGGGCTGGCTGGGGCAGCTGGCTTGAAGGAGGAGCTAGCAAGATGGCATCTGTGTTGTGTAGAGGGACAGAGGGACAGCCCTGAGGATGGGAAGGAAGAGGGATCCGGTGCCGTGAGGGGCAGAGCCAGTCCAGAGATGAGATGACAGTTCACCCCGCCTTTTCCTGCTCTCCCTAGGCTTCTTTCCTTCCTCCTTTCCTGTGCCTCCCCTACCCAAGCCTGGGCCTAGGGGTGGGGTCCATGTTCTCCAGGCCATGCTATTCTCTATTCTGGGGAGAGGAGAGGGAAGAATCCCCTGTCACGGCAGTTTGGGACCTGGGACTGATGGGCAGTTGGCATGTCCCTTTGAGAATATGTGTGAGGCAGCACTAGCTCCGTGCCCAGGCCAAGCAGGGATGAGGCAGATGTCACAGGGGGGCTGGACCTGGGGCTACTCGGGAGATGATATGCTTCTGTCACTCATCAGGGCCTAGAGACATGATCTGGGCACTCATCGTCTAACTCTACTCCCCACAGAGAGATATGCGTGCTGGAGAGGCGGCCCCCTTTCTTTAACACCCCACAAGGGACCCCAACACGTGAATTCCCAGCCCTGGATCCCTCAGGGACCCAGAAGCCAATTCTCACCTCCCTTGAGTTATTCCTTCTGGAAGAGCATCCACTTCTACAAACACAGCTGCTGAACCCAAGGCCATTAATAACCAGATGTGGGAACCCCCACAACTGGAGGTGGTACCTCACAGCTCATTGCCCTTGACCTTCAACAGCATTCCGTCGGTTGACCCCTCTGCCTTCCCAGACTTCTCTCCTTCAACAGTCGCAGCCCCCCAGCCGCTTGCTTTTCAAACCACCTGGCCAGCAAAGCCCGTCCCATCACCTTCACTGCTTCCACTAGGTTATTGAGGCCTTCTGGTCAGGAGTTCCTTCCACCAAATCAGTGCCCAAGGCTGCTGTATGGCAATCTCCTTCCTTGATTAGAGCATCTTAATTATGCTCTAGGAATTTGCTTAAACAGATTAATCATTCTCAAAGACAAATTTAGAAGCGGTGCTTGCTGAGGGCTCTGCTCTGAATATCCCCTGGGACATTCTGATTACACCTGCCTACGGGGCCCTTGCCAGGGCTTTGGGTGCATCTGGGACTGGGACACTGACCGAAAGCTCGATGCACCCTACACACTTCTCTTTGCTCCTCTGGCCAGCAACGCAGGCTCTAAAATGGAGTTAAGGCCTGGTGGTGAAATGGAGGCTGGAGAGTGGAGTGGGGGCGGGGTGCCCTGGGGCTCTGGCTTCTAGAGTACAGTCTGTGCCCTGGGAGTGGGACTGGAGACTTCTCCTCCGTGAAATTCAAGTCTTGGTCTGTGCCTTTACTGGTAGCATCCTGGACCCATAGTGGTTCTCATTAAAATCTCTAGCTTTAAAAACTACTGACGTTGGCACTTTACCGAGGACCACCTTAATCAGAATCTCCATGATCCACCATCTTTATTTTGAGAAATCACCTGGCAGAGCATGCCCCTTGCTTCCCAGGTACAGTGAGGGAGAGAACCACAGCAGAATCTGGTTTTGTTTCTGTGCATGTTAAGTATCGAGAATCAGCCGAGAGCCTTAGGTCCTGATGACAGATCACTAAGAATAGGAAGTCATGTGTGATCTATCCGAAGTGGGTTTTCACAAACCCTTGAAGCCGGGACAGCAATGCTTCACAGTGGCTAAAAGCCAGGGCTTTGGCTCAACCTGTATGGATCTAAGTGCTGTTTTACCATTTCCCAGCTCTGGGACCCTGGATAAGCGACTCACCCACTCTGAGCCTCAGTCTTCTGATACAGATTTCACCAATTTCATACAACTGTAGAGGGAGGGAGGTAAGATGATACAAGCAAAGAGCTGAGAGTAGTGTCTGGTGTATAGTAAGCTCAGTAAAAATTTGCTATCATTCGGGGCATCTGGGGGGCTCAGTTGGTTGAGCATCTGACTATTGGTTTTGGCTCAGGTCATGATCTCAGGGTTGTGAGATCGAGCCTGACACTCAGCATAGACTCTGCTTGAGATTCTCTCTCCCTCTCCCCCTCCTGCTCACGTACTCTCTCTCTCAAATAAACACATACATCTTTTTTTGAAAAATAGCTACCATTCTTTTCCTCATTATTCTCATTAACATTACCATTGGGTGCAAGGCTAGAACACAATGTGCGTAAGAAGCCCGGCAGTAGACTTCTCCTCGTGTATTTTCAGGGTTCTCAAGAGAGAGAGAGAACCAATAGGATGTGTACGTGTATGTATGGAGAGAGGGAGAGCTTTTTTACAGGAATTGGCTGACATGATTGTGGAAGCCGAGAAATCCCACAGTCTGCCATCTGCAAGCTGGAGAACCAGAAAAGCTGATGGTATAAATCAGCCCGAGTCTGAAGGCCTGAGAACCAGGAGCACCCATTTCTGAGGGCAAGAGAATATGGATGTGCCAGCTCGAGCAAAGAGAACAAACTTGCCCTTCTTCAACCTTCTGGTTTTACCGAGACTTCATGGTTTTGGTGTTGAGGCTCTCCTTCACTCAGTCTACTGATTCAAATGCTGAACTCTCCTGCAGACACCCTCACAGACACCCTGAAATGATGTTTATCCAGCTCCCTGGGCATCCCTTTGCTTAGTCAACTCGACACATAAAATCAAGCATCGCGCCTAGCCACGCTCATGCCCGCCCATGAGCCATCTGCTCAACCGGAAACGACTCCATGACAGTTCTTCTGCCAATACCGTCCCGTGTACGGAATAACCAGGAATTGAAATGTGTTCTTTTCAGGGTTTCTAGTCATATTAAGAGCCAGATTCATCTATTGTTGGAAGATTGTCTTTTGGAAATTTTTTAACAGTTGGAAGAGAACCAAAAATAAACAAAGCCAACCTACTCAAAAGAGGGAACTATAAAAACAAATAGAAATAGAGCCTTCAGTTAAAAAAAAATGTGTTTTTCAGGTCATCACAGTCCTGCGTGAACCAAGCTTTATCTTTAAATCTTGTCACATAACTAACTGCTAATACCATCGTTTTGCAGGGAGTGTGGCAAGCACCGGGCAGGAGAACTGGGAGGGGCTGGAGAAGGCGCCAAGCACTGTGTGGGAGCCGAGTGAGATAAACGAGCAGAATCTTGCCTCCCTAAACCGTGCCAGGCAGTATGCAATTAACTCTGGAGGCCAGGAGACTCATTTTATTATGTAGAAAGAGTAGTGTGGAAGGAGTTTATAGACAGATCTAGAGAGGGAAAAAATCCGAGGCAGAGAAGCTGATCAGGCTCATGTTTAATCAAGGGAGTAGAAAAATGCAAAATATTTAGGCATTTGTTAGTATTGTGCTTGAAGCTTTCGTCTCTTCAGGAAAAAGAAATACAAGTGATCCAAGTTTATAACTAAGACATATCTTTGGCACCGGCAACTGTATGGAATGTAAGACCACGCTTTTTTAAAAAAAAAAGATTTACATTGCTGCATTGAGATAATTTCTTCTTCTTCCTAATGTCGCTTCTGTGGACAAATGTTAAAATACATTTGACTTTTCATTTCACATCAAGAAATACTTTGTATGCATCTCAGTGTGTGTGATACCATGGGACGTATTAGACTAAATGAAAGACACTATCTCTGTCTTTAGAAAAAAAAAAAAATCATGGCCTAATAGGAGAGGCAAGGGAAGGCAGGTGAACAGTTCACCATATGTGAAGACAACAAAAGCGCCCATTATATTGGAAGTTCCAAAAGATGGCAACTGACTCGAGGGTGGCATCATGGAGAAGTTGGAAAAGGAGCAGAACTTGGTGTCAACTGATCGGCGTCGCGCCTTCGTCCCACCAGTGACTGGCATTGTGAGCTCTGGGCTCATTCCTGGTGGACAGCCTCAACTTCCTGTCCTGTTTGTCGGAGCTCAAGTGTCTGGGCTGTTGCCTCCTGTTCCAATTTTCTACGTGTGCAGCTCATTCTTTAGGTCCCGGTGGAAAACGTCTCATTTATCTTAGTAGAATTTCACCTGGGCAGCAATTTTCAAAAGATGTGAAGGGTCAGTATATTTGTGGAGGGATTAGACATGGTCCACATGCCCCGGGCCGGAAGCAAGACAGATGCAGGCAGTAGAAAGGTTGAAAAGGGGCCAGCCTGAGAAAGACACTTTCTCACCTTCACGACAAAAATAGGAAGCACTCTCGGCATTTGGGAGGGCTGGGTTTCATGTCCCCAGTGGTGTTGAGAGAGGGACATAGCAGAAATGACTCAAGCATCAGAGGATCTCTTTTCCAGACACGAAGTAGAATTAAAAATGGCACTAAATGAGTCTCATCAACATGCAAGGAGAGTACAAGGCAGGAGGCGGCCTTCTGGTTGAAGACTAATGAGAAGGTTTCAATTTAGGAGGTTTTTACTGCAATGAGCTGACTTTAAATCTAATACCTTTTTTTTTCTTACTCTTTTCTGAGATAAATCTATTTTAAATAATTCTTAAAATATATTGTACTTGGTGCAGATAGGAGGCTTCCTCTCTTTCTGAAGGAAGTGATTTCAGTGAAGTTATTTAACCCTAACATGCCTGCCGACGGTGTATTCAACCGTCCATGCTCTTGAGAATATATATGTTTAACTGAACCAGAGGGAAAATTAAATATGTCTCTTCTTTTTTGAGACATCTAATTACCAATAATTTAATTTAGTAGGGGGAATTAATTGTAGGCCACGTAAGCTATCAAAGTGACTCAAATCAGTATTTTTCCACATGCCTATTATCAGCCTCTTAAAGAGCCATTCCAGAGGAGAGTTTTGAAATGATTATTGAAAGTGATGTATTGTGTTGTGCTCGCTTCGGCAGCACATATACTGAAAGTGATGTATTGTGTCCTATCTGAATGCCTGATGAAGTGGAAGCATTTATTGCTTTGTCTTAATTATGTATTTACCCAAATGTCCTTTGAGACAATCATTTAAAATATTCGTTTCAATGAAATTTTTTAGGTAAAAGTTCATATAAAATATTACGCACCTGAAATCCCAAATTCAGCCATCTGGTCTAAAATACTGCGTCCAGGCAAGGCTTTACTCTATCTGATCTTGCAGTCGGGTCCTGAATCCCTGCTCGGTCCTTCTATCACTGTCACCATCATCCTGGCCAGCAGGGCTGTGTGCCAGGGCCATGGCTGATGTCCCCTCCAGGGAAACGGCCATGTTGACTCCAGTCACTAAGCATGACCCCAGCAAGCTACACTGACCAGACTTCTCCACAGAGAAATGGAGTGGAGAGGGCAGCTCCCCTAAACATAGAAGTCTTATGGGTTTTTCTGTACAAGCAACTTCTTCCCCCCCGCTTTTTTTTAAGATTTTATTTATTCATCCTACAGACAGAGATCACAAGTAGGCAGAGAGGGAGGGGGAAGCAGGCTCCCCGCTGAGCAGAGAGCCCGACGTGGGGCTCGATGCCGGGACCCCGAGACCATGACCTGAGCTGAAGGCAGAGGGGAGCTCGATCCCAGGACCCTGAGACCATGACCCGAGCCGAAGGCAGAGGCCTTAACCCACTGAGCCACCCAGGCGCACCCCTCTCCCCTTTTTATAACTTTTTATTTTTATGCCTCTGAAGTCCTATAACACTACTATCCCCCTGAGTCTCAACCCTGCATATGTATTTTTATCTCGGGAAGCTTTTGAAAAATACAGATGTTGGTACCTGAAATAGTGGTTCTTGAACATCAGCATAGGAATCACTGGGAGAGCTTGTTAAACCCAGATGGCTGGTTTCCAGAGCTCTGATTTGGTAGGTCTTCTGTAGGCCTGAGAACATGCTTTTCTAACAAGTGCCCAGGTGATGCTCAAGTTCTTGGTTCAGGGACCACACTTCCAGAACTGTGACCTAAAGATAAGGAGTTAATCAGTCTTTGATGGGGCCTGGGCGCTTACAGTTTTGAAAGCTCCCCAGGTGATTCTAATATGCGATTAGGGTTGAGAATTATTAAATCCCATAGACCTCTTTCTTAGAAGCACGTACTTTTAAATGTTCGTATCAAGGATAGGTGTGATGTGGAAAATCTTATGCTAAAGACAAAGGTAGCGTAACACCAATGGCCAGATGTTTAGAGCGACCTTATTTTAAATGCTCTTACTGGGGGCGCCTGGGTGGCGTGCGGTGGAACCTCTGACTCATGGCTTTGGCTCGGGTCATGATCCGGGAGTTGGAGACCGAGCCCCGTGTCGGACTCCTCACTCAGTGTGGAGTCTGCTGGGGATTCTTTCCCTCTTCTTCCCCCTCTGCCCTTCCCCTCGCTTCAGTTCTTTCTCTCTTTCATTCTCTCTAAAGTAAATAAATAAGGGAAAACTTGAAAAAAATTTTAAAAATGCTCTTACTTAACTACGACGCCAACGACAGCTCTAGTTGTTAGCACATACAGTACTTGTAAGGCTGTGAGCAACTTCGTAAAAGAATTCTTACAGTGTACTTAAAAAAGACAACAAGCTCATGAAATGGCGTTCCCAAATATTTTCCAATTTGTTCTACTCAGACTTCACCGAGGTCCTTGTAAGAAGCTAACGTAGTGTTGAACAAACATCGGGGAGCTACACAGACAAATGTGTTGTTGCCTATAACATGGGTGCACGATAAAACATTGCAGATGAAACAGGCTCATTTGAAATCAGTGCCAGCACTAAAGAGCTTTTAAAATCTTGATTTAGAATGAGATCTTACGCTGTTATCGTGTAGCACCCTGGATCAGTAAGGACACCATACGCAAAAACGATTTGAGAAAAAAAGTCTTTTTATTGATAAGTCACTGAAATAGAGTATTGGGTAGATACCTTTAAAAGCCCCTGGGTGTGTTTCTCCACATACACATCCTGGGAACCCCACATCAGGGCAGGCTTTGTATATCACAAAGATCTCCGCTAGAAGTCATCCTAGGGAGGCTTTTACCAGAGAGTTGTAACGGTGTATTTGGCATATAGTGTTGTCTGTCAGGGATCACTGGGACTCTGGAGTGACTACTTTGTAATTTCATACAACAGGGATGTACTCTGTGTGGAGTTCTTAAAGATCAATACGATTTAAAATAAGGATAAAGGGAACTTTCAAATATTAAAGTGGTGTTTGAATTTTAAGAATGTTTTTGAAAACCAAAAACCTAGAGTGAGCAAATAGGTCCCTTGTGAAAGCTACTTGCCATTACAGAGGGTTCCTTCAGATGGAACATGATAGCTAATGTTTGGACAGCACTTTACAGTGTTCAAAGCACTTCTCCGTGTAATGCTCATAGGATCCAGGATTCATAAAAAATAATATTACTTTTTAGAAAAACTATCCCAAGAAGGAGAAGTAGAAAATAATTTTCCTGCTTTTGTTCAATGGTAATTTATCCACGATCTCTGTGTGTTTGATACCAGCTGAACCGGAGGGGGAGGGAAAGCCTCAAGCTTGGCAGTGATTAGTGGGGGGTGGGATGGTGGGTGGGTAAGGGAGAGGGCTGGTGGGAGACAAGGTATAGGTGGAAACCCACTGTCCCGGGTGAGGTTGTCCAAGGACATTCAAGTCCGGAGCTGATGGAACTGGAGGCTGCAGATGACCCCACCCAAGTGAGTGCAGAACCAGGGCTGGATTAGGACACTGTCATCCACCAGAAAGGAGTCTAGAGATGAAGGGATGAAAGTAGACACTTGAGAGAGTTTCAAGATCAAGGGCAATGTAGCCCCAGGTGGGTCAAGATGCAAAAAACCCCCCAAACAACAACAAAAACAACAAACAAACAAAAACTAAAAAACAAAACAAAGCAAAACAAAAAAACCCATAACCGCCCCCCCAGGAAAAAAACCCCAACCCAAACAAAGCAAAACGAGCCAGGACCAGAGATGAGAGCTCTGAGTCAGGGCAGGGGGGCGCACTGCTCCTCCCCGCACTCCCTCGAGGCTGACACCCTGCTTAGCATCTTCCTCAGTGTGCTGGGATGCACGCTGCCCTGCTGGGCTGTAACTCTCCCATGGTCTCTTGTCTCCATTTTATGTGTGAACACCGTGCCTTGGGTAATATTTTCTTTTTAGTAGAAATCGATTACATGCTTTCATGTGTTGTATCAAAATGATAGACCCCCATCTCAGATTATCTGAATATGCTGAAGTCATAACATCTGATAAAATTAAGAAATCTTATTGTTTCTCATCTTCTCTGTGTGGCAGGAAGATGGAACCAGGTTCATCTATAGCCTTTCCTATTGCCATAGAAAATAAGAGAGCTCACGGAGTTCCAAAAGCACATTCTTAATCCTCTTCATTACCAAACTAGAAAGGGTATCAATTCCCTTCTTTCTACACACACACAATAATGAGTCCCAGGCGTGAGTCCTTATCGCCCTCATTCCTCTGCTCGAAAGAAGCTTACCCAGCTCCATCCTGTCCATGTGACTCGGTTCCCTGTTCCATCCCCGGAAAAAAGGATGATGCTGCTTCCTATTTGCAAGACCTATTCCTTTCACTTTCTGACTCACATTTTTATCTCTCTTTTCACAGAAGCTGATTCAACAAACACATATTCAGTTATACCTTCCCCTTCATGTCACGCAGTCTCAGGAGCGGAGAGGGATGAATGCGGCATTTACACCCGAGTACTGAAATGCCTTTGCATGAGGTTAAAGAGCCCACTAGGTATTCCCATACCAGCAGCTTTGTGACGGCTCCATCTTGGTAATGGAGTAACCCTTGCTTCATGAATGGGCACGGCTGGCTCTTTCCTTGCAGCCGTGTTCCCCTTGTGGGGAATCCTCAGAGCGCCCCCCTACATGGTGCTTAGAGGAATGTGCCCAGAGGTTCTGAAAGCAAGGACAGATGTCGACCGCCATTTTGTACATGGATCTAACTCTGCTGCTGCTAACAACACTGAGAACCCGAAACGGACCTGCCTCTACCACAGAGCAAGTTCTGGGAGAGGGCCTGGCGGCCAGTTAAAGTTCGTGCAGGCTGGGGAAGTAGGGGAGGGCAGCTGGGACCCCGGGTGGGGGTTCCAGGGGCCAAGCACACCCCAGTTATATAGAGGCAAACAGAGAGGGCCTCGGATTGCAGTAGAAGGAGAAGGGCAGGGACGCCTGGGTAGCTCAGTCGGTAAGCGTCTGCCTTCCTCTCAGGTCATGATCCCAGCGTCTGGGATTGAACCCCACATCCAGCTCTCTGCTCAGCAGGAGGCCTGCTTCTCCCTCTCCCACTCCCCGATGCTTGTGCTCCTTCTCTCGCTATCTCTCCCTGTCATAAATAAATAAAATATTTTTAAAAAAAGAAGCAGCAGCAGAAGGGCATCTTGATGGGTGAGGTGAGCCCACCAGGGGAAGCAAGGCAGGCCCTCCAAAGGCATAGAGCTATGATGGGGTCGGCTTCATTGGCCAACAGCCTGTGCAGATGTCCAGGGCCCTGAGCTTGGCTTAATGCTTTGTTCTCATGGTCTTCAAACTTGGTAATCTTCATTATTATAATTATTATAATTATAATTATAATAATAATTATTATTTTAAGTAGGTTCCATTCCCAGTGTGAAGCCCAATGCGGGGCTTAAACTTACGACCCTGAGATCAAGACCTGAGCTGAAATCAGGAAATCAAGAGTCAGACGCTTAACCAATTGAGCAACCCAGGCACCCCGAAACTTAGTAATTTTTTTTTAACAAGGCAGCTTAAGTAAGATTGAAGGTTGCTGATGCTCGAATTTTTGTGGCTGCCTAACAGTGATTTCCCAGTTGGCAGGTGACATGCTTGTGTTCTAAAAGTAAAACAGACACGGAAACCAGCTGCCCTGAATTGTTCTCACCCCAGAAAATTGATGGCAACTTCCAAAGTTTCACGGAAGAAATTACTGATCGGACTTGCCGATGGGGCTTGATTTGAGAACCTGCCGATGACGTCCTCCTGTAATGATTTAGGATCATCTGGAAACTAGTTTTTGTCAATGCACTTCTCATTGTCTGCAAATGCTCTGTGCTCATGAGGCCCTGTATCCATGGCCCCAAATGTTTTCAGGGGCTGCGTGACTCTGGAGTGTCCCCTTGGACCCACGGGGACAGCTCTAGTCCTTTGGAACTATTGCAAAATGTTCCACCAGACTTTTGCCTTCTGATCTGAGTGTCTCCAGTCTTTCCCCATCTCTGCATTTCCACCACTCCTGTGCCTCCCCGTCACATGCACAATGGACAGACTTGAAGCAGCAGCCGTGATCTCAGTAAGAGATAGGATTGCACCCTTTTGGACAAACCTAATAAACGTGGAGGCATTGGGCCTTGAAGAGTCATGTTGAGTTCTGATTAGCCAGAATGACAGGTTTGGGGAAGTAGTTAAGCCAAGAAAGGCCTTCCCTGCTGGCAGACCCACGGCTGTGGCCATGATTGTCACTTCTCCTGGTCTCAGGTTTAATAGTCACGACTTTCTCCCGGCTCCTCACACCCCCAATTAGAGGAGGTGACAATGGGTCAAAGGTCAAGCAGCCACCAGGTTTATCATTTAGACAGGGTGCAAGTTTTCCTCCCTGAGGAGGAGATTACTTTTCATGTTTGATCTCTGCCTTCCCTATAGCAAAACAGTTAAGTCTGAAGTCTCTGAAGGCTGCCTGCCTGGGTTCAAATCCCAGCTCTGACACTTGTTCTGTAACCTTCAGCAAATCCTTTAACTTCTCTGGCCTCAGTTTCCCTAACTGAGAAATTGACTCCTGCCTCTTTGGTGAGGATCAAATGCATTGGTCATCTTGGTCAGTTCCGGCCGTTACAACCGAAATACCACAGACTGTGGGTGGCCTAAACAGCAAGCATTTCTCTCTCACAGCTCTGGAAGCCGAACGGTCCTCTTCCTGGTTCACAGATGAGTGTGTTCCTGTTGTGACCTCACATGGCGGAAGGAGTGAGAAAGCTCTTTAGGGCCGCTCGTACGGGGCCTCATCCCAACCACCTCCCAAAGGCCCCACCTCTTGATACTATCGCACTGGGGTTGGGCTGCATTGTGTGAGCTGGAGGAGGTCACCAGCCCTGAGTCTAGCACTGTTGCACGGAGCGCAGCTGGGCGTGCCTGAATGATTCAGCGCACGTGGCTAGTCCTTATTTGTCCGCCCACTTCTTCCGAAGGGGACATCAGTTCCTTTCCTCCTTTATGTCTTTCCTGTTTGGACTTAACTGCTCCAAGGTGAGGGTGTGGGCAGAGTTGTATGGCAATTCTTGATTGTTAACCCATCATTTAACCAATCATTAAAGGTCTTACCATTTACACAAAGACATAGCATGAAAATTTTTCCTGCAGGGAGTGGATGGAGGGTTGACCGACTTCTGGAGGCTTGGCCTGCTGATTGTGTCATGGCTGAGCTTCCTGCCTGTTGGTTGTCTGATGTGTTGACCAAATGCAGCATGTGACATACAAAGAGAGATGGATAGTCATGACGGAGTGCATTGCTTATGGTGTTCATTTAGGGTTCCCTAGAGTCCCATCAAGCCTAAAGCTCACTGGAAAGAATGGGAACCAAATCAAATCTATTATCAGAGTGGAACATCTCTTTCCAACGTACCTTATAACCAGGCATAACTCCAAGTCATGTAATCTGCAAAACAGAGATAATTACACCTGCCTGCTCTGTGTCTCACAGAGATGGTTTGAGGATTAATTAAATAATGACTGCCAAGAACACTGAACTCCTTTGAGATAAATGCTCTACAAATGCAATCTTAGATTATTATTCAGAACTCCATTCTGTAAATATCAGGACAGAACTTCCACTTATGAGACCAGACCACATCTGCACTGCTAGAATTTCCCCAGAGCATAGAAAGCCTGTCTGGAAAATTCCTGACCATCAAACTAACACATCACTAGACAACCTCTGCCTTATGTAGTCATGTACAACTCAACGGATTCTCTCTCTCTCTCTTTTTTTTAAGATTTTATTTATTTATTTGACAGACAGAGATCGCAAGTAGGCAGAGAGGCAGGCAGAGAGAGGAGGAAGCAGGCTCCCTGCTGAGCAGAGAGGCCGATGCGGGACTTGATCCCAGGACCCTGGGATCATGACCTGAGCCGAAGGCAGAGGCTTTAACCCACTGAGCCACCTAGGTGCCCCTCAATGGATTCTCTCTTAATGGTTATCAGAGTCTCACACCAGGCACTTGCATTTGGAGTTACAGCTGCAGTAGTAACATTGCTCCTTCCAGAAGAAAATCTCTTCCATGGTTATGACCTCTTTCAGCTGATTCCTCTTCATGTGATTTTATCCTCCTCACTGAAGAGTGAGCGACCCATCATCCCAGTTTGCCGTGAATGGAGGACTTTCCATGCTAAAATTGGGATAGATCTGGGAAAACTGGGCTGGTTGGTCACCCTAACATACGCTATCAAATATTAATGATCTGAATGTGTTTTGTGACCTTGGGGAATTTACTTCTGAGTCTTAGGAAGCTGTTCTACAAAATGTTAAGTTTGGAATTGAGAATAATAAGAAATTATTTTGTATAAGGTACAGTCCTAAATGTTTTATGCTTAATACTCACCATAACTCCTGAAGGAAGACATTATCATTTCATCCATTTAATAGAGGATACCCAAGGACATAAAGCAGTTTCCTTACGGTTAAGCAGCTGGTAAATTGGTGGGATTGGGGTTCCAACACAGGTGATGAGGTAATCTCCATGTGATACTACTTCACTCAGAGCGCTTCCAAATTGCAGAGTTCATGATTCTCCAACAAAAGAAGGCATTTTTTTTCTTTATTTTTATCTTAACAGCTCAAACTAAGGGTACAAATATAGGTGGATATTTTTTCTATTTCTCTAATTAAAAAAAAAAAAAAATATATATATATATATATATATATATATATATCAGCTTAGGACACCCTATGCCAGATGGTCAGCAAATCTGTTCCCTCCCTTTTGAGTATTCCCCCCTCACTGACTTGTCCCAGGCGGCAAGCTGCATAGGACACAGGAGGACTCAGCACGGTTATGGGAGAGCATTCTGGAAGTCCTCTGCCACCATTACTGCCATTGCTTTGTGTATTGCGCATTGGCTCCAATGAGAACTGGCCCCACAGGCTGACCTATCGGAGTGGCTGAGCCACCACTGGCCTGCCCTTCGCTTTCTGAGATGGACCAGACGCTCTCAGTGGCAGGGATAACCAGAGATGACACTCCTTTTTTGACTTGCTGGAGTCACAGTTCTCTTTCCACTGGGTCAGAATCGTGTCAGGCATCTGCCTGTGCATACAAACCTTTCTCCCTTCGCCTCCCTAAAGACCCATGTATCTCAGGGTCAGGTTGCTTTTCCTCAAAAAAAAAAAGGGGGAAAAAAAGTGCTGATTACAACTCTCTTCCACCGCAATGGAGTTATTTGCGCATAGTCCTAAGGACAGTGGTCTTAGTTCCATTACCACAACAAGATACCGGAGGCCGGGGTCTTCAATGCAGACATTTCTTTCCTCCCAGTTCTGGAGGTCTGAGATGGAGGTGTCAGCATGGTTGGGTTCTGGTGAGGGCTCTCTTCCTGGCTTGCAGACAGCTGCTTTCTCACTGTGTCCTCACAGGGTGAAGAGAGAGTTTTTGTGTCTCCTCCTCTTCTTATCAAAGCACTAATCCCACTATGAGGTGACCCCTGCCCCCGTGACCTCACTTAAACCTTATTCCCTCCCTAAGGGTCCATCTCCAAACATTCTCACATTGGAGATTAAGGCTTCAACATATGAATTTAAGGGGTGGGAGGTCCCAATTCAATGCAATGGCAAAGGCTAACTGATTCTTTTCTAAGGAACTTGTACCCCACCCCCTCCCATAGGGAACAGTGAAGTCGGGGAAACTAAAAGGTGATTTACTCACCTATTGTGCCCGAGTCAAGGTGACTTTCTGAACACTCCTCTCTTTCTGCAGAAAAAGAAAAAAATCCAAATATCTTAAATCTCTACCTGTGAAAACTGCATCAAAATGATGACTTAAGTTACCAGTTTAAGACTCAGTGACTCAAGGATTGGACTCTGGTTCCAAGTGGCCTTGGCATAGACGCATGTTCCTACACTTGATTTTTGAATTCAGAATTAAGATTAAAGTGGCTCAATCAAAAGCAAGTATTATTTCTTCCATTCTGTAATTAGCCATCATCATTAACTAGATGCCAATGCCTATTCACACCGTGTTTAGTGCTTCCACATATGCAGAAGTGCTCGCGAATCGCAGAGCCCCAGATAGACACCATGTGAGGCAGAGGGAGATGTGACTGGATGGGTGGGATGGGAAGATTGGGCCATTTGGACAAATGGTCTCTGATTACCTAAAAACTGACTGATTGGACATGTTCTCTACATCAGAAGCTCTACCGGTGCTTCTAGCATCGGCCTTGTTTTTTGTTTGTTTTTGTTGCCGTGCCCTTATCCACCCCACCACTCAAGCTTCAGTTTCATGAAAAAACAGTACATTTAAAGCTTAAAGTGTTTCAAAAAAATAATAATAAAAAAACAAAGCTTAAAGTGTTTCTTTGGTATCACGCCACCTTCCTGGGACTACCAGGAATAGTCTTTTTTCTAGGGAGGGTGAAAAAGCAGGTCAGTTATGAAATCCTATGCCTGGGATGGCCAGGGGGCAAACCCCCACTGCTATTAGTTGGGTATCTTTGTTGGAGGGGTATTGCAAGAATTAAATAAAATAGTGTACATAAAACAAAGCACTTAGCATGGTGTCATGTGCAATGAGTGTTAGTTGATTTTATTATTTTCATTCTCCTGTGGGACAAAGTTGTTATTTTTTTTTTGGTATGACATAAGAATAGGCAGATGAATGAATATTTGTTGAATGAAGATTATCTAGACCAGTGGTTCCCAGAATTTTGAATTTCAAGGCCCATTAAAACTTTAAAAAAGAAATGGGGATTGATAGAGGGCTGCTTACTTCTTATTTTTCTAAGCTAAGGCATGAGAAAATTAATTTCCAGCTACTAGCAAAAATATGGCATTGAAAACAAAGGGGATCGTATTATGGATACAACCTATAATTAAAATGGAATAAATTTGACTTAAGGAAAAACATGATACATCACTTGTATTTTTCTCATTTTGCTTAGGAGTGTTGTTAGCATGATGCTCTGGCCTGGGGACCGGCATTTAGAAATCACTAATCCAGCCCAAACCTTTGCCTGGGAAAACCATCTGAGCCAAGCGGTTGTCTCTCCTAATTTTAGGGATGAAGATTTCACAGTCCTCCTGGCAGCTTGTTCTAAAGTTTAATCATGCTTAAGTTATATCTGAGCCGCCAGAGGATTGAATCAAATCAGTGACGAAAAACAGCCTGACCTGCCTGCCTTCTGGGAGAGCTGTGCCTTCTGAGGTGTTTACATTTATAATAAAATCTCCTCATGGCCGTTCAGATTTGAAGATAAGCCCACACACAGATAAGACCTCAAATTATAAAAAGAAATAAGTAACGCGTGACTCTCACCAAAGGCTTTTTGACCACAGCCTTCCTCTTCTGTCCAGGGACTCACAAGCATTCTAGAATCCATTGAATTCATCACTCTTTCAAATCATGAGACCTTCAGGTGGAGTGGGCATGGAATGAAAGCCAGCTTACCGCCATGACCTGGTCTCCATGAGAACAAAGCTGCTGCCATTTGAGCCACTGGATGTGTTCTACTTTGCACCCAAATTTCTGGACCCTGAGAAAAGTCTTTTCATAGTTATAGAAATTACCAGAAAGTACAATCAGAACCTTCCTACTTGAGATTTGTAATAATTAGCACAAGAATCTGAAGTCTGTTGCTATTCTGAAATGGGCAGTAACCTTGGAGGGTCTCCATTCTGTTTGGGGCAGAATCAAGACAAAGAGGAAGATTGCTTTTATTTGTTTTGAAGATTAATTCACACTACAAATAAGCTCCACATAACGCTAACTTTTCTTTATCCTTTAAAATAAAATTACAATACTGATTATCCATAACTTTCTGTTTCTTTTAGGTTGGGACTATGCAAGACGGCTAGATACCAATGGGCTTCATTATTTGCACCCATTTGGTGTCCACCTATGACAGCAGTGGGATACGAAGATAAAGCAGAGCACAAGTTTAATTTGCAATAAATTTAGGAGCCAATTGAAAGATTTAGTTGCTTCAAGACTCTTCCTGGTATAACAAATACATATTTTGAAGTGAAGGTTGGAATAAGGCTTTCCTACATTTTGTGTATTTTTATCACATTTTATGAGTCTCCACTCTTCAGTCCTTACCTCAGGTGACATCTGTTCTGTGCCCTCAAATCCGAATGAGTGATCTAACAACTGAACAGAATATTTGAAATTTTGATTATCCTTGAAAACTTCAAGATGTGGGATCACCATATCTGAATGTGAGCAGAAAATGAATTCATAAGATATCAGACTGTTGTCTCAATGATCAGGGTACCAATTTATATATTTTTGGTCTTTAAAACATTTTTTTAACTTATTAATTTTTTTAAAGATTTTATTTATTTATTTGACAGACAGAGATCACACATAGGCAGAGAGGCAGGCAGAGAGAGAGAGGGGGGAAGCAGGCTCCCCACTGAGCAGAGAGCCCGATGCGGGGCTTAATCCCAGGACCCTGAGATCATGACCTGGGCCAAAGGCAGAGGCTTAACCCACTGAGCCACCCAGGCACTCCTATTTTTGGTCTTTTTAAGCCCACCTTAGGATGAATCAATTAAGTTTTTATACATACAGACAGACTCATACATATCATGCCGTGAACCAAAGAATTGCCAAAGACACACTCTCCTTTGTTACTAAATGTTTACCACCACATTAAACATTTTTCTAGTTCTGAATCGATAAAGCTTTATTTTTTTTTTTAAAGTGTTCCCAAGAATCAGGCAGACGGCTGAAAACAGAAAATATGTCCAAGTTATTCAATACACACCATTTTACACAAAACGGTTGTTCCTCAGAGAGGAGTGAGCTCTGGGTAGGGGCGGAGGCCCGCTGTTCTGCAGGGAAATTCTCTTTACACAGGTGACCCCTCACAATACATTTGGAAAACGAAAATGGCTCAGTAAATGCAAATTGCCTCTATGGTATTGGGGTGCCTTGAGGAATGGCCTTATTGTACCTTTTGCCCTCCTCCCTAAAAAAATAAAAAGGAAGCAAAACAACAGAGAAGGACCCAACGCTACAGGAATTCACTCAATAGGACTCTTTGCCGAGAGGAAGATATATCACTGTGAAAATAGTAATAGAATAGGCTCTAGTGGGCTTTCACAATCCGGTGCCCCTGCTTTTAGCAAATTCAAGACACCAGGACATTACCAGGTCCATACACTATCAAGGGATTATCTTTGGAATACGAAACACAGCCTAGACTGCATGAAGGACATTCGAGAAGGCCACAAAGACATCGAGCAGGGAGAAAGGTAGCAGCAGCGTTTCAAAGAAGTCTTTATCGGGCAGATTGGAAAGGGAGGCCATGGGGGATAACGCTTTCTGGGAAATGTTTAAATTATAATCCTCAGAGGTCCAACTCTCCGTGTGTGTGTATGGACCATGTCTCCATAACACTGCCAGTCTTTGCTGATGGATTAGAGCATTAGTGCTATTTATAATCAACAGAATTACTAACGCTGTAATCATGTAAGTTTGGTGATAGTAATTATGACAAAATAAATAGCAGTCAGGACGCCTTGCTGCCGTTATTGATGTTGGTGCAAACACAGCCAAGGAAGTTTCCCCCCACCCCTTTCTCTTTTTAGGGAAGCCATCCAAGAGGGCAGAACCTGCAAGTGTTTGCCAAGAGAAAGATTCTATATGCCATTTAAAAATAGACTTCCTCAAGAACTGGGGGTTTTGAAATGCAGATGGAGAAGAAAGGATGAGCAGAGTAGACATTAGAATCTGCCGTGGGATGTCCTACTTGCCTTCAAAAGTCAAATCAAGCTTTCCTCTGTTCAAAAAAAGGAAAAATACACAAAATGGACGGCCCAAAGGATGACACAAAGGTATCTTGCCTCTTTAAATGATTTATGAATAGTTCACTTATTTTTAAAAATAATCACATATGTGTTTATATAAATTATACATGCAAACATATGCTCACCAGTCCCCCTCGTGGAAAGGCTGTGGCTCAACCAAATTTGGTGCTGACAGTCTTTCCTCCGTCCCCTCTCTAGCAAGAGCACACTGCTGTCCCACCGCAGTGCCCCCCCCCCCCAAGAGGGTTCCTTTTGTCCTCCTGTAAGCATTTCTCACAACGTCTTACCATCCATGCTGGGTGAAAAATAAAATCCGGAGACTTTTCTACCTATAATTAAGAGTTTCATTGCTGC
The DNA here is from genome assembly GCF_010015895.1 of Lontra canadensis. Lineage (NCBI taxonomy): Eukaryota > Metazoa > Chordata > Mammalia > Carnivora > Mustelidae > Lontra > Lontra canadensis. Next base: position 8,600,916 of record NW_022631000.1, read on the forward strand.
TAGTGATATCAAGATTGAGTTGTTTGAGAAACAGACATTTTATCTGGTGGTTGGTTTTATTTCCTTGTGGCTTAAATGATGAGTGAATGTTTTTCTTATTTCTTACTCTCCCCATACATTGTCTTTTCAGCAGAGAAATTACTACTCATTCTTAATAACTACCAAGCAATAAGGTGAGGTGTCTATTTGGAAAACAGTGGGTGTGCTTTCCAATTATTCCATTCATCATGATTTTAGGATAGCAAAAGGCAGGAATTTCCAGAGCCTCTGGAGAGGGTGGCTTAAAAGACTATAGGAAGTTAGAATCAGCCCCTTGCTTCTTGATGGAAGCGTCAGCTTCATGGTAGCTCTGGGATTAATAGGCACAGGCAAATAAAATAAAATCAATCCCCTTACAGTTAGGAACTCTGTTAGACAGAGCCCTACCTTGAGCTTGTTTTAGAATGTCCATGCCCTTCGAGTCAGCAGTGTACGTTCTAGGAATTTATCCTAAGGAAATAATTAGACCGATGGCAAAGATGTACATTCAAGGACATCCTGTGTGTTGCTGTTTATCACAGTCCCTGTTTGGGTTTGGAGTCTGAAAGCAGGACTTGCATGGATCCAGAAAGTTGATTTACAAGTTAACCCCGAGAAGCAGGAGGGAGAGAGTTAGGGAAGAAGGAAAAAACAATATAGGGGGGTGGACATCCCGGCTATAGGGGCTCAACCCTCCTGTGCCCTCAGGGGCATCACTTAGAAGGGCAGGAGGCTGGAGTGTTTGTTTAGTCGTCCATTCTGTCTGCTGTTGGTTGAATGTTGCCTGGGGACAGGGTGACAACACACACACACACTCTCTCTCTCTCTCTCTCTTTCTCTCTCTCTTATTTCTGGCTCCTTTAGCGTTGGAAAAACTCCTGTGCTGACTTGACCCTGGGGCGTGAGCAACAGGTGAGTCTGAGATTTTCTGACCCTTTCTGTTGCAGTTGTGACCGAAACCAGCGGCGGGCCAAGGAACCTGAGCCTGGGAACAAGAGGCATCCCTACAGCCCAGCGTGCAAACATCCCAAGCTTCCACGAGTTGGAGACTGCTTCAGTACAACGTTATAGATCCATCCAATGAAGTATTTTGCTGTCACCAATCATTATGATGTCTATTTACATTATCATTATGATGTCTATTTACTGACCTGAAGAGGCATTCACCAACAACCAAAAAAAGCATGTTACAATGTGGTATATAAACTAAACATTTACTTTTATTAAAAAAAAAATCTATAAACATACAGATGTTTCCCACCTTCTAGGACACAGAATGGACACAAAGGTATGCCGATTGCTCCATAAAGCCTGTAATTTAATTTTAGAGATGTGGACGTTTTCACATTCTGTCTGCAAAGTAGCCAGCGCAAGGGTAAGGTTGGTGGGGGGATGGGGTGGGGATGGGGGGAAGGGCAGGTGACAGCCACAGCAGCCTCCCCACCTGCTCACCTTGGCTCCTTCTGTTACTCGGTGGGATCTCTGGGCGTCAGCCACGTGGTTCCAGGTTGCTGGCCTCATCCCCCTTCCCTATCTTTGAACGGCTTCTGCGAAGTGGTGATAAGGCAGGGAGGGGCTAGCAGTCTATTCGAAGGCATGAAAGGGAAAATACAACATCTATAGTACAAAGCGTGTGGCTAGTCACGGGTAGTTCGTTTTAAAGATCTCATCTTTTTTCTTTTTTTAAATCATATGAAAAGGGACTAGTAAGACTGTTAGTGCTAATGCAAAAGCAGCAGAAGCAAATCTAAAACATTTCAATGTATGCGAAATGTGATTTCCTCAAGACCTTGGAAAACTAGATGATTGCATACATTGGTAGAGACCCACATTCCCTAGGAAAAACGGTTTTCTCTGCATGGTGGAATCTCAAATTAGAGTCCTTTGTTGGCTTTTTTCTCACACATCCTCAAGAATTGTGTTCCATGAGAAACAGAGCATGATGATGAAGGGGGTGGGGAGGAAAGATAGAGCATCTTGTCCGTCACTTTAGGTTTTTGTGGGAAATGGCCATGAATAAACACACAGAGAGAGGGGTGGTTCCAGAGCATCTCTATAGGAATGAATTGGGAGGAAGAGGCTGAGGCTGTGTTTCATAGCACTCTAGATAAGACAGAGACAGTATCACTTCCAACTGTCCCTATGGCAAAAATGAAGGAGAGTAACTTCTAGAGAGTCTGGCCTGTTTCCCCTCCCCCACTTCCACCAGTCCTTGAAAACTCCTTGAGACACCTTAGAAGCTGACTCTCCTGGTCACGAGAGTCTAGATGGGGATCTCACCTATCTCCATGACTGACTTCACGCAAAAGGCTGGAACATGGTTAGAAGCAGACTTTTGAAGACACTTTCTCTGCCCGCCTCCAACAACACTGGCCAGTTAAGGTGATCTAGCTAGTGATATCCCAATTGTGAAGAACTCTTGTTTTCCCATGTGACATAATGCCAGCTGTAGCTTGCTTGTCTAACTAATGTAGACCTGTTGATCATGGGCCCTCATGCAAGAACCAGCTATTGTTTTTTTAAGATTTTATTTATTTATTTGACAGAAAAAGAGAGAGAAAAGAGAGAGAGAGAACACAAGCAGGGGGAGCTGCAGAGGGAGAAGGAAGAGCAGGCTCCCCAATGAGCTGAGACCCTGATGTGGGGCTCCATCCCAGGACCCTGGGATCATGACCTGAGCCAAAGGCAGATGCTTAACCAACTGAGCCACCCAGCCACTCCTTTTTTGGTTATTTTATTAAGCTTGGTAGTACATTGTTTCTTGAAAATGAAAACACAATTATTTCCTAATTATTTTCATATGATGTTATTTATAAAGTGCCATATGTTTTTAAAATATATGAGAGCCCCGGCTGAATGCAGTTATAATGAATTCTGTAAATAGAAGTTAATAAATATTTAGACTTTTCAGCACATAAAAAAGGGCACGGAGAAAAGGGACATTATTTAAATTTTATATACTTTAATGGAAGAAATGGTTCAGTTGTCCTCCCTCCCTCCAAAGCAATGATTTTCAGGCTTAGATTCCCACCACCACATGGTGTCACCAATTATCCCAAGGGAGGCCATAGAATTGCCATTGCCTTGTGCTTAGCTCATCATGTTCGTTGATTTTATAGAGCCACATAGACGTTTGTCAAAGACAGTCATTTAAAACACAGCCTGGCAGGTTAGCAGGAGTGGTGGGACTGGTGGGGGACCTGGGAGGCAGGGGTGGAGCAGAGGAGGTGAACACTGGCTCATCAGCCCAGGGCGCTGGCCTGCAATGACCTGAAGGTGGGAGAGTGGCGAGTGAGGCAGGTGCTTCCTTCCTGCTACTGACCAGTCCCAGAGGAAGCCTCAGTCCCGGAAGAGAGGCAGGAAAGTCACGTGACAAAACGATGCTGCTCCCGGACAATCCAATAAGGCTCAAAATCAGCCATGCTGTACACCGTGTGTTGTTTTTCCTATCCTTACTATCTGAAATCTTCCCTCCCTCTGCTCCCTCCCTTCCTTTCTTCTTTTTGTTTCCTGTGGCCTGTCTCGAACTCAGACTAATCCAGATGTATTTCTACACCTCCATTATTATTGTTGGTAGCACTAGTGGGATATTAACCTTTACAAAATATTTTAAGTTTTATATTAACCTGGCATTTCCACCACTCTGTCAGTATCTTCCGCTGCTATTTCCATCCCTTCAGGTATCCAGGAAATTTTGCTCATTATTTCAAAGGAGAATGTGACTCAGTGGAGAGCAGGGGAGGGAGGGTCAACAGGTTACACCTAAGCCCTTGGGGTATGATGAGCACTTCGAGGAAAAACAAAATCTTTAGGAAGGAGAATATTATAAATGGTGCTAAGGGAAGAAGGATTCTCTAGGAACTGGGAGGGGTTTCCCCAGCCCCTGTAAAGAGACCAGAAAGGAGAAGATGTTTCCTTCTTGTTAATAACTAGGAGACTGAGAAGCAATCTTAGAACTGGGTGATAGACACAGATAGCGGATTGAGCTCAGGGACAAGAGGACCACAGAGGGGGACTTCAGTGAAAGGAAGAGGGTCTTTACGCAGCCTCACCTCCAAGTAGGTGCAGAGACAGCAGGGATTGTCATGGGGTCTAAAGGTGCCAGTTGGACAGAAAGGATATGCCATCGGTAACTTGTGGGGGTCAGCAACTGAGGACAAGGGCACGCCCCAGCAGACATCCGTGTGGAGACTCTTGAAACCAGGTGCCATCCACCCTTATCAGACTCACACCTTGGTTCTCTGTGAACCCCAGAATTTACATTCATGTCTGGAGGAAGAAAGCGCAGGATTGACCGAGACAGGGTTTCTAGGCTTGAAATAGACATTAAATTTAGTGGTAGAAAATAAACCATGTTTTAGTACCTCTGAATTACGAACAAGGTTCATGTCGCCTATGGTGTTATTCATCCTTAGTCTGTTGAGTAGATGTTAGAATGACTAAACGTATGGTTGTAGATTTTACCATTTCAAAGCATTTCTATGAACTTGTTCAAGATGTGATCTTCCTCCAAAGTGTATTGAGGTGTCAGGAAGGGAATGATGCTCAGATCACTGAGGAAGACTCTGGGAAACAGCGTGAGTGAAAGTAAGGAATGCACTCAACATCACAGAGCTGACCACTAATCCTTTTCTTTCTCTAGAGATTTTATTTATTTATTTGTCAGAGAGAGAATGAGAGAGAGAGAGAGAGAGCACAAGCAGGGGTATGGCAGGTGGAGGGAGAAACAGACTCCTTGCTAAGCAAGGAGCCTGACATGAGACTCCATTTCAGGACCCTGGGATCATGACCTGAGATGAAGGCAAACGCTAAACTGATGGAGCCACCCAGGGGTCCCCCATCAATCTTTTCAACCCATCCCACCACCATGCTTTTCCACCACCACTACTGTTCCCCTTCCCTATAATAACCATAAAAAGTTTCAAGTCTTCTTTAGCATGATTTTTTTTTTTACAATCTTTTAAAGCAAATTAAATTGTGTATTTAAAAGAAAATCAAGGCAATGGGGAAGGAACTTGCTTTGTTTTCAAATCCGTTCCATCTAACCCCATCATTCTTAAATATCATCAAATTGGAGTGTGTTCCAGTTTTTGAGGGGAAAGACCCCTTCTTATTAACCTTTGTGTGTTTTGCATGGAGTCAGATCAGGAAGTCATCCCCTGATTGGTTCATCCCTTATAGATTTGTTAGGGTGACATCAGCTGAAAATACCCAGAAGGCTAGTGCTGGGAAGATTTTGGGATCACCCACTCAACAACCCCCTGCATGTGTGGTGAGAAATGTAGTGAATGTTCAAGGTCACCTAGCCAGATAGGGGCACAACAAGTAGTAAAAACGCGTGGTTTCCTTATTCTCTCTACACTGCACTGACAGCTCGCTTGAGCAAAAATAAATTCAAATCTTGATGAATTTAGCAATACCCCCTAAACTCCATTTATATATTTAAAAAGCCCTCAAACCACCTCCCCCCGGAATTTTTTAGTACACAGTGTTCTCCTTACTTGAGATGCTTTAAAAATTTCTTCCACAGAGGAAAAAGAAGTCACAATAAATTTCTCATATTGAAAATGTCAAGTTCCTGTTTGTTAAACGATGATGTCAGGGACTACAAAATATGAATTTCTGGTTGGATATAAACTCTACAAAGACTTGGATTCCAATATCTGCAGAGATAAGAGTGATAACTAGGAAGTCGCTTTGCGCGAGTTGTTTTGAAAGCGTTGTTATGACTGTCATTGTTTACAGCAAGGCTGTATATGTGCACGGCTGAGAGAGAGATTGCTGTTACTGATATTTGTACTCATATTTGTCACTGTCACCTGGCTCCACAGCGGATATTGCCAAAGGGTCTCATTCTCATGCAAGAGGCTATGGCTGACAATGGAAAGGACAAGGCACCAATATTTGTTGAGTATCTAATATATTTAAAGACCATGCTGGGGGATTGGTATTTCCACTTCTGCAGGACACTGGCTGGCCTGCTGTGGCTTGAACATGTCATGACTAACTCCCGTGTCATTCACTGATATGGCCATTCAACATATAGTCTACAAGGAAGCACTGGGCTCCCAGGTGTTGTTCTAGGTGCTGGGGATAGAACAGTGAACAGAGCAGACAGACTCCTTACCTTGCTAGAGCTTACATTCCAGTGTGGTGGGGGATGAGGAAGACAAAAAAATGCAAGCAAATAAATGAACAAGCTAATGACTTTCTTTCTATGCTGTGCTAAGCACTTAATTGTACCATATCATTTAATTATCAGAACAAGCCATGTGGGTACTACTATTCATTTAATGTTACAAATGAGTAAAACGAAGGACAGAAGGCATAAATAACTCTTCCCAAGCTCTCGCAGCCTAGGAGTGACGGATGAAACACTACCCCAGGCAATCTCATTGCGGGGCTCACGCTCTCAACCATTACATTCTACAACTTTATCAAAACCACCCAGTAAATGCTAGGACTTAACTCCCAGGCTGGTAGGGGAAACAGCTGACATACTTAGCAAAGTTTCGGTAGGCACACCCGGATGGACAACAAGTCTGGAATAGGGGGGTCTAGAAAGGTTTTCTGGAGAAGTTGAGGCCTGATCTGGGTCTTGAAGAATAAATCTTGAAGGGCAATGCCAGCCAAGAGGGCAAATTTAATACCGTGCCTGGGCTGTGGTGTGTGCACTAGCCACGAGACAGGAAGCCTGAAAGAAATCAAGAAGAAAATCAGAAGAGCTTTGGGTGCTACCATAAGGAGCAGTTTGGCTTTATCTTGTAAAGGTGAAGGGAGCCAGTGAGTGATTTGAAGAAATAGAGTGATATGATCCCATTTGCTTTTTAAATGGGATTTTAAACTCCTTTGGGTTCCCTGTCTACTAGGGGCTTGGTAAGAATTGAATCTCTTTCTCTCTTATCCCCTAACCCCAGCTCCCAGTGGAAGCCTGGGCCAGGCCTGTCATACTCACCCTTGACGTTCTACCACCAGTAAAATATGCTATCCATGATATAAAGAAATATTTTGAACTGGAATGCAAGCTGGCTAGAAGATCTCACGGTCAGAAAATATTCTGGTTTATAGATCTTTTCTTTTTCTTCTCCTGCCTTTACCCTACCTAATGTAAACCTTGAAGCTGACAAACTAAGAGTTTAAAAAATTTCACAGGACCTCCTCAGCACTTATCATCAGCCCTAGAGCCTGAGGACTTTGTAGAGCTGGGGAGGAATCCAAGATGTTTTTCTTGCTGTCCTTCCTTAAGAAAGTGGTCTTGCAGTGTGAAGAAATCTTGAACTTTGAAGTCTGATAGAACTGGATTCAAATTCCTCCTACGAAGGCACAAACTGCATGGTAGCATAATGACACTTTTCTTTCTTGTTTTTCATTTTTTATTTATTTTTTATTTTTTGGAAGGGGGGGGAAGGACAGAGGGAGAGAGAGAATCTTAAGCAGGCTGCACATCCAGTGCAGAGCCCAATGCAGGACTCGATCTCCTGACCCTGAGATTATGACCTGAGCCAAAATCAAGAGTTGGACACTTAACAGACTGAGCTACCCAGGCATCCTGACGTTCGTCCGTCCTTCCTTCCTTCCTTCCTTCCTTCCTTCCTTCCTTCCTTTCTTTCTCTTTTTATAAACAAGGGGGATAAAGTTCTTCATTCACACTTTGCTTTTTATGCATGAATGAACTCTGGAAGGACACACAGAAACCAACACCAAGTGGTCCGGGGGCTAGGAGAGAGGAATTGAGTAGATCAGGAGCAAGGAAAGAAAAATTGTTCATCTTCATGTATACATATCTTTAGAACTTTGAGTCAAAAGTGACGAAAATACAACTACTCATTAGATTGTGGCGAGAACTGAGATAAAGAATGTTAATAATAAGACCCTCAAACACAGGATGAGAGACCCAGTTCTTGCCCTCAGGAGGGTCATGTAGCTCAGTATGTTTAGATTTAATAATGAGGTAAACCCAGGAATGTCCTTCTTCTTGGTCACAGTGCAGAAGGCACAAGATGGTACCAGGAGAAGGCTATTGAGTTGACCAGAAACTGCCACTAAATATAACACAGAAAAATAAACATAACACAAAAAAAGACAGTTGTCTCTTCCAAAATGATCAGCAAGCAGCCACTCTTTTCACTCTTTATGGTCACAAGTAGATTTGTACACCGGAGAAGTACCTCATTGTTTCCAAGTGGGAAAAATTTGGACATTGTCCTTGAAAAAATCTACTGCCGAACTGATCTAGAAGTATACTGTATAATTTCCTTCCGAGCCCAGACTTATTGGTGAAAAGCCTCTTTGAGAAATAGTGGGTGAATGGAAGGGGCAAAAATCGGAAAAATGGCAAGTTTCAGTGACTGAAGGCAATAGTTGTGAAATTCTTTGAATTCTTTGTAAAAGATGATCAATTCCCACAGTGATTCATGGGATTCATGACTCAACATTTGCTTCTAGTTTCCTCTTAGCAAGTATTTATGGAAGGCCCCCAGACACCTAACACTGTTTTAGAAGGTGAGTGAACTAAAGAAATACTGTATACATTCAGTCTCTGTCCTCAACATGTTTGTATTTTTTTTTCCTCCTCTTGGCAAAAATATATCAAGCATCATGCAAATGAGTCTTCACTTATATGTAATAAAACACCAGGGAAGGGAGAAAGCCACCTTGGCTGGGGTTGTCATGGTGGGGTGGGGGTGTACTTAGATGAGCTTGGATGGATGAGGCCATCCGGCTATGGAAAGACACCACAGTGAATTATTTTCAGTAATAACAGTAATCTCTATTTCTTCATGGTGAGACAAATTCAAATGTTAGTTGTACTTTGTACCAGAAAAATTAAGCGGTGGCCATAAAACCATGTAAACATGAGGACAACTAATCTTCCTGCTTAACCATTTGTTCCTGAAGTCACTTTTTATATAATGAGCTGTTCTGAGAAAACCGGGGGCAGGAGCGTGGTTTCTGAAAACAGGAAATAAACTCTCTGAGGTGTGACAATTACATCTGCTGCTTTGGGCCTTGAAGTTTGGGTGGGCCTAGCCGGCAGGAGCACTCCCCCAGGTGTTGACAGAAGCTTATCATGAGCCCCCTTGAAAGAGCTTGGAAAATTAGTTAAAAGTGGGGGAAGTTAGTTTGATGATTCACTGTTAAGTAGTTTATAAATCTGGGGAGGATTCTTAAACAGTTGTGACCTGAGAATAATGTTTTTTGAGCGAAAATGCACACACACATGCACACAGACATATTTGTATATGTGTATTCGAATTATTTCCAATTTAAAAAATAGTGATCCATTGATAAAGCCGCCCATCCCCCCATATCCTAAAGCAATGAATGAGCAGGGTGGAAACTTCGCCAACCCCCTCCCTCTGCTCGTGTCACCCGTCATGCTGATGGTCCCATGCGGGGCCTCTGGGGCCTCGGAGGGGCCTGGCCGTTGGAGGAAATGAGAAATGCAAAGCAGGGACATCAGTGCGGAGCTGAGAATAGGACAGTCATCTTTTGGGAAGTATGTTGCCCCCTCCAGACTACCCAGGCTTATCTCTAAGCCTACATGCCCGGGGCGATTCCCTCGAATTAGGCCAGTGGTCACCATCGTGGCTCCAATAAAATTAATGAAAGGACTAATTAGATGCAGAATATTATGCTATGGTTACAGTCCACTAAGGAGTAAAAATGTGATGGTCTCCGCTTAGGAAGCTTATGGCCTAAAGGAAATACAAACAGACCTCAATTTCCTTTTTTCTCACTTGAGTGAATATATCTTACATCCTTCTGTCAAATCAGAAAGGCTCTGTCACGGAGAATAAGCCCCTTTTCTTATGTATGCAGGAAGAAACCCGAGGGGTTAGAGCGGCGAGCCCGACAGAGTCACCCTCTCCAAAGGCTGCCTGAGGGCCCCTGGCAAGAAATGGCCTCCACGGAGGGACTGTCCAGTCCCCTCTCGTCCCTGGTCCTCACGCCAAAGCCTGGGTTGCCCGCCCGAGCACGGAAGAGAGTCATCTTCCGAAGACGGAAAATGAATGGTTGCAAACCCACTAAAAAGAGATTTTCCTTGACTTACCTTTCCTTGACTTAGCTTGACGCTCATTTCCGTCATGAAATGATGCTCCCTCACCCCCGCAGACTGGAAGCTGCGATGCTGGAGGGAGAGGCTCTGGGCTCCCGAGGAGAAGAGCCATCGCTGATGGACAGACACACAGATCCCCGCGCTCTTCTCGGAGGGCAGTCCTCTAATTTCAGAAAGAATCGAGAGACAGTGTGATCTTCCTGCGAGTAACCCGCAGTGCAGGTGCGCGGGTCATGAATGGAGAGTCGGCACCTTTCTGAGAGTGAGCACTGATGAGACCACCAAGCGTGGTTGTTCCCTAGGTTGCTTTCAGGAAAAATTCAGAAGTATTTGTTTCGAGAATCTGTTGGGCTGTTTTCTGTGGGTGCCCGCCTTGCTTGACTCGCTGTCTGGCCGATATTCCTATGCTTTCCTTTCCTCTCACGTCAGAGATGTGTGGGATTTTTCCCCACACCGATGATTCTCTGAGACCAGCTGAGTGTCCTACAGTCCAAGTCAGTTCTGACACTATCCACCAGCAGGTCGTCTGGCTCCCATGCGTGAAGAGCTCAGGCTCACAGGGCGGCCCCTGCGACACCCACCACAAGCTCGAGACGATCACCTGTATTTCTGATCAACTGGCCACAAAATAGAGGTTCCCACAAGCTTCTCCTTGGAGAACTCAGGAAAACACGTCTTTACACTTACCTGTTTATTACATAGAGTCTAATAAAGGATACAGTTGAACAGCCAGATAAAGACATACATAAGTTGAGGTGTGGAGGGGTCCCACAAGCAAGAATTTCTTTTCTTTCCTTTTTTTAAAGAGATTTTATTTATTTATTTGTCAGAGAAAGAGAGCAAGCGTGAGTAGGGGGAGAAGCAGGCAGAAGAAGAAGCAGGCTCCCTGCTGAGCAAGGAGCCTGATGTGAGACTCAATCCCGGACCTTGGGATCATGACCCGAGAAGAAGGCAGATGCCTAACTAACTGAGCCACCCAAGCATCCCTTAAGTGCAAGAGTTTCTGTCCCGGTGGAGTTGGGGTGGACCATCCTCCCAGTGTGTGAATATATTCAGCAACCCAGAAGCTCTCAGAACCCCATACTTTCAGGATTTTGTGGTGGCTTCGTCACCTAAGCATAATCAATCTTAACTCAATCTCTAGCTTCCTCCCCTTTCTGGGGAATTAGGGGTGGAGTTGAAAGTTTCAAGCTTCGACCATGGTTTAGTCTTTCTGGTGACCACCCCCCCTATCCAGGGGCCCACTAAGAGTCACCTTATTGGAGCAAAAGAATTCCAAGCCAGTTAGGAGTTCTGCGTCAGGAACTGGGATCAAAGACTGAAGATGAGCAGGAATCAGGGGAGAAACAAATACATCTATTTCTTATTGTTTCACACCTGCCATGTCAGTTTCCCGAAGATAAAGGCCAAGAGCATACGGTCTGTTCAGAGTTTGGCACTAAATTCATACACATAAAAGAAGGGGTGTATTAGGGTGAGGCAAATCCTCACATATCCTCCTGCCGTTTTGCTCCAACATTAGGTAAGGCTGGGTGACCATGTGGATGTCACATGGGAAAACCTTGTGACCCTCAGACTCAACTTCCAGAGCTCGTATTATTTTCTAAGCCCCATTGAGCTGGTCCCCTCCCACCTGGAGTGTGATCTGGGGTTGTCCTATTTGGTGCTTGGGTTTTAGCTTCTGCTCTGCTTCGTGATCCACCGTCCGCCAGCTCTATGCATTTTTCTCTTTTCCCAAAGTCCCTTGATTAGATAAGGTCAGCTCTTATTCTCTGCTTTTGTGTCTCAGCTACACACTTGGCTCCTTCTCAATTTTCTACTCTGAAAACCTTCAATTTTGTAACTCTGGGGAAAAATGCAATAAATGGGGTGGAGAGCCTATTGTAGCCTTTCGAGCACCTCCCAGACACCTGCTATGGGGGTGGCACGGGTTGTGGCTTTTGCTTTTGGGCTCCTGGCAGCAGTATTTTTCATAAAGCTGGGTACCCCAGGTGCTGTTAACTTTTCAGGTTCCAGTATGGGAAGGAAGCAGAAAACAGAACAAAATGTACACCAATTGAAGTCCTTTGGAAAAATAGCTGAAATCATCTGAGTTCTGGGCCAACATATGTGTTAAAAATTGCTTGATTATCATTAAGGCTGAATGTGACCAGAAATACGTAGGCCTAATATCTGGCTATTAATGAAACTTAAAGGTCCTTTTGATAAAAACAAAACAATACAACACATCCTTCGTGTCTTGTCATTGCATCTGAAAATTCACATTTTCATATTCAGAAGGACTCTGTTCAAATGCAACCATTTTGGGGGTAAGTACTCACGTGAATGAGTCACCATTAATGTGTGAGACGTGGTGAGTGACACCATGTCCTAGATGAACAGGCTCTGAAAAAAGGCAAACACAGATAAGGAATGTTTTAGACACAGAGAGAGCCTAGGAGGTTTTCGAGCTGTGTTGTCAGCTGTGATAGACGCTGGCTATGTGTGGCTGCTTAAACTTAAATTCAAACTTAAATTAATTAAAATAAAATCAACAATTCAGTTTCCAGTCACATCAGCCATATTTCAAGTGCTAAGTAGCTGCATGGGGCTACCATATTGGACAGTGCAGATATAGAACATTTCTGTTATTACAGAAATTTTTTTTTAAATCATTTTTCTATTACAGAATGTTTTATCAGACAACTCTGGTCTGGGGTAGAAGAGACTTAGTGGAGAGGGCATGTCTAAATGGACTGTGTCTATGTTGTGCTTAGAATCCCAAAAATAATGAGGAAAGTACTGGGAAACAGGTAGGGGAGGGGGAAAGACTCCAATGGAGAAAGGAGATCATACAACACAGCGGTGGCAAGGAAACAAAAGGCAAACATTGCCTACTTTGCAATTTTGCTGGGAGTCTCTTGATTATGTATTCTATGAGGGAAAAGCAGAATTTTCTAGCAACTCACTCCTGGGTTCAAATTCCAGCTCTGCTAAATACTAGTGGGTGGCTATGGGTACTTCTTAATCCTTCCTTATCTGTAAAATAGAAATGATAAATCCTACCCTGCACCACCATCAGGAAACTCAAAGGTAACATACGTGAATCTGGTCCGCCATATGTGCTCGACAAATTGGAGCTGTTACATTCCAGCACACAGGTGGTCATTCCATAAATGGTTATTGAGTTTAATTGAAGGGGAGTACTTCAGGGGCACTTGGCTGGCTTAGTTGGTTAAGCGTTGTCTGTGGATGTTGTGGATCATGGCTCAGGTCATGATCTCAGGGTTGTGGGGTCAAGCCCCCATTGAGCTCACACTGGGTGTGGAGCCTGCTTAAGATTCTCTCTCTTCCTCCCTCTACCCCTCCCCCCAGCCTCCATCTCTTAAAAAAACAAAAACAAAACAAAACAAAAAAAGCCAAAGAACCAGAGCACTTCCTATCTCTCTTTTTCACGCTCTTGCTTTCACTACAAAGAAAGATCCTGTGAGACACTGTACAAACTCAGACGTTACTGGTATTGCAAGAGTAATTAATACGAAATAGGATCAGAATGCAACCATACCTTGGAAGCTAAACCTTTTAAGTGAATGGAACTGAAATATTGTAATTCACGAAATAACACTAAAATAGTACTGGTTGGACAGTTAATGCCTGTTATTTATATTTGTTGAATTTTTAAAAATTGAGTCATTCACAGAATTGCTTGAGGGCACAAGTTCAAAGCATTAGTGCATTAAATATCATAAATGAATCATTACACAGCAACATAATTAACAGCTTAGCTACTATATTTTTTTAAAAAATCTTTTTCAATGGTAGCCTCAAGTGTTCCTCTGCTGGAAAAGTTGGCTAAAAGACAAGCTGATGGGTAGAAATTGCGATGTGAAAATAGAATCATGTGAATTCATCTCATCCATTCTACTGATTTGTACTGAAACCAACGTCTTTTTAAAGACATTTTATAATCTTTTATAGGCCTGCACTCATTGTAGTATTTTTCTTTATAGATATCTAAGAAGACTATTAACCTGTCCCCAGGTACCAAAAAGCAGCATCTTCCTAATGTGTCATGTGAAACATTTTAATCTTTCATCTGAGAACTTTTTAAACTTCGCTCCAGGGAGGTCATAACCACTAAGGGTCTTGGAGGACCAGAAGAAGGATAGAATGTATGAGCAGACATGAGTTGGGACACCCTCTTCCTAACTCCAACACTGTCTTTCCAATTGTGATTGAGCAAGCACAGCTGAAATTTATGTACTTAATTAGTTTTCTTTAATTGGGTTTGAAGAAAAGTCTCCAACAATTTAAAAATAATTATTTTGAAAATCCACTTAATTAGGTAATTCTGAATTTTCTATTCACTTAAGTCCTGTAGTTCTCGACTCTCAATGCCAGATTCTACCCCCACGTATTTTGATTTAATGAATTTGCTGGGGACCCTGACATTTAAAAAAATTTCCCCAGAGGATTTTAACTTGCAGCCAGGGCTGAGAACTACTTTTTAGTTCAGTTGCACTGATCTCTTTTTCAGTAGAAGTGAGTAGGAACTATGTCTTTTTTTTTTTTTTCCCTGCCAGAGAATAGAGTTCTGCCCAGGATAATTAATGTTTATGGAAACTACTTTATTCTTTCTTCCCATATTCCTAACGTAAATCAACATTCCCACCCTCACACCTAGAAAGAAGAAGTGCCAGGACTCTCGAACCATTCCCCTTCACCAGTTAACTCTACTGATTTATATCGTTATCAGGAAGAGATGCGTTTCATTCCATTACGATGGTCTATTTTTGTATATCTGTAAGTGCCCATATATAAATGTTAGTGTCGAGATGGCTAAAACAGTTGTTAGAGTGTATTTTGCCCTACAGGTGTAATTTTTTATAGGGAAATTGAACCTATTATTGAGCCTTGCGCACGTTAGGTTCACACGGAGTGATTACTACCACAATAGGAACCCAGGCATTTTTCTGCTTAACTGTTACAATGTGTGTAAACATCCATACTACTACTAGATGCCATGTGCTCTGAGTTGGGTGTCTGCCATCACCAAGATCAAGTTAACAAGGTCAGTATGCCAGGGCCTTTTTCTTACTGCTTTCTAGTTAAGTCGCTACAAATTTGGTAAATAAGCACCAGGTGAACAAGATAACCTCGTACAATATTCTGTTCTGAACAGGAGATATATAGCATTGGAATGTGTGACTCAGACAGAATAGAATCCCATTCTTTCCTCTCTTTCTCCCTCCCTTCCTCCCTCCCTTCCTTCTTGCCCGCCTGCCTGCCTTCTTCCCTCCTTCACTCCCTCCCTTTCTCCTGCAGGCTTTTGAAAAACACTAAATGCAAGGAGAGGCTTTCTCTGAACTCCCTTTATCTGCCTAAAGACAGATCTTCTGAAAAGAGCTCAGTAGTCACAGATTTCTTCCCCGGGAGTTCACTCAGACAGGGGGGACTGACTCATCATGGGAGAGGAGAGTAAAGGTTGATGTCATATCCAGAAAAACTTTGTCACAAACTATCCTACTTCTCATCTCTTCTTCTAAGGGCCCATCCATCTTTCCTAAAGATTGTTTGTTCTCCCTTAACTTATGCCCCTTCACTTTTTTTTTACCAAGAAGGTGTTAATCCTGAAATCAAAGTCACTTCTTTGACTTACCCATTTTCCCCTGGGTGTCTTCCATGTGTACAGTTTTATAAACTTCTGTGTGTTTTTTTCTCTTGTTAACTTGTCTTTTATTATGGGAATCTCAGCTAAGAACTCAGAAGTGTAGAAGGAAAATCATTTTCCTTCCCCTCGTACCCAAGCCCTTAGGTAATGCAAACAGGTGTCGGTTCCTTTCCACAGTGGCCACAGCATCAACTCATGTACTTACTACCCTGGTTTCCAGTTGTTTCTCCTTGTTTGTGGCCACGGGGAATTTCCTTTACTTTTAGTATTCTCAGATAAAAAATTTATCAGGATGTTTATTTATTTTATCTAGTGTTTGAAGGTGTTTAGTAGATGGAGGATTCATTTTATTCAGTCTATAATGTTGCTGAAACGAGCATCTAACCAGTTTTTCTAATCAAATATTTGTGCGGCTGCTGGGCCCCTAGGACACCCAACACCTCACTGATCGGGAAAAGGCCCGGGCAGGGAGTCCCAATGACCAGACCCTACATGCTCTTCTGCCCTCAACGACCATGTCGTGATGAATGTGAGACGTCTCTCAGCACCACTCAAGGCATGGGCTCAGGGGGAAGACAACCATGGCGGAGTACTTCCGGTGAATTTTCCTGGACTCAGTAGGTCTCTCAGCGTCTTCTGCTTGTGACGCTGGTATGCTTTTGTTCTTGAGCACCATAACTTTTCACTTCTGGGTTTCTTCTGAACTTGCTCCATCTTAGGTCCTAGTGGGCTGGATTTGAGCACCTGACTCAGATTTGTTTTTTCCATCTGTCACCCCTCCCTCTGCCATATCCCAGGATTCCAGTTTATGACCTCTCTTCTGGAGAAAGGATTTTGCAACTCTTGTCTCCTCCTGGGTGTTAGTTCCTTTTAATATATGGCTCTGACCCAGGAACATATTGCACAACTACTTTGGAGAACTATGGGATACCCAAGCCATCGATCCTGGGACTTAATTTGCCTCAGTGCCTCAAGGCTTATGGTGGGAGGAGACACATGCAAAGAATTAAAGGATTTTGTCAAATATGCTAGTTTCTCGAGTTAAGTCACTGAAAGAAGGAGTTGAGGGGCATGACTCTGCAGCTTGCAAGAAAGAAACCTTATTACATTGAAGTACAGAGCCTGTATGTGAGTATTTTAACAGAGCACTTTATTTTAAATTATTTTAAAATTACTTCCTTTTTCTCGAGCTAAGAATGTTAAAACCTCAATTTCCAGGCTTTGAGTTAAAGTCCTTTAACAAGCACAGTGGGTAGGAGGTTCTTGGTCCCTCACAACGAGCTGCTCATCCAACAGTCCTCTGAAACAGAATCAGCAAGTGCTGGCTCTACAGAATAAGCCAGGGTCACCCATGCAAAAGGTTGGTTAATTCAAGTATAAATCAAACAGCAAAGAGACAGCAATTTGCTACAAGTGCCCCAGATGTTCCTAATGAAGAATGCCTTTTCTTTTTAGAAAGGCTTAAGCTGGTTGACTTTAAAGAAATCCTGCAAACCTCAAGTCCTTAGGTGCCTATTTCTGGGTAAACATGGGGGATCAGTTAGCAATAAGAAGAAAGGCAATTTCTTAGTTATGTTAAAAGAAAATTTCCCGCAGCCAGCTTACCGATCTAGGAGGCTTTCATCCAGTCATTCATGAATCAGGTAACATCCAATCTAGAGGATAGAGAGAAGCTCTACAAAGCTGTAAAGGGCAAGAGATGTCTGTAATCAAAGTGAGTAGGAACAAGGAAGTTATACCGGGCATTTGATGTTTGGTTAAAGCAAGATTACTTTTTCTCCACGGAGCCAAGGGAAATCTTGGAACCGGGTCGGGTAACTTGTGCCACGCAGGCAAGTGCTGATTGGTTGACATAGGCCTTCCTTTTCTGGGAGAGCCTAACAGGAACTCAGTCAAGTTTTGGTTTGCTGCTATGGGGCTTAGCATGAGTGCCTCCATTTTGAGTCTCACTGGTTACTTTAACAATAAGGAAAGGGGAAGAACTTTTTTTTTTTTTTTTTTTTTTTTGGTTGCACAGTACAGATACTGAGATTTTTTTTTTAATTTTTTATAAACATACAATATATTTTTATCCCCAGGGGTACAGGTCTGTGAATCTCCAGGTTTACAGACTTCACAGCACTCACCTTAGCACATACCCTCCCCAATGTCCATAACCCCACCCCCCTCTCCCAACCCTCCTTCCCCCAGCAACCCTCAGTTTGTTTGGATATGGTTTTATATCCCTTAGAGGCTTGAAAGGGAGAAAAATATGCCACCCAAAATATGCCTCTTTGGTATAAGGATTATTCTGAGAAATAGGCACAGAGAAGCTTTGAAAATAGAGTAGAAGTCACACTACTGTTAAGGAAAATTTCTACTTAAAGGAAGCCTCCGGGGCACCTGGGTGGCTCAGTTGGTTGAGTGACTGCCTTCAGCTCAGGTCATGATCCTGGAGTCCCATATCCGGTTCCCTGCTCGGCAGGGAGTCTGCTTCTCCTGCTAACCTCTCTCCTCTCATGCTCTCTCTCTCTCAAATAAATAAATAAAATCTTTAAAAAAAAATTAAAAAAAAAAAAAGGAAACCTCCATTTGTAAGGGTGTCTCCCTCTGTACCAGGAAGAGGTACATGACCTAGTCACCAGAAAATCTCGTCAGCGGAGAAGGCACGGACTTAAATCTGCGCAATGATCTTACCCTTGTTTATGTGCTCTGCCTGGTAACTTCCTGTAACTAGCTTTCCCTTCCCCCAACATCTTTCTTTTGGCCTTTTAGCTAAAGATGTTATTCAAGGTGGTGGCATCAGCCGTCTTGGAGAATTTCTCAGTTTTCCCTGGCATCCCCCATGTATACATACAGGAGGTATACGTATTAATACATTTGTTTTTCTCTTGTTAATTTATCTCTTATTATAGGCGGTTTCAGGCTAGCGGGATAGAGGAGAATAGTTTTTCCTCTATTGTAGGCTCACAGTGTCAACCTTTCAAACTGACTAAATCCTTGAGAGATCAGCACTCCTTTAAACCTTGGACAGCAGGAAATTTCCAGTCCTTCTTTCTCGTGTCTACTGCAAGTCAAACATCTTACTGATGCCTCTCACTTCTTTGCACCTTTCCAGACAGACTGACTATAACCAGGTGCTCAAGATGACAGGGAGACCATATTTTCTGAACAGTGACTGTCTTACCTTCCCGGGCAAAAGAATTTCATGGAACAAGCTGGTAAGTTGTGTTAACGTATGTGGTCTCATTTCTCAGGCAGAAACCAGTGGATTTTCTTCCATTATGAGCTGCAGTGAGTCAGAGACCTTGTAGGACTTTTTACCCTTCTTTTAAGAAACCAAATAGGCTCTTTTGTATGCTTGCTTTTCACTGGCATCCTGGGGCCTGTGCCTGCTTCCCTTTCCTCTGTGAAGCCTCCTTGCCTTCTTTAATGATGGGCTGATTCTGAGTAATCTTTTGGCATCAGGTGACATTCACCTCCTTTAGGAAGCTCTCCTGACTTCTTTTCTACTACTATTGTCCACTTCGAGTCCCCTGCCCTGAGGATTCCCATGCTAGCTGTCACTGAGCATCATCTCCTTGAATGTCTGTCTCCTCCCTCAAGCTCGTGAGCTTCTAGAGGGTGAAAATTGTCTTAGAATAGTATTCTTTTCTGCTACTCATCATCTGACACACAACATAACACAACACAATTAAAAAAAAGATTTTATTTATTTATTTGAGGGAGAGAGGGAGAATAATCAGGGGGACAGGGTAGAGGGAGAGGGAGAAGTGTACTCCCTGCTGAGCAGGGAGCCTGATGCGGAACTCAATCCCAGGACCCTAGGATACCGACCGGAGCTGATGGCAGAGGCTTAAACACTGAGTCACCAGATGCCCCACAACACTTTTTTTTTTTAATGTAAACTTTTTCATGAAGCATTACACAACGCAGAAAATGACATGAATCACACATAGACCCCCAGCTAATTTTCTGAGAGTGAACAGAACCCATCCAAGAACCAGCACCCAGATCAAAGAACAGAAACTTTTCAGGACCCCAGCTGAGCTCCCTGTGCGCTCCTCCATTGTTGCCCTTCCTCCAAAGCTGACAGCTAGGCTGACTTCTAACACCACACATTAGTTTCACCTATTTTTAAACTTTATATAAATGCAACAGTGCCATTTGTATTCTTTTGCATTGCTTCTTTCATAAAACGTTATGTTTGGTAGATCCATTCAAGTATTTTCATGTGTATGTCTGTTGTTGGTTTGTTCTCCTGTCTTGATAGTATTCCATTGTGTAAATAAATCATTATTTATCCAATCCACCATTGTTGGGAATGTTGATCTCCAATTTGGGGCTATTATGAGTACAATTGATACGAACATTCTTACACATGAGTTTTGTTGCATATGTACTTGCATTTCTAAGAGTTAAAAAGAAAACTATAAGCCACAAATGGAGTCATTTATGTTAAGGCCTCATGTCACCAAGATTTGGTACCTAACTTAACTGCATTTTCAAACTCCTTGGGAATTGTACCCTCTACCCAGCTAAACTAAAATTTCCTGGGGTAATCCCTGAGGCGCCCCTTCCCTCCTTGGGAAGGTGACCTTACCAAAAACAGTGCATTCCTTGTAAAACAAAATAAAACAAAACAGGCCAAAAAACCAAAGAACCAAAAAAACAATACAATCCTTGCTAACAAATCTCTCCCTTTTCTAAGGGCCCTCTGCCATCAAAAACTTCCTTTTTTGCAGCTCAGCAAAGTTCCTGGTACTTGCTAGGTGGGATGCTGTCCCACTCATGAATTATTTAAAGCTAATTAGATCTTCAGATTTACTTGGTTGAATTTTGTTTTTTTAACATAAGAAAAAAATGGATGGATCATAGGTTTTTCCTATTTTTTGACCTTTCATAGAACACATCAAACAGTTTTCCAAAGTGGTTGTACCAATTTTCATTTCCAGCAGCAACAGACAGGGGAGTTCAACAAATGAGTTTTGAATACATTAATAAGAGAGAAAAGGAGCTAAGAATGCTTCCTCACTAAGCATGGCTCCTAAGGGGGGCACAGTGTCTCCAGCTGCCCTGAAAAAATAAAAAGGCTTCTGTTCCTTCCTTTTTAATTTTCTTCTTGTATTTGTTAATGAGTGACTTAGGCGAGGGCTAAATGGGAATGTAGATAAATGCTACCTTTGAGAAAATCCCAGGGTCATTGAAATAGGGCTATAATGTGGATGTTTCCTTTGCCGTCTTTAGATTATAACTGTTGATTACCATCCTGGGAACAACTAGCTTGGCTGGAATATGGGGTTGTGAATAATTCTGCGAGTATATTTAACTTCTCAGACACGTGTGAATAATATATATCTTCCTTTGGGGGATGACTTTCAGACTCTCTTCTTGCTGTGCACATATCCTAATCAAAGGTAATGGTGAAGGTAAACACTGGAGATCAGTTTTGGCGCAGTTCCCTTTGGCTCTCCCACCAGTGCCACCTGCTCCTCGGCCACGGCCAGAGGACTCTGCTCCGAGTCCGGCTGGCACGTTGGCTGGCACGTTACAGGAGTTTGTCCCAGCAGCATCCCTGGGCAGAGCTCGGCAGGTGGGAATTGAGTTAAGTGGGAAAAAAACTAAGTGCCCATAAGAGGCGCTGTAACTGATTGGGGAATCAGTGCTGTTCTGAGAATTGCTTGTTTGCTGGAGGGCAGCTTCCATTTTAACTTAGAATCTGCAGAGCATCGGCCTTCCCAGTGTAGCCAAGTTTCAGTTCCTCCAACAGTCTCTCTTCTGGGGTGTGTGTCAGGTGGAGGCCCTGTGTCAGGACTGAACGAAGCAGTCCTCACGCGTTATCTCAGACGTGATGCAAACCCGGTTCAGCCTGAACTCAAGCCACCACACAGTCTGCAGCGCCTGTCCACACGGTGTGTGAAAACCCAGGAAAAGTGGGATTGGCACATTCTCAGTGGCTTCATTTTAACGATTAGAGAAAATGTAGCGGCCATGTGCAAAAATTTTAAACCTTTAGGATTTCTGCCATGCTGTAAGTCTACACTTAAAGCGTGTGGGGGGGGGGGGTGGGGGCGGGGAGCAAGCGCTAGGCTCTTGGCCATTGACATCAATACTGTTAAATCCTCCATTTCTGAGCTGTGCTCTCTAGGACAGATAGCTCCTATCAATGGTAATACGCCAACTGAATTAAACAGGCCAGAAAATTTCACTGTCTTTAAATTGGATCTTTGTGGATTAATGGCATTCAGTTCGACACATACTTATTAAAAGAGGCATTGTGGAAGAGACAAATACAAAATCAATTCCTGCCTCTATCAAACTTTTAATCTCGTACTATATTGACACAGAAGAGGTGCCTATGATCCCTATTGCATCTGCACCTGTCTTCTCTGGGAATTAAGGCTTTTCCACCTCATGGGAGGACCAGTTGAGAAGACTTAGGGACCCACAGTCATAGACCCATGGATTAAAACTTCCAGAATGGTGGGGTTTAGGACATGCTACACTGAATAAACCTCCCATATGGAAGGTGTTCTCCCTGTATGAGGAAGAAAGAAGACATTCCTATCAAGAGACAGGAAATTGGGGGCCAATCATCTGTACAAATAAACCTATAAAACTAATCCTTATCTTTCTAGTTACTTCTGTACCAATCACTGCTTCTGATCCAAACACCTTTGCCTTGCCTATTCTTTGTTTTTACTTATTTTGTTGTTTCTTTGTCTAAAAGGTATAAAAGCTTCCTGCTCTGGTCATTTTGAAACTTCAGCCTCTAGTGAAGGCCCCATGGACATGTAAAAATTCAATAAAATTTGTGTGCTTTTCTCCTGCTACTCTGTCTTATATCAATGTACTCTTTAGGCCCAAAGAGGGTAGAGGAGAATATTTCCTTCCCTACAGATCACTTAAAAAGCCCAGTGAATTCTAACTCTTTCTGTGGTCAAAATGAACGCAACACTAAATATATATATATATATATATAAATAAATACATATATATATATATATATATAAATAATACTAATATATTAACAAAGAGAATTCAGAAATAATGTACCTAAATTGATATAATTAATTATTTTGTACTTTTTTTTACATTGATAGGTTTTTAATTTCTATATTCATACAGACATGAGATTTCCTGGGCTGAGATAGATCATTACTCCTTATTCATTGATTTCCCCTCTGTCAGTTTTCCCCCTTGGGGGGATATGATGAGAACAGACCATCATTCTACACATATGATGGTCTGTATTGTGGTGAGGAACCTCCAATACCCGCCCCCACATATGAATCTGGGAGCTTATAGAATATATTCCCTCCTATGGGCCAGAAATAAATTTAATCTCCCTAATGAAAGCAAAGTTCCCTTGGGAAGAGAAGGAGAAGATCCTGAATTTCTACCCATTGAAATATAAACAAATGTCAACAGGAGAAAGAGAGAAGACAGTCATCTCTGAATGTATAAGCTCTGGAATGCGTCCAAGGCTTTGGATCATGCACCCACCCCCACCGCCAACATGTAACCACATAATCCTGGGAGGTAAATCTCTTACTATCTATCCAGTTATCATATAACTTCTGTGGCCTGTCCTTTAACCAGTTCCCAGCAACATTTGCTAAGAAGGCCCTAAGGATGCAGAAACAGGTGTATTCCCTTTCTGGCACATATGTGAGACATACCTCTGACTCAAGTGGTTATTTAAAAGAAATATTTGTAGTGTACTCTTCTCTTTTAATCACTGATTTTGTTCAACAATTTAGGTTGGAGTGGAAGATCCCAAAATATTTCCATATTATATTTTGGGAGAAATTTATCAATTTTTGTACTGTCTTGGTGTCCTCTATACCTTGCAGTGCCCACCTCACAAGGCTGTGGAGAGAAGCTGCAGAATGGGGGTCCTATGTCTGGCATTCAGTGCTCCTGAAGGTAGGCATTTTGTTGATCTAATACAATATCCTCAATTCTCTGATAGCTAGAAATGAAAGTTATCTTTTGTGATAGATCTCATATTCCAAAACTCTCTGTGATCATCTTTTCAAATCCCACATGCACCTCCAGAATCTTGCTACACTCCTCACCAAGAGTCGGAGTCTGTGTCCTCTCCCCTTGAACTTGGAAGGGGGGTTGTCTTTGTGATTGTCTTGACAAATGGAGTGGAGTGGAAGTGACCCTGCATGACCTCTGAGTCAGGGCTGTAAATGGCAGTCTCCAGCTTCTTCCTGGCTCTCTCTCTCATCTAGGACATGAGCCTTCAGAGCCCTGAACCACGTCATGAAATGTCCAGCTTCCCAAAGCTGCTGGAGAAGACACATGTGGAGAGACACAGAGAGATAAAGAAACAATCTAGGGGCCTCTAGAAGTTCCAGACTCCAGCTGTCTTAGTTTCCCCAGTCTGACATGTGAGGAGCGAGCATTCAGAATATTCTAGCACCAGCCATCGTGTTTCTACAACTGCAGGAGACATCCTGTGTGAAAACCACCTGACTAAGCCCAGTCAGCCTCCCAAACCAGGCAAACTAATAACAAGATGCTGTTATTTTACACCACTAAGCTTTTGGGTGGTTTGTTATGGGGCAATAGATAACCCAAACATTCTTTGATTGTGAAACTAGTCAAAGCAGTTCAAGAAAGGGTGAGATCAGCTGCACGTAACATTAGCTAATACCTCTCTGGAACCCAGGTGACCTGGGAACACCAAAGTCAGTGAAGGCAATAATCTCAGGGGGAAGAAACAGGTGTGATGGTAATCAAGAAAGCTCGTTTCCATCGGGGGTAATATACCAGAGCTGAAGGAAGACTGAAAAGCAGGGATCGTGGAATCTGTGGAAAGGAGAGCTGCTGACAAGATTTTTCTTGTCCCCCCTACCCCCCGGACTGTTCAATAAACAAAGACATTGGGTCTGGTGAATTATGACAACAGAAATGGTTGATGAAGCTTTTACAAATGCCCTGGATTCTATGTCCTGTAGGACTAACTGCTCACCCTGTGCAGACCCCGCTGCCCACACAGGAAGCTGATTTGTATCAGGCTTCCCTCTAGATTTCCCCGTAGGGAGAAACTCTGATGACCAGACAAGGGGCAGTAATAATTCTCTGTTGGTGAGAGATATTGCCTTTATACACCAATGCTTTACGAGATTAGTTAATGTAAATCAGTCTCCTATAACTTTGTCAACTCTGAGTGAACTGAGAAAGAATGAGTCCCTAAATGGGAGGATCTGACAGGCGGAAAGGGACCCGGTGACTCCCCCAAGACTTTTCTCTCTGGCCTCACTCAGAGTTGGCATTAGACAGAACACTCGAAGTGTCCAGCTCATATCTGACCAACAAGACTGCTGTTTGTGATGGTCACTGATGTTGGGCAACATGGAACCTAAGACCTTCTGCTTTAGTGACATAAAATATCGGCATGATAGAAACAGCACAGATTCTGGACTCTTAACTACACCAAATCCTAATCTCTGTTCTACAATAAATCAAACTGTCCCTCATTTTATTAGTTTTCCCCTACCATTGTCACTAATAATGACCACAGTACTAATATTTGTAGTAACGACAACAATACCTTAAGGGCTTACTTAGTGCCAGGCCCATTGTTGAAGGAGTATAAAAAATATTTTAATCAATGTTTAGTGGTATCATTAGTGATTTAAAAAATCAGGTTATTGAGGTATAAGTTACATAGAGTAAAATTCACCCTTTTAAGTATACAGTTCTCTGAATTCTGACAAATGTATACAATTGTGCCACCACCACCCAATCAATCAAAATACAGAACATTTCTGTCACTTCAAGAAGCTCACTTATGCCCTATTGTGTTCAGACTCCTATCCCCACCTCTAGACTCTGGCAACCATTGAAGTGTTTGTGGTCCTTACAGTTTTGCCATTCCAGGAATAGCACAGTTGTGCAGTATTTTCAGTATATAACTTTTGGTCTTGTCTTCTTTCACTTAGCATAATACTTTTGATGGAGAGAGACACAGCGAGAGAGGGAACTCAAACAGGGGGAGTGGAAGAGGGAGAAGCAGGCTTTGTGCTGAGCAGGGAGCCCAATGCAGGGATCGATCCCAGGACCCCCTGAGCCAAAGGCAGACGCTTAATGACTGAGCCACCCAGGAGCCCACTTAGCATGATACTTCTGAGTGTCACTCATGTTGTTTCTACCGTCCATCTCTTTTCTTTGCTGAATACCATTCTGTAGTAGAGATATACCATATCTTGTTTAGCCGTTCATCAGGTGATAGACATTAGGGTCTTTTCCAGTTTGGGCAATCATATTCATGAATAAACCTGCTTTAAAAAACCCATTTGTGTACAGGTTTTTGGGATGGCATATGTCTTTATTACTCTTGAGGAAATATCTAGGATTAGGATTCCTAGGTGGTATGTCATGCATCTTAAATATAGTACATCACATCATCCTCACCGGCTGTCATTCATGGAAAGTGTTATTGTTAGCTCCTGCGTAGACACGAACGCTAAGGCTTATGGAGGTTATAGAATTGCCTAAAATTACATGGTCAGTGGGAAGAAACCCAGGCTTGTTTGACTGCAGAGACCAAAGTCTTAACTACTACTTCTGTAGTGACTATTAACTTATTTCCAGCTAACAGCTAACCAGTCTGGAAATTAAAGTATAAAGGGTGACCTCATCACCCCTGTGATGAAGTGCGACAAAGACTTGATTTCAGATGGAACAATGAAAGGATGGGAGGGTATAATATGAGAAGTATTCTTAGAATTGATTTGGGGGAAATGGGAATGAATCATGCAGTGACAAATACATGAAAATGACAATGAGAGTCAATTCAAAACTCAATTTAAAGATGAGTCATGATCTTTACTTTTTTATCCAGTTCAAATAGTACAGGATGGCAGCGGGCTCCAGCATCGACCAGAGCTCTGATCGATGTTTTCTCATAAGGCTCCTCTGCTGTTCACGCCTACTCAATATCACGTTAGCACGAAGGCAAGCATAAACAGTATATCCCCGCAACACACACTTACATTTGTGAATTTCTAATGTTCTTGTGTTAACATAATAACGTAAAAAATTTGGTATATAAACAACATCTTTAACAGTTGCATCTTATACTCAAATACATATGTATTGTTTGGATTCCAAAATGATATTCATGATATGAATCAGAGAGAAACTGTAGTGAAGATTAACCTCTAAAAATGTATTGTGGAGATTCTGGAGCGCTTCTGTAGAATTGGAAATAATGGGAAATTGACAGTGAAATATAAAAGCAGATCATGAATAGTTAATACCCAATTCTTCTATGACATGGTATTAAAATAACAACTAAGTAGTCACCACAGTGACAATTTAAGACAAATTTGTCTTCCCCAGTGCCTAGCACAAGAGCTTACATTTATTAGGAGCTGAATAAACATTTGCTGAGTTGAATTTAATCTTTCTGAGATGAATGTTTATAGAAATGATGGGAAGTGCCCTGTCAAAGTCTATGGGTTCAGCATTAATAAAGGCAATATGTTTTTGTCTTACCAATGTAACAAAAAGGAAATACAGATGTTATCATTAATATGGCAACCAGCTTCCCCAAAGACGTCCAAACGGAGCAAGATTGCTGAGAGTTGTGACTGACACTTGGCTTGCCTGAGACATTTGAGCACCAGTGTATTCTCTTCTCATAGAAGGTAGATGCTAAGGAAAACTCTCATAAAATCCTTCTGAGGATCATACATGAGACACAAACAAATACAAAGAATCTTGTATCTGGAATCTCCTACCTTGTGAGGCAGAGCCTACCTCCCATTCTAGAAGCTGAAATTGTCAGGAACTCTCCATCTACCACTTCCTGTGCAGCCAGAGCTCTGCTAATCAGATACGCTGGCCCCCGTTTGAATGGGGACCAAATGACACAAACAAGAAAGAACCCTACAGAATCCATTCCATTTTTTATTACTGTGTGATATGACATTTATGCTCCAGTATCTCTGACCACTGTCAGTCAGTGGTCACAGCAGTGTCCTCATGTGACTAAGTCTATGGTGGGATATGTTAGATAGTATTCAAGGATCCTTTCCTTTTTAATCTGGAACTAAGAACCTAACTGGTAGGGCGCCTGGGTGGCTCAGTGGGTTAAGCCACTGCCTTCGGCTCAGGTCATGATCTCAGGGTCCTGGGATCGAGCCCCGCATCGGGCTCTCTGCTCAGCAGGGAGCCTGCTTCCCTTCCTCTCTCTCTGCCTGCCTCTCTGCCTACTTGTGATCTCTCTCTGTCAAGTAAATAAATAAAATCTTTAAAAAAAAAAAAAGAACCTAACTGGTATGTAACTGTTTTTATAAAACAGCTGCAAATAACTGAAACACATAAAGTATTTTTGAGGAATAAATTAAATGGGGGCATATTATTTACTCCAGAGGAAAACAGAAATGGGGCTCAAGATCAGTGAAAAAAAATTAGAGTTTTTTAACAGTGCAAAAGGGTCGCTTCCCTAGTAACTGTAAGATAAGGACCCCGCATAAGTGGTGGTTGTGGAAGTGCTTTGTGGAGCCAACCTCCATTTTGGTCTCACGTTAAGTCAGTTGCATGAACCGGTGGACTAGGTAACAATGAATTTCCAAAGTTTACTGGTTTGGGTAATATGAATTATTTCTTCTTCCTAGGAGAAACAACATTAAAATAAGCATCACGGGAAAATATTGCGGTTGCCTCTCTGGCATTTTTTTTCTCTGTGTCCTCTTTCCAATGGGACCCAGGGCTCCCCAGCCTTGCAGATTGGCTGGAATTGATCTCACAGCAGCTAGAGGGATGGGCTCTAGTCATGGTGTGGGGATAAGATTACCATTAAAAGGGCTTCAAAGGGACAGAAAGGAGATGTTAATTGGGGGGCATCTGGAGAAGAAAATGATTCTCTCTCTCCTGAACGTTACAAAGAAAGATGCTCCCTTCCACTGTTCATGAACGAGGATGCAGTTAGAGGCAGGTGATGCTTGTGACCACGGTGCTCTCGTGAACAGGGGCAGCCTTAGGGAGGCAGGGCAGAGACACAGAAAGAAAGCGGCCCCGTGCTATCATTAAATTGCGGACCATTTAGGTCCTCCAGGAAGCAGACGAGACGATTACCAGCGCCTAAGACTTATTGGGGGTAATACTGGGGGAAGGTAAACGGGGAGGAATTGTATTGGGCTGTGAAAGCCTTTAGTCCTTTGATTTAGGTCTGCCGCCCATGAAAGCAGGGCTGTGGGGGCTGGGATTGGGCAGACGAACCTACACCCAGCCGCAGATTTTACCAAGTCTTGGTCAGTACAACAGGGAACTTTGGAATAAAGATTGCTTGTGGGAGCTTCCCACATTGGACAAAATTGCCCAGGTCCTGACTCTCCTGCTGTGCTTATTCCCAGGGCTGTCCAGAAAGAGTATGGTCTCAGCTCAAGACCGTGCGGGACCCCACATGCCCGTGGCTATCAATTGCCTGCACGCCTCATAGGTAGGCAGCTTATTCTTTTTGGAAGGGAGATCTGAGTGGTGTACTTCTTTTATCTTTGGACTCCTTAAATGACTTGAACCACTGAATCCCTTTCTTCTTCTTCTTGTTGGTATTATTATTGTTATTACTATTAAAAACACTTTGACTTCAGTTTTCTGTCACTTGTGATCAATGGAATTCCAACTAGTATGTAAGGTAATATTTTTACATTTAAAAACATTTCCCGCTCAGTTCAACACGCTCTTAAGGAGCGAGGTACCTTATTTATATTATCTCTCATCTTCAAAAACAAATAAATGAACAGACTCCGCGTATATCACAGAACTGACATGCAGCTGGTGCCTAATAGATAGTAGCTGCTATGACGGATCTTCATTACAGTTGTATCGCTCTGCAGTATTTAATAACGAACGGTAACTGAGTTTTTAGTCTCAAAGGTGTTTTTTGCATAAAAATATTTATAGTTTCTTATGTTTGTGTTAGTATTCAGTTCATAAAAGGTATAAATCGTGTTCCCTAGTTTTATAAGTCTTTCCTTTGAACTCACAAATCTTGTTACTATCTTTTTAAATCTAATATTGTGTTACAATTTTAAACACTTTGTTATTTAACGAATGCTCAATTAAAGCATTGTAGATTCGATGCCTTGAATCCCTCAAATATTAGCACTACTGAGAAACTTTATTAGCTAGGTTTTCTTTTTTTTTTTTAAGATTTTTAAATTAATTTATTTGACAGGTAGAGATCACAAGTAGGCAGAGAGGCAGGAAGAGAGAGAGGAAGGGAAGCAGGCTCCCAGCTGAGCAGAGAGCCTGATGAGGGGCTTGATCCCAGGACCCTGGGATCATGACCTAAGCCCAAGGCAGACAGTTAGCCCACTGAGCCATCCAGGCATCCCTACATATTTCACATCTTCATATTGCATACCTTAAATATATGAAGTTTTTTTTTAAAAGATTTTATTTATTTATTTGAGAGAGAGGCAGTGAGAGAGAGCATGAGTGAGGAGAAGGTCAGAGGGAGAAGCGGACTCCCCATGGAGCTGGGAGCCCGATGTGGGACTCGATCCCGGGACTCCGGGATCATGACCTGAGCCGAAGGCAGTCGTCCAACCAACTGAGCCACCCAGGCGTCCCAAATATATAAAGTTTTATTTCTCAATTTTAGTCAGTAAAACTGGAAAAAAAGAAGGTGGGGGAGAGGGAGAGAAAGAGAGAGAGAGATTGAGAGAGAGAGAGAGAGAGAGTCTGCTGTGCCTGCATATTAAAAACTTAGGCCCATGAGGAGGTTGCTGGTCCAGGACAGGATAAGGAACATGGCTGGGGATCAGCATCCAGACATTGCTTCAAAGAGAGTGCTACCTGAGCCTCAGGGTCATGCCCTCTGTGTCCCTTCTTACAATCAGACTTGAGAGGCTTTATCCCTGGCAGACTTCAAGCTTAGTTTTCAGCCAGGATAAAAGGTAGTTTAATACCCAAACTATCATATGTGGTCTTTGGTTTGTCTTTCAAGTTTCATCCTCACCCACATTTTCAACTTTTTATTATTTAATTTCCATGGACAAAATTCTAAATCTCCTGCCTCAATTGCAACTTACCTCTTTGCTGTCTGATTAGGTATAAAAAACTCAGCACCCTCCTTACATTTTACTCTTTCTTTGTTTCAGCTACCTCTCTTCCAGTGTAATTTATTGAGAAAAAACTAACTTCTCTGCCCTAAGGAGTTACCCTTCTATTGGAGAGAGCTAAGACATGTACCTAAATCACCTATAAAAAAGGGCAAAGACAAAGATGACTGTTAAAGCATTACATTACACATTTCTAGAAGATCGCTGTGGTTGGCAGAATTCTAAGATGGTCCCGATGAACTTTGCCCCTGTATTACTTGTGTTGTTATGTTAACTTCTGTAGCAAGAAAGATATTCCAGATGTAACTATGGTCACTAATCAGTTGACCTTAAGATAAGAAGGTTATCCAAATGAGCCAACCTAATCACATTAGCCCCATGAAAGAAGGGAGTTTTCTCTGGTGGCTGACAGAGGTAATCAGGGATCTTAGAAGCTAGGAAATGAACGTGAAGGAAGCTGTTGTTGAGAAGAAAGGATCCTCATCACAAGGACCTGAGAGTGACCTCTAAGAAGTTGAGAGTGTGGGATACTCTCCTGTGTGACAGCCACCAAGGAAGTAGAAACCCCAATCCTATAACCAGAAGAAACTGAATTCAGACAACTATCTCAATGACTTTAGAAGAAATTCACCCCCAGAGGCTCCAAAAAAAGAGCCAAGACTGGACTGACACCTTGATTTCAGCCCTGTGAGAACCTAAGCAGAGAGCTCAGCTAAGCCTGCCCAGACTTCTAACCTATAGGACTAGGGGCTAGTAAGTGGCTATTGCTTTAAGTCACTCTGCTGTGCTGCAGTAGAAAATAAATACCATCACATGGATAAAATTTCTACCAAAGCCCAAAGACTCAATTTATTAAACTTGTAGTTAATGCAAGTATTATTTATGTATAAATGATATATATGTATAGGTATGTATATATACATGAAATATAAATGAAGGTGTCTTTAAGGTAGGAAGATCTTTGAATATAAAACCTAGTGTTTTGTGGGCTTTCCTGTTGGAATCAGGAAGTGAGACTAAGCCTAGGAACATGAAGTCTTGCTTGATTTAGAGATAATTTAGGAATAAGGGTAAAAATGTTCAACAGGAAAAATCCCAAAGGCACACAGAGTTTTCGTCTCTCAGCAGCTTTGCCAGAAATGTCTATGCTGTTTTCTTGATGGCATGAAGCATTCAAAAGAGATGTCTTCTAGGTCAGGCATTTATCAGTGAGAAACATTTTCGTGTATATTGTTATCCAGTAGGCAAGTTATCTAGCAAGACTCTTGAGAATGGAGTTCAGGGAAGGTAAATGCTGGAAGGGAAGGACAGGGAGAGAGAAGAGGAGGACATAGGGATGCTTCTGTTTGTGGGGCGGTACAGGTGGGGTGTACACGGAGGGGCCCTCTGCCTTGGAATCATGCAGAGGGAGGGGCACAGCAGCAAAGAGAAGGAAAGGTACAAGAAACATAATGAAGGAGGATGTGTAAGTCCACTGGCCTTTTGTCCAGAGCTTGCCCACACCCAAAGACACAAGAGCGAAAACCCATCTGCCTTTTATTTTCCCCATGAAAGCCCATGTACAAAGGAAAGGAAAGAAAGTTCTAAAACAACCACTTTAATGTCGTCTGTATTTCTCCCCTTATCCTTTCTGAGATGTAATAATGACCAGCTCCTACAATGTCTTTAACACAGAAGGCACTTTAACTTTTTCAAAGCATAGGCTGTACAAAGATCTTTCATTTCCTGACTGGACATGAGGATGAAGTTTATAGTCTTTTTATTGCTATTATTTTGACATTTTTATACACTTGGTCCCACATAGCATAGAACATGTTACCCCCTATAATTTCTTTTATATACTACTTGACTTAAAGATTGTTTCAAACCTTCTTGCTTCTAAATCATTTTTATTTTTAGGCAGTCAGAACAAGGGAGAGGTGGTTTTTAAAAAGTAGCAGAGTGTTTGAGTTGAAGGTGTTGTTTTTTTATTCCTTTCTTAGGTTTCCCTACCTAAAATCACACCAATGGTTTATAAAGAAATGAGACAAAAGATATTTTGAGCTTTATCTTATTTAAGTCCAATTATTATTAAATGATATATATAAATAAGTATATATTTAAGCATTAATTAAGCCTTCTAGACTAGCTTAGCAGATAATATAATTTTAAGGTATTTTCCCAATAGATTGTTTTTACATTCGTTATTTTTTTTTTAACTAGGATTTAGATTGGACAGTATGTCTAATGATCTCATCACTGGTGTTTTTATAAATGATAACAACAAATAACACCTGTGAAATGTCCTTAGTGCATTAAGAGTTTTACAGAATTTCTGACATGGCAAATTTCTACTCATAATCTTATTCAAGGACTTATTATTCTATACCCTATCATTTTAAATGGTGAGAAAATGACTCAATATTGTAAAATATTTCATTCCCAACTTTTTACCTTAGTTGCCCACTAACGTGTTATTTTGTAATTTTAATTAAAGGTTTCATCACTCTTTACTTAAATATAGTTTTTGTTATAAAACCCTAACAGGGGCACCTGGATGGCTCAGTGGGTTAAGCCTCAGCCTTTAGCTCAGGTCATGATCTCAGGGTCCTGGGATCGAGCCCCATGGGCTCACTGATCAGTGGGGAGCCTACTTCCCTCTCTCTCTCTCTGCCTGCCTCTCTGCCTACTTGTGATCTTTCTCTCTGTCAAATAAATAAATAAAATCTTTAAAAAATAATAAAAAAATAAAAACCCTTACAGAGTAATGATTACAAATGTACCCTTTTCATAACAGGAGAGTAAGTTCCTCATCAAGCACTGGGCACTTCAGCTGTTGGCACCTCAGTGTTCAGACCTCATATCTCAGGTTCAGAGTCCTTTGCCTCAGGGGCTCCAATTGTGAAAAGGAACAAGGAATGTAAATCAGTGAACTTTTGACTCTGTATTCATTATGTTGCCAATGATTATGTACACACTTTTCTTATATACAAATACTGATACTGAATGAACATTTAAAGAGTTTCATGAGTGGAATAAGCCAAGTTCTCTAAGAATGTGGGAGAAAAATGGTTTACATGAGGAGGAAAATAGAAACTATTATTAGAAATTATTACCAGCAACTATATGCCAACAAATTCAGCCATCTGGAAGAAATGGATGGATTCCTAGAGACATATAAACTACCAAAACTGAAACAGAAAGAAATAGAAAACCTGAACAGACCCATAACCAGCAAGGAAATTGAAGCAGTCATCAAAAACCTCCCAACAAACAAGACCCCAGGGCCAGACAGCTTTCCAGCAGGATTCTACTAAACATTTAAAGAAGAAACAATACCTATTCTACTGAAGTTGTTTCAAAAAATAGAAATAGAATGAAAACTTACAAACTAATTTTATGAGGCCAACATTACCCTGACCCCCAAACCAGACAAAGACCCCATCTGAAAGGAGAATCACAGACCAATATCCCTGATGAACATGGATGCCAAAATACTCAACAAGATCCTAACCAAGAGAGTGCAACAGTACATTAGGAGGCTTATCCACCACAACCAGGTGGGATTTATTCCTGGAATGCAAGGGTGGATCAAAACTCAGAAATTAATAATGTGATAGGGTATATTAATAAAAGAAAAGACAAGAACCACATGATCCTCTCAATTGATGCAGAAAAAGCATCTGACAAAATACAGCATCCTTTCCTCATTAAAAAATAGAGTCATTGCCATAAGACAGATAGTGGGGTTGAGCCCCCTCTGACCCTTATCAGAGAGACCTTGGACATATTATTACTTAACTTTTCCAGATTTTGGTTTCCTCATCTGTAACAACAGTGTCAGCAACAATAATTGTTATTATGTATAAGGGAGTTGAGTGAAGAATTAAGGCTCCTGATGTATACAAACTGATAAAAAAATATTATCTTATTTTTTTCATAATTTGTTGTCTGTAATGTCTCTGAAAGAAAAATTAATACTAAACTTACTTATATAAAGATTCATAGGCCAAAGCATGTGTATGACTCTGTTCAGACTGCCAAAACAAACCATCATGGATGGGGAGGCTTGAACAATAAACATTTATTTTCTCACAGTACTAGAAGCTAGAAGTCAGAGATCAGGGTGTCAGCATGGCTGATGTCTGATGAAGTGTCTCTTTCTGGCTTGTAGATGTCTGCCTGCTTGCTGTATCTTCACACGGTGGAGAGAAAGAGCAAGCTCTCTGGTGTCTGTCTGATAGGGACACTAATCCCTTGGGACAGAGGCCCCACCCTTATTAGCTCTTCTAACACTGATTCCCTCCCCAAGGCCCCACCTATCATATTTGGGGCTGGGGATTCAGCATATAAATGTTGAGGGGACAAAAACAATCAATCCCTAATGACAAGTTTTGATCCCCGTATCAAGTAAGGTGGCAGCATGAATGGAAAAAAAGGAACACATATGGAAGCTCTTCCAGAAGAAATTTTGATATAACTTATTTTTTTAAATTAACATATAATGTATTATTTGCCCCAGGAGTACAGGTCTGTGAATCATCAGTCTTACACATTTCACAGCACTCACCATAGCACATACCCTCCCCAATGGCCATAGCCTAGCCACCCTATCCCTACCCCACCATGCCCCAGCAACCCTCAGTTTGTTTCATGAGATTAAGAATCTCTTATGGCTTGTCTTCATCCTGATCCCATCTTATTTCATTTTTTCCTTCCCTACCCCTGACAGCCCCCCGCCCTGCCTCTCAAATTCCTCATATCGGAGAGATCATATGATAATTTTCTTTCTCTGATTGACTTATTTCTCTCGGCATAATACCCTCTAGTTCTATACGTGTGGTTGCAAATGGCAAGATTCTGTTTCTTTTGATGGTTGCACAGTATTCCATTGTATATATATTACCACATCTTCTTTATCCATTCATCTGTTGATGGACATCTAGGTTCCTTCCATAGTTTGACTATTGTGGACATTGCTGCTATAAACATTGGGTGCATGTGCCCCTTCGGATAACTCCATTTGTATCTTTGGGGTAACTACCCAGTAGTGTGATTGCTGAGTCACAAGTTAGCTCTATTTTCAACTTTTTGAGGAACCTCCATGCTGTTTTCCAGAATGGCTGCACAAGCTTGCATTCCCACCAACAGTGTAGGAGTGTTCCCCTTTCTCTGCATCCTTACCAACATCTATCATTTCCTGAATAGTTGATTTTAGCCATTCTGACTGGCATGAAGTGGTGTCTTACTATGGTTTTGATTTGTATTTCCCTGATGCTGAATGATATTGAGCATTTTTTCATGTGTCTGTTGGCTATCTGGATGTCTTCTTTGCAGAAATGTCTGTTCATGTCCTCTGCCCATTTCTTGATTGGATTATTTGTTCTTTGGGTGCTGAGTTTGATAAGTTCTTTATAGATATTGGATACTAGCCCTTTATCTGATAACGTCATTTGCAAATATCTTCTCCCATTCTGTCAGTTGTCTTTTGATTTAGTTGACTGTTTCTTTTGCTGTGCAAAAGCTTTTGATCTTGATGAAGTTCTAATAGTTCATTTTTGCCTTTGCTTCCCTTGCCTTTGGTGATATTTCTAGGAAGAAGTTGTGGCTGAGGTCCAAGATGTTGCTGCTTGTGTTCTCCTCAAGGATTTTGATGGATTCCTTTCTCACATTGAGGTCCTTCATCCATTTTGAATCTATTTTTGTGTGTGGTGTAAGGAAATGGTCCAGTTTCATTCTTCTGCATGTGGCTGTCCAATTTTCCCAAAACCATTTGTTGAAGAGAATTTTCCATTGGACATTCTTTCCTGCTTTGTTGAAGATTAGTTGACCATAGAGTTGAGGGTCTATTTCTGGGCCTTCTATTCTGTTCCATTGATATATGTGTCTGTTTTTGTGCCAGTACCATACTCTCCTGATGATTACAGCTTTGTAATAGAGATTTGAAGTCTGGAATTGTGATGCTGCCAACTTTGGCTTTCCTTTTCAACATTCCTCTGCTTATTCAGGGTCTTTTCTGGTTCCATATAAATGTTAGAATTATTTGTCCCATTTCTTTAAAAAAATGGATGGGATTTTGATAGGGATTGCATTAAATGTGTAGATTGCTTTAGGTAGCATAAACATTTTCACAATATTTGTTCTTCCAATCCACGAGCATGGAATGATTTCCCTTTTCTTTGTGTCTTCCTCAATTTCTTTCATGAGAACTTTATAGTTTTCTGAGTACAGATTCTTTACCTCTTTGGTTAGGTTTATTCCTAGATATCTTATGGGTTTGGGTGCAATTGTAAATGGAATCGACTCAATTTCTCTTTCTTCTGTCTTGCTGTTGGTGTATAGAAATGCAACTGATTTCTGTGCATTGATTTTATATCCTGACACTTTGTTGAATTCCTATATGAGTTCTAGCAGATTTGGAGTGGAGTCTTTTGGGTTTTCCATATAAAGTATCATATCATTTGCAAAGAGTGAGAGTTAGACTTCTTCTTTGCTGATTCAGATGTTTTTGTTTCTTTTTGTTGTCTGATTGCTGAGGGTAGAACTTCTAGTATTATGTTAAATAGCAGTGGTGATAGTGGACAACCTTGTCCTCTTCCTGACCTTAGGGGAAAAGCTCTCAGTTTTTCCCCAGAGAATGATATTCACTGTGGGTTTTTCATAGATGGCTTTGATGATATTGAGGTATGTACCCTCTATCCCTACATTTGAAGAGTTTTGATCAAGAAAGGATGCTGTACTTTGTCAAATGCTTTTTCAGCATCTATTGAGAGTATCATATGGTTCTTGTTCTTTCTTTCATTAATGTATTGTATCACATTGATTGATTTGTGGATGTTGAACCAATCTTTCAGCCCAGGAATAAATCCCATTTAGTCATGGTGAATAATCCTTTTGATGTACTGGTGGATCCTATTGACTAATATTTTGGTGAGAATTTTTGCGTCTGTGTTCATCAAGGATATTGGTCTGTAATTCTCCTTTTTGATAGGGTCTTTGCCGGTTTTGGGATCAAGGTAATGCTGTCCTCATAAAATGAGTTTGGAAGTTTTCCTTCCATTTCTATATTTTGGAACAGTTTCAGGAGAACAGGTATTAATTCTTCTTTAAATGTTTGTTAGAATTCCCCTGGGAAGCCGTCTGGCCCTGGGCTCTTGTTTGTTGGGAGATTTTTGATGACTGTTTCAATCTCCTTACTGGTTATGGGTCTGTTCAAGTTTTCTATTTCTTCCTGGTACAGTTTTGGTAGTTTATATGTCTCTAGGAATGCATCCATTTCTTCCAGATGGCTGAATTTGCCGGCATATAGTTGCTCATAATATGTTCTTATCATTGTTTGTATTTCTGTGGTGTTGGTTGGGATCTCTCCTCTTTCATTCATGATTTTATTAATTTGGTTTCTTTCTCTTTTTTTTTGATAAGTCTGGCCAGGGATTTATCAATTTTATTAATTCCTTCAAAGAACTAGCTCCTAGTTTCATTTGTTTGTTCTACTGTTCTTTTGGTTTCTATTTCATTGATTTCTGCTATGATCTTTATTATTTCTCTTCTCCTGCTGTGTTTAGGCTTTCTTTGCTGTTCTTTCTCCAGCTCCTTTAGGTGTAGGGTTAGGTTGTGTACTTGAGACCTTTCTTGTTTCTTGAGAAAGGCTTGTGTGGCTATATACTTTCCTCTCAGGACCGCCTTTGTTGTGTCCCAAAGATTTTGAACAGTTGTGTTTTCATTTTCATTTGTTTCCATGAATTTTTAAAATTTATTTTTTTGAGAGAGAGAAAGTGAGAGAGAGATCATGAAAGGGGAGAAGGTCAGAGGGAGAATTGGACTCCCCACAGAGCTGAGAGCCCAATGCGGGACTCAATCCCAGGACTCCGGGATCATGACCTGAGCTGAAGGCAGTCAATCAACCAACTGAGCGACCCAGGCACCCTTAACATTCTTCTTCAATTTCCTGGTTGATTCATGCATTCTTTAGTAGGATGCTCTTTAGTCTACGTATTTCAGTTCTTTCCAACTTTCCTCTTGTGATTGAGTTCTAGTTTCAGAGCACTGTGGTCTGAAAATACAAGGGAATGTGATCTGAAAATACTCAGGGAATGATACCCATCTTTTGGTACCAATTGAGACCTGATTTGTGACCCAGGATGTGATCCATTCTGGAGAATGTTCCACGTGCACTAGAGAAGAATGTGTATTCTGTTGCTTTGGGATGGAATGTTCTGAATATATCTGTGATATCCATCTGGTCCCGTGTATCACTTAAAGGCTTTATTTCCTTGTTGATCTTTTGCTTAGATGATCTGTCCATTTCAGTGAGGGGGTGTTAAGGTCCTCTACTATTATTGCATTATTGTCAATGTGTTTCTTTAATTTTGTTATTAATTTGTTTATAGAATTGGCAGCTCCCATGTTAAGGGCATAGATATTTAAAATTATTAGATCTTCTTGTTGGACAGACAATTTAAGTATAATATAGTGTCCTTCCTCATCTCTTATTATAGTCTTTGGCTTAAAATCTAATTTATCTGATATAGGGATTGCCACCCCAGCTTTCTTTTGATGTCCATTGGCATGGTAAATTGTTTTCCACCCCCTCACTTTAAATCTGGAGGTGTCTTTGAGTCTAAAATGAGTTTCTTCTAGACAGCATATCGATGGGTCTTGTTTTTTTTAATCCATTCTGATACTCTGTGTCTTTTGATTGGGACATTTAGCCCATTTACATTCACAGTAACTATTGAAAGGTATTAATTTAGTGCCATTGTATTGCCCGTAAGGTGACTGTTATTATATATATTGTCTCTGTTCCTTTCTGGTCTGTTACTTTTAGGCTCTCTCTTTGCTTAGAGGACCCCTTTCAATATTTCCTGTAGGGCTGGTTTGGTATTTGCAAATTCTTTTAATTTTTGTTTGTCCTGGAAGCTTTTTATCTCTCCTTCTATATTCAATGACAGCCTAGCTGGATATAGTATTCTTGGCTGCATATTTTTTTTTGTTTAGTACTCTGAATATATCATGCCAGTCCCTTCTGGCCTGCCAGGGCTTCTGTGGATAGGTTTGTTGCCAATCTAATATTTTTACCATTGTATGTTACAGACCTGTTTTCCTGAGCTGCTTTCAGAATTTTCTCTTTGTCATTAAGACTTGTAAGTTTTACTATTAGATAACAGGGTGTGGACCTATTTTTACTGATTTTGAGGGGGGTTCTCTGTGTCTCTTGGGTTTTGATGCTTTTTCCCTTTGCCATATTAGGGAAATTCTCTACTATAATTTGC
Source organism: Lontra canadensis (assembly GCF_010015895.1). Lineage (NCBI taxonomy): Eukaryota > Metazoa > Chordata > Mammalia > Carnivora > Mustelidae > Lontra > Lontra canadensis. Next base: position 8,640,966 of record NW_022631000.1, read on the forward strand.
TCCAATATGCCTTCTGCCCTTCTCGCTCTTTCTTCTTTGTGGGAGGCCATGGTAAGGCTTGAGACGAGGGACCAAACCAGGCCCTGACTTGTGCCTCCTTTAAAGTCCGAATAACCTAACATAAGGTTTAGGATGGCAAAAGTTGAGTAGCACTGAGAAAGGATCTGTGCTATGTGTTGTGTGCTCGCCTACGTGACTTCCCACACACTTGCTAAACAAATGAGAACAATTCGGTTGGGGTCATAAGTTCGTGGCTGGTCCTTGCTGCCCTAGTACAGCCCATAAGTTACTTTCAGGTTTGCTGTATCAATACAGAACAATTGTACTGGCATCAGCCATTTGGCGTCACGAGGTCTGCTTATAGTTAAGTGTGAAACTTATTATGGGAACTCGTGGTTGTTTAACTAGACACAGGTGTATTGCTTCTCCTATGGTAATATCTCTCTATATATGGCCTTAATGCTTTGAATAAACTTAGCACTGTTGGACATCCTCCTCAGTGCTCCTCCTGCCCCCATCTCTCTGCTTCTCGAGTTCTTTTCTTCATCCTCTTACCTCATGTTCCTGGTAGATTTGTCATGCCAGCCATGACACTTCTTCTTCTGGGATCCCAATTATTCTAATATTGTTTCATCTTATGGTATCACTTATCTCTGGAATTCTCCCCTCATGGTGCAGTAGTTCTTTGTCTCTCTTTTGCTCAGCTTCTTTATTCTCTGTCATTTGGTCTTCTATATCACTAATTCTCTCTTCTGCCTCATTCATCCTGCAGTAAAAGCCTCCATTTTGGATTGTACCTCATTAATCGCTTTTTTGATTTCAACTTGGTTAGATTTTAGTTCTTTTATTTCTCCAGAAATGGATTTTATTTCTCCAGAAATTGATTTTATTTCTCCAGAAAGGGATTCTCTAATATCTTCCATGCTAGCACCTTGATAATTGTCATTCTGAACTCTAGTTCTGAGATATTACTAATGTCCATATTGATTAGGTACCTAACCATCAGTACTGCCTCTTGTTCTTCTTTTTTTTTTTGTGGTGAGTTTTTCTGCCTTTTCATTTTATCTGGATAAGAACAGATGAATGAGAGAACAAAATACTAAAAGGGTGGCAAAGACCCCAGAAAAATATACACTAAACAAATCAGAAGAGATCCAAAACCAGTGGGAGAAGAAAGGGGGAAAAATAAGAAGATAAAAAATAAAATATAAAATATATATATTAGACTGTTGAATAGAACACAGCCACCACTTGATTTTGGGTGTATTCTGGTCTCTTAGAAGAAACTACCTCCCAAAATTTTAAAGAAAGAAAACTTATACATATATAAAAATAAGGATAAACATGATGAAGGGATGTAATATGACTGTAAAGATGAAAATTAAACAGATTCTTAAAAAGAAATAGATAAGATAAGAAGTTGGTTGGAAAAAGAAAAAAAAAAAGAGGAGAGAATGTGATCAGGCTGGAGACTAGAACAAAGCCATGCACTAGATTAAGGGTGTATTTTGATCTATTAGAAGAAATTGTATCCCAAAATTAAAAAAAAAAAATTCCTATATATATATAAAAAATGAGGTTAAATATTTGATATAACTTATTGATTAGCCATGTACATAGCTATCTTTCTAAACCCATAACTATCTTTCTAAAACTAAAACACAATTTTTGATCCATGGTGTATTTTTTGAAATAGCAATGACTTGGGTTGCCAAGAATAGCTAACCCACTTGATGACATCTTAATCAGTGGATGCATCTGATTATTTTACGTCTCAGTGAGTTCAAGGTAGGTAGTTCTAGGGGCAGTCCTGTGACTCAGTGACATCTCTAGAGACTCAGGTCCTTTTCCATCCTGTTCCTTGACTATTCTCGCTGAAATTGCTTTTATTTTCATGTTGCCTCCTCATGGTCATATGATTGCCACCAGAGCTGGGACATAATGTTCTGACACCAGCATTGTAAGCCAGAAGGAATGGGCAGAACCAAAGGCTTTTTATCTTTTATTCCACAAGCTTTTCCAAAAGCCTCTTTTTGGCTCACTAGCTGGATCTGGGTCATGTGATTACTCACTTCTGGCAGAAAGGGAATCTGGAAAGGCAAATCATCTCACTTTTTCACCTCCTATGATGGAAGGTGGATGACTTTAAGGGGGGTGGTGGTGCTGAGAATTACTGTTGCATTAATCAAACAGTAATGTTACCCACTGTATTAAAACAGGACAGAAATTGAGATGCTTTTTGAAACTGCTGGACATCTACCAGTGTAGACATAGGGGCTGAAATAGAGGATTTCCTGATGCAGTTTGGGGCATGATGGTGACAGCATTTATAGAAATCATAATGTTATTGAGAAAAATCAAGCCAGGAGTTTTAAATATTATTTTTTCTTCCAGGCCTGTTCTAGGAATCATAAGATGTTGATCTCTTTGATTGAGAACCTTTTGTAGAACCAGGGCTGGAGAGTGTCCCTGGGTGTTTCTCTTCTAGTCTGGAGTCCTCCACTGCTTCCTTACCTTTAGGGAGGAACAAATCTTCCTATGCTTTCCTAGGAAGTACCACTATAAGACATTCTGGAATCTTCTCTTAGAAAAATAACCCATTAAAAACCAGAATGATAGTTACATATTACATTCTATGGGATCTCAAAAGATCTCCAAACCATGTTTTTAGTCATTTCTGACTACCATTATAGAAGACACATGATTGTAGAAATCCCTTTTCCTAAACATTGGGAGAAAAAACCAGTCTCACCTTCAGAGCTGTGTCACTGGATGTTTATGATTCAAGAAATTACAGGTCAGTGTCCTGGGCCTAATGACCTCTGTGGAACAGAGTAAGCATGTCAAAGAGAACAATGACATATTTGATTTGCAGTTTTTGTGCGTGGTGGCATTTTTACTTCCTGTTGCTTATCATGATTTTACACAGGCAGTTATTTAGCTCTTAGAAGTTGTAAGTCAAGAAGACTTGTACTAGCATTAGCTTCATAGCTGTGAGAGCCTTGAACTGGGAGGCTATTTTTATATAAGTGGAAGGTGTGGGTCTTCTTCCTTTTTAATTCTGAAGGAAGGCCACATTTTCTAAGTGACGTTTGAGTGACAGGAAGGAATGATGCTGTGATATCATGATCCTCTTCCTGTCTCTGCCCCGAAATCAGTGTCGTTCTGTGATGCCTGGAAGGGACTGTTCGTTGCCGGACAGAATTTTCCTTTGTGTGGTTCCCTTTGCCATATTAGGGAGTGACTTTCACGTCAAAACACAGTGACACAATCTCCACATGCCAGCTGCTCTGCCTGATTGTCCCTCACCTCTAGGTAAGTATTACTCCAATGTGAAATGTGATCCACTAGATTCATAAGGCATCTGTAGAAGGTTTGCAATGAACTGACCCCGGTCTTAGAAACATCACGGGAGCTGTCAGCCGAACAAGTCAGGAGCAATACCCTCAGCTTTTCACCATGGCTCCTGAAGCTAGTTAGGGAAGACAAGAAGCCATAAGTTCTCCCCTCAAAGTGTGAAAATCAAATTACTTTATAACCTTAGGAAACAACCGAGTAGGTTTTCCTCCTTGTATTATTCTGTAAATAGCCACAGAACGGGATCATGACTCATACTTCTAAGGCAGCGGTTCTCACACTTCAGCGTACATGAGAATCCTGGAAGGCTGGTGAAAACAGAATGCTGGGCCCATTCCCAGAGTTTTGCTTCAGGAGGTCTAGAATTTTCGTTTCTATCGAGTTCCAGATGCTGCTAGGGGCCAGGGGCCACACTCTGAGAGTCATTTCCTAAAGAAATGATAGGGAATTCTGGGTCTCCCCATAGGACATGTTTTTGTTTGAGTCTGAGTTATTAACGTTTATCATGGTCTGAACTGCTTTTTCTGATGACAGCGGGTCTAAATTAGCCACACACTTTAATCATGAGTAAGCACTGGGAAAAGAGCTCTGGCAGTTTGGCCCTGGCTGTGCTAAAAAACATCAAGTTTGCATTAGTGCCCTGCGTGAGACCCTGCCCGGGTGAGGCATGGCAGCTTCACCCCGGAGAGGTTGCAGGAAGGCCGCGTGCACACGTACCCCCTTGAATGGTGACAGAAGCGTCACACAGATACCCTCCACAGCTCTGGATAAAAAAACACATTTCCTCAGCTCAGTGGCAGGGTTTCTCATACATCTTTGGATGGAGTTTGTAGGAGAGGTGGCGGGCTCCCAGGGAGGTGTTGCTGCCTTTGAGCTCTCGGTGGTACAGCAAATTATATCTTTCCACAGGTTACACTGACTTCATTTGAGGGGGGTTGCATTCCCATGTGAAGCACGGTTCCTTCCTGGGGCAAGGGAACTGCTCCACACACCTACCACTGGTTTTTATAAGAGGGGATTGATTTTTCTGTGTGTGTGTGTGTGTGTGTGTGTGTGTTTAAGAAAACCTCCAACACCTTAATTACAGGTTCCTTAATAGCACTGTATGAAAACACCCAGAGCTTATAAGCATTTATATAATCTGGGTCCTTTGAGTATCTCTTACACAGCTTTTTGATCTTTGAAGGTTTTTTTTTTTTTTCTCATTTACTTTGCTTAACTTAGACGAAATTCATTTTCCATCTGTGCCACAAGTTTCCTGTTAAAGTGTCTGAAAATTTCTGGCTGGGAAAACGTTATGAGACTCTAGGTTTTCAACTCTACTGATTTTCTATGATGCGCACCTTTCCTTTTCATGTCTGTAGCTCTCTGTGGAGAGGGCACACTTCATCTCTGAAAATGAAAAGAACCCCACTTGATGCTGCAGAGATAAAAATGATGGGTTTATCATTAGAAATCAGTGAGTGATCAGCTCAAAAACCTTAACTAGGAGGGCATAATTAATCCTCTCTGAGTTCCCTACTTCACATACCAGTTCCTCCCCCAGAGGGCCATTCTGGTGGGGTTTGAAGGAGGGTGTGGATGTCTGCCATCACATCAAGTTCAGAGGACTACAGATGGCCTCCTCCGAGCAAAAGTTGGTTTCCTTAATAACCAAGTAAGATTCTAGCATCATCAGGCACAGTGACTGACACAGAATAGGGGCTCTTAAGTAACTCAGGAGTAAACAAATACATGAATATCATTCATAAATAGAGCTAAGCCCTTCTTGAATGCAGGAATACGTTCACACTATTACACCTCATGGGTTATTGAGTTCCGTAAATTTACTTTCTGTCTTGGAAAATATTCTTTTCTTTCCCCCGCTTAATAGTATATTTTCCAGAGGATTGTAGAGAGGAAGGAGAGCCTATTTATAATATTATGGGAGTTGTTAAAAAAATCTCGATGCATGTATTTGATATTATTTTGCTGTATAAGAAGTTACCTCCCAAGTTTATCGGCTTAAAGCAGCAAACAAACACTTATCTCACAGAGTTTCTGAGGTACAGCTTTAGCTCAGGGTTTCTCATCAAGTTTCAGTCAAGACTTTCTAGGGCTGCAATCATCTGAAGGCTTGACTGGGGCTGGAGGATCTGTTTCCAAGATAATTCATTGCATAGCTGTTGTCAGGATTCTGAAGTTTCACACTACATCTCTGTAAGGCACTGGAATGACCTGACATGGCAGCTAACTTCCCCAGAGCAAATAATCCAAGAGAGTGCAAGCAAATGAGGAAAAAGCCACAGTGCCTTTTGTAATCTAAAATTCCAGATTCTGAAGTCTTACCCCATCCCCCTCTACCTGCTTTCATTTCTTAGAAGTGAGTCAAAAAGTCCAGCCCATATTCAGGGAGAGGAGAATTAGGCTCTGTCTTTGCAGAATCTGTGGACATATTTCAAAACCACTGCAGTGAACAATAGAATTAAGGGACAGAAGTACTTTTAGCATATTTAGTGTTTGGCAAAATTAAGCAGCAAATGTATAAGACCTCAATAGTTCCTGCAGACACTGAAGGTGTCCTACTGGGGTGAGGGAGGATGACATGATATTTTGAAGGTGGAAGCAACTTGTTGGCGCACACACTTCGCTCAGGTGTGTTAAAGCATATCTAGATCACACATCTAGTCTCTGTCTGAATTCTTTCTACGAGCCTCTGCCTGGACCAGGGAAAGAAAACATTCTGCTTCCTGGGGAAGCCCAGTATATTTGAAGAGAACTTTAATTAGTCATATTCATTCATTTTATTCATTCATGCAACCTTCACAAAACACCTACAATGTGTCAAACGATCCTAAGCCTTTAGTACACAAAGCTGAATAAGACATCTATTTCAGAGAGAATAAAATATAATGGAAGAGAAAGTCATTTAAAAAAATAACTAACCAATTAGCATGGGAGGATTTTTGTACATATTTCATGTAAAAGGAACCAGGGAGTCATAGCAGAGGGAGGTAGTAACTTTTCCCTGGGTGGTGGTTGGGGTTGAAGACAGTGGGAGAAGGATGAAGGAAAGTTGACAAAGTAAGTAACCTTTCAGTGAAGTCTTGAAAGACAGGGAAAAATGGACTAGGGAGAGGAAGGGTAAGGAGATTCCAGATACAGCCATGGCATGGACATATGTACAGAGGCAGAAAGCCACATGGAGCCAACCAAGATACACCAAGTACTGTGCTCTGGGTGGAGGGAGCAACCATGGAGGAATGAACCATGGGGCCAGGAAGGTTTTCTGTGGCCAGTTGTTAAAGTTCTCATACATTACGTTGTAGAGTTTGAATCCTATTATCAGTAGTCTTCAAAGTGGTATAAGTCTACCCTGGTGAGTGATCTATTGCATGAAGGGAAGAAAAATGTTGTGGACTGAATGTTTGTGTCGCCCTAAAGTCCATATGTTGAAACCTTAACCATAGTGTGATTATTTCAGGAGGTGGGGGCTTTGGGAGGTAAGAAGGATGAGATGAGGGTAAAGCCTTCATGAAGGGCCTTAGTGCCTTTACAACAGTAATGGGAGAGCTTTCTTCTGCTCTCTGTCTGCCATGTGAGGATACAATGGGAAATCAGCAGTTAGCAACCTGGAAGAGGGGCCTCCCCACGAACTTGAACATACTGACACCCCAATCTTGACTCCAGAGCTATAAGAAATCATTATTTGTTATTTAAGCCATCCAGTTTATGGTAATTTGTTATAGCATCTAAAACAGACTAAGACAAAAATATTAAAACTTCTATTGATGCTTATTTAAACAAAAGAGAAAGAAATTAAGCATTCTTAATATATACTGTACAAATGGAGACACCAGTCTGTTAGGCAAAAGCTTTTTTTTCATACAGTATGGGTATTTCTGAAATAAAATGAACAGAACTCCATGTGTGAGCATTTACAGAGATGATGACTCTGAGAGTCCAAATTTGAATGGTCAGGAGATGATGTTAGGACTACTAACTGGCATGCAATGTGCACACTCCACAAAGAAATATGTGGGAGTGAGAGTTAAAGTCTTCCCTGAGTACAATGGCCCAGTCTGGCATAGGTCTGAACCAGTCCAGGGAAGGGTGCCTTTTTGCAATTCACCCAAGTCCCAGTGTGTGTCAGTAAGAGCTCTGGTAGTGGTTCCATTCATTGGGACAGAGATCAAGGAAGAGTAGGTTAGGCGGTGCAGGAAGAACCTTGAGTTTGATTCTAGGTGTGTTGTCTTTATTTGTAAGGTACAGACAACTGGGATGTCCTAGTGTAGACCAAAAATATGGATCTAGAGCTCAGGGTAGAGATGATGGGGAGAGCAGAGTTTTGGAAATGAGCAGAGAATAGGTTGTCATTAAAGTCTTGGCATGGCTCAGATCATGGGCAGTCATGCAGCTTGAGGATATCTTGGAGGCAAGGCTAACTCAACTGAAGGGGCAAATAGAGAAGAGGACTAGTGGAATAAAAAATAATCAGAGAGAGAGAGAGAAAGAAAGCCAGGAAGAGGGGCATCCCAGGAGCTGTGGGAGGAGAGAATTTCAAGAAGGCAAGGGCCAAGGGAGAAGAGATCAAGTAAATGAAAAGAAAAAAATCTCTCTTTGATTTGGAATTAAGAAATTGTTGATTGCTTTCAAAAGGTTAATTTTCTGGAGCAATGAGTGCTGATACTTGATTAAATGATTGAAGAATGAAATGGGGGAAAAATCAAAATCGGACATGTGAAATATAGACATTATAAGAAGTTTGACAAGAAAGGAAGACTAGAGATGAAGTCCACGTGAACTCTTTCATATGCCTTGGGATTTCTTTGAATGAGTGTCCCTCCCTCTAAGCTGGATGTTCAAGTGCAGGTATAACCACAGGTGTGAAGATGCCCCCTTCTTCCCGCTGGATTCTCCCTCATCAGGTGCTTCTCTACATTCCCGCATGTCCAAAACTGAAGCAGTTTGTCAGATGTGTATACAACCTGATTTTGTGCAAAGGTTGAAGAATATTTTCCATTTTGTTTCTAATTCTCACTCTAGGGACAGCTAGGACTTATTTTCCTTTCTGATTGCAACAACAATATGGACACATCCTTGGGATACTTTATAATGCAACTTCCTCCCCTTCCAGAACACACGTGCATGTACTCTGCACATAAAAGATGCTGAATATTCATTATTTGGACAGATCATGTGAGAGTCTGTAATTGTGTAAAAAATTTTTATTCTCCTTTTTCCTTAAAGGTCTTTCCTCTTGAGTTACCTATCCTGAAGCTGAAATGTCACATTATGTCCCCTACCGAGTCAGTTGTTTGCTTTACCGTACCATTAAACTACCTGCCTTTGTCTTTATATCCTTGAAGGGATTCTTTCTGCTGCACTCTCTCTTGCTGAGCATTTATAAAATATGATAAGTAGCACTTTTTCCTGGAGATTCTGTCACATATGCTTTATTCAGAGAAACATGATTTGTCCCCATACCTTGATTTCTGTCTCAAAATCTATTTCTTAGCAAAACATTTGCCTTAATGGGTCCCCACTCCTACCCAGGCTGTATTGTTTTAAATGATCTTTCATATAAAGTCTTGTTGAAGTTTTTTAAAATATGGAAATAAAGCAGGTTTCCTATCATCTCACATTTCATGCCTAATACCTTACAGCAGTCTGGTGGCTTTACCAGGAACGATCTCCTCTGATAGAAACTGTATTGCTTTATTTGTGATATGCACTGAAATGTTTGGCTATCCTACAGTTCATGGTATATTTTTGCTCCGTTTTCCAAAGTCCGTCTGCTAGGACCCTCATCAACAATGGCAGGATGCCCTTTTTGATCAATATGTACACATTCCAGCTATAAATTATCTCAAAATGCTTGGGTGGGTGCCTACAATTTATTTTTTTCCATTTGCCAATTAGGTCTAAGGGAGTCAGGCTAATAGACTCCCTGGAAAGAAACAGAAAGGAGGAGGAAAAGAGCTGAACCAAAATGGAAAAAGCTTCCTGCTCTCTAAATTTAGAATAAATGCATTACTATTTTTTGTTTTACCTCAATTAACTTCATTCCTCTGAATTCCTCTAGTCTCCAAAGAAATCTTACGGTGTGGAGAATTCCTCCACTAGTGGACTTTAAAAGTTTTTGTGAAATGTATATAGTCCGTGTGATCAAGGAATCTGAGTATATTGGTAGTTCATTATTATAATGGCGCTTGTGGGCGTCAGGAGCGATAATGCCTGTGTTTAATGGTATTTGTGGCTTGCCCCTGGCTTGCAATTACCTGCAAAGTGTAGGGACTGGATTGAAAGCGTGATTGCAGCAGCCCATTTTAAAAGGTGTCCTGCTGGCTCCTTGATGGTAATTTGACCTTCAACACGCGCGCGTGCATGTGCGTGTGTGTGTGTGTGTGTGTGTGTGGTGCACAGCCATTTCCTCCTTCTTCCTAAGCAGTAAGAGGAAACTTCACAGGGAATTGAACAATTCAGATAATACATTTCTTCAATATTGGCCTTTCTTAGTCCCCTGAATATTCCTGGTGAAGCAGCCATGGGTAATCCTGAACCCACTCCCTCCACCCCCCTGCCCCACCCCATGTGGGATCCACCCAGTAGGTGGGGAAGGTGCTGAGCTTGCGCGCGGCCATGGCAGCGGAAGCCGGCACCGGAGTGTCTGGTCTCAGGGGGGCTTCGTTGTTCGCGGGGCTCAGCCTCTGTCAGGAGCTGCAGCTGAGTCACCCATCTGGTAGTCATTGGTCCACAGTGAATGAGGTAGCAGCTGTTACCTTTTTGCACTCTTAAAAAAGAAAAAAAGAAGGCCTGCCCAGCTTAGACAACAAAGCAGTGTTACCCCTACCAGTAACGGCTGAAGTATTGATGTTGCGTCTACAGAGAATGGACTGTGAACAAAGCAGACACGTGACCTCAGGTGCCCGCCGCTGTGCAGAGGCTGGAGAAAGACAGTAGCTCAGAAATGCAAGCAAACACACAAACCTCAGCCCTAAGACCCTCCTTTTTAAAGTGGAGCAGTAGAAAACTCATGGCCCTCGTTCTCTGTTTGATGTGTTGTTTTAACAGTTTTCATTCTTTTAGTTCCACTTAGAATGGAAATTAATTAAAATGCCTGACAGTTATTAACAGTTCATATGTTCCAAAGAACCTGTTGTTGTTGTTGTTTTTTAGGTTTTATACATTTTTCTTATTGTAAAATCAATATGTAATCATTGTAGAAAAATTATAAAGTAGGAACAAGAGAGATAAAACAATATAAATAACTAATACTTACATTGTCTTTACTGTGCGCTAGGCACTGTTATAAATCATTTCCCACGTTAGCTCCTTTAATATCCCAAGCAACCCTCTCAAGTCAGTTTTTACTTCTCCCATTCTACAGGAAACTGAGGCACAAAGAGGTTAAGCAACTTTCTCTGTGTCCAAAAACAATCTGCCTCCAAAGTCTCTGCTCTTTGCCACTCTTTGTACCCCCCTCTGTAACTACCCACAATACCCTTCCCTTGTGGATAACTTACAGTTAACCTTGGTGGACAGTATCCCAGACCTCTTTCTATTAATATAAAAAATGAATGTATGATTCACTAGTATATCATATTTAAATATATCTTCTATGTATGTCATATTTATTTTCTAATGGGACTCAACATGGGCATTTTTATTTTTTCCAATCTTATGAATTGAGAAAACAAGCTTGAAGGGACTGAGTCATGGGGTGCCTGGGTGGCTCAGTCGGATAAGTGGCTGCTTTCAGCTCAGGTCATGATGATCCCAGGGTCTTGGGATCAAGCCCCACATCAGGCTCCTTGCTCAGTGGAGAACCTGCTTCTCCCTCTCCCCGCCTGCCACTCACCCTGCTAGTGCTTCCTCTTTCTCAAATAAATAAATAAAATCTTTAAAAAGGTGTGGGGGGGTGCAAGTCACTTGCTACAGATCTCCCGGCTCTGGTGGGAGAGAAATCTTTGTCTGGTATGCTACCTCCCCCTCAGGGCTTCTCTTCTCCGTACTAGCTGCTTCACTGGTTTCCAATTTGGTTTTGCTGGAAGCACCTCATTTGCTGTTGTGTGCTGTGTCTCTAGCTGGAAAGAGATTAGGTGGTATAGAGGATCCTTCCATGCCCACCTCACGTCTGCCCTAGTGGCTGGCGCACCTGTCCCCTGGATGCTGCAGTGTGGGCTAAGGACCCCTGCTGGCTGTCTACTTCTCCAGAGAACTGCCTTTAGTCAGTTCAGGGTCTGCATCCCGCAAAGCTGACTTGGGACAGGTAGGGAGCTCCTAATTATCCTCCGACGGTCAGAATTCAGCTCCCACACTGAGGTAAGGGTTGCTTTTTGGAGTTCTGCAACAATTTTCATAATTTTCAGTCATACGGTTCGCCTTGAATCCATAGCCTCCCAAAAGTCCAATGGCTACTTTTCCACAATGTTTTATTAAAATGTTTTGTTAAGGTGACTTATATGGACCAAAGAAAGTCCTAAAAACCATTTTAAACACATCTAATTCAGGGTCATTTCTCATGTTTCCATATTTCTGAGCTTTAATGCTTTTCTATTTCAGATCAGTTACCTTCTATTCAGTCTCAAGCACACATATTTCGGAGTTGTAACAGGAGAATAGCTACGAAGAGCTGCTTCCTTCCTTAATTGCGCCGCACCCTCGTCTGCCTTCCAGCTCCTCTGCTGGAACGTTCTTTGTATCCATCACCGTAATTTCACGGTTAGCCCTCTCTTGCCAGGCTGCACGTCCAGCTCTGAAAGTGCCCCGTGACGGCGCCACCTCGCTGGGGCCGCTCTCCTGAGGCCACCCTTCCACTCCTGCCTCGACTTTTCTCCTATAAGGGCAGATGTAGGTACGAAATCCAACATTTTTAAGTTCATCCTTGACTATAGCTACCATCATCATTTCATGACCTGGACACGTGTGAGCAATACTGCACTTTTTCACAAGGGAAGATTCTGTCACTATAATTCAAGGGTGTTTGGATTTTCCTGTCTTTCCGTTTCCATCTCCAGCGCAGCTGCCTCATCACCCAGGACGGCTCACATAGCGAGGGCCTCTGAGCCAAGCTGCTTGCCTACCCTCCCGCCCACATCGATCCATCCTCTTCAGCGCTGCTAAAGTCATCTTCCTCAACCGCGTCACGGCGCGTGCATGCTCAGAAACTCTCCCCTGACTCCCATTGCCTGTAGAAGACCACCTTGAAAGCAATTTTCATCAATCTGGCAAACCCCCAATATTGTAGGACTGGAATAAGTGTACAGATGAGATCTCTGGCTCACCCTCAGCCCTGGTGCCACCACAAGGGGCCGAGGAGGCGTGGGTGTGGGCACCCAGCCTATGATCAAATTCTGTCCCTAACCCTCCATCCTCCACCAGCAAGGAGTCACCTCTTGGTCACTCTTGGATCTAGGGGTGTCCATCAAATGCTATTGGTTAAATTGCCATATACAGTGCAGTTGGCTGAATGTCTTTTAAATCCCTTTCATCCGTAATTTCCTCTTCCATCTCTTTTTTACTCTTTGCAATTTTTTTTTTTAGTAAAAAAAAAATATATCTCATAGGGTTTTTGTCACATGGGGTTTCTCATAGTTAGGATGTAGCTGAGTGAACCCCATGATGTCATTTACCATGTTGCTGTGTCCCCTGTATTTCCTGTCATTCCTGAGTATGGAGACTTGCTCTGAGTCAGGTTTGATATTTTTGGCAAAAGTACTTTCTCTAGCAAACTCCCCAAATCTTAGTGGTTTACTATGACTAATGCTATTAATATTAATTTAATATTAATACTATTTCTTGCTGCCTGGATTTGCAGGTCAGCTTTTCTCTCCTCCAGGCAGTGGGCTAGTCCAGGTTTTCCTGTCATGTCTTCTCACCCTGGCATTCAGGGTGAGGAAGCAGCTGCTACCTGATGCTCACTGTTTCCATGGTTAAGGACAGAAGCTCGAGAAGGGCGGAGCCGAACCATGCAGATGCATCGGCTTCTATATGGAGATAGCATATGTCAGGTTTGCTCACATTCTATTATTCAAAGGCAGTCTCATAGCCAAGTTCAAAGTCCGTGTGGCATTCCAGGAAATCACAGCAAGCTTGGAGGAAAAATGAATAATTACACACAAATAAATGTTATATATAGTTTGTTTTGTTTGATTTCCTTCGTTCTTTGAAGATCTTAGAGTCATTAAATCATTAGGGCTACAAAATGGTGCTATTCTAAATCTACCATTTTTCTACTTTTATGAGCTTCTTTGTGAGAAACTTCCCCTCATGAGCTATTTATCTTAGAATATAATTTTTGAGGGAAAGATCAGATGAATACTTAATACTTTCTTTTAAAATGCTTATCATCCAAATAAAGTTTGTTTCCTAGTATCTTTCAAAGTAACCTATGACTACTCTGCCATTGGAGTGGTGTCACTTTGAACTCCTGGATTTACACATATTTGATGCATTTCAATGTAGTAAAGTTGTCCTTATGAATGTTATCCTTGTTAAATGATCACACTGTTGATGGGAGCCTGTCCCAGTTCCTGAGCCTTCAGACATGGCCCTGCTGTTTTTGCACACATTTTTGCTTTCTCATGTATAAAGTTTCAGGCTCATCTTGTTTACTTTCTTCCCTGGACCTGAAATCTGACATATCTCCAAGAAACTCTAGTTTCTTTTAGTGGAAAGTGGTATTCAGAGACTATAATCCTGGCATTAGAAGCGTTCTTTTGTTTCTGGGTCAGTCATTGTTTTTGAATCCTTTCAGTGTACAGAGTTTTTAGAAATTTAGATATCTCAGTGGTTTTAGATAAAAATATATCATGAATTCACTTCAGTCCTTCAAATTAAACTCAGGGTTTGTACCTAATCTCTTACATACCTCAAATCTGATTAAAAGAGTTAAAATATAATATGACAAAGAAAAGTAAACACTGAATATAATTTGATGGTTATTAAGGAATTATTACTTGTTATTAGATGTGATAATATTATTGTAATTATATTTCTAAAAAATCCCATGTCGTCTAAGGAGGCATACATTCAGAAATCTTTATAGATAAAATTCCATGGTATCTGGAATTTGCTTCAGAAGAGTCCAAGTGTTGGGTGGGAGGAGTAGATGAGAGAAAACTGGCCATGACAGAGAAAACAACGCCATGAGCTATTAGGCGTTGAATCTGAGTGATGTGTACCTAGACATTCATTATTCTACTCCCTGTACATTTTTATCTATGTTTGAAATTTTTAATAATACTTCAAAAAAAGATACACTTATATTTAATGACATGGGGCAATGTTCACATTATATAGCTAAGTGAAAAGTTAGGTTTGCTACTTATGTAAAGTAAGCCCAAATTTGTAGAAGAAAAAAAAGTTTAAAAATATGTATATATATGTCCTTAAACTTCAAGGTTTTGTCCTAAATGATGAAGGGCCTCTCTCTGTTACAGATTTTCATTTTAGTCTTTATGTTTTCCTGTATATTCTAATTTTTCAACATGAACATATATTACTTTCATAATCAGACAAGAAGATACATGTTATTGACTAAGTGACTTTAAAACAATGAATCCTTCACCACTTCCTGTTTGTACGCTTTTATGATAATAGCGTCTCCCACTTTCAAGCTATTCCCCAATGCTGTTACACTGCAGCTGCCTGGAAGCCTGTGCTTTCTCCTTGCCACCTGTCATTTTCCTCTAAATTGTGTCTTCCCTGCCTTGGGCAGCCCCCATCTTTCTTCCACTGCTAACTGTCCAGAGTCATGGAAGTTAAGACCTTTGCTCAAAGTGGGACAGGATGCAATCCAACTTCTCCCTGCTTAATGTTTTTCCTGTTTCTTTTCTGGCTTCTTTCTTTTTTAAGATTCTATGTTTTTTTTTAGACTAATTTTAGGTTCAGAGTAAGATTGAGAGGGAGGTATAGAGACTACCCATAGTCCTCCTGTCCCCACGCACACAGCCTCCCCATGATCGACATCCCCCATCCACGTGGTACATTCATTACAACTGATGAACCTCATTGGCAGTATACATCATCACCACCCAAAGTCCATGGTTAGTCTTAGGGTTCACTCTTGGTGTTGTATATTCTGTGAGCTTGTTAGAAAGCCTAATGGCATGTATCCACTATACATATATATACTACACATACATATATGTTGTCTGATTCATGCATGGCTTAATAAAGCCAATTAGATCTTCAAATTAACTCAGTTGGATTTTGTTTTTTTTTTAACAGGAACAATATAGGGAAATATTAAAAAGAAAAGCCCAGCCCCAAGATGGCATCACTTAGGTGAAGTGACCAAACCAGGGCTTAATACCTAACCTAATTATAGTTCCAAACTCTCTCAGAAATGTAGTCTTAACTAATCAGTCAGGAATTTTCTGGTCAACACCAATAAAGTAATCTGTATAAGGAACAAGGGCAGGTTGCTCCAAGATGGGCCACTTCGGCATGAAGATTATTTTGATGTCAAAAGCAATGAAAACTCAGCAGATTCAGCAAAAGCACTTTACCTCTCCTCACAACTGCCTAAAAGAATTTAGACAGGGAAGCTGCTCCGGGAAGAGAGCTATCACCGTAGACGCCAACATTATGATGTGAACTAGGGTGGTAGATGGGGAGGAACCTGGCAAAGTCTGTTTCATCCAAGTCCTCTGGGTCCCATTGTTTCTGAGTGGCTCAGCCAACATGTGTTCTGGCTTTTTGGAATTTCCATGTCTGTGTGCATTCCTCGTATGTACAAAATTAAATTGGATTTTACCCTGTTAATCCTTCTTGTGTCAATATGATTGTTATTCTGATTAGAAGGATCTGGAAGGGACAGGAATCCTTCCTTCCCAACATCGGTCACATGGGTCTTCTCTGTCTCTCAGAAGAAGATGAGGTAATCCACCTCATAAGACCCTTTTGTCCCCAGAGAAAGGTGACCTTCTCTGAATTAATTCTTTTTATTTTCTTGTTTATGACTTCCTTCTTCTTCCTGTAAAAACTTTCCTTTTTCTATAGCCCTTTGAAGCATTTCTCTACATGTTAGATGGGATGTTGTTTGATTCATGCATGGCTTAATAAAGCCAATTAGGTCTTCAAATTAACTCAGTTGGATTTTGTTTTTTTTAACAGGAACAAAATTTGCTACCCCAAAATGTTTTTCTTTGGCATGTAAATGATTGTAGGCTATTTTCAAGAAAGAGAATGCTCAGGAAGAAATTCTGACCTTCCCTTAAGCGCCTAAAAGAATTTAGGTAGAGGATCTTCTCCAGGAAGGAAGCTATCACCATAGATATGTACAGTAACATGAACTAGCGGTGGAATTCCTCTCTGGGTCCCATATTTTCTGTCTGACCCAGCCAACATGTGTTTACCAGACATTAACCCTTCCATCTGCCTGTGAATTATCTTCTTTTCCTTTGAAGTCCCAGACCCCACCCCCTTTTCCTTAGCCCTGAACAGCATATAAGCCTCAATTGCCTGACAATCTGTGGGCCTCAATATTCTTAGGGGTCCTGGTAGGTACGTAATTAAATTTTATTTTCTCCTGTTAATCTGCCCCATGTCAATTTAATTCTTCAATCTGTTAAAAGAATCTTAAAGAGTAGCCTAAGATCTTCCCTCTCCAAACATGGTCACTGCAGTACCATTGAGCGTATTTTCACTGCCCTAAAAATCTTTTGTGCTTTTCCTTTTCATCCCTCTGCCCACACCACTCCCTGCCCCCCACCACCCTCAACCTCTAGCAACCCCTGGTCTTTTCACCACTTCCATAGTTTCGTCTTTCCTGGACTGTCATGGAGTTGGCATCATACAGAATGTAGCCTTTTCCTATTGGCTTCTTGCATTCAAGTTTCCTTCATGTCTTTTCACCAAAAACTTCCTTCTTAGTGCTGAATAATACTCCATTGTTTAGCTTAATTTTTTGTCATCTTTGGTTTTCTTTCTTATATCTTACAATTTTTAGGAAATAATATTAGTAAGAGGGGCACCTAGGTGGCTCAGTTGGTTAAGCCACTGCCTTCTGTACAGGTCATGATCCTGGAGTCCCAGGATCAAGTCCCAGGTTGGGCTCCCTGCTCAGCAGGGAGTCTGTGTCTCCCTCTGACCCTCCCCCCTCTCACGCTCTCTCTCTCTCTCATTCTCTCTCTTAAATAAATAAATAAACACCTTTAAAAAATATTAGTAAGAATACATGGCATTCATAAAGCTTTTGCTTTTTTTAGGCACTTCGCTAATTATTTGATGTGTGTTAATTTATTTAGTCCTCAAAACAGCCTTAGAATTTCGTAATTACTTCTAATCCCTACGACTCTGAAACATAGCAATTTCTACCCATGCTGACTGGGGGCAGCTGAGAGAGTTGATAAAAGTTGTCCCACCACACTCCAAGGAAGAGGCAGAGCGGGTTCCAATTCATGTCTGTCCAGGTCCAAAGTTCAGGGTTTTCCCACTCTGACCCTGCTACTTTCTTTTTAAAAGAAAAGAGGGAAAAAGGACCTCTCAAATTACCCTGAAGTGGAGATATGCAAAATCTTATGGAGGATTTCAAAAGGGATTGGGTTGTATTTGCTTAATTATTTTGTGGCCCAGGTGAACTTCACATCAGCCCTATCAACTTGCTCCTTTGTCACTGGCTTCATTCTAATCAAAGTGGAAGTCACAATGTTCAATAATACAATTTGGGGTTAAAGGGTTTTCTTTGGAAGGATACAGAGAACCAACCATGCTCTCTGCAGAAGGGCCAGGGAGAGTATCAATA
Organism: Lontra canadensis; assembly: GCF_010015895.1. Classification (NCBI taxonomy): domain Eukaryota; kingdom Metazoa; phylum Chordata; class Mammalia; order Carnivora; family Mustelidae; genus Lontra; species Lontra canadensis. The sequence goes on from NW_022631000.1 coordinate 8,659,054, forward strand.
AGGAGGAAAGAAACAGAATAAGAAGCGAAATATAAACCCCAGCAAGAAAGGAAACGTTGGAATTCCAGGGCTGTGCCTGACTCAGGGCTTGAACAAGCAAGCAAAGGAAAGGAATAAAGTATATCCATTTCAAAGAAACGTCTGCACATCAACTTGAACATCCTGAGTAATGACATCTTTGGCATAGTGTTACTTAATGAAAACATGTTCTTCCAAGTTGTAAAAAATTAGAAAGGCCCTAAAACATAAAGCATGCCTTTTAGAAATTACAGCTAAAACCAAACAGTATTTCTCATGGAGGGCTCTCTGCCAAAAAACTGAAGTGTATCTTTGGTGTTTTCCAGTTTGCCCTTTGGGGCCATCTGCCCCATTTTCCCATCTGACGGCAGAATACTGCCACTGTCCCAGACCCGTAGGACTATCTGCGGCCAGCCCCTCTGTAGCCCACTCCCTCAGTGGGATGGAGACTGGCGGGAGGAAGGATTTTTCTTCTTATAGCTTCATTCCTCTCCTTCCTTCAGAGACTAATTTGGTGCTCCTGGGACCCTGCTGTCCCACTATATCAAGTGGGAATCTGACAAACCATGGGGAAGTTGCCACTGAGTTACCTTTCCCAGGAATATATTTGCATTTTTATAGGAGCCTTGGGGAGCAGATACCTTAAACAAGAGGAAGGGTTTTAATCATGGAAATTTCAGACTCCAGGAAAGGCTAAAAGAGGTGATGTTTGACGCAGTCTCATGCACCCATCAAACCACACTGAGCACAGACAAGGGGACACCAACTCTTTAAACAGTAACACTTTTGGCACTGCTGTCTATGGACATTTTTTTTACAGTGAAAGAGATGGGAGATGGATAAGGCAGAGTGGGAAAGGATAAGGTAGAGTGGGAAAAGAAAGAGAAGAAAAGAATATTAATAAAAAGAGTACAAGACCAGAAGTACATAGAGAGGAAATGATCTTTAAGTAGTGGGGCATTTTGGTTGAATTCACCCTGGAAGTTTTTCTTTCCCCACCAAAAACCCATTTTGCCGAAACAGGGAAAGCGGGAAAAGGCATTTCCAGAAAGCTATAAGCAGACATTTTGAATAACTTAAGAAAAGACCCTTCTCCTGAAGACTTAAAATTTGCCCAGATCTATGCAGTAGCACAGAGACAGAAATAGTTGGACACAGGGAAACACAGCTGAAAAATATACAAACCAAACTTGAAAATTCTGAACTGTGAACAAATGCAGGTACATTCTTTGAAATTTAACTCATCCCTTTTATAGAGACCTGACTTGTTCAGCAGGAGTTGTGATGGAACACTGGAGCATATGGACCAGTAAAGCATTTAGAAAAGGATGAGGAGATGAGACCTCCAGCTGAAGCCAGAATGGAGTCAGACCCTGAAGGCAATTTTTGCTAATTGCTTTTTCTTTTTAGTGGTACTTCCTGAGTTTTCACTAAGTTCCAGGCACTATTCTGTTTAAGTAATTAATTCCATTTGATGACACTTAGAGGTAGGTATTATTCTTATCCCCATTTTATAGGGAAATCCTTTGTGACTAAGGAACAGATAAGATCCTTAAGTTGGACTGGAGTCATGCGGCTAGCCAGTGGCAGAGTGAGGATTCAAACCCAGGGAGTCTGAGGTCCAGGGCTGGGGCTTCACTGCCATGTGATGTTCATGCACTTCCGATTAGAGACATCCCACCACTGTGGGCCAGCTTGGAAGCAAAGCCAATCCAAAGTTTTATAATCCTGCTTGTCCAAGTTCAACTCATATTCCATACATCAATTTAGCAGCTGTGGAAAACGAAACTGTATCCCAGTGTCCTAAGCCCAAAACATAGAAATAGAGGGCTGATTATGCACTCCCTTCCCTCCTTCCTAGAAGTCTCTTTCCCGGAGGGACCTGGACATCTACACACCAGCGCAGCCCCTCCTGTGAGTGGTCACGTATTCCCTCCTTGTCTCATTTCCTTTGTCCATTTACATAAAACTTTAATGTTGCTATTCCTCCTGGGAATGCAAAATCTCTTTAGTCCTTTCATTACCTCCTCCTGGGAAAGCCTCCCGGTCTCTGCTTTGCTCAAGGCCAGTGACTCATCTCTTGAATCCATTCCTATATATTTCTCTATAAAAGGGCCAATAGTCATCCAGGAAGTTAAATCCTTAAGCGATGTTGACAAGAGGCTGATGAATAAGGGGCCTAGGGGCTCCTTCAAATATATGGAAGTCCAGGACCTTTCTATCAGGAAGCATCAGAGATACATCAAGGATACAACTCTGTGTTATTGGTAGCTTGTTGTGCATTTAGTGGAGCATGGATAATTTCATTTCTTTGCTCTGGTTCAATAACTCTTAGTTTTCCTTTTTATTGTTTTCACTGAGTGCCAGGGAAGAGAGTATCTTCAGATATTACAAAGGTGAGGTATCTGAGCTGGATTGACCACCCTTTCCCCCACTGCTGCCCCCCTCTGAGAATTAAATCCTGGGGCCGAGGATGTGCAGGGAGCTGGAGCTGCAGCACTCCCTCCCCGGAGTGGTATCTAAACAAGGTGCATTCTTAGTTTGATGCCCCGAGCATCTGCTGCTAACTCTCCCTGGTAAACACTAAGGCAGGTCAGACCATCTTACTTGTGGCGAGCCCCTTTCACATTACCACATCAGTGAGCAATCATCAGGACCAACTCAGGGGATGGTGGTCTAACTCAGGGGACCTCTTTACCTCTTTGTGCCCTGCAAGTCTTGGAGGAATGGAGGGTCCGAGCCTGGACCGCAGGACCCACCACCCAAACCTCCTGGCAGTTGTGAGGACAGAGGCAAAGCTACAGTCTGACTTCAAATTACACAGTGGACTGAGGTTTCTCTTGGCTTCTACATGCGAAGGCTTGGTGTCTGGGGCCAATTGTTGGCCAGAGTAGAGGGAAGGCTTTCCAACCTGAGATTCCCAGCATCCTCTTCTAAGCCCCTTTTCTCTTTTCCCACATCAAGTCCCTCAAGCCTTCTCTTTTCCCTTTACTTTATCCATATCTGAACTCCAAAAAACATCTAGAATCTATATTCACCATCTAGTGAAAGTGGCTGGTAATAGGGCAAAGCTCTTTCTTTCTTCCTTTCTTTCTTTCTTCTTTCTTTCTTTCTTTCTTTTTTTTTTTTTTTAACTGAAGACTGCCACACTCAGGCTGGCTCGAGGGGGCAGATTCTGGGGTGGCAGATCTGACTATTTGGGAATTGCATCTCTGCAGATGTAACCCAGTTAACAGGAGGTCATAACGGAGTAGGGTAAGCCCTGTCCAAAATGACCGGTGGGTCTAGAAAGAGGAGAAGCTGTGCAGAGATTGCACAGAGGGATACTAAGAAGAGACTCAGGCAGAGCGCCCCAAGAGGGGGAGGCAGAGATGGGAGTGATGTGTCTACAAACCCAGAATGCCCCAGACGGCCCACAGACACCTAGAGCTAGAAGGCGCAGGGGCGGGGCGGGATTCTCCTCTACAGTTTTCAGAGGGAGGGTGGTCCTGCCCACAACTTGGTTTGAGACTTCGAGGCTCCAGAACTGTGAGACAATACATTTCTATTGTTTTAAGCCACCCGGTTTGTGGTTCTTGGTCACAGCTGCCCTGGGAAACTAATGCACTCTCCCCAAGCCCACTCTTCCCTCTCCCATCACCTCTTCCATGCCTGCCTGATGACAGCCTGGCTGGGGAGTCAGCCTGGTGGTCTATCTTGCTGGCTGCCTCATTCCCTGAGCTGGCCTCTGGCACAGCCTGGAATCCATGACCTTGGGCTCCTTCCTGACCTTGCAGAGGAAGATGAATAGGATGTGGACCTCCTTGGGTACTTTTAGGATTAAACCAAAGGTCCACCGGCTGGGAAGGAAATCAGAAGAGAAACCAAGCAAAGGTCTGACTTTCATCCTCAGTTGTCTGTTTCTTAGTAGTTAGAGAAAATGGACTTTTTGCCTCCAGGAGGGCCCCGCCGGGGCGTCCCATGCCTGAGAATTCTCTGTGGTCTGAGCCTTGATTACAGTGAAGTCTGCATTTCCTCTGAGATGTGTGCAATTTGTCACAGAGGTCACTGGCTTTCCGTGCGGAGGCAGGAAAGGAAGGGGAGAGGGATGAGATGGCGACAGGGCTCTCTCTAACCTTCTCCAGGTCCAAGCAAGCGATAAACATTAAAAGGGTTCTTGGATAAGAGGATCACAGTAATTATTCCAGAATGCCTGTGGTCTGTCTCATCTCACTTCACTCTCTGACACTCTGACTCTTGAAGTTGGTAGCTGTACAATGTCCTGGAAAGAATAATAGTTCATGAAAACCACCATTTATCAATTGCCATACATTGTGCACCTATGATTTTATATGCTTACGGTAACTCTGCAAGGCAGACACAACCCCTGTTTTACAGGTTAGGCTCAGAGAGACTACAGTATTTGCTCCAGTTCACAGAGCCGTGGCTGGCTGAGCCAGCAATCAAGGCCAGCAGAGATCGACTTTCCACTAGAAGGCACCACCTGTCCACAAAGACAAGCACACCTCACACCTTCAGAATTCTCTGGCAATCACTTTGTCCTTGAGTTAGGAGAGCTACCCGGAGGCTTAGCCCTTTCTTTAAATTGCTTGTAGCCATTTTTAGTAGTCTTGTCTTTTTTTCTTTTTTCTTTTATTTCCCTTCCTTCCTTTCTTAATTTGTTGCTTCCCTCCTTCCTTAAATCCTTCCTTCCTTCCTTTTCTTCTTTAGAAATATGTACATAAACAAAAAATAAAGCAAATGAGTTAAAACTCTCCCAGGTCAAGCAAAAACACCAGAAAATTTCCCCAATCCCTTCATGATTTTGTGATAGTTGTATTTCATTAAAACCCAATTACATTTTATTTTGGAAGCCCCTGGTGTCCATATAGATGGCCCAAAGCATTTCCACAGATCAACACAGAGTTGTAAATTTAGGGGAGCAGAAAGGTGGAGATGACTTGAGCCCCCTGAGGCATCCAGGTGCATCTCACTTCTCTCCATCTGTGAGAGCATCTGGAGAAGGAGAAAGTTTGTCTTGCTTCTGAATTTCTAAAAAAATATTTGATCAACACTTTAGGCTTTTACATATGTATTCGTAACTTGTGAGCCTGCTTAGCAATTAAGCATGTGCAAGAATTGTAAATTTTGGTTCCAGATAACAGAGAGAAGATTAAATCAAGGGGATTAGATAAACAGTGTTATTTAATTTTACGAGTGGGTATTTAAGACTTCTCATATGAACTTTACTCGGAGAGATGGCTCTGACGGGTGGCTCTCTGTCTCCCCAGAGGTGATAACTCAGGAAAATGGCCCTCTGTGGTTGTGTACAATTCCGGCTAGTCATGAAATAGAGCAGTGGTCAGGAAACTTTCTCTCTAAAGAGCCCGAGAAATATTTCTTTAGCCTTTGCAACTACGTGTACTCAAGTCTGCCATTTGAGCGTGAAAGTAGCCATAAATCATACCCAAATGAATGAGTGGCTGTGTCCATTAAAATCATACTGACAAAAACAATCAGCCTGGGGGCTCTAGTCCTCTGACCAATGACACAGAGCCACCAGACAGAAAAGTTATTGAGACAATGGAAGAGTTGGCTGAGGTGTTCCCACACAGGAGGTTTTTAAAAACACAGTGGGCAGGCTTTTGTTTGTGTTGACTTTTATGTGTTAATTCCTCCATTTGGTAAGCCACCACTCACACTTTGCTTTAGGGAACCCTGGACACCGCGCCCTTGACATAGTTCTTATAGGACACATTGGTGCCTCGACACGAATGATCTTACACTGAGCGCTATCACAGGGCTCCCAGTTTCGGTCGGCTTCTTTCCGCCACATATCCTGCCCTCCATCCTCTAAACAAAGCCAGCATCTGTGGGAGGGACAAGTGTGAAGGACAAGGCAACCATGGAGTGTGGGAGGATGGGAGCCTTGCAAGCACGAGGTAGGAGAAAATGCAAATTTATTAACTTGTCGGATCCTTTCTTCTAGATACCATCTTACAGTTCTGGAAAGGAAGTGCTTGAAATGAAACCACAATGATGGGGAAATGTCAGAGGGACCCAGGGGCTGACTGGAAGAACTCCCAGGGGCCAAAGCTGGAGCGATCTGAGCACCAAGATGTATCATGTAGTACCAGGTTATAATCCAAATTATCAAATAAATACTAATGAGTCCATATTGGTAAAAGTAAATGATTGAAGAAGTAAGTAAGTAAGTAAGTAAATAAATAAATAAATAAATAAATAAGGCAGATAGGCAAATTTCTCATATAGAAGTATTCTAAGTTATTTATTCATGTTTTACTTCAGGGAGGTGAGTATCCCCCTCCTCCATCTTTTAAGTGTGAGCTGTGCATGGGACTTCCTCCCAAGGAAGACATTATAGGAAGAAGGAAAAAAGAGTAACTTGTACAGTGGAGAAGGCCGGCAAACACAACCTTAGCCACGTGATCAAGGTTAACACAAACGGTGATCAGTTATGTTGGAAACATGTACCCTTGATATGATGTGATGAGAATGACGCTTTACTTCTGTGGTCTTTTCCCCAAAAAAACCCACAACTCAGGTCTCATCAAGTGAAAGACACCAAACTCAAATTGAGAGATATTCCATAAAATAGCTAACCAAACTGTCAAGATCATCAAAAGCAAGGAAAGTCTGAGAGACAGACACAGTCTAGATGAGCCTAAGGAGACATGAAGACTACGTTTAATGGGGTATCCTGGGTGGGAGAGGGGACGGAGTGGGGAGGACGTGAAGGAAAAAGAAAGGAAATCGGAATACGGCGTGAACTTTAGTTAACAATTACATATCAATATTGGTTGTAACAAATGTACGATGCTAAGTAAGGTGTTAACAGTAGAGGAAACTGGGTGTGTGGAGTATAGGAATTCTGTGTACTATGTTGGCAATATTTCTATAAATTAAAAAAAATTTTATAAAATAAAATGTTTATTTTTTAAAAATGAGAAATGGATTTGAAGAGATACTTTGTCAAAGAAGACATACACGTGGCTAATAAGCACACAAATAAGCACACAAAAGATCCCTGGTATCATTATTTCTCAGCAAATGCAAATTAAAACCACAGTGGGATATCACTATACTTTCCCTAGAGAGGTTACAATGATAAAGACTGGTAGCAATGAAGGAATCGGAATTTTTATACACTTCTGGCGGGAATGAAAAATTGCATAATGACTTTGGAAAAGAGTTTGGGTGTAGTTTACCGTTACAGGTACACTCTCATATGATCCAGTCACTTCACTCCCAGGTATTTTCCTAAGAGGAATTAGGATATAGATCCACATAAAGACTCGTACATGGATGTTTGTAGCCATGTTATTTGTAATGAGTCAAAAGTGGAAATAACCCAAATATCTGTCAAGTGAATGGATGAGTAAGTAGTGAGATATCCTTGTAACCGAATGCTATTCACCAGTGAAAAGAAACAAGCCACCGTGACACCAGGGATGAATCTCAGACACAGCGGGCTTAGCCAGACACAAGAAGGTACGTGCTGCCTTATGCCACGTATATGACATTCTAACAAATCTCAAGGAATAAAGAGCAAATCAGCAGTTGCTGAAATGGGGAGCAGGAATTGACTTCGAAGAGGCAAGAGGAGACTTTTGGGACAGATGAAAATGTTCTATATCTTGCATGTGGTGATCTCATGAGGGGATGCATTGAACCCTGTATTTACAATGAAGCAATTGTCTTATTTACATATACTTCAATAATTTTTTTTTAATTAGAGGGAGTCCCAGCAGGAATTCTGAGAATGGTCTTCTGAGGCCCTTTAGGGATGACAGGTCAACTTGTTCTGCTCCATGGCCCTCCCACCATCCCATCCCATCCACACCACACTCACCAGCACCCCAGAGAGCAAGGGAGCTGCTTCATATATCCTCCTTTAAGACTGAGGGTTCCTCCTCAGGTGATTTTGGAAGGCAGAAGCTCTATGGAGTCACCTATGCCAGTAGGGCTCAAAGAGATTTTGTAGTGTTCATGGAAGACAGAGGAGGAAGGGGGCACACATTTCTCAGCCTCCATGACTTTCAGAAGGCGCAAGGAAAGACCCCAGTGCCTGATGGGAGCACACACTAGCAGACGGGAGGGGTAGAGTCTCCTGGGTGGGAGCCAAAGGGACACGCAGCCGCCCCTCTGTGGTAAAGGAGTGCTCCATGAGATGAGTGAGACACAAACGTGTCCTCAGGAAACCACACATACAGTTTCCACGGAGACTCTAGAGCAGCAGATGCCATAAAAATAAAGTGGCATCAGATCAGGACCCAGTCATGCACCCACAACGGAAACTCTCAGGCAGGCACAAAAAGAGGATTTCTCTTTCTTTTTATTTTTTTAATTTGTTATTATTATTATTTTTTAATTTGATAGACAGGGATCACAAGTAGGCAGAGAGGCAGGCAGAGAGAGAGGAAGGGAAGCAGGCTCCCTGCTGAGCAGAGAGCCCAATGCGGGGCTTGATCCCAGGACCCTGGGATCATGACCTGAGCCGAAGGCAGAGGCTTTAACCCACTGAGCCACCCAGGCACCCCAGGATTTCTCTTTCTTCCCTGCCATGCTCAGAGTTGGAGATGGTAGGGCAGACAGTGTTCATAGACAGGAAGCTTGGAACTATGAACAGTGATAGCTAATAATATTGAATTTTGACAGAGGAGTCAACTGAGAGGGTCTAAGGCTTTAACAACCAGAGTAGATTAGACCAATCAGCAGACTAGACTAAGGTTTAAACAAGAATAGGAGAAAAGTAAGATGCATGCTCTGGGTGGATGGGAACATTCAGAGTTCTGAGAACACAGTAAGCTTCATTTTAAAAATATTTGCATTGGTACACCTCGGTCCAAATGTTATATTTACAGACGAATAGTATTTTTATAATATACTGTTTTGTAACCTGCTATTTTCACAGGGACATTTGTCCCTGTCAATATATAGTCTTCTACTACGTACTTTCTAATGTCGATGTAGTGTTCCTTCATATAAATGTACATATTTTACCTAACTAGTAGCTTATTGTTGGACATGAAGGCTCTTCCAATTTTTGGGTGTTATAAATAAATTTGATGAACAGTCTTGCACATGTATCTTTTCACACATCTCTAATTATTTCCACGAGATAAATTCACAGTTAGGGAATTGCTGGGACATAGGATATTCACATTTTAAGGCTTTTAACAGCCTTTAGAAAGTTCATACCAATTTACACTTCCATTAGAAATCAACCATTTTTAAATCTATTTTTCTATCTATCTGTACCTCTATTCTGGCTCAGTTACGATTCAGAAGGGCTAAAAGAAAAGGTCACAAAGGGCGCCTCGGTGGCTTAGTCGGTGAAACATCCGATTCTTGATTTCAGCTCAGGTCTTGATCTCAGGGTGGTGAGTTCAGGCCCTGTGTGGGGTTCCGTGCCGAATGTGGAGCCTACTTAAGAGAAGAGAAAAGAAAAAGAAATGGTCATAAACCTATTTCCATTTCATTATTATGGCATAGGGTGAATCCTGCGCTAGTAGAATAAGCAACACTAGTAGTGTTGGAGTTTATCCTTAGTTTAACACAAAAATGGTCATGTCCACATAATAGTAACATAATAGTAACAGCAATGACGGTAACTTTACTGTGACATTATTATGCCACAGCTAGCATGTACAGTATTTTACTGGTATTTACAGTCCTATGAGATAATAAGTACTATTATTCTTTCCATTTTATTTTATTTTTTAAAGATTTTATTTATTTGTTTGTTTGTTTGTTTTAGAGAGCGCCTGCACGTGAGCTCTGGGAGGGCCAGAGGCAGAGGGAGATGGGAGAGAATCCTGAGATGACTCTGCCCTGAGCATAGAGCCCTTCAACAGGGTTCTACACGGGGCTGCATCTCACAACCCTTAGAGCATGACCCTGAGCTGAAGCCCAAGAGTTCGACACTTAACCTACTGAGCCACCCAGGTGCCCCTATTCTTTCCAGTTCAAAAAAGAGGAAATTCTGTCGTCAGAAGGGTAAGTGCATTGGTGAATGCATTTTCTTTGTATTAATATGTGTCAGCATAGCCTGGACTGTCTTAGTATCTCTGCACATTGTTATTTCTGTTAATTTGCATGACATCTTACTGAGTTTATTTTCTCTATGACAGATTAAACACTGACTCATGGGACCTACTGAACTGTTATGTCAGGCTGCTGCTGGGCCAGTGGGCTCCTTGTGCTCAGCCAGCCCAGAAGGAGCCCTTCTTGGTGGTGCTGCTGTCACACAGTGGGGAGGGGGCAAGGGGTGTTTGGAGGGCACAGGTGACCACAGGGGCTTCTTCTCCCTTAATGGTGAATGGGCACATGCCGCAGCCTGGTTGAGGAAGGTATGAGGGTCTGGGTCTCGGATCCCCACAGAAATGAAGATTTGGGTTGTAGCCCTGGGTAAGCCATTAAGTCTCTGCTCTTTGTCCCACGCTCTGCTCTGAACGTGAAATACTGTGCTTGTGGTCTCCGAGCCCACTGCAGCAACATTCTGTAGACGGTCCCTCACTTCACCTTGAAAATGGGAATAGATTATAGCTCTAATTCCCAAGCACAGTGTTGTGACACACTGTCCCAGTCAGTTGTGAAGTTTGCCACAGCAAGAAAATTCTATGGTTTGCACATGGGGTACTTCTCAAGTCAATTGGAATGGATCTAAGATTATCCTGGCGTGGAGGTCACCCTCGCTCCCAACCATTCCAGCGTGCTTTCAAAGAGGGACAGAAGCAGGAAAGGAGGAGGAAGACAAGCAATCTGCAGCTTCTCTTACCTCTGGATCCGGGGAGTGGGTGGCCCATACCTAAGCCGGTTTCTAGAAGAAAAGCATCAGGAACCACAGCTCCAAACCAAAGGAATAAAATGGAATAGGAAATCAGATGACAGAAGGGTGGGAAAGGTGTTTTTTTTCTGAATACAATAGAAAAAAGCTTTCAAGCATTTTCAGTTCCAGTATTCTTTCCTTAATTAGTATCAAGAAGCCAAATTCAATTCCTTACCAAAAAGAGACAAGACAGCAGGCAGAGATGGTGAAAGTACCATGTTTACTCTTGAGCACGTCAGAGGCCATCAAGATGGCCATGAAAAGAATAGGACCTCCTGAAAACCTTGTTGTTCAAGACACATTTTCTCATCAATGAACAGCTTACCAAGGCCAGATAAGCAGCATGAAAGGGGGGAGGGAGGGGAAGAAGGTTTCCACTTGTTTACTGAGAGAGTTGTTCTTAATAATTCATTTGCTTATAACTTCCCAAAGGAAATTACCATCCCTGGCCCATGTCTGGTGGGAGAGATCTGCTCTCACAGACTGGGTTATCAGTACTCTTGCTTTCTGGCGAGCAGTTAGAGTCACTGTTTCTTAACGAGGTCAAGGCCATGGACTACACATCTAATTAGACATTTAAGTCATCGTTATTTCTTAGTTACAAACTGGATGCCTTCTCCGTGCTAAACATCTCTCAGTGTAATGCTTATGTTCAGCAAAAGCCCAGCTTCTGTTGGAGAAAACAACTCGAGGTAGTGTCATTTCAGTGTATATCTTGGTGGACAAATCCCAAATCACTGTTATTTTTCAAAGAAAAAAAATCCTTTTTTTCCTATTTAAGGGCAGCCTGATGAAAGCATTCCTAACTCTCAAGCTCCTCTTATTGTTTACATGGCTGGCCCTCCCCGTTCTTACATGCATCTTGCCCCCAGATGGCTTTTGTTGGAGATTAATATCAAAAGAGCATCCACCCATGATGTAACAATCCTCTGGTTTCGAGGATTTTTTTATGTGGAATGAATTTTCTTTAGTGCTTTTGCTCCCCCCCTTTTAATGAAAGTCACATATATGCACTGTAGAAATAATAAAAAATGCAGAAAAGTGTAAATTTTAAAATTAAACCTCCTTGAGTCAACGTGGGAAGAATTGTTTAAAGGAACTATCACTGAGTACCAAAGCAGTTTTTAGCATTTAAGTGATTTGATTAAATTATGGATAATCCTCTGATTAAACACTATATTGTAGGAATGATTCATAACCATCTCCTCATGCCATTGTTTTCACCTAGCTGTTTATTTGAAAAATCATGATGGCTGTTTTCTCTTGCATAAATGTCAATCTCTGCTGAGAAATGCCATCAGATGCTTTTCTGCAAATCATAGTTTGGAGTGTATTCTTCTTTAGAAAATTACCAGCATTAATTTGAATCTCCCTGACGGCTAGTGATGATGAACATTTTTTCATGTGTCTGTTAGCCATTCGTATGTCTTCTTTGGAGAAGTGTCTGTTCATGTCTTCTGCCCATTTTTTGACGTGATTATCTGTTTTGTGTGTGTTGAGTTTGAGGAGTTCTTTATAGATCTTGGATATCAGCCCTTTGTCTGTACTGTCATTTGTGAATATCTTCTCCCATTTCATGGGTTGCCTCTTTGTTTTGTTGACTGTTTCCTTTCCTGTGCAGAAGCTTTTGATCTTGATGAAGTCCCAAATTTTCGCTTTTGCTTTTGTTTCCTTTGCCTTTGGAGCCATATCTTGAAAGAAGTTGCTGAGGCTGATGTCAAAGAGGTTACCTCACATTGAGGTCTTTTAACCATTTCAAGTTTATCTTTGTGTATGGTGTAAGAGAATGGTCGAGTTTCATTCTTCTACACATAGCTATCTAATTTTCCCAGCACCATTGATTGAAGAGACTGTCTTTTTTCTACTGGATATTTTTTCCTGCTTTGTCAAAGATTATTTGACCATAGAGTTGAGGGTCCATATCTGGGCTCTCTACTCTGTTCCACTGGTCTATGTGTCTGTTTTTATGCCAGTACCATGCTGTCTTGGTGATCACAGCTTTGTAGTAAAGCTTGAAATCAGGCAGTTTTGTTTTTCTTTCTCAACAATTCCTTAGCAATGTGGGGTCTCTTCTGATTCCATACAAATTTTAGGATTGTTTGCTTCAGCTCTTTGAAAAAATGCTGGTGGAATTTTGATTGGGATGGCACTGAAAGTATAGATGGCTCTAGGCAGTATAGACATTTTAACAATGTTCATCATCACTAGCCATCAGGGAGATTCAAATCAAAACCATATTGAGATACCACCTTACACCAGTTAGAATGGTCAAAATTAACAAGACAGTAAACAACAAGTGTTGGGGAGGATGTGGAGAAAGGGGAACCCTCTTACACTGTTGGTGGGAATGAAAGTTGGTGCAGCCACTTTGGAAAACAGTGTGGAGATTCCTTAAGAAATTAAAAATAGAGCTATCCTATGACCCTGCAATTGCACTATTGGGTATTTACCCCAAAGATACAGATGTAGTGAAAACAAGGGCTGTATGTACCCCAATGTTCATAGCAGCAATAGTCACAGTCACCAAACTGTGGAAAGAACCAAGATGCCCTTCAACGGATGAATGGATAAAGAAAATATGGTCCATATATACTATGGTCCATCAGAAAGGATGAATACCCAACTTTTGTATCAACATGGATGGGACTGGAGGAGATTATGCTGAGTGAAATAAGTCAAGCAGAGAGATACAATTATCATATGGTTTCACTTATTTGTGAAGCATAAGGAATAACACGGAGGACATTGGGAGATGGAGAGGAGAGGTGAGATGGGGGAAATTGGAGGGAGAGATGAACCATGAGAGACTGTGGACTCTGAGAAACAAACTGAGGGTTTTAGAGGGGAGGAGGGTAGGGGGTTGGGTGAGCCTGGTGGTGGGATTATGGAGGGCACATATTGCATGGAGCACTGGGTGTGGTGTATAAACAAGGAATTCTGGAACACTGAAAAGAAATTAAAAAAAAAATTATCAACATTAAATATTACTGGCCTTGTAACAGAAAGAGACTGTAATAATTCTGGAAATTCAACATTTCAGGGCACCTGGGTAGCTCAGTCAGTTGAGCATCTAACTCTTGGTTTCAGTTCAGGTCATGATCTCAGGGTCACGAGATCAAGCCCCATGTTGGGCTCTGCACTGGGCGTGGAGCCTGCTTGAGATCCTCTCTCTTCCTCTGCCTCTGCCCCTTGCCACTACCCCACCCCATTCTCTCCCTTTCTCTAAAATAAATAAATAAATAAATAATAAAATATTTCAGAAGAATGTTGTGTAAATAAAACCAATAATAGTTACCACTCGAAATCCTTATGCTATACACCTTAAACTTACACAGTGCTGTGTGTCATTTTATCTCAATAAAACTGGGGGGAAAAGATTTATACATACATAAATATTTACCACGTGAAGAGATTAAAAGGAATTGGTTATCTTAATCCAACTCTTCTATTTTCTAAATGGTGGAACTGAGGTCCAGAAATGATTGGTGACATGTCCAGGGTCAAATCTGAGTGAATTAATTGTAGCCCTCAGATGAGACTTCAGGGCTCTTTGCTTTGCTAGTTCATGAATAGTGAACATGGTTTCCTTTGGGGGTGGTGAAAATGTTTGGGATATAGATAGAGGAGGTAGTGGAACTCAGTACCACTGGACTGTATACTTGAAAATGGTTAATTTTATGTTATGTGAATTTCACCATAATAAAAATATAGTAAAGAAAAAAAAAGGAATTAGTGAATCTCAGCACTTAGGACTGTTTATACCTAACACCTTAGAGTCCTAATTATTCAATATCCCTGCTAATCATAACTATGAGAAACTTGATTTCAAAATGGTGTGATAGAGAAATGAATTTCAACCATTTTCACCTTTCTTGCTTTGCTTTGGTAGTAGCAAACTTGAGTCATAGTTCTACTCTTGATAAGTCAAAGTGGTTGGTCAGTTGGTTGCATCTCCCATTTCAACATACACTAGGGAAAACACCACACTTCCATGACTCTAAAGCAGAGGAGCTTCTTTGGCATAACATAATGATTTTCAGTTCCAGTCCAATTTTAAAATTTTCCAAGAAAAGAAGACAAGAAAATAGAATGAGGAAGGAGAGGAGCAGCTAGTGTCTACTTCATTAACTGAGCAGATCTCTGTAGGTAAAGGGTCTGGACATAGCCGGTGATCCATTCCTCCTTTATAATTGGGAGCCTCCCACAAAGGCAAGACTGCATCCTACAGAGGCCCTGGAAGGAAATAAATAATCCATCCCCCCCACCCCCCTTCTGACTCAGGAAAGAATGATCTGTTGCCAAGAGCTGGTATTTCGGACAGCACTGCCTGGCCAGATGCCAAACTATGAGGCGGGATGTTGGAGTTCTTGATCTGGAGGATTCCAGAATGGTAGGAAGACTCTAGAGGTGTGCACCTCTCATGGAATTTAGAGGAAAGTGTAACAGTAGCCCAGTGATTGCTCTTTATGAGAAGCTTGTGTGTGTCTGAGAGAATGCCTTAACCTCCACGAGGAAGAATGGCACAGGAAAGAACCAGATCTATTTTTTTCCCTGTTTACTTGCAGATTCGCTGTGTGTGATCTTGGACAAGTCACTTCATCTCTCTGGATCTTTAGTTTCCTAACAGCTGTAATGCGATCCTTTCCAACTCTGAAGCTCTGTGATTGTCTTCCTATGTGGGCCTGGAAAGCACAGGGCTGCTGGGTAACCCTGCGAGCCCTATTTCAGCCAAGAGCTATTGCTGCTTGGAGCTCACACACTCCCTGTTTTATAACAAGAAAAACGTATGTTGCTGTCTCCTTGTTTTCTCGTTCCATTTT
Source organism: Lontra canadensis (assembly GCF_010015895.1). NCBI lineage: Eukaryota > Metazoa > Chordata > Mammalia > Carnivora > Mustelidae > Lontra > Lontra canadensis. The sequence continues at coordinate 8,674,723 of NW_022631000.1, forward strand.
ACTCAAAACAGTACTAATGCTTACCTTTTTGACTGTGGAGGTGACAACAAAAAGGTCATTGCCATGGGAAAATGACAAACCAACCAAAGTTCCTTTTGAAGTCTCCTTCCCATCTGGGTGGACAGCAGCCTTTGCTCTTGCTACCTGACTTTGGGCGGGTAACTTCTCCTCAATTTCTTCAAGTATAGAATGGGGATAACAATAGAACATAACTGATAGGTTCCCTTAAGGATTTAATGAGGCAACACATGTAAAATGGCTAGTAGGATGCCCGACACATAACAAGTACTTGATAAACATTAGCTTCTATCAGTATGTTTCACATAAGCCCAGAAGGAAAGTCCAAACGCTGAGTTCTAGGTCTCAAGGGGGAAAAACATTGAGGTGGGGTGGGGTGGGGGGCATCTTTCTTGGTCTTCTGTTTTCGCATATAGTTGACCCTACTATACTTCATGGTCCCATAAAGGTAACAACAAAAATGTGACAAGCTTCCCCTTCCCACACTATTCATGTGAAGCCATACGCATGTCCGAGCTAGCAGTATAAAATCGCCGATGACCACTATTCACACCTTGGCAAGAGGAATCATGTTTTGGAATAACTAATAATATTTCAAAGTCAAGTCACTCTTTCCTAGAGAGGGTTGGAGCCCCGGCATTTGGTGACAGTTCAGTACAGAGCCCTTGGAGGCAGGGAGTAGGTGATATTAACCTTCGGAACAGAAGGCGCAGCACAGGCCTGTGCCAGGGCACCCAGAGGGATTTAACATTCCGCGGCTCCCTGCCTCCCTCCCTCCCCCACGCCTCGACTTCCGCAAAGTGGTTTTTGAAACCCAAGTACAGCCCCAGTGCTCTGTGTAGGTGGTGACGTGGGCGGGGATGAAATGCAACCTTTATTTTCCTGACTGCCCGTCATCCAATTCCCCGTTTTCCTCTGACTTTCATGAGTGGTGAGGTCATCCCGGCGCAGGAAAATCAAACTCCTATTTTTCAGACCCAATGAAGGCCGGCATTGTGTGTCTGCGTAAACAGAGGCCAGACGGGCAGGGCGGCGGGGACGCGAGTGGCCCGCCCCCTGGCGGTCGCCTGGGGCAGTGGTGGCCCGAGCTCCACCTCCGGGAACCGCGGCGGGGAGGCGGAGAGGGTGCGTGCTAAAATGTAAGTTAAAATTAGATCAATAGTCAGCTCGGCTCTCTCAATCAATGCTTCGCAGGGCGAGCGTACGACCAGCTATTTATAAGCTAAACCCGGCATTATCTTCCTCTTTTAGGACGCGCGGATCCATTACTGCGCGCGGCGGGGGAGCGGATGCTGCCGGGAGCTGCCGCCGGCCACATCTCAGCCCCGCGGGCTGGCCGCGGCGTCATCCAGCCTCCGATCCGCGCGAGGTGGGGAGTGGGAGGAGACCTCCCGACCCGGGACTCCCCCCGCCCCCCGCTCTCTCCAGGACTCCTTCCCCGGCCTGCCCCCCAAAGGCTCGCTCCCGCCCGTTCTTTACCTCTATGGGCTCCTTGGTGTTTAAACACAGGCGGCCCCAAACGCAAACAATCATCAGGGGCTCTCCTGCGGACGCAGAGCGCACACCGGCCGCTTACACCTTACAGCCTTACAGGGCTTGACGGCCCCTTGAAAAAGGTTTCCAGCCCAGCTGCCTAGAGGAACTGCATTACTCAGTCCTTGCTCAGGCAGTTGTTGCTGTAAATAGCTGCGACCTCCCTCCACCCCCGTGCGAGCACGGATGGGAATGGATTTACAGCCATCTGTCTGATCACGTTGTATTTAAGGCCTCGGTGAGAGGGGAGTGTGCTCCATCCAGCCCATCCGTGCTGGGACAACAGGGCATTCCCAGGCCCGTTTGCCCCAGTGGGTGGAAGTCGTCTCCCATGTATGAAGAAATGTCCACAGTGGTATTTCTGTTGAAGTTGCTAAATGATTTTCATTTCTCAAAAGATGCTCCAGAAAAAAAAGGCATAATCTGATTCTGCACCGCCGCCTCAGAAACACAAGATCAAATCATAGTTCTGGGGGAAAATGTAGGCATTCTAGTCTTAGAAATGCATATAGCAAATGTTATATATGTATTTATATCGCTTTTCTTAATTTTTGCTTTTCTCTTTTTTACTATTTCTTTAATAAGCATGTACTATAGAGAGCCAAATAATTTTAATAGTAGCTTAAATGTACATTAGGTGTATTTATAGAATTAATGTATTGTTTGACATAAAAGGATTTTGAACTAAAGATAGACAGCAATGCGTTCTTCATTTAGAAACAACTTTTCCTTCCTCTTCAAATTCTGGTTGGCTTACCACCAAAATATATCCCGCATCTGTTCTTTTCTCCACATCCAGCCGGCCTTTAGCTTGGTCACACGTCACCATTCCTTATCCTTTTACCTGGACTGCAAAAATCTGGTCTTTCTGGCCTACCCACTCCACAGAGCCACCAGACTGCTCTTTTAAAATGTAAATCAGATGTAACTATCTTTTCTGCCTGAAGGCTTCCTTGGCTCCCCATTGCGCTTCACTTAGAGCCCCAGTTCCTCACCGGGACCGGAATGGGGTGTCTGGTCTGGCGGGGATCCAGCCTTGCTCCTCTGTCCTCCATTCTCGCTCTCTCATTTCTCCCATTTCCGCAGAGCGTGATTTGCGGGGGGGGGGGGGGGGGGGCGCTTTCTTTCTGAGGTTCCTTCCAGCCCCAGAGTCCTAGCTCCCGCTCTCCGCTCTATGCAGAGTTCTCTCTCAGAAGCTCTCCTCAGAGCTGCCTCCTCCTCAGCTCAGATAACGGATACCTTAGCTGACCACTACTTTTCCAGAACTCATCATCACTTTACCTTATTTTATTTGCAACAAAGCAGCTGAACCGAAACTTCTTTGTTTATCCTCTGGCTTACGAGCTTCTCCCTTTTCACTCAAAAGAACAGAAGCCCGTTGAAAACAGGCCTTTAAAAAAATTTCTCTTCTCCACTCTTTTGTTGGGTTCTACAACAGTGCCTGGCCCACAGCATTACTCAATTATCTATTTCTTGTATCAATTACTGGGTGTGATTTCTTAATGTCTATAGAATTATGCATAGTCTGCCTTGAATCTTCTAGTCATTTTTATATCCATATGCTTCCTCCTTTCAAGTGTGAACTCCTTGAGGCAGGATCATGTTTAGTTCACTTTATTCTCCATGGCCTTTTGGAGTCTGGCACGCCACACGCGTTTAATATATTTATTAGATTGACTTGCAATAAGTGAATGGGTAATAAGCGGATACAATAAGACTCCACCCCACGTGTAACTTTCACCAGGAAAAATATTTTGATATCCAAAGAGATAAATTGTTGCTTTGATCCTTATAGTACCACACACATGCACACGCACAGCACACACACATTAGCTTTCAATATTTCAAAGAATGTTCATATCCATTATTTTATTTGATCTTAATACCAGCTCTGCGAGATAGCCCTTATGATCTACACTTTACAAATGCAGGAACTGAAGCTCGGGGCACGAATTGACCTCCTCCAGCTTGAGCAACTAACATGAAGCGGACAGGAGGAGAGCTTGTTAATTTCAACATCCACACATAAGGATGCGTAAAAACACACATATGTACATACATACATACATGTCCACATTCGCTGGTATTTTTTTGTCTCCACCACACTCGCAGTTGGGACCAGATGGGATCATAAATACAAAGTATCTTGAATGGAATCTGGCAAGTGACAGGCTCCCAGTAAATGACCATTCCTTCCTCTTGCCTGCACTACGGTTGCCATAATCTCTCCATCCCAATAAAGAAGAATGCATCTGTCTTCACTTTGTTCTTTTTATTACTAGACTAATTTCCAGGATCCTTCTTATTGTGAAATATTCATGTGTAATATTAATTGGATGCTTTCACAGATCTGAACAATAGCAAATGAATTCTTCCTAACTGGCAACCTATTGCTCTTTCATCTTTTACTCTGAATACAAACTAGTGAGAAATGTTTATGAATACCGGCCAGAGCCCAGCTTAGCTTAAGTTATACAGTTCAGTGTCAATGAGAGAACGGCACATTAAACATGCTAAAGCTTATTAATCACGAACAAACACTAAACATAGCACAACCAGAGAGGTCAAGTAATGTGCAAAATTGGTTTTACAATAGGCAAAATAAATCAAGAGCTCATTCTGATCATTCATTCATTCATTTATTCATTATTTGTTGAATATTTTTTATGTGCCAAGCACTGTACTAAGTGTTGGGAACACAAAGGCAAGAGACAATAATCCATGAAGTCTCTACCAATATAGGTCTAGTAGAAAAGATAGACTTCAACCAAATAATCACACAACAGAGATCAATGTTGTGAGAGACAGAACAGGAGGAACCGACATGGGAAATTCAGGGGAGACTGCCTGGAGGAAGTGAGGATTAAGCTGAACTAGGTCCTTGGTGAAGGCCTGGCTCAATGCCACCAATGGTTACTAAAGAAGAGGAGGAAATGATCAGACACGTAAATAATAAAAGTGGTCACTAACTTTTGCATTCTTTCACTTAACAAGTATTCCTTAAGTGCCTACTAAGTGTCAGATAGTTGTCTCGGTGCTATGGGCTATGGTAACGGTCAAAGACAAAAATCTCTGCCTTCATGGGCTTGTATTGGTGTGGGAGGAAACACACAACAGACTGATAAAGGACTTTAATGGAAAAGAATATTAAGTGGGGACTTCTTCTAAGGAAAAATGTAAACCAAGGAAGTAAGACAGGGAAGTGTGGCAGGGTAAGAGAGGGAGGTTCAGTCTTCCATGGCCCAGTCCCATATGCCTTCACTGAATAATGCATTTGAGCAAGACCTGCCGGTGGTAATGGAGCAAAGCCATGCTGATCTGAGGGCTGGCGTGGTGGTTGCGGAGGGGAGAACTGTCCAGGAGGAGGACTCTATCAGTATAACAACCCTGGGATAGCAGCATAACTGACTGGTTTGAGGTGAGAGGAGACAGGTGTGTCCGAAGTCAGTGGAATAAGCAAGACGTTAGCTAGTTGATGAGCTCAGGGAGGTAAGGGATCTTAAGGGACATGATAGGTGATTGGGAAGTTTTTGGCTTTTACTCTCTCTGCAGTGGGAAGACACTGAAAACTTTTGAGCAAATGATAGACATTATCTGATTTATGTTTTAATAGTCCCCTGGACTGCTGCATAGAGAGCACTCATGTTGCAGGCCATGTGCTAAGTGTCTTAAGAGATGACCTCATTTTATCCTCACAGTTCTGAGATGTACCCATTCTATAGGTGAGAAAACCGAGGTGTAGGGAGGTTAAGTACTTCCTCAAGGTCATGGGGCTAGTAACTGACAGTGTTGGCATTAAAAGCCAAGCAGTGTGATTTGAGCATCCAAGCCATTAGCCACAATATTAGAGTCCCCTTCTAAGGGAAACTGGGATCTTGGCTGGTGGTAATGAGAGGAGAAATTATACCTATCACACATTGAGGGTTTTCTAGTCACTGTCTTGGTTTTTCTCATTAATTTTATTTATTCTCACAAAACCCCTATCAGATAAATATTGTTACTCTTATTATAGATAAGGGAGCTGAGGCTCAGAGAACTTACCTAGGTAAGCTCAGTTTATAATCAGATACTAGAACTCAAACCTGGGGCACTTCCTCTTCAAAGCCTTTGACTTACTCCTCCCAGATAAATATATTAAACTTTAAAATCTATTTATTGTAAAGAACCTATAATTGAGTCTTGTGTTTTTAAAATAATCCATTTTATCTTTCTTTTTTGATTGGATGCTTAGTCCATGTATTTCTATAATTACTGAAATAGTTTATTTAATTCTTTCTACTTGCTATATTTTTCTATTTTTTTCAATTTATAATTTGTTCTTCTATGCCTCCTTTTCTACCTGCTTCTGAAGTATTTATTTTTCATTTTTTTCTGTAGTATCTTTTTGTTCATTCTGGATTTTCTTGTAGCTTTTATCCTAGAAAGTTACTGTGCTTTTCTAGCTTCTCAGTATATACTGTAAGTCAACATTTTGCCACTTCACAAGTAAGTCAAGAAACTTTCAATAGTTTAACATCATTTAGATCCTCCTGTTCTTTGTGACACTATTTAACATTTGACTCCTACATTGTGTTCTCACAAATCTTTCCTCAAATTTTTGTTCTAAAGAGTTAGTGTTTAAAAAGAATTATACACATATTTATTCCTTCCAGTGTTCCTTATTCCTTCCCCAAATTTACTATTTCCATCTAGGATTATTTTCTTTCCACCTGAAAGTTTTCCTTTAGTGAATCTTATAGTGCCGTTCTAAAGACAAACTCCGTCAAAGTTTGTTTATTGGGAAATATCTATATTTTCACTTCAGTGTTGTACATTTTCACTTGATATAATTTTATTTGGTATTGCAGTTTCCTTTCAGGTTTAATGATATTAAAGCATTATCTTCTGGCTTCCATAGTTTTGTTTTGTTTTTGGCTTCCATAGTTTCTATCAAAAAGTCTGCTATCAGTCTTGTTACTTTGAAGGGAACGTGTCTCTTTTTTTCTTTGATTCTTTTCAGATTTTCTTCTTTGTCTTTAATTCTCAGCACTTTGTTTTGTTTTTAAGATTTTTAAAAAAAAAATTTTATTTATTTACTTATTTGACACAGAGAGAGAGATCACAAGTAGACAGAGAGGCAGGCAGAGAGAGAAGAGGAAGGAGGCTCTCGGTTGAGCAGAGAGCCCAATGCAGGGCTTGATCCCAGGTCTTTGAGATCATGACCTGAGTTGAAGGCAGAGGCTTAACCCACTAAGCCACCCCGGTGCCTCAAAGTTCTTAGCACGTTGAATGTGATGTCCCTAAATGTCACTTTTGGAGAATTCTCTGTTATCTCTACAACAACTGTTCTTTTTCAGTCCCCCTTCTCCTCTCCCTTTGGGACTTCAATTACATATAATACTGCCCTTTTTTTTTTTTTTTTTTTTTTTTTTGCTGTGTGCCACATGTCTCTTATATTTTATTCTGTTCTTTTCACTCCTTTCCCCTACTTTTGTGTTTCAATTTTGGATTTTTTTTTTTTAATTTTAAGTGATCTGGTCTTTGAAATAAAAATTCTGTGTTCTACATGCTATTAAACTTATTCAATTAATTCTTCAGTTTAGATGATATATTACTGTATTTTTTAAATTCTAGAATACCCATTTGATTTTTTTTAAAAATTTCAATTCTCTGTTGAAATTCTTAATCTTTTAATTCATTTCCCCTCTATTTTTAGATATAATAATCTTAATTATTTTAAAATCCTTTTCTGCTAATTACCACATTTGAATTATCTGTGGCTATGCTTCTATTATTTGAATTTTTTTCCTTTTGATTATCAATCACATTTCCATTCTCTTCTCATGTTAGTAATTTTGAATTGTACTATAGAAATTGGGAACCCAAAAACAAAATAAAATGCCAGAATGCTCAGATGAAATTCTCTACCATCAAAGGCTCCTCTAGTCCTCTGGTAGGCAGACAGCTACCAGATTAAGCTGGGTGTGAGGTTGGGTGGCAGCTTTTAGTAAATTTTAGTAAATAAGTCCATGCACCTCCGGTTTGTCTCTCTTCTTTGCAAAGGGCTTTCAGTGGGGAGCGTAGAAACTCCCTTTCTCCTTAGCTTTAACAGTTCTGTTCTTCAGAGGCTCTGAGCCTATGTTACAGATTTCCATTTCACATAGTTTTCAGAATCTGGTAAATGGTCTAAGGGAAAGAACTGTTGTGCATTCATTGCAAACCCTTATTCCTAGTGAGACTTTGTCTCCAAGGCACTGCAGACTAGAAAAAAATTTATTCTCTCTTTCTGGTTTGGCCCACATAACCCTTCCCTACCATCCCAAACTTAAAGGAATGAGTCTTGTATTTGGCACTTTTCTGTTTTCTAATCCATTACTCCAGTCCTACACATTCACCAAAAGTTCTGCTGCTTTCTCTTTTCCCCAGTAGGGTCCTGCTTGGCCCAATCCAGTCTTCAATCGATACCCGCAACGGGCAAATGCTCCTTGGGATGCAAATAGCTGGTGATTATAAGGTCACTTAGGAATTTTAGTTTATCTAATGTCTTTGTATCCATCTCCCTTCAGTGTCTTGAATGATGTTTGCAATGTACCTATTTTTTTCCTTCTTGGGACAGTGTGGCTGTTAGCCTGTTGTGACCTTTATAGTCTATCCAGAGTTGAAAGTCCTTCTTAGACATATGAAGGGTTAGAAACTTTAGAACTAGGAAGGACTTTGGCATTCACGTAGTACAACTACCTCCTTGACCATATAGAAAAATAGATGCTCAGAATGGTGACGTGATTTATTCAAGGCCCAAAACTAATGAGGCTAGAAACTAGATCTGCGCTAAGCCTGGAGGTGGGTTTTCTGATCCTAAGTCCAGTATTCAAGAGGACAAGATGGAGAGAGAGAGACAGAAAGAAAGAGAACATACCGTGGAAAGGACTCTACCTAACAAGGAGAGCAAATTTGGAGTCTTTGCTATAGCAGTCCAAGTGATCAGCCCTCAAAAATTCATGTTGGAAAACCTAGCTCAGGTCTTAGAAGTCAATTATAAAATCAAATACATACTTCTTTTTTTCCCCTACCTTGTTTGAAAACAGGATTTAGTATGGAGTGCCCAGTGATAAGAGCTCCTCTATGAAAGGTTACAGATGAGGCCCGCAGTGTGGGAATATGGAGAATAGGAAAGGCTGATAGCAAAAGGATGAGAATATTGCCCTTGGCAAGGGGATATTGACACTGTTGGAATTTCAGGGTGTCGTAGGTGTTGTAGGCTTAGGAATTTCTCTGCTCCACAGAGTAACCGAGATATCTTTTTCTGTGTAGGCAGAGTTTATCACTGTCACCTTCTTCCCTCTCTTATTGTCAAGCTAGGCAAGGTCTGAAAGGCAGGGATGAGAGTGTGCTGAATTAATGATGAGGTAGGACTCAGAACCGAGAGCTCAGAGACTCATCCCTTCCCAAGATGTTCCTAACCCTTCCACCAACGCACCAAGCTACTTTGGTCAGCCCTCGCCTCACACATGGGCTAGGAACAATCAACTGAATTTTCAGAAAGTCAAAATCATGTGATTTTTCTGCTTAATCGCTAATAATGGTGGTAGTATATCTAAGGTGTGTAGCATTTTGTCCTATTCTTTAAAAAAAAAATTTTTTTTTAAAGTTTGTTTAAGTAATCTCTACACCAAACCTGGACCTTGAACTCATGACCCTGAGATCAAAAGTTCCATGCTGTTCCAGCTGAGCCAGCAAGGTACTGACACCTGGTCCCTGATGGAAATGTTTTATCTCTGCATTAAGATTAGAAGCGGGGTTGCTAAGCAATTTAACTGTGTAAACAAGCAAGGGGGTGGGGCTCAGCATCAATGGGGAGTAGTAGGTTCAAACTTCTTAGAGGAACAAACTGCATTTAATGACATTATCTCATTATTGTCTACATGCAAATGTATCCTCTTTGTAAATGAATCACATCTCTTTATTAAGGAAGAACATCTTATTTATCATCCGTGTAGCAATTTCCGTGACAAAGAAAGCCCCATTTATTTAAGATTATCTACTATTGATAATAGCTAACATTTTTGAGTACTTGCTATATAGCAGGCATTTTCCTAAGCAAGGGATACTTTACTCAAGCTGTTGCATTTAATCTTTACAGTGTTTGTATGAGGTAGGTACTACTATTCTTCTTTTTAACAAGTGGGGAAACTGAGACTTAGCAAAGGTAAGTAACCTGCCCAAGGTCATATCATAAAAGATAGAGCGAAGGTTCCGTTGGATCCAAAAGCCCCTGTGTGAAGGATTTTGTACTTTTTAGAATGGTCTTTCCATGGTTCCACACTAAGTGGTGAACATCTTTGTTTTTCAGTGATGATCGGCTAGGGCTTTGTTCCCAAACAACTCTTTTCCTTCTTTTGGCTTGGCTCAGCCAGTCTTCTTGGGAACCGGCCTTCTCTCCCAGGTAATGGTGGTCAAGTGGCATTGCCTAAAACATGAAAAGGGGGAAATGAACGGGTTCTAGCACTTCCCTGACTAATGGGATCACTTAAGGTCCTTCACTTCATGGTTCCTTATCTGGAAAACTGGATTAGGTTCCCCACCTCCCCGAGTTGCTGGGGGAATAAAATACTGTGTGTAAAGTGCAGACACAAGACAGTATTTGTCAAATGTGAGTTGCCTTTTCTTTCCTGTTTCTATCATTTCTGCATCTGTATGAGAGGGATATGTCTCCTCACAGTCCCTTGTCTAGGTGGTTCCTGAGCACTGTTGCTGAGATCCAGACTTTTCATATATCTGGGAGAAGTTTGTAGGATGACTATTGTGAATTATCCTCCCTCCCCACGCAGCTCCCATAGAGAAATCCCATAATAACACACCCAAGACATAGAATTTAGAATTCCTTCTCTTCTTCTGGAGTCATCTGATGTTGAACAGCCGTCCCTGCATGGGGGGACATTTTCCTGCTGTGATAAATTTGTCTTGGTGTCGAACTTGAGTCACTGACCTCCAGGTGGAGCTGCATGAAAAAGATATAGAAGGGAGAAGAGGAAAAAAACAAAAACAAAAACAAAAACAAAAACACAAACCAGGTCGGTGCCCAGAAGAAGCAGATAGCTGAGAAAGACTCAATGAAATACCAAGATGGTGCATGGTCCTTCATGGATTTCCTTCATGGAAAACTGGAACGGATTCAGCCAGTTACAATTCTACGGGAATTTGGAGAGATGACCCATTTGCTCAGCCAGCCTGGGGTGGAATGCAAGAGAAATGAGACACGGTCTAAGGAGCTGGCGGTCTTGGTGGTAGTCTTTGGGAGTGGCAGCCTACAGACTGAAGGAAGGACAGCAAAAGATCAATTACGCTTCATGGCGAACTGTGATGCAGCCCAGGACATGGGGTCACAGGGGAGAGGAAGGCTGTTACTGTCTTTCCCATGGTGCTATATTCCAGCCTCGAATGTAGATGAGCGACATAGATGATCTCATCTCATTCAGTCTTAAAAACCAACCTTTGATGTGAGCCCATTTTGATGGGGAAGAAATTGGAGTGCAAAGAGATTAAACCTGGCCAGGACCCCCACAGCAAGTGACCTATAGGATTTCAACGTAGATCTGTCTGCAGAAAACACCTGTGCTCTCAGACGGCCTGAAGCCATTTGCTGGCTGTATGACTAAGCTCTTCTAACTTTCTTAGGCTTCAGTTTCTTTATGGGCTTGGCTGGAGATAATGCTCTTCTGGAATTATCTGGGAGTAACGCTTTGCCTGTCCTTTTCTCCGGCCACAGGCCCCTCACTTTGAGATATCTTCTGACAGTTGGTCATTTTTGTAACCTGATCACACTCCAAATAGTGTATGTTCAAACCAGGGTGGACACTGACCCAAGGGAAGGATGGAAGTAGAGAGTTACAGGTCCCAGAACTACTTCAATTGTGTCTGGTCTGTCCTAAAGACTGATTTGTTCAGTTTTTCTTAGATCTAGTGAGACTGTAGCTGAATCTTACAGTAATCCTCAACCCTCTTTCCTTCCTGTTTTTTCAGCTGAATTGAGCCTCTGTCACCTGCACCCAACAGATAGATCCATGACCAGAACAAATACTTCCCTCCAGGTTTCAGTGTGAGGAATCCACAAGATAAGGAAAATTACAAAGGGCAAATGTCTGAGACCATAGCTATTTATCTCAGTGAGTAAAATAGCAATTTGGCCTTTATAATTGGGTCCTAAGATTTTCAGTTTATGGAATGCTCCATTATGTCCAAAGGGAGATTTGCACAAATTTCACTTATACTCATCCTGCCAGGAGGAAACCATGGGGCTGATGATGGTCGTGTTAAACTAATGATAAAGCCCTCAAGTTCTCTGTGTTGGGAGAGAGTGGCTCCAGGCTGGTCACCCGGTAGCCACTTTAAGTCAGGTTTCCACTGGCTCCAGGGTGTACCCTGTAGAATCTTCTAGAGGGTGCTGTAGATTGCCTGACCAAAGGCGGACCACCTGACTGGCTGGCCGGCCGGCCATGCTGCTGTCTCCACTCGGGCGAAGGTCCTGAGAAGGGAGAGTAGCTGAAATCCAACACGCTCTCTCACCAAGGAGACTTCTTACTTGATTTGGTTTGATGACATTGACGGGTCATGTCTCTCAAAACAGCCCGACCCCCATTGCACAGGAAGGCAAACACAGCCTGAGAATACAAAGTTGCTTCTTCTAAGAAAAAAATAAATTTCACCCTGGACATTTTGAGACTGGGTTATTTAGTATCACAAATGCTTTGCCTTTGGGCGGATGATGCAGAAGGTTAGAAGAGCTGGTCAGAAACAGCATACTCTCTGCAGGCGGCGGTCCTGTTTGTCGCAAAGTTGCAGATTGTAGATTGTTTTATTTATCATGGACTTCAGGGGTCCAGGTCTTCTTTTGTTTTTGGATAATTTCAAAACCTCTTGGGTAGAGGGGAAGCCGGCTCAACCTGTTTCTCCTCTCAGACCGCACCCACCGACCCCCCACATTCTGCGGCTTTCTCTGCAGATGGCATCAACTCCCTCTTCACCCGCCAGTCAGGCAGCAGAGGAAGCCGTGTTTTTTTAGTGAGTTCTCCCCCATGGCTGCTTTATTACTTCACTGATAACATGTAAATCACCAGTCGGAGGGTGGCCTTTGGGTGAACCTCATTCGGAATCTCAATTGACTGATGCAAAAATGGCCAGTATATTCTCCTGCTGCTTTTCACAAATCTCACTTTTTTTTCAGCTTTTGCCAGTTAGGATCAGCTGTGATCCTTTAAAATAAAGTGCCTTCTGTTTGCATTATTAAGGAGTCCCTCCCCCAGCCTCCCTCCCCTGCAATAAAGCAGCAGGTCAGTGCTTACTGTCTTTGGGAGAATTTTGGAAAAGGTTCATGGGAGAGGGTCCAGCGCCATGCATGTACGATGCTGACCTTTCATTCATATGATTTCTCAGAAGAGAATGCTGAATCCTGCTTTGTGGTTTGTGTCCTTTTGCTGCTGATGTCTTCAGAAAAAGAAACTGCACCATAATCTGTTATCAGTGGATGACATCGGAGGCAACGCATAGAAGTCTGTTTTTGGAGCAGCCTTCTCCGCAGTGGGGGGAGGGGGAGGGGAAGTGGCACTTTCCCAGTTGCCTGCTCTGTTACCAGAATCTTGGTGGCACAGGTCATGTGGGGTCTACCTGGACCAGATATCTACTTACAATGGTCCTGAGTGGGTTAATACAAGATTTTAGGAATTCAACATTTCATGTCTACCAAGCCTGTGAGTGTTAAATACACACAAGTGTAACAATCTCCCTTTTCCCTGGATTTACTGTATGCCAGACATGAATCCTATCTCATCGTAGCCTCCGAGTAACCCCCTGAGTCCTAATAATGGTGACAATTTATTGACCTCTCGCTATGTGCCCACGGTTATTCCAAAGACCGTCCATGCACGAGTTCACTCACTGAATCCTCCCCATATCCTTATGAGGGGGGCACAATTTTTCAAGCCATGTTTAGAAATGTGGGAACGGAGCTACTCAGGTTAGGTAACTTGCTCAAGGCCATATAGCTGGCAGGTGGTGAAGCTGGGATTCAAACCCAGAGGTCTGACCTTGAGTTCCACGCCACAGACGACAACGGTCTCTGCAAAAGAGCCACGGTGAGCCAGCGAAGCGTTCCAGTTCCTTCTGGGACTAAAGGGATGAGTCGCTACCTCCACTCGGTCAGAACTCTTCTGCTCTCAGATTCTGCGGATTCTTATTGTGGCAGCAATGCTGTTTTTGCCATAGGCAGACTGTGCTGGAAGGGCAGCCGTGGCTCTTGTTGGGGCCTTGTGACTACCTGCAGAGTTTTCTCCAGCTCTGCCTGTGTAACCTCAGCTTTCCCTTTAAATACAGCCTTTGTCTGTTCATTTCTACAGAGATTGGTTCTTCCAATGCTTCCTGCAATATACCCGCTGCTAATTGCCAAGAAATGTCTTTCTCTGGGATTGTTTACATGGCTCTGTGGCTCTGTGTGCTCAGACGGTGCCCTCCATGCCCCGTCTGTGTTCCTCTCCTCTATTAGCATTCTCTGCCACGTGAAGACAGGATGCAGAAAGAGCCGCATTTTTCTGCCTTTGCTAGGAAGAAACATTTTCATATTGGGATTTCAGCAAAAAAGTGCCTGTCCAGTTGCACACCTCTATGGTACAATTCAATCTCCCCCACGAATAATAGCTCAGGAATGTTCTGATTAATTTTAAGCATTTTATATCTGGTATCAAGGAGATTTCCTAAAAATAGGAGTCCTGCCTTCTACATTGAGACAGAGCAGTCAAGGGGAATGGATGTGGACTTTGGAGTCCAGCAAACCCAGCTTTGCCTTTCAGTTCCAGCAGGCACCAGCTGTGTGGCCTTAGACCACTTACTGAAACTCTCTGAGCTTTTTTCTTCCCCCCCCCAAAAAAAAAAGAGAGAGAGAGAGAGAGAAGATCACTTCAGAGAACTTTCTGAGGAGCGTAAATGATAGTAGAAGTGATATTGCTGGCATAGACCAGATATGCAATTGTTTTTCTTTTCTTTTGTCACGTTTCCTGCCAATATTTCTGCCAATATTTGGCCATTACACTTAGCATCTCTGGAACTCATTTTAAAAAATGAGGTATCAGGATAAATTGACTGATGAAGCCTCGTCTAGCTCAAAGTGTCTCCTGTGTCAATCTTTGTAAATGTGCTGGGTGCTTTCCTATGTGATCTCATGCTGTCCTCTTAACAAATCTTTGAGTTAGGCCCTGTTATAATTCCCATTTTGCAGATGAAGACACTGAGGCTTGGGCAGAATGAGTCACTGGTCAGGGTTACTTAACAAGCAGTCTGCTAGGAAATGAGGATTTGAACCCGGAGTCTACATGCCAGGTCAGTGGGCTGAACTGTGGGGCTCAGAGCCAAACCCAGTAAGTCCTTGAAAGATGGCGACTCCACCGTTGCTCTCAAGTCTGGTGAGCGCTCAGACCATGCACCAGCTACACGACCATGTGGTGGGCTATGTCCTGCCCAGCAGGTGTATCGGCAGGACATAATCCAGAAAGATCAGAACTTCACTGCAATGATAGGACCGTACCACAAGCAAGACACAAGTAGAAGACAAGGGGTTCCCGCATCGCTGGCTGATGGGCCAGACGGCTCGCCGGCCGCCTAACCAACCTGGGCTGTAGGTACTATGTATGGTGACCACAGAGACTGAATTGACTCCTAATGAAATTCTTGGCGAGCATCTCTGCGTCACTCCCCGGGGAGACCAGGGCTCTTTCTGGAGCCTCCACACTCCCTTACCTCATGTCGGATCTGTAATATGCCGCGGGTTTAGCAACCAGCTAACCAGACTCGTTAGGACTGTGTTCTGAGTAAGAGTCAGCGTCCTCTCAGGAAGTCTGCCCACCCAGCGCTCCGGGAAGTGTGAGTACTTGGAACATACGGTATTTCTGTGTCATCAGAGAGAAGGAAAAGCCATTCACAATAATGGGAAGCCTACCTAATGTTTAAACTAATTTGCACACACAAATACTTCGGTGTTTGTGCCTGCTATACCCACCTTTGGCTCTGTTTAAATGTTCTGTTCTTTGCTGATCTCAAACGCAGTTTTTCAGAGAGTAGTCAACTTTGCCATGGAACGTGCCTAAAACACCGGCTGCTGACTCCTGGCAATCTTATTGTTGTATCTTTCAGAAAACACTGGCATTACAATTATCCATTGGTAGAAAGCTAATACCCGCTTTGGGGGCTTTGTTAACTTTTTTTTTTTAATCTTCTGCCTCTGTATTGGGTTATAGTTTAGCAATATTTCAGATACACTCAGGGGCTTAGGTGATGCTAACGTGCTATTTTCTTTAGCTTATTGAATAAAAACTCACCCATCAGCAGTGTTTCAGGTCCAATTGAATTCTTATTTCACTTTAAAACCTTAACAACCACCAGGAAAATTGTGCAGTAAGACCACAAGTGGAAGCCGACATCTTTCATCAAAGAAACTCAAAATACTTCCCATTCATTAAACCCCACCACACTGTAGACCAGTTGTATGCTGCCTTTTTTTCTTTAAAAGAAAAAAAAAAATCAATGCAAGCAAGTAGGTGACAGATGTGCACAGCAGAGGAAAATGAAAACTTCTTGAGGAAATAAATTTGAGTTCTCAAGTAGCAAGGGCATCTACTCTCTCTTAATAAAATGATATTCTGGTCCCTGATCACATTCAACTGCTCTTCGTACATTTAGAGCTGTTGATCCAATCTTTCTTTCTAAGAGCATTATTCTCTTGGCACGGGCAGAAACATTTGCTTCTTGCTTTTGTTGCCATCAGACACTGTAAGGCTGTGGCCTACAGGGAAACCTTAACAGTTTCTAAGGTAACAAGGAAGTTGAAAACTTTCCTAGTGTCCCGCCCCATGTCCTTGGCCCACTAGAAGCTGAAGGGTTATAAGCCAGGGCGAGTCCCTTGCAGTTATCAGGACCCGTGGAATGAGAGTTGGGGTATAGGCCTGGCTTGCAGTTTTGAGGTCATACAAAGAACCGGGGTGCAGGGAAACATGAATTCAACTTGCCACTCCCATTCCCGCTTACCCCCGCAACCCCCTCACAAAGAAAGCTAAATTGCTAAGCTTGACACGGCAGAGTCCTTTTCCCAGAAATCCTCCGACTCACCCAAGCAGTAGTGCCGTTCTAAAGCAGATGCTGCCTATGAATTTGCTCACATTTTTGGTTCTTCTTCAATCTGGTTTAATTGCTCCAATCCCCATCTCCCCAGACACATTAAATCACATCTCCTGGTAGCTTATGGTTGCCATGCCTACTGGGTTCAATATCTTGGATATTTTTCTTCCTCAATTATTAGTGTTTGCATCAAGTGCAATATTTTCGCCGTATGAATGTTAGTTGTTGCTGTTATGATTATTATTGTTGGTGTCCTTATAACTATAGTAGTTTGATCAACAGTCTTAAAGAATGAGGTACCATATACACCAATAATAATACCTTTCATTTTTAAAATGCTTTCAACTTGTATCTCATATCTTGGATTCATTTCTTTATTTGCTCATTTATTCACTCCTTCAGCTAAGAGACCTCTATGGTCTCACTGGGGATAAAACAATAATTAAAATGTGGCTCCTGGTTTCAAGGAGCTGACAGTGCAGAGGGGAGGCCAGACACATAAGCAGATGCCGAGAAGACAAGTGCTGGGCTTGAGCTGATCCTCAGATCATCTTATTTACTGATGAGAAAAAAAGAGAGGGCACAAAAAGACCTTCTCAAGGTCACACAGCTCATTATTTGAAGAATGAAAGCTAAAATGCAGGCTTTCTGCTTATTAAATCATGGCATTTTTGACAGTTCTGCCATTCAGTGTCCTTGAGGGCAGTGGTTCTCAAAAAGACCGGACCTCGGTCTCCACAAGCAAGCGGTACTGGCACTATCTTGTTAGAAAAGCAAATTATCTGGCTCCATCCGAGACGACTGAATCTGAAATTCTGGAAGTGGGGCCCAGACACCTGTATTTCGGTGAGCCCTCCAGGTGATTCTGATGCACTAAAGTCTGAGAACCATTGCTCTCTCTTGGTGCTTTTCCAAGGTCTATGTGCATAGGACTCATCTGGGGATCTTGTGGAAAATGTAGATTTGGATTCAGTAGGTTGGGAGAGGGTTTTTTGATTATGCATTTCATTTTTACCAAACTCCCTGGCTACGCTTATCCGGCCATCCTTGCTTGAGGAGAAAGAATATATAGAGAATTAACACGAGCAGAGAGCACTGATTAAGTCCAGCTGATGAGGAATGCTGGCTGTCAAGCGAATTCAATAAAATTATTCCCTGTCATCTAGGTCATCTAGGAACTTAAACACTAGCACGATGTTCAGATAGATAGACTCCCAGGGCATAAAACTATCAAATAACAACAAAATGAACGTGCCTGTGTGTGAGTGTGCCCGTGCAGAGTCGCACATCCATGGATGCACACAGAGAATGGGCAAATATTTAAAGAGACAATGTTACAAAGCAACACCTCTCTTACTGAGAGATCATTTGGGTGTACAGGTATTACAGCCAAATACAACCAAGAATCAGGAGACCAGAAATATTTCTCCAAGTAGTCACAATGAATATCATGGAGTCTGTCATTTTTATTGATAGTTTGTCCTTTAAATAATTAGAGTTTATTTTTATTTTATTTTATTTTTAATTTTCTTTTTAGTTTATATTTGTTTTAGACAAAATCCTAATGTAGCCACATTAAAGCAGATGTGAAAGAGTAAATTGGGTAGGCAGGGTCAAGACGCCATAGCCAGGCCTTCTGGAGGTAAAGCAATGCCAACTGACAAGAGGGAAAAAATATTGTGTGTGTATGCGTGTGTGCGTGTGTGTGGGCATACAAACATCAACTTAGCAGATTGGAACGATTTAATATAGAGGAAACACATGAATAAACATTAATGAAGAACATTGTATGGAAAGCGAAATGTTACAATCACAGAAACATGCAGAAAATATTAAAATTACAAAATGTTCAAGATATTTGGAAAACATGTAAAGCATTTTAAATAGTTTTCCCCCAAAATGGTAGGGTTTCTAGATTTAACAAGCAAAAATATTTTATTTGGCAATCTTAAAAATGGCTAAAAATAAGAGGGGTTGATAATCTCTGGGAATTTCATTGATATGGATTGCCAGGTTTTCTGAAATGCCTGTAAAAGGGGAGGTTGTGAGGGATGACTGATACATGAGCTGTAGGAGTTGTGTGTTTGAACAAAGAAAGTCTCAGCTGAATTTACCCTGGGCCTCTCCATTGGTTAAGAAGGGCATTATCTGTCAGGATTTCTCCCTGTTGCAAGCAACGCAGACCAACAAAAGGTTGCTTATGTAGGAAAGGATTATACTGGTCTCATGCCAGGGAAGATTAGAATTGGCAGTCCAAGACAGGCATGAACCAGCCACGTTGTCAAGGGTCCAGATTCTTTTAATCTTACTATTTCATCAACCTTAACATTGTACATGGCCGCTGTATTTATAGACACTAAGTCTAGGTCTGAGGCAAGACGAAAGGGAAAAGATGGGCAACGGGTAGTTCAGCCGGACTCTTGGTTTTGGCTCAGGTCATGATCTGGGGTCATGAGGTTGAGCCCTGTTTTAGGCTCTGCTCTGGGTGGGGAGTCTGCTTGAGGATTCTCCCACTCTCTCCCCGTCGGCCCTTCCCCCTACTCTCACTCTCTCTCAAATAAATAAATCTTGAAAGAAGAAGGAGAAGGAGAAGAAGAAGGGGGAAAAGAAAGCCAAGTTACAGGTGCTAAGAGCACACCAGCTGAAATGGCCCCTAAAAAGTTCCTATGAGATTGTACCCAGCGAATTCCTCTTTAATCCCCCTAGCCAGAACTGGATCATATGGCCATTCCTAATTACTGGGACGCTGCAAAGGTGTTTTAAATTCGATACATAAACCTTGAATAAATTCAAGATTCAGTTGGTAAGAACAACAGGGGAAGAATGAATGAATATTGGGTGGGCAATTAGCAAGCATGCGTGCATTTTTTTTTTTTAATTTTTTAGAGTAGTGTAGTTGACACGCAATGTTATGTAGTTTCAGGTGTACAACATAGGGCTTAACAACTCTGTAAGTTGTTACCATCTGCCACCACACAACTCTTACTCTCAGATCACTGACTATATTTCCTGTTCCCCACCTTTATTTCCATGACTTATTTATTCCGTAACTGGAAGCCTGTATTTCCCATTCTGCTCCACTCATTTTGACTGTATTTATTGGTATGTTCTGGGGTTTTTTTGTTTGTTTGTTTATTTGCTCATTTTTTTTTTATATTCCACAGATAAGTAAAATCATATGGTGTTTGTCTTTCCCTGTCTCACTTATTTCACTTAGCATAATACCCTCTCTTTTCATCCATAGTGCTGCAAATGAAAAGATCTCTCTTTTTTTAGCTGAATTATACACACACACACACACACACACACACAGACACACACACACACCCCACAACTTCTTTATCCATTCATCTATTGATGGAACTGTGCATAGCTTAAGAAATTTATGGAGGTTGTGGTATTTCAATAGCAGATGAAAGAAACAGAGACAGGATGGGTGAGTGATGGAGGGATCCCGGAGAGACTCGGAAGCATGAGTGAAGAGCTTGTATGAGATTGGATACTCATAAAAACTATTACATGACCTCAAGGAGGGGTTGCATTGTCCAGTTCAAAGATCTGGAACATGTTATTTTGCTTGATTCTCTATAAGCGTAGTGCTGAGTGACAAGTTTTACATATTTATTTGACATTTCCTTATTCATAGACCATGTTGCTTCTCGGTCTAGTTTAATTTGAGAGTCTTGGAAGGCAAGGTCTCTGGGCAATTGATAAGCTCTTATAAGGAGCATCTTATGACATGACACCATTTTAACCACCAACAAGCAAGATGGGAGCATGTTTCCAGTTTCCATAGCATCCTCTGCTTAGACTAGTGAAATCTGTAACACTATATATGTAACAAATGACTGGGCTACATCAAGAAAACAGTGAGACATTGGGGAGAGCTTCACAAAGTAACATTTGAACCAGACTTTAAAAGATGAGTAAGATTTCACTGACTGATAGGCACAGAGACACTTCGAGACACTGCATTGTTAGAGAACTGTTAAATTACCTTGAAAAGATGTATCTTGCTATGTCAAGAAGATTGATTCACCTATTTTATAAAGAAAATTTTGTGAGAGAAAGTGGATTTCTCAAACACTGCAAAGGCTTTCTGCTTTAATTCCGAATCAATTATCCAGAAAATACCATTCCAAGTCCTTTGAAGTCATCAACCTTTTACCCGAATCCTAGAGCATCTTGCTTGTCACGGTGTGTTTTGTGAAATTTTCCTTCCTTTCTCTCCTGCAGATATTATGAGTAGCCCAATCTTGTTCATGTCTTGACAGGTAAGAAGGTGGCAGTCTCTTATGTCACCTCCATCTAAGCAACATGGCAAGAACTGTTCCTCCCTGGCTTGATATTTGTATTTTGGTGGGGGGGAGGGGGAGCGGGGAACAAAAGGAATGAAGGACAAAGTCTGGAAAGGAGGTTAAGAACATGTCGCCCCAGACCCTGGGAGCAGTCAAATCAAGCTGCCAGCTGCAACAAGAATCTCTCTAATAAGGAAATTAGAGCATGATCATTTCTGGCTATGTGACTCTGGTTCTAAATAGGTTTTACAAATAGATTGTGATTGAACTTGGAAACATAAACAAATTGGCTTTGCGGAATAAAGGCTGAACTACATTTTGGAGAGAGAATTAAAATGCTTTTATGGGAGGTACTCTGGGAGAACGGACAGCTATTTTAATGACAGCATATGCATTTCTGAAACATACCGGCCTTGCTGGCTTCTCTGTAGAGAATCGGGGCTGATAAACTCAAAAGAAACTTTCCCAACAGGGTCCCCGAGAGGACAACCGATAAAGGCAGGGAACGGGCAGTGTGTGTTTGAAATTCCCCATTCAGATGCCGAGAGGAGAGGTGCCATTTAAAAATAATAGATTTTAAAATATCAGTAGCTTCAAAAATTCTAGTCTGCTATCTCCCTTGGACATTTCTTTTGTCTCTCAGAGGGTTGGGGATAGAGGTTCTTTAAGCCCTATTAATAGATTTTCTCTGATAAATATTCATGCAACGTTCCTGGCCCCCCCTCCCCCATGCCTCAGTGCTGCCCCCCCTGCACCCCCAGCAAGAGTGATGTCAGAAGAGACGTTCAATTTCTAAGGAGCTCCCAGGTCAGCCTCAGACAACACGGAGCCATCTGAAAGCACCAGACTTCTCAGTCGAGATAAAAGGGTTCTAAATGGCTGTGTGTCCAAGCTTATATTCCACATGAAAGGATTAGTTTCCACTTTCTGTATACTCTCCCAGTTCTTAGAAGTCGTCATGGTTTTGTGTACTTTGTGCTTCACACAGAGAGAAGACAGATCTGCTGATCGGAAAGATGCTGTTTTTTATTTCTCTCTTTCTAAATTCACTGATTACTCACTAAGGCCTGATCCATTATTGAGAGCAAGTCAGCAAAATCTCTCCGAGAGCGATAGGTTCCTACATTTAGAAACATAAAGCGTTCAACCTGGTAGGGATCCCAAGGTCACTGGCTTGTTGGGTAGGAATTTAGGTTCAGGTCATGCAGAGTACCTTCTATTATCTCAAAGTGCTTACGGTATGGAAATGTTTCCTGGGATCTAACCCTAGATCCTTTTGTGCTGTCCCCCCCACGTCAGGATATGTCACTAGAAGTAGATGAAGTCTAGAGTTGGGTTTACTCGTTCCTCCTTATTGGAATTTGGGTCTCTCATACCCCGCCAGGGCCTGAGTTATTTCTCCCACAGAATGTTTTCTGGGCCCAAGTGATGAGAATACAGAGCTTTTGCCCACACTTCTGTCTATAACCACTTTACACATGCACATGTTCTCAGTTATAGAGGGTAGTAAAATATTTTACTAAAAGCAGGTTATATTGTCTTTGATTCTTATTTGTGATTCTTTATTTTCATATATGATGCAGCTTTAAGTGATGTTTAGCCCTAATATTTCAGTTTCCTGCTGCTGCTTTTTCTGTCAAGCAGATAGAAATTTATAAATGAATTACCAGGTGAGCTCCTTTTTAAAATGGAACTCAAATTAATTCACAGCGAAAATAAAATTTTTGCTCTCCTTAACTCACCCACTCAATGTAAACAGTTTATTTTCTTTACAGTGTGTTTTCCTTAACAACCACAGCACAGCAGAAAACACATCAAACTGGATGTCTTGTGACCTACATTGTAGACATAGATCTTCGTAAATGGATGAATCTGGACAAATCCTACATTAAGGATGGAGTTACGCTAGGTGCTTTGGAAGGTGAGCTTCTTGGACTTTTTATTATTTTAGTTTGGGTTTTCCAGAGAAACAGAATCAATAAGAGAAAGAGATATAAGTATAAATAACATACAACAAATAGAGAGATATATCTATATCTATCTGAGAGAGATTTATTTTAAGGAAGTGACTCATGATTATGGAGGCTTGGCAAGTCTAAAAATCTTCAGGGTGGACTGGAAGAGTTGCAGACTTGAGTCCAAAGATGGCTTGCTGGTAGAATTCTCTCCTCCTAGGGGGAGGTCAGTCTTTTTTCTATCAGGGCCTTCAACTGATTGGATAAGGACCACCAGGATTATGAAGGATAATCTGCTTTATTCCAAGTTCATTTATTTAAATGTTAATCTCATCTAAAAAATTCCTTAAAAAAATTCCTGTACAGAAACTTCTAAAACATTGCTTGACCAAATATCTGCAGACAATGGCCTAGCCAAGTTGAGACACAAAATTAACCATTGCACAATATATAAAAATCACCTGGGAAACTTGTTAAACATAGATGCCTGGGCTTCATCCTCAGAGATTATGATTCTAATAGCAATTCTAATAAAGCTCCCAGGGGATGCTGATGCAGCTGTTCTAGGAATTACTTTCTAAGCAGTTCTCTTCTAGGTATGCTATTGTAAGATCTTGGGGCAGCCTCTTCTAGAGGTGTGGAAACTGAAGCCCCAAGTTATAAATGAACTTGTCCAAAGAATCTTATGCACTTAGATATTCTAACCCAAATCTTCAAATTTTAGTCCAGGGCACGTTCTTCTTAACCTATTTATCATACAAATGAACTTTCTCAGGATGAACTCCAGCTTTGTAATAGAAATTTCCTAATGGGGTTTTTCGCAGAACTTGGCAACTGGAGTGTAAAATTCACGTGGAAGAGAAAAGGCCAGGATTGGTCAAGGCAATTGTGAAAAAGAATAAGGAGGGAAGACCCATACTACCATATCTGCAGGTGTTCTATAAAACTATAGCAATTAAAGTGGCATACTATTGACAAAGGAACCATTAGAACAAATCAAGAGCTCACGGTCATGTTATGTATTTTTGAGATGTTCATGACAGAGGTAGCATTATGAGGTAGAGATGCGCTATCACTGCTAAGAAAAGGGACTGTTCGTGGGAGGAATAACTATACTTCCTACCCATAACACACTTAAAAATAAATTCCAGATGGATCAATGTAAAAGCAACATTTTAAAACTTTTAATAGAAAATTCAAGTAGTATTTTTTTTAATCAGGGCAGATAAATATTTCTTAAGTGAGACATAAAAGCACAAACTGCACATTAAAATAATAACAATAAGCCAGTATTTGTGTTAGTTGTTATCCTACACAATATTCTGAGTCCACTGTATATTCTAACTCACGTAATCCTCATGAAAACCCCATGAGGCAGTTTTTCTTACCATGTTCATAAAAGACTGAGGTGTGGAGATCCTGTTAACCACCCCAATCTGGGCAGTACGTGGTACAGGTGGGAGGTGATCCCGAGCCTTGTCTCCAGAGTCACTGCTCTATGCTACCCCTCAAGAGAGAAATTGATGACATTCAAGTTAAAAGAACATATATTGGGACCCCTGGGTGGCTCAGTCAGTTAAGTGTCTGCTTTCAGCTCAAGTCATGATCCCAGAGTCCTGGCATCGAGTCCCGCATCGGGCTCCATGCTCAGCAAGGATACCGCTTCTCCTTCTGCTCCTCCCCCTGGTTGTGCTTTCTCTCTCTTTGACAAATAAGTACATTAATTAAAATTAAAAAAAAAATAAGAAGAATATATATCACATAAACTAAGTAAAAATACAAACCTATAATCAAAGAAAGTATTTTAATGCATATAATCATCAAAGGATTTTACACACACATATGCACTTATAAATCATGAAAAAGAAACAATCCTATAGGAAAATGGGCACAGCTTATGAACAGTCACCTCTTTGAAACGGCAATTCAAATGTCCATAAACATAGGAAAATATTCATGCTAGTAGACATAGAAATCAGTAGAATGTCTCTGGAAGGCAATTTGTCAGTAACTATTAAGGTAAGAAGTGTACATTCCTTATAAACAAGGAAATTCTTTGTATATAGAAAGTTTTGCAGGGTCGTTCCAGTAAAAAATTAGAGATAATAACTCAGTGAAGAAATAGTTCTATAAATAGTAGGATAATTACATTTTGGGATACAAAGTAAAGTAGATCTTGATATATTTACACAGATAAAGTTAAAAAAAAAACCAATGTTGAGTGAAAAAAGAGAAGCTAAAAAATGACACCTAGCATATGATGCCACTTGAGTAAAGTCTAAAATCTCACAAAATAATGCTATATGTTGTTATGGGTGCACAATGTTCCCATAAGGATATAGATCAACTTCTGAATATGATTATCTTTAGGGGGTAGGAGGTGGGCAAAGGGAGAGATTGGAGGATGAAGAGAGGAATTTAGCTATTATTTTGTTTTATTTTATTTTTTAATTTAAAAAGTCTCTAGGAGACCTGAGAATACAGTGAAATGTATTAAATCTAGGTCGTGGGTATCTGAACTTTTTAGTTGAAATTGTCCCTAATGACATATTTTTAAAGAAATAAAAATACCATCTCCATAGTTATTATTTTTAGTATACAATTGTATTTTTTCTGTGAACTAAAATGCAAGGGCTTTCTCCTTTGTGCATATTATTTTTTCTCAGATATCTTTTTCTACTTACTATAAAATCTTCAAATTGGAAGAAAATTTAGAGGGCATTTGTTCAAATCTACCACTTAAGCAGGCACTTCTGGATTCAAATTGGTGTTCTAGGTAAAAACACTTGTTAGAATTTTCCTTTATGCTTAATAACCTGGAAAATATGGTTTTGGTTAACTGGATATTTTGTTTTAACTGAGTCAAGGTCCACGGATAATGAGTTTTTTAAAAAAAGTAGAACATAATAAATTGCACTTAGCTTTAATACTATGCTGAACACATACTTTTAACTATAATGACACAGAAGGCTGTGAAGAATTTCAGGATCATCATTATAACCATCAATTATCATTATTTTGGTAATATTTGAAGGGCCAGTTGAAAGAGATCTGATTGGCAAAATGTCAATTAATTTGGAATAAAAGGAGTGGAAGGAGAAAAGGGAATTGCCATTTACGGAGGTATTGTGGGGATATATAATTTAAGTCTTGCAGCAGTCTTGAAAGGCAGGTGTTCTTATTCTTGATTTTCTAATAAAGGGATTGCAGTTCAGAGACATGAGTAAAATTTACCTTGAGTCCTGTTTGGAAAAAATTAACCCAATCCTGCAAATATGGCAAACACTACCTGTGTGTTCTTTGATATCATAGAGGAGCTTTTTCTAATTGGACCCCACAGAGTATTAGCTCTCCAGGAGAATGTACCTTTGTTTGAGTTGCCATTTGCTATTGATTAGTACCATAACTGTGAAGTTATAGATTAACTTGTGATTTTTTTTTTTTTCCATAGTAAGCTCTATGTCCAACTTAGGGCGAGAACTCACAAAAGCCTGAGGTCAAGGGTCGCATGCTCTCCCCACTGAGCCAGCCAGGTGCCCCTCCTAACTTTTGAATCTTTGTCATGAAAGTGCAAAAGATTTCTGTCCCGTATCAAATATAATTCCAAAGGTCATTTCAATCTATTTTTCTATGCGTAGCTATAGTTTTAGTCCTTCCAATTATTGAACAAGTTTTACAGTTCTACTGCTTCCCTCATTAATAGGGCAAATGATTTTTGCCATGTGTTCTTTGTATATTTGTACAACACTCAAGATTCTACCCTATTAAAAATATTTTGGCAGACCCACGGCTCAAGCCAGGGCTTCAGCCCCAGAGGGCATGCTTTTGCTCTCACATCCACTTTTTGGCCATATGTAGTGTACTTCATTACTGAAAACCCAAGCTTAATTAAGGAACTAGTCTTCTTCAGTGGGGGCAGGAAGAATCTCATTGTTCAAAAACAGTGCCAGTTCTCATTAATCGGAGAAGTGGCAACAAAATGGAGAAATATGATCTCTGGATATGCATCTCCTAATACACACAGGTCTCATCCCTTGGACCCACGCATATACAATTGCTACTTTCCCCTGTCCAGTAAATAGAGGGATAAGATGGCTTACCTCCAACTTTTTCTCATGTGTTTTGTACATATGTACAACATATACGTATTTTGTTCTATGTCTCTTGCGCTTCATAGGTTGTATAGAATGTGTTTCTGTGAGTATCGTCAATGTCCCTCTGGATAATTTGTATCATCACCATCTCCACCCAACTGATTTGCAGCTCTTTACTGACTCCCTATGAGCCGAATCATTTTATAAAGATAGTTCTATTCTAGAAGCTCCAATAGTATACATTCACAGACATATGCCACAAACCCCTGCTCATTCCACATAATAAGGGAAGGTGGGACTGAATTAGCAAATGTGGAATTATGGGCCATTTTCAAGGACTGAAGCAGCAAGACTCTCAGGTACGCATATACTGGTATTTCAGTTATGAAACTACACTCGGTATTTGTCCATAGAGACTTAATTAATAGGAAGATAAAAGTGGTATGCAATCAGCTTACCAACAAAAGGACAAGTGGGCATTTCTTAAGTGATTGTAAAGTTAAGCAGGTTAAACAACCTTAGTCTCCTTATAAACCTTTCTAGATTATCAGTTGAAATGGAATAACCTTTCTTGATAAGAAAAACCAGTAGAACTTCAGATCCAAAGAAGGGATATGTGACCTATAGAGGTTTCCATGCTTCTGCATTTTTCCCTACAGGTTACTTCATTAAAGGATCTAATTGGCTAAGTCCACATCCCTGGTAACAACACCTTGAAGCAAAATGTTAAACAGGGTCTCCTGGCAACTGGCAACAACTGGCTACTGCCCTTTTGCCCAGAAAACGGGGGCTACTGTTGAACCAGGTGGAACCCAGCAGACACAGGCGGGCAGGCCTGCGGAGCTGCCTGCTGATGCTAATTATCCTAGCCCAGCGCTTCCCTTCTGGAGAAGTAGGAGGAGAGAAATCCATGCCAAGTTCTTGCACAAGGTCAAATGTTTCTGGAGGAAGGCAGCCAGGGTTAAATTAGCAGTCAGAATGAGGTAGAAAGCTGGGTGGAGAAAAACAGGCTGGGAGAAAGGGGGGAGACGTCTGGAAACTCAAATAAAGACGGCAGTAAAAAGTAATTACTAACACATTCCCAACTTGGAAAGCCAGCCACATCCCATACCACGGCCAGACTCGGAGCTGGTCTGTTTCAAGAAGGTTGGAGCAGGCTCAGGGACAGAAAGGGACTGTGCAAGCCAGCTGTCTGTCTCTGGCTTTGGAGCTGTGCTCCCCGAAAAGGAAAATTCATCTTGAAAGGGAAAGCAAAGGACCTTGCCACCTAAATTCTGCATTAAGATAAACATTCTCCATACATTCAATGTATCTGTCCTTTTAGGACTATTCAACAGCAAAAAAATCATCAAACATCAAAACAAAGGAAACGGAAGTCTTTTAGGAAAATGTAAGCCTCTGTGAACCTAAAATATCTCCCTTCTCTGCTGTTCATCAACATAACTGGAGGAGAGAAACTGTTTGTGGGAGGGACAGATCTCAGGAGAAGAAGAGGCGGTGGGGGAAAAAGAAAGGAAAAGAGGAACAATGCACTCTGGTGTCAAGAAGAAAATCACGATCGGATTGACTGTTTTGGATTAACTGTTTTGACAGTTGATTTTTATTGTTTTTTCTCCCCTCCATCTTCAGAACCGTGACAGACGATTGCTGAACATCAAATTGATGAGTGAATACTTCATCAGATCTGGTTGCCTTAACAACTGAAATAGCCAAAATGTTAAGACACTCAAATAAGATTGATTATTTTTGATACAATCTGTGGGTGGTTGACCAGAGAATTCTCAGCCTAATCACGCATATAAACACAGAGGCTGTCTCGGCAGATGCAAAAGCAGCCAGAGGACAAGTGAGAAATCCGTCAATCACCTAGATACCTCATCGCTGAGATGCCAGGAAGCAGCACGCAGAGAAACACCCAGAGGAGTCTCTGGATTGCTTCTGGGTGCTGGGTGTCTCGGGAGGCAGCCAGCCTTCAAAGCTGGGAATTCAGATCCTTTCCGTTTCTAGCAAAAAGACAGAGTGTGGCTTGTAATGGAAAAACAGATTCCCTCAAACGGTCGTCTGGAGGTGCCGAATCATGCATGAATGTCAGCAGATGACGCTAAGAGAGGCGGCGTTTCATGGGGACTTGAGCCGGTGGGAACCGGGGGAATTCGACTTCGTGAATTCTCTTTAAAGAGCCACAGATCATTGTTGTGCTGTGTCATATACCAAAGAGGAAATTAAATCTCTCTCATAATTGGATTTGGTATTCGTGGACTTTCCTGAAGACAAGGGAAAGGAAATCCATTTTAGATTTTTTTTTTTTTGTCTTGAATTAAAGAATTGCTGTCAGTGGACCGGGTTCTGTATGAATTTCAGCCACCACTGGCAGAGGGATGAATCCTTAGTGTGACGGGGCTGGTACAAAAGGTTCCAGAGCTTCCCACTTGTTTGTTTGTTTGGTTAAGTTTTTTCTTTTCATTCTGAGTTCTAAAAATATATATATTTATATATATATTATTTGATAGCTTGGTGGTAATGTAGTCTGTGTTGAGAAAATAGAAATTGATTAAGAAGTGAGAGACTGTGTGAGACTGAAAATGAGTGGGGAAAAAAGCCTACAAAGCATTTACAGTGTAATTTTCCAATACAGATTTGAGCAGACACCACATGCAGTTAGAAACAGATGCATTTTCAATGCTTTATTACTGAACGAAGAATAATTTGTTTCCCCCCTTTTAACGAGAACCCAAGAAGATACAGTGCTAAAAATCTATATATTACCATGGCATTCATTTGCATACCTAATTTCTTGAAACTTGAAAGACGCCATTTCAACTCAGAGATCCTGATACAGCTAACAAGTAGCTAGTGTTAGGGAAGAACACTTGCAAGCGTCATTTATGGAAACAAAACATTAATCTGTAAATACAGCCTGCTGGATTAATTAGCGAGAATGCTAACTTGATGTATTGATTCTTAATGAATCTGAGGATACATTTGAATGTATGTTTAAAACATAATTAGGATGCCTGGCTGGCTCAGTCCCTGGAGCGTGTGACTCTTGATCCCGGAGTGGTGAGTTCGAGCCCCATGTTGAGTGTGGAGGTTACTTTAAAAATTAAATCTTTTGGGGCATCTGGGTGGCTTAGTTGGTTAAGCATCTGCCTTCGGCTTAGGTCAGGATCCTGGGATCCTGGGATCAAGTCACGCGTTGGACTCCCTCCTCTGTTGGGAGTCTGCTTCTCCCTCTCTCGCTCCCTCTGCCTGCTGCTCTGCCTACTTGTGTTCTCTCTCTCTCTGTCAAATAAATAAAATCTTTAAAAAAAATCTTCAAAAGAATACAATAAAACATAATATCACATCTTCTTAAATAACTTAATATTTTACACTACCCTTTACTTCTCTTATGCTGATTGATCCACACCACAATCCTTGGAGGTCAACAGCTACACAGGGCTATCCTGATGAATATGTAACCTTGACTGACGATTGACTACCTTTTCCTCCAGGCTAAAATTGTTAAGGGCTGAGTGTCTCTTTATACAAGAGTGGTTGCTAAGCAAACAAGAAAAGTGACCCAAACAGATAATCCACTATGAGACCAGAAAATTATCACACTCCTAAGAATTTGAACCGGTAATTTCCTAAAGAGTAAGACAGTGGCAAGAGCTAATGTCGAAAGGTCTCGACGTCAAAAGAACATGAGGCTAGCTCAGGTTGTAAGAGAGCAAAACCTAGGAATTGTGAGAGGTGATAAGGAAAGGACAGAGGCAGCAGAAGGTGAACAGGGAGGAGGAGGGAAAAACTGAAAGGAAAGGGGTAGCCAAGTCAGATAAATACCAGAGGATTAGGGTGGGACTTGGTGAACTCCATTTCCAGTTCTGGGGCTGCCGCCATTCCTACCCTCGGTTTGATTTTTCCTGGCAACACTCGGTAACATGAGTGAGTCTCTAGTCTTGCATCCATTCGAGTTTGACTGAAAAAGAACTGCTCTCCTCCATGTCGCTGTTGAGGAAACTAAAGCAAAAAGCAAAAGCAAAAATCCTTTCCTGGTCTAGCATGGGGAATATAGGCAATGGGACTGTAATAGCAGTGTATGGTGACAGATGGTAGCTACCCTTGTGAGCTTAGCATATCATCTAGAGTTACTGAAGTACTATATTGTTCACCTGGAACCGATGCAACATTGGGTGTCAGCTATAGTTAAATTAAAAAAAAAAATCCCTTCCTGAAAGGATGGGTTGTATTATTACACATGTAGATAAGTAGCGCAGTCAACGCACATGCCCCGGCTTTCCTATAATTGATGCTAATTTCAATTTATCACAATATGGCATCTTAAAAACATGATCCCCAAATCCTTCGACATTCCTCCCATCAAGAGGTGGTGTGTATGTCCCCTGCCCTTGAATCTGGGTGGGAGTTTGTGACAGTTCCAACTGATGGGAAGCAGCAGAAGTGATGCATAATTTTTTGAGACTAGCTTAGAAAAGATTATGCAACTTTTACTTTGCCTTCTTTTCTTTTTTTTTTTTTTAAGATTTAATTAATGTATTTATTTGAGAGAGAGAGAGAGAGCGAGAGAGCACGAGCAATGGGAGGGGCAGAGGAACAGAGAGAATCTCAAGCAGATTTGTTGCTGAGCGCAGAGCCTGTCACAGGGCTTGATCTCATGGCCCTGAGATCATGACCTGAGCTGAAGTCAAGAGTCAGGACACTTAACTGACTTAACCACCTGGGCGCCCCTCTACTTGGCCTTCTGAGAATGCTTTTGGAACCAACCACTATGCTGTGAGGAAGCCCAACCTAGTCCTCATGGAAAGACTGGAAATGTGTTGAGACTATAGAAGAGAGAGAGAAAGAGAGAGGTTTGCTAGTTCCCAGCAATTCCAGCCCCCACTTCCCTCTCACTATCGTTTCCATTACCCCAACTCTGCCATGATTCTAAGTCCTGTTCACTGCAAATACATGGGAGACCCAAGCCAGATCCGCCCAACTGAGACCTTCCTGGATTCCTGCCTCACAGAAACTATGATTAAAATAATTACTGTTTTTAGTTAAATTTTGAGTGGAGCAATAAATATTTGGTGAGAACATTATTACCAAACGTGTACTACAATCAGAACCTTAAGAAATCTATCTACCAGGTTTTGTGCTCCTACCTTAATGGTAGAAAGGCCAATATACAATGTTTTGTTCTGTACCTGGAAGATGATGTCTTGGCACGTCCCAAGTCACTAGACCCATGAAAATGTCATTGATGTGGAAGTTCCCTGGATCTTCATTAGATTCTTCTCCCGGCTTCTAAAGCTCACGTATCTCACCAAGACCACCAAAATACTTGCCACTTCATGCTTATTTGACCTGATTAACATGATGTCACCAACCAGAAGGACAGATGTCTGGTTCTCTGAAATGCCCAAAACAGACCAGTCACTATATTATGAGAGAGGGAGAGAGCTAATTTAGCCCTGGGGCCAGACCGTAAGGAGGTACTGCTGTTGATCCCACATGCGGATTAATGGCTGCATGCCATGTACTAGAAACCATATTAATCTGCTCCAGCAAAGATACCATTTTGGTATGGCAGCCACATTTGGGGTTACTCCTTGATTGATTTGTGGTGGTCCCACTGTCAGACTACTGCAGGATTTATCAGGTTTTTGTAGGCAGAAGACTGGCGAATTCAATGGGGAGAGTGTGTTAAGTACCAAAGACTAAAAAACCAATATAGATGTTCTGTCCTCTCCTTGTTCCAGTTGTATCTTCAGGGACTGGAGAGATGACCAATACTTTATGGACCATCTCATGCTCAGCTGACCTACTGTGAACCGGATATCAATGTCAACACACAATTCTTGAAATGTTCGAGTATTCATTCGCCTTTCCCCAGTACAGGCTTCTGTGGGGAGGTGATGGTGGTTCCCTCTGGAGAAAGGCTAGGAGAATCATTACAGTTGTACTTGCCATCATCTTGCAGGGTCCTTTTTATTTTCATGAGACCCAGCCTTTCTTTCAGTTGATGGGCTCTGGGTTGACAACTAGATCAGATCCAGAAACTTAGAAGGGATTTTGATGTTTCATTGGGGCAGTAGCCCTTAGCCTTTGTTTCTTTTTGTTGTCTAGATTGAGAAATAACTGTTGCCTGATCATTCTGTTTTGACCCTGGAAATGCTGTATTCCATTAACTATCTCCATAGCACTATCTGAGTCATGCCTCCTGGCCCCAACCTCACCACTCTTTATAAGAATTGAGCTCACTTTGCTTTTGATAGTTAAGTGTTACCAAGTGGACTCAATTTTTTTCAGGAGTCTATCAGCATTTTGCTATCTGAGAGCCGGTTTTGCAACAGCCTCCTCCCCAAATCAGTCCTGGTCTATAGAGGTCAGCCACTGTAAAGGTAATAACAATGCTGGTGTCCCCAGAGAATCCCATTTTCTTTGATAAATGGAATGTCCTCTGAAGTCCCTCACAGAACACAATAAGCTAACAGGTTTTCTGATACTGCATGGTAGAGCCATGTCAATGTGCCCATTTTCCCTCAGCCTTTCCATCCCTTCCTCCATCACTGGCCACAACAATGTTGGCATATCCCCGGAGGTTCTTGCTAGGATCTTAAATCCCGCCTCAAGGGCGAGTGCTCCAGTATCTACAAACTATTCTCTATCCAACTTTACATTCCATCCCTTTTAATGCAGCTCCCTCAAGAACCCAGTCTATTCATTCTGCTGTCCCTTGCCAGTGTTTGTTGGCCAGCTCCTTCAGCTCCTTAGGTGTATAATCCCTTTCCTCGATTTGTAATCCCAGCACTTCCCCATTTGGGTTACACTGTGACTTGACCCTAAGCTATTCTTCTGGTGACTATGAGAGGAGGCAGGGTAGATTATGAGGGGTGCATGTTACCTTGCAAGGTAGAGTCTTCTGCATCATCTTCAAGCAAGAAGGAAGAATTAGCCTTTGATAAAAAGGAATACTTCCCCCTTTTTTTCTAGGCCCAAATAGCCCAGTGGAATCTGAAGGTGATGATTCATCCTGAATCTCAGGGTACCCCTCCCTCCCAAACAGGCCCATGAGCTTAGTGTAGGAGACTCACCAAGCTGAAATCTTAAACTCGATGGAACTCCACTATTCTTATACTTAAATGTTGGCCCTGATACTCAGATTTTTCTGCAGTCTTGCTGAAGATGGGGGTCTCTTTAAATATTGCCAAGAAGGCCCTCTGGAGTTCACACTTTGCTTATATTAGTGGCTAGTAGCCTTCAACCTTTCACTGACATCCTCTAATGGATGGATGGCCCTTAGCAATAGGCACCAGTTCCAAAGTCCTCATAATTACTACTTACGCCCAAACTCTCGAATGCCAGAAGTATTGTACTTGCTTCCATCAGGATCCCATCCCAATTCACCACTGGTGAAAGTTCTAATGATTACTACAAGTACATGATAAGGGCTATTAATGCTTCATCTCCCACCAGTTATGGAGTCATCATTGCCAGCTGGCTGAAATCTGCTTTCTTGAACCCCTTCTGGTGCCATCTGTGGCAGGTCAGGTTCCCTAGGAAACAGGTTCTGAAATTTAGAATTGTGTGCAAGAGGTTTATTGGGAGAGTGCTCTCAGGAACAATAACCAAAGAGGTGAGGGAGGAAAAGGGCTGGGTTTAGGAAGAAATTGAACTGTCATGAAATTCAACAGAGCCCCCTACCAAGGTTAAGAGGAGTTCTGGAACATCAGATGGTCCTTTGACGTTGTCCTGCCCTGAGGCAGTGGTCCTGTACCTTCATGTCCCACCCCTACCCCACCAGCTTAAACATCTTGCCATCCAGAAGAAAGGGTGAATTTGGTGGGGGCAAGTCTCTTGGACTGCTACAAATTCTTGGGGGAGAACTTAACCAAGAGTTCCCCAGAGTCTGGGGGAATGAGGATCTTGGTTCTGAAACAGGGATCTGGTTGGCATATGACAACATTCATTATCCTACAAGATGTTAAAAACAAGACAACAGGCTGAAAATGGAGTTGTTATGCTAAGCTCCATGTGCTCAAACCAAGACTTAACTTAATTACAGTTTCAGCTCTCCCAGAAATGAAATCTTAAACCCGTGATCAGCAATTGCCCGATGAGCACTAGTTAAGTAAAATGGTTGATAGACCCGGGCCTTCTTCTAAAGAAAGTAACAAAGTAACTTTGCAATAACCAACCTTTTTTTTTTTTTTTTTCCCTAGTAAAACTGCTTTGATTTTGCTCCCTTCTGCCTGTATATCTCCATGGAGCTCCTTTCTATCTGGTATATTGGATGCTGCCTGATTCATGAATTGTTGAATAAAGTTAATAAGATCTTTAAGATTTTCTTAGTTGAATGGTATTTTTTAACAACAGTAACTATTTTCCACCTCTGCGTTAGGGCCTACCAAATATACCTGATAGGCTGGGTGCTTCCCCCAAACCAGACAAGACAGAGTATGGGCACAGTAGAATAAGAGAGTGAGCATTTGACATCGTGGGATCCCACAGCACACAGGAAGTCTGAGAAAGGACATCCTATTTCAGCCTGTCTGCAGGTTCCTTATCAGATTAGATATGTTGCACACGTTCAAATGGTCTGAGGAAGTAAAGGATACAGGTGATACTGTAATGTATAGGAAGAAATATATGTTTGATAATTATCCACTGTTCCTGGCATAGTGTTCCTAGAAGCCTTGGAATTTCCTAAGTGATGAAATCAGTACAAGTGTCTTTTGTTAATGAGGTGACTTTTAGAAAACCCCTGAGTAACCAAAGCATGAGGGCTGGTTGCCAGGGGAACCAGAGGTAATTACAGGTGATTACAGCTACTGGGAGAGGATAGGGACTGAGACTGAGTTCAATCACCAATGGCCAAAGATTTAATCAATCGTATCTATATACTGAAGGTGCCATACAAATCCAAAAGGACAGGATCAAAAACCTTCCTCATTGGTTAACACAGGGAGAGCCAGGGAGGGTGGCATGCTTGGAAGGGGCACAGAAGCTCTGTGCTTCCCTCCCCACTGCCTTTCTATACAGATCTCCCATCCAGCTGCTCCTGAACTAGTATGTCCTTTTATTATGAACTGGCAATGTGGTCAGTAAAGTGTTTCTCTGAGTTCTGGGAGCCGCTCTAGCACATTATTCAAACCAAAGGAGGAGGTCTTTGGAACCTCCAAGCTCTAGCAGGTTGTCAGAAGTGGACTTGCCATTGGCATCTGAAGTGAGGGGGCAGACTTGTAGGACTGAACGCTTACATTGTGAGATCTGATGCTATCTCCAGGGAGACAGTGTCAGAATGGAGTTGTTTGCTGGTTTGGAAAAAAAAAAAAAAGCCCATATGGAGTATCAAAGCAACATTATTTGGACTTTTAACATCATTTGAACCATAATCAAAGGATAGCAGCAAGGTGTGGTGGGACAATCTACCACCCTTGGAACTGGAAGATACAAACATTTGGAGTCTAGTCCTAGCTTTGCTACTCATGGCTAAATACTTTGGGAAAAATCACTTAAGCTCTCTCATCTCAATTTTTTGAACATAAAATGAGTAGAATATGAGCGAGTTTTGTTATACTCATTTTGCAGGTGGTTGTAAGAATCAGAGGGGCAATATTTGTGACATATAAAGCATTGTTATTGTTTGGGTTAAAGGGTGAATTTTTTAAAAGATTGTAACAAAGGCTCTAGATTGACTTTGTTCTTGTTCCTCACTAGCTTTGAATCACTAATTGGCAAATTTTTCCAAATTATATTATTTTGCCTTAAAATTTCTCCTCTCTACGGGCTTCTAAAGGTAAACCCAAAGGAAACCTTGCCAGGTATGACCTACGGACAGTCAGTCTAGGATGCTTTGGTTTGGAAACCTCCCCTGGTTGATACAGAAAGGCCTAATTTCAAGCAAAGTATTTAATAATAGGAAATGGTCATTTTGTACAATAAAAGCCAAAAGTAAGACCTAAAGTAATGCTCACTCAGTCTCCTGGGATAGCAAAATGGAGAGAGGGAAAAGATAGACAGAGGGGAATGATAATAATACCCTATACGCATATAGATTTTTCCCTCCATTGATTTCCAAGCATTTGGCAAACTTTAACTGGCTAATCCTCGCATATCCCTTTGAGGTTAAGTAGGCGGCAAGTATTATCCCTGATTTTCAAATGGAGGAATAAAGGTACAAAGAGCTTAAGTGCCTTGCCTGAGGTCACAAACAGGGCCCTGGAATAAAAGCTTGCACCACGAAGACAGGACCGACTTGCAATCCACAGCCCAAACTTGAAGATCTCACTCTGCAGAATCATGTGGGTCTTTTGTTGATCTCTCTGAAGCAAAATCCTTGACAATTCATTCTCCCTAAGACAGAAGGTGTATCTTTGTTCCTCTGTAGCACTTGCCTTTGATCAAAGGCAAAGATACATATTTTCAGGCACGATGAACTTTTCTACAGTTAGCAAAACTCAACATGGGCAGTGAAGAAGCCTTTTGTGTATGTGCTTAATTTCCAAGTAAGACATTGATGTTCTTTTCTGGGGCTGAACACTCTTTGAATCCAACAGCAAGGCAGAGCCTGCGAACAAAACCCTTCCTATTCACTTCAAACTGTAGTATCTTTGCTCAACATTCTTCAGAGAATTCCCAGCTTTGTTTCACAGGTTACCAAGGCTTCTCTCTTCAAACTTCCCAGCTGACCTGTGTTCATCTAGTCTCCTCGATGTTGCCAGGAGAAACAGACTGTCCTCACCAGATTAAAGCTTTCTGTGGGATATAAGACAATTCTGCATTTAAAAAAAAAAAAAAAAGAATATTTTGATGAGAATTACAAAAAGCCTTTAGGAATAGAAGCAGGTAGAAAAATCTATGACTCAAGTTAGCACAGAATTATTTCACCTTAATGAGACTCACAAAACATTGAATATTTTAGAACCCAGTCATTATATAAAGAAAATGAAATTTTCATCCAAATTCTATTAAGCACTGTGGTGTATCCTGCCATGGGCTTCATCAGTCCTTGGGGGCCTTCACCTGGAGGCCTATAGCATAACCCATGATGCCATTACATGTCCCTAAGGAAAAAAAAAACAAAAAACCCGAGTTTCTTTGAATCGGACGTGCAGAGGAAGAAAGGGGGGGCGGTTCGGGGAGAGGGAGAAGGAGGAGGAAGGGGAAAAGGAAAAATTGCAGAAGGACTATTTGGACCACAACAAATTGGTAATATTTCCCAAGCCTTTTGTTGAAGTCAGACAGTGTACAGTGTCTGGTGTGAGTATGAGCATGTTGTGTTAAAAGATAAACTGAGAGCTCCTGGGTGTTTCAGTCAGTTAAGCATCTGCCTTCACTTCAGGTCATGATCCTGGGGTCCTGGGATTGAGTCCCCGAGACCCGCAGTCCCCCATCCAGCTCTCTGCTCCGTGGTGAGCCTACTTCTCCTTCTATTCCTTCCTCCTTCTCATGTTCTCTCTCTCTCATGTGCACTCTCTCTCTCAAAGAGATAAGTAAACATCTTACCAAAAAAAAAAAAAAAGGAAACACTTATATTAAAAAAAAATTAACTGAAACCTATTCAACATTCTACAATTTTATATTTGAACACTTCTCTATCTGGATGGGACAATGCCAAACCCGAAGTGGTCAGGATCACTTTCCATCAGGAGCCAGAGGAAAAGGACTTATATAGAAAACGTATGGAAGCAAAAAAGGGAAATTATTGATTGCCTATAGCGTAAAGCCTAGTTGCCCACTTGTGATGGGTTGTCCTTAGCATGTCAATTTTGTAACCTGGAAGCATTCACAGGCTTGGATTTGGGGTTTGCTTATATAGGCCACTATGGCATTAGACCTCACAGTCTAATGATGTCCTTGTTTAATTAATTTAACAGAAATCAGTCTAGAGCTCACCAAACCAGGCCCTAGATGTCCGTGTTGGGGTCCAGCTGTGCTATGCACCAGGTCTGTGACCTCAGGCAAGCTTTTTGATATTTTTGGCCCTCAGTCTCCTGATAAATCAACCAAGGGAATTGGGGGGGGGGTTGTTTAAGTTGTTGTTGTTTCCTAACTATCTCTGAATGATGAGTAGCCAAGACAACCAGTGAGCCTTCCTTTCCTCGGTCCCTCCTTCCCTTCTGATCCACCTGTGGCCTGAAATAGGCCAGTATTCCTTCTAGCTGGGTTATCCACACTTGTTTCTTGCATTTTAGAGCACGGTGTTTCCTGACTCCCCTGCCCAAAGCTGCCGAAGTCCATCCCCGAGGAAAACGGGAGAAAGAACACTTTGAGGGAAGGAAAGAAATCGTCTTTGTTGACGGCCCACTCTCTCAAGCAGACCCTTTACATAGAAATCTCATTTGCTCTTCAACCCTTAGAGGAAAATATTGTTAAGATCATTTTATAGATCAGGAAACTGAAAGTCAGAAGAGGTAAAGTGACTTGTTGAGATCACGCAGTCCCAAGAAGAGAGTCAAGGCTATGAGTCCGGCGGAGCCAAAAGCAAAAAGAAAGTTCAAGGCCCCTTGTTTGGACATTATTTTTTAAAATTATTTATTTATTTGAGAGAGAGAGAGAGAGAACAAAAAAGAAAGCACTGTGAAGGAGATGGAGAAGCAGACTCCTTGCAGAGCATGAAGCCCGATGCAGGCTCCATCCCAGGACCCTGGAGCATGACCTGAGCCAAAGGCAGATGCCTAAATAACTGAGCCACCCAGGTGTCCCTTGTTCGAATATTATTAAGAATTTCTAGACAGTGACAGCACAGCATGAGACCAAGTTTGGGTCCTTCCACGCTCAGACCTCTGTGGCCACACAGGTAGGGAGTCCATGAGGTCAGCCCCGAGGGGAGTCAGAATACAAATTTGCTCTCTGTGTGCACTTTGTGTCTGCATTTTCTCTGTTTGTTCCCGTCGACCCACTCCTCTGCACCACGTTCTGTGTGCGGGACGCTGACTGTAGGACAGGGCCTCCGGTTCTGGCTGGGTTTGGCCAATGAGAGGCACCGGAAGGAAGCTGGAGGGCAGGAGAGTGTGAACTTCCTCCCTGTCGGGTCAGGTCAGGCTGCAGTTTGGCTGTTGCTGTGTTCTCCCTGCTCTCTCAGCCCTGTGACTAATGTCACAGTAGCTCCTGTAGATTGAGTTGCCGATTCCTTCCCTAGCCCTCCCCGGCTCTGTTTCCTCTGATGCGAGTCTCAGCCTTCTCCACTCCTCACCACCGTCCCACCTTCGGAAATAAGCGTCTTTCACGAATGCCATCTGTTTCCTACCGGGTACTTGTTGTTTTGCTTGGCCAATTTTTTTGCTTTTCTTTTGAGAACTGCAGCCTGCTTTTTCTTGGGGCGGGGGAGTCCCGCCCCGCCCTCAAGTTACCAGGGGTCACATGACTCAAGCCTGGTCAGTCAGAGTCCCCCCACGCCCCTCGACACCTTGCCTGCCTCAAGGATGTGCCCATCTCCTGGGGACATTTCTGCTGGAATTGGTGGTGGGGGCGAGAGCCCGTCTCTTTCCTGCCAGGAGTCAGGAAATTTTTTCTGAAAAGGGCTACATAGTAAATGCTTTCAGCTTTGCAGTCCACATTGGATGCTGTCTCATAGCATTCTTTGTTTGCTGTTTTATAACCCGTTAAAACTTTAAAGCCATTTTTAGCTTGCCACGTGTGGAGTTGGAGGTGTACAAAAACAGGCTAGTAATTTCCTGGCTCCTTAGGGACATAGTACAGAAAAAATGAGGCACGGGGCTATTTGCAGCCATTGTCTCTAGTGGCATAGAGGATGCTAGCATGCGTGGGGAAACAAAGGAGAAATTCTGGAAGCATTGAAACTTCCCTTAGAGTCACTAATGCCCTGGTTCTACAACCCTACCTTCTCCCTATGACCCACTCCCCCAGCACTCTTCCCAGCTGCTGAGCTCACCCTGAGCTGGCCTGAATTGGGTTTCTGTAGGTTGCAAATTAGTTTCTTTTAGTTTCTATTAGTTGACCCAACCCCAGCTAAGCATTTTACTAACCCCAGAACCCACAGCTCCCTTGATTCCAGGGGTCTCAGAGCAATACCACACCTCCCACATACTTCTACAACCCTCGGGCAAGGATGTTAAGGGTGATGAAGACCACTCCTGCTGGGACTTTTACACGAAGATTAGAAAATAGAAAATTATTCCCAAAATAAAAGTGAGGTCTCTGCGTTAACATTGAGTGCCATTCCTCACAACCCAGGTGGCAATGTCCATTTTTTTTTTAATTTTTACTTATTTATTTATTTGACAGAGAGAGACACAGTGAGGGAGGAAACACAAGCAGGGGGAGTGGGAAAGAGAGAAGCGGGGTTCCTGAGCAGGGAGCCTGATGCGGGACTCTGTCCCAGGACCCCGAGATCATGACCCCGAGATCATGACCTGAGCCAGCTTAACAGCTGAGCCACCCGGGCGCCCAGCACTGTTCTTTCTAAATAGGATTCTTATGATGCCACAGATGGTAACCAGAGGCCTCTGACCTGGGAACTGGGGCTTTGGGAGCAGCCGCTGCTCTGCCTCTAACCAGTGGGTCCAGGTGAAGAGTTGCTCCTCTCTGGCAAGTAAGCATGTTCCAAAACCACTGTTGCAAATGGCCTGGTGTCCTCCGTGGGCAGCTGGAAGAAACAACCCTTTAATGGGCAGGACCCAGAACGGTCACCAAATGGGGTGGGGGGAGAAGGACAGGTTGGCATGTGGATGAGCTCCATCAGTGCAGTGCCTGACCCCCAGAAGCAAGGTGGGAAGGAAGCAGGTTCCTCTGGGGTATCTGTAGGAAATCTTTTTTTTTTTTTTTTTCCTTTAAAGAAATGTTTTGTCAGAAAAGCTTAGAAA
This sequence comes from Lontra canadensis, assembly GCF_010015895.1. Classification (NCBI taxonomy): domain Eukaryota; kingdom Metazoa; phylum Chordata; class Mammalia; order Carnivora; family Mustelidae; genus Lontra; species Lontra canadensis. The sequence continues at coordinate 8,716,569 of NW_022631000.1, forward strand.
AAGCCACCACACAGCCTTATCCATGACCATGACCAGACTGGAGAGGGTTTTTTTTTTTTTTTTCTTTCTTTATTTGACAGACATCACAAGTAGGCAGAGAGGCAGGCAGAGATAGAGGAGGAAGCAGACTCCCCGCCAAGCAGGGAGCCCGATGTGGGGCTCGATCCCAGGATCCTGGGATTATGACCTGAGCCAAAGGCAGAGGCTTTAACCACTGAGCCACCCAGGCACCCGAGAGGGAGGGGGGCTTTTTAAAAACAATGCTCCACTCTCTTCAGAAAGAAGAAAGCAAATCGTTATGAAATCTGATGATGATAACATTCCATGTCCAATCGTCTGTCCCCTTGCTCCCACGAAGAAAACCCATATTGATGTGACCGCGGCTCTAGTTTGGGGCTGTAGGAAGCACCTTAGTCACAAGGACTACATTAGGAGAGATTGTTCTGACTACAGGGGAGTGGGTGGCTGGCCCTTTCGTGGAGGCAGGAAGCTTCGACGAACTAGACCGCAGGGTCTTAAAACCTGACCGTGTGGGTGAGCCTCCTGGGGATCTTGCAGGAGTGCAGACTCTGATACAGGGTCCTGGGGGGTGAGGCCTGAGACTCTGCATTTCTAATAAACTTCCGGGTGACCAAGATGAAGCCCATCTATGGACGCTCAGTGTGGCGCCGTGAGGAGATAATAGTGTCTTCCTGCTGGTGACATTTGGTCACTAGGAAATGCTGATGGTAATAGCTAACACGTCCTGAATGCCGATGACGAGAAGCGAAGTCACAGAGCTGGTGAGGAGAGCTGCCAGAAACGGTCTCTAAGCCCCGCGCTCTGCGCACCGCTCCATGCTGCCTCGATGCGGCGTAGGGAGGCAAGGCGGAGGCTCGCCGCCCAAGGAACCGGCAGCCCAGGTGCAGAGCCTGGCATAGCCACCGGGCAGAACCTTCTAGATGGAAGCTTGGTCTTGTTCAGTGACAGGCATTCCCGGATTTGAGAAAAAGTTCATCTGGTTTTTCCAGAAAAATAGGCTAGTCTTTCTGTTCAGCCAACCTGACTGATCAGGCAGAAGTGAAAGCACAAAGAATCGGACTGAAAAATGGCTGGTTCTATACAAAAGACAGTAGAATGATGAGCTGCTCCGTTGGGGCAAACGTGGGATGTTTCTGCCTCGCCCAACTCAGCCCCTTGTGTGGCACAGTATCCCTAGAAGATAGATGCCAAGAACATGGTCTTGACTCCTGCTTTTGCTTCTCCAAATGACAGTAGAACATGGGGTCATGATGATCAAACCTTCCAGAGGGATACTGTATATTTTAAGCGGTTTGTCTCCAAAAAGAAGCCTGGATTCCAGAAACTTCCGTGAAGTGGGTTTATTGCCTCAGTTGTTGTGTGGACTGGATGTGGGTGATGGCAGACCTGCACGATGGGGAAGAAACACAATCAGCTTTTCAGAAATGTCTACCCCTAGAAAGCTTCACAAAGGAGTTTCTCCTCTTTGGCCTCCTTTCTGAACATTTTCTGTGGTAGAGCTCCAGGCAGAAGCAGCTCCAGGGAAAATTGGGACACAGGGGGAATTTCTCACTGAGATTTTTCCCACCTCTTCCATCTGGTCCTTCCTTCCTACTTCCAGCCTCCTCCACCTTCCAATTCCAACCACAGGCACAAGGTGAGTAGAATATTTGTAGGAGAGGGAGGGAGTGGGAACAATCACTTTGGTATTCAGAAATGCGTACTTATTTTCCCTATTGAGGAACACGTAGCCATTTTTGTTTGGTTGTCACAGAGCAAACAGAACCGTGATTTATCATTTATATAACTGATTGCATGTACTTCTAAAATTTTTATCAGATTTCTGACAGTTGTGAATCATTTTCCCCATCTGGAAAAATAAAGAGCACATTCCCTCTGCCTTTGCCCAGCTGCAGCATCTCTGAGTTTACAGTTCCACATTGTTTTTCAACAACAGTCTTGAAATAAATGTCTTGGCCCAAGAAAGAGCAACTTCTGCCTAGGGGGCCACATCAGCGACCCGAAATGTAGGCAACTTTTATGTGTCTGTGAGATCCAGTTAGTCAATCCCCAAACACCAAGCCAATACTGGGCTCTGTACTTACTTCCTTGTTCTTTTTTCTTGATTCTAAAAGAACTTCCCGCCTTCCACTGCACTTTGCAGTTCTCCAAATGGACAGTGTCCACTTGGTGAAGTATTAAACCAAGTTTGTTTGTATCACCTGAATTGTCTTCCTCAATCATTTTGAACAGTGGTAATCAGTTACCTAACATATTTACTGATGAAAATTCAGCCTGTGTGGCTCCTAAAGACCACAAAGCCTATGGGGCATGAGAGAGCAAGGGAGAGACAAGATGACCCCAGGTCATTTGCATCTCTAGTCCATCAACATAGGGTAATGTAGGAGACCCTGAGGAAGCCAGGTGACCAAAAACCTTGTAATTTTGGAGAGTAATTTGAGACTGCCTTCTATTAAGGGGAAGATAAGTATTTCTGTTAAATATGCTTACACAACAACAAAAAAAACTTTTACAGCAATAGCAAACAGGTGGAAATAGTTATCAATAGTTTCCAACTACCAATAGTTGGAAACCAGGAAGCCAAGTTTGGGAAGCTGGTCAAAAAATTATGAAACTGGTAAATAAATCATAGAACTGTTATATGATGAAGCCATTAAAACAAGAGTTTGATCTACACATGCTATTAGGCATAGATCTCTAGCATATTTGTAAATGAGGAAAAAACTTGTAAATACTCAGTATCTATATCACATTTCTGGAGTCATACACAGGATGACATGAATAATGATTATCTCTGGTTAAGGGAAGCTGGTGTCTTTAATATATATCCTTTAAAATATTCTTGCTATTATTATTTATTTATTAATTATTAATTATTATTATTATTTATTATGCTATTATTTATAACAATATTGTTAACATTGATTATTTGCTCTGTGCCAGGCAATGTTCTAAGTGTTTAGTATGTATCGTCTCATTTAATCAGCCAAAAACATATAGAGCAGATTTCGGTATTTTTAGTTTACCTTTGTATAAACTGAAGCAGAGAGATGTCAAGTAACTGGCCCAATGTCATACAGCTAATAGGGGACAGAGCTGGTACTTGAGCCTCTGCAGTACTTGCAATTCATCACTGTGCAGTCGTGCTCTATTATTACCTCCTGATGCGTTAAGCAATAAAGCCTGGATTCAAACTCAGGTAACCGTATTGACCATGCCTCCTGGTCTCTCTTTCTTGTTTTATTTGAATTTTTACCAGGCAGATGTATTAATATTCAGATTTAAAAGATTGTGACAAAAAGTGGGGCGCCTGGGTGGCTCAGATGTTTAAGTGTCTGCCTTTGGTTCAGGTTATGATCTCAGGGTCCTGGGATCGAACCCCACAGCAGGCTCCTTGCTCAGAGGAGAGTCTGCTTCTCCCTCTCCCTCTGCCTCTCCCCCTGCTTGTGCTCTCTCTCTCTCTCAAATGAGTAAATAAAACCTAAAACAAAATAAATAAAAGATCTTGACCAAAAATGGAAGCTATTCTGTAGTTTTAAAAATTCTTTAAGAATCTACTCTCTGTTAGTTCTGTGCTAGGAATAAACCAGCTTGTCTTCCCCTTCAGACCTCACTGTGGAATGGGAGACACCTAGAAACCCAGTAGCAGAAAGGGAAGTGTAAGGTGCTTTGGAAGCCAGGCTCCAGCCCAGGGCTGGGGAGGGAAGGGCAAGGAGGGAATCCCAGCCCTCTAACATCTGAGAGGACTTCTTGATAAGTAGGAAGGACAGAGCTGGAAAATTAAGAAGTTGGTAAGTGGGGCTAGGGCTGGGGGTGGAGGAAGCAAAGACAGAGGCTTGAGATAATAGGCATCTCCAAGAACTGCACAGTTTATCATGGTTTCAACACAAAGTTAAGAAGTCTGAGTAAGTAGAAATCAGACCAAGGAAATGGCCAGAAGACCATCAGTGTATTTCAACTCAAGAACTGTTGATCTCCGGATGGGACAATACCTCGTTGGGTAAAACTGCTTTTCCCATTCAGGATGTTTTAGCAATCCTGGCCCTTGTCCACTAAGTGTCAGTAATATCCTGGTCAGTGAGAAACCCCAAATAACTGGAAAGGGATGAGAATGCTAGATCCCATCCTCCTTTGAGAACCATGAGATACAAAATGTTGTGGGCCGTAAGGGATAAATCTCGTTGAAGTGTTCCATATCATTGGAGGTGGGAGAAAATTGGAGAAAATGAAGAGGTCGTTGTTGTTGTTAGAGGGCAAGTAGGAAATTCTGAGGGCTTAGAAGAGGGCAGTGGGGAAGCTGGTTAACTGCCATCAAGGAGATAGTAATGCATGTGTCTACCAGCTGGAGGTAGAGATTAAGGACAGAGTAGCTAAGCTTGTTGTCTGGGTAGATCCTGGTGACTTTGGGCAGTCAGTGGAGCGATTTGCCATAAGGAATACAGAATGAGCAGATCTGAGAAGATGAAGGTGATTTCATTTTGGAGAAGTTAGATATTTTTTTAAAAAGATTTACTTATTTATTTTAGAGATAGAGACTATATGTGCAAGACAAGGGAGGGACAGAGGGAGAGAGAAGGCGAGAAGCAGACTCCCCACTGAGCATTGAGTCCAACGTGGGGCTACATTTCATGACCCTGAGATCAGGACCTGAGCCGAAACCAAGAGTCTGATGTTTAACTGGGTGAGCCACCCAGGTGCCACTGGAGACATTAGATTGGAGGCGTATTTTTCACGTCCAAATGGCGATTTCCACTGGGCCAGGAGAAGAGCTGGAGTTGGAAATGCACACTGGAGAGCCATCCATGTCTGTGTAGTATTTGCAGTCACAGGCATCGAATGAGTCTAGATGACTTGGGGAATTGATGTGAGGTGCACCTACACTGCCTTAGGCAGGAAGAATCATTAAGTGAACCACGACACTGTCAATTTTGAACAGATTTTTGACCTTCAGGAAAAGAATTCCATATGGTTCAAACTAAGAGTAACCTCAGCCTCATAACTCATGACATGGCTTTCATCCTCACCTACAAGAGAGATTTAGACAATTTTTTGTTTGGGTAGAGGGAGGCAGGGAAGGGGCGGGTATGCCATAGGTTGGAGACCAGGAAGCCAAATTATAGTTTGAAAATCTGAGGCCCTTGGCAGTGTCAGGTGGAAGAGAGTAGGCCCACAGAGAGGCTGTGGGGTGCTCAGTGGCTCAACTTCATTGTCAACAAGAGCTTTCGTCTGGGGGCAGACTTCCTAGCCACCTTCGAGAAAAACAAACCCTCTGTCTTCCTTTTTGGGAAGCCCAGGGGAAGAGTTATCCGCCAAAGAGCTGTGTGCAGACAAGTCGAAAGCATTTTGGTCCCAAGAAAGTGAGTTTGGATCCAAGAATGTCAGGGCCTGGACTGCCTCTGGTTGGGATGGGCCAGCCTCTCTCAAGGCCAAGGGGAACTCAGCCAGCTGGCTACACCTTGCAACAAACATGTGTACCCTTGTACTCTAAGTGTAAGACCCCCGTGCTTCAAGAGTCCCATTTTTTGAGAATCCTATGAGAAAGAGGGAGTTTATCTCTTATCTTCCGTTGAGCTGTCGGCTGGGCTGATGCCCACTCACTTTATGTCTTCTTTATTGTCATTCCCCTGACCGCCGTTCACAGTACTGATGCTCACAGCCCAGAATACCTGGGCTCCAGCGTCCCATAATAGAACATTGTTTCCCACATGTGGTCGATGATAGAGGGATAAATGTGGAGAGCAGCTACACTTCCCTTTGCTGCCCTTATTTCCATTCCCCAAATACCATTATATATGGGTTGGTATAATTATATAAAATGTTCCTGAAAGTCTATGTATACCCAAAGAGATTTTTATTGAGGGACGGTAGTTTTATTTTACCTACATGTTTTTTGTTGAAAGACAATTCTCCACAAATATCTCCCATTTCTGAACTGAGTCCTCTGAGCAAAGACATTTGCAGCCAAACTAAGAATGTTTGTATTAGGAGACATTCCAGGATACGAAATCTTAGCGACATCTCCCTCCCTGGAGATGTTTCGAGGTAGGAAAGGTAAATACCTCCCCTTTCCTACCCAAAGATTAGCTTAAATTCCAGATTAGAGTTAAGATTTTTCTCTCTCCAGAGGGGAGGATATGCAGGTCACCAGCAGCCTTATATAAGATCATAATTTTCCAATCGTGGGGATTTTCTTCAATAACGTACCCCACTACAGGTAGCGGGTGTGAGTTGGCCCTCGTTGCATAGCCCTTGGGGGATATTTTTCCAACATGCTGCATTTGCTAATAATATATGGACTTTGTCTTTGACCCAGAAATCTCATTACCCCCTTCTATCTATATGCATCAGTTGAATTTATGTATATTTGTGTAGATATGTGTATAAAAATACATATATAAATAAAAGTATATATTTTGACACATATCAATAAAACCGTGGGACTCTAAGTTTTGCTTATGAGTAAGAAAAATATTTCAGACCCTTCCCAAATTCTGACTTAACAGTTTTCTATGTAGACTCAGCGAAGGAAATCGATCCCTATTGAGAAGGATCATCCTGGCCTGGACCATTGCATCTTTCCCCCAGCAAATAGTAGGAATTGGGACTTTTAGGAAAGGTCAGGTTGGATCTTGGCATTCCAAGTCCAGGATGATTCGTGGTGCCCTTATAAGTATGGACTGTCTTCATAGCATTTTTTTTTTTAAGATTTTATTTACTTATTTGACAGACAGAGATCACAAATAGGCAGAGAGGCAGGCAGATACAGAGAGAGGGGCAAGCAGGCTCTCTGCCGAGCAGAGAGCCAGATCGGGGCTCAATCCCAGGGCCCTGAGATCATAACCCAAGCCAAAGGCAGAGGCTTAACCTACTGAGCCACCCAGGTGCTCCATGTCTTCTTAGTATTTAAGGTCATCCAATAGGTGCTCACTGGATCACATACACTACTTGCACACAGCTAGATAAGGCCCTAGAACAACCGTGAATATGAGACAGGAAGTTCTGAAGCTTACCAAGGAGGAGACGAGGTTCCCCAACGGACACTAACCCTGCAACACTCCCACTCCCCCAGGAAGCTTCACACTTGACATTGATTACAGAGCAGCCCTCAGCATGCCCTTGCTCCTCTTCCAGCCTCAGGCCGTGCCTCGGGGCCAGCAGATGTTAAAGAAGTGACCATTCCTCAGGCACGGCCACCTAGCTGGCCTGTCTCCACTACACGAAGGCCTGCAACCTCAGCTGCTTTGAAGCATGTACTTATCCAGAAATACTTTCAAATTATAATCCGGCCTCACTTCCTCACCTGGAACATTCTACAACTCCCAGAAACTCTCAGCGCTTCCAGAAGCCCAAGAATGTGAGGACACTAACGGTCTATTAGCTTTACAAAAAATGTACATTTGTTGGGGCGCCTGGGTGGTTCAGTTGGTTGGGCGACTGCCTTCAGTTCAGGTCATGATCCTGGACTTCCGGGATCAAGTCCTGCATCGGGCTCCCAGCTCCTTGGGGAGTCTGCTTCTCCCTCTGGACTTCTCCTCTCTCATGCTCTCTCTCACTCATTCTCTCGCAAATAAATAAATAAAATATTTTTTTAAAAAAATGTACATTTGTTTATATGCTTTCCCTATCCTGAGGCTTCTTCATTAAAGCTCCCCCAAATTTTCAATATTTAAAAGGAAACAAGGTAAGTAATACTTTTTTTTTTTTTTTTTAGATTTTATTTCTTTATTTGACAGAGAGGGAGAGAGAGTACACACAACAGCACAAGCAGGGGAAGCTGCAGAGGGAGAGGGACAAGCAGGCTCTCCGCTGTGCAAGGAGCCCAAGGTGGGACTCGATCCCTAGACCCCAGGATCATGACCTGAGCCAAAGGGAGGCAGACGCTTAACTGACTGAGCCACCCAGGTGCCCCAGTAATGCTTTCTAGTAGAGCTTCGTACTCTATGAGAAGCCTGCTTTCTACCCGCCCACATTGTTACTTTCATGCCCCGTCCCTGCACCACAACCCCTCTCCCTCCCTAGCACCTGTCTGCCCATCTCCTCCTAATGAAACCAATCTGGACGTGCATGAGATGGTCCACATGGCAGATTGCAGCCTTGTCTTTCCAGAGACAGCAAGACTGTTCTAATTATCACCTCCACACTTTTCTCCAGGATGAAATTCACACGAAGCTCCCAGTTATCCGCCCTGCCATTCACTAATAGAAAGGATTTTGTGCTAATCCTCCTGCTTCCGTCCAGGAAGGAGAAAAGAGCTCATCCAGTTCCTGTTGGGCAGCACCACCTGCCCGTCTGTCCGGAGCCAAGTACTGATGGGTTTGGAGCTGGGGGGATAAATGGGAATTGTGTTTATTTTATGAGCTGCAGAAAGTTGGCTGTGGAACCCAGCGGGAGGCTTAGCTGGGGAAAAAAAAATGATTGTCTCTTATGCTGTGTGTCTGCTCTTTGGAAACAGCCTTATCCTATGGCCTTATTCTTTTTTGATCCTGGGAAAGACAAAAAGGAAGAAGACATGTTTTCCAAATACCAGGTTTGAGGGCTGACCTTCAGGGGGCCTTTCTCGGTTTTCTGGGATGCTCCACCAAGCCAAAGGCCTCCTGCTCAGTGGGGCAGTGGCAGAAGGAAGGATGGAGCCCATGGGGGTTGGGGGACTTGACAGAGGGTCTCTGGGCCAGTGCTCAGCGGCCTGGAGAGAATCCCATGCTATTGGCAACTTTTTTGGAAGGGAGTAAGGAGCAGCTGTCCTCAAAACCAGAGACTTTTTTCTCATAACAATATTCTGGCATGCATTCCTGTGGAAGTCACCACAGTTCTCTTAATGAGAAATCGGTGAAACCATTTAACCCAGACCAGCTTCAGAGGATGTTATGAAGAAAATCCCCACGCGGAAGACTCCGCTGTCAGCTTTGACTGATGGGTGAGAGACAGCTTCCGAGTTGTTTTCTTGCTCAAGCAGCTTCTCTAAGTTCCAGTCTGTACAGAGTCCAGGTTGACCTTGCTGTGGGAAGAGGACTCTGGTGTGGACGTTCAAAGAAACAACTCACTGCCAGTTCCTGGCTGACGAGCTACCAGGGAGGAGAGAGAAGCAGAGGGAAGAGACATTAGTGAGGCAACATTCTTAATGGTGAAAACCAACAGTGCCAACAGAACCAGCTCAGGGCCAGATGAAATTCTGTTCTTAGCATAGTCATGCCGGTACATCTTCTTTCTCACTCTCTTTTTAAAATTTGTAAAAATTTTTTATCAACACATAATTTATATATAACATGGTATTAATTTTTAGTGTGTGGTGCCGTTATTTGACGTATGTGTACGTTGCAAAATGATCCCCACAGGAAGTTTAGTTAACAGACAGCACTCTATACAGTCACTGATTTTTTTTTTTTCTTGTGATAAGAACTTTTAAGATCAGCTCCTACAGTAACTTTAAAATATACAATATTTTGCACCTGGGTGGCTCAGTCGGCTAAGTGTACAACTCTTGATTTGGGGTCAGGTCATGATCTCAGGGTCGTGGGATTGAGCCTCATGTCTGGCTCCATGCTCAGTGAAGAGTGTGCTTGAAATGCTGTCTCTCTCTCTCCCCCTGCCCCTCCCCCCACTCATGCATACACTGTTTCTCACTCGCTAAATAGTCTATTTAAAAATAGGTGCACCTGGGAGGCTCAGAGGGTTAAGTCTCTGCCTTCGGCTCAGGTCATGATCTTAGGGTCCTGGGATCGAGCCCTGCGTTCTCTGCTCAGCAGGGAGCTTCCCCCACCTCTCTGCCTGCTTCTCTGCCTACCTGTGATCTCTCTCTCTGTCAAATAAATGAATACAATCTCTAAAATTCTATTTATAAATGAATGAATGAATGAATGAATGAATGAATAGGGGTGCCTTTGTGGCTCAGTTGCGAGCATCTGCCTTTGACTCAGGTCATGATCCTAGGGTCCTGGGATCGAGCCCTGCATGTGGCTCCCTGTTCAGTGGGAAGCCCGCTTCTCCCTCTCCCACTCCCCCTGCTTGTGTTCCTGCTCTCGCTGTCTCTCTCTCTCTGTCAAATAAGTAAATAAAATCTTAAACAACAACAACAACAAACAATATAATATTGTTAACTACACCCTTGATCTTAGCCCAAAGGCCTCAAAGTGACACAGTATTGTTATCTCCAGTCACCATGCTGAACATTGTACCCCCAGGACTTGTTTCTCTTATGATCTGAAGTGTGTACTTTTGACTCTTCACCCATTCCCCCTACCTCTCTACCCCAGCACCTCTGGCAAACACCAATCTGTTTTCTGTATCTGTGAGCTTGTTTTTCCTCTTTCTTGATGCCACAGGGGAGGAAGCTGAGCGTGACAAGGAACGAGACTCTGGAAGGCAAAGGGTAGTTGTTTTGGAGCAACAGAAAGGCAAATCAAGGCTGCCCCCTTAGCCCTGGCAGTGGGTTCTTGACTGTGCTGCTCTGCTCAAATTAGAAAATGCTCCTCCCTCCAGGTACAAAGCCGGGTGAGCCGAGCTCAGCGGGGTGAAGGTCAGCCTCTCTGCCCGCCTCCCTGGGGCGGGGGTGGGGGGTGGGGGGATGGTGCCCTCAGGCAGTGAACAGCCCATTGTGGTGGAAAGAAGCTCCCCTGGCTGAGGAAACGCCCCTGAATATGAGTGTCTTTCTTGAAGTCATTCTTCCTGGGAGTCCCAGTCCGCCAGCCCAGAACACAGCGCCAGGACTTCCAGGTGACACAACTAGAGGATGACAAATGTCACAGCCACCCGCTGTCTCTTTTTCCCCTTCTTCAGTAAGAAGCCCTTTCCCCTCAGAGGCCACTGTAATTAACCCAAGAGAGAATAACCGTCCTTCTAGTCAAACAAGAAGCAGCCATCACGGTTTGACATCTGCAAACCAAACCCCTGTTTTCAGGGCTCACCCGATGTTTATGCCCTTCCCTGTGAAAACGCTTAGTCTACGGGAAAAAAACAACAGCCACATTAGGATTCCATTCTGTCCCCATCCCCGTCCTCCTGTATCCACACCAGGTCTAACTGTACAGTTATCGATGAACTTCTCTGCTCATTAAGGAATCAAACAATGACAATCCTGTTGCCAGAGCCAGGGTGGGCACAGAGCAGCGAGCTCCTTTGTCTAAATGCCACAAATCGTTAAAGTTTCACTCTACGCTTCAGGGTTGGCGTCATCACCCTTTCCTTGGCCACAAGGCTCTGCTGTAACAATCAAAAGAAACAACACCATTCTCCGTCCCTGTCCAGTTTTGAATATAATTATTTGTCAGAATCACATTAACCTGATGTATGACAAACCCATAAAATGGATTCATTTAGGTCTCCAGGAGTCCTCCCTCATTAACTCGGATATTTATAGGCATGGCTTGGATGCTTCAGTCCCTCCTCCTGTGCAGCACAGAGCAGGGATGGCCTATGTCCCTGATGCTGTTAGGGGAGTTGTTTGTTTCCCAGTGTTGCAAAGAGGGGCGGAACAGAGCTGGCCCCCAGTCCAGGCCCCCTCGGGCCTTGATTGGCTCCTCTGCCCATTCAATTCTTCTAAGGGAAGGGAAAGAAAACCAAAGCTAGACACCTGTGCGGAAATCCCACAAGATTAAAGACTTTCCCAGGGTATCGAGACAGAACCGGTAAGACTGAAATACTCAGAGGGCTGGTTCTGAAATCAGACTTCCTGCAACCAAAGCCTGGCTTTATCACCTACCAGCTTGAACAAGATGCTAACTTTTCTTAGACATCAGTTTCCTCATCTGTGAAATGCAGTGAATAATAGTTCCTAGCCTCCTGGGTTTGTTGGGGGATGGGGATTTGACGAATTAACATATATAAAGTTCTTAGACTGATCTTGGGCACGTAAGGAGTACAAAATAAATTACTTAGAACTATGGTCACTATTACCTTCGGCCACAGCTGCACCAAGTCTCCATTCTGCAGGTTTATGGTCTAGCCCAGCTGGTTTCATGCCGTGTTCTAGGGAGCATCAGGCTTGAGCCACGGTGCCTCAGTTTCCCCAGAGGGGGAAGTGGGTTAGCTGTGGGAAGCACACTGGCCAAAGTCTTGTCAGAAAGGACTTTCCAAGTTCTTTAGCCAGAGCCTTGATACTTTCATCATTTTGGAATTCCCCATTGGAATTCCGTATAGAGTTTTCATTAAAGACTCAGTTCTTGTCTCAAAACAGATGGAAAACTGCAGCTCCACCCCAGCTAATGTCAGCAGCCCCAGGAGCACTTGTCCCTGCTGCTTGTCCAGAGTCCATCATGAGACTGTGGTCACGAGGCCCTCTAAAGTTTTCTTTTACTTTTTCGGGAGTCGTATGGCAGCCACGTTGATGTCCTGGCATGGCCAAAGGCTAGGAGTGCTCCCAAGGGCTTGTATGAGGCTGCAGCGGAAATGCTGCCCACGAGGAAAACAGAACCTCCCTCAGGACCATCAGCTTCACCAGCAGAGATGAGCTGTTAATAACAGGGAGGTCTGAGGTGCCTGGCTGGCTCAGTCGGTGGAGTGTGAAGCTCTTAATCTCAGAGTTGCGAGTTCAAGCCCCATATTGGGTGTAGAGATTGCTTAAAAATCCCATCTTTAAAAAACATAACAATGGGGTCTGAGTTCACTGTAGTGTTCCTCATGTGGCCTTCATCATGTCTGAGCTCGTTCTAGACACCAGGGCCCATTGTGTACTCGCATTGTCCACCTGCCTCCCGGAGACCAGCATCAGGCATTTGCCATCAGTGTACATTCTTGGGAAGGGTTGGGAAAGATCTAAACAAACACCAGTTTTACCCATTGTTCCTTTCCTCCAAACTTTAGTTTCTGCCCTGTAAATCTGTTGGGTAAAGTTGAAGCACTCTGGTGTGGCTTTTGGGTGGACCCAACCAACTTTCTCTCATACTCTTCCAAAACAAGCGTTCTGAGAGAGCATGCAGGTTTTATCACCACCTGCCATATTATCTTTTCCCTATCCCTTTCCCCTTTCTGAAACAGAATCATTTTTTAAGACCCATTCCCGAAGCCCATTCCCTATTCTGAGCCTTCCCTTCATAACCCAAAACAAAATTCTTGCTCCTTTCTTTGATCTCCAACTGTGTGTTTTGTCTGCTTTGTTCATTGAGGCCCTTATTCCTTGATGCCGGTTCTAGCAGTAAAGGGAGGATGAATTAGAGGCACCAGCAAGGAAGCTCGGTTGTAGCTGCTAAGACAGGATCCCAAAGAGTGGCATCTGGCCCAGGAAGACAGTACCACTAACCAAACTCTTCAGTCGTCTATAAATCAGAAGGCTTGTTACAGAGAATCACAGCCGTTCACCAGAGCAAGCCCCGTGGATCCTCTCTCCAGGATCTCCTTGCTCCCTGCGTCGACACGTCAGGGAAGCTTACCTTGTCACTTCGGCAAAGAAGAAAAACAGCCGTGTGAATTGTTTAACACGGCTTATAGTGAGAAGTGGTTATAGACCCCTTCTCCCCAACAGGAATGGGGACCTTAGCAACCACATGCTCTGGTCCCCAAAGTCAATGTCTCTCCACTGGATATTGTCATCAATGGTAAAAATATTTGCTTCCCTTTTCCCCCACTTCTTTCAGGTCACAAGACTGATTTTTCCCCTTCTATGACTCATTAATTTTATCCTTTTATTCAAGAAATATTTGTTGAATGTCGTTTACTAAGTGCCAAGTGCTGAGAATATGAAAGTGAACAATGTGCTAGATACCTTCACACGCTGGTTTTACTATAGGCAAGTTGTGATATAGATCTACAAGCCATTCTTTCTTTTTAAGGTGACTTTGTTATATCTTATCTCACCAATATAGACCTTGATATCAGAACTCTGCATAGCACTATTACCTGACTTTGCTGAGTGAATATCTTTTTGCCTCAACAATATTTTAAGCTCCTAGAAGCCAGAGAACAGCTTAATATTTCTCATGGTATCTCACGGTATGCTGTGCACACAACAGGAACTAAATATTTGTCTTTTTACAAGAGACACAATATTTCTCACCAGTCATAAGGGAAGGAAGGAGGCAGACTTACATGGTTTTATTTCAGAGACTCCCAAACCAATGGCCCATAGATTAAATCCAGTCAGCAAACATGTTATATTTGGTCTACACCATGTTATGTTTTTGTTTTTTGTTGTTGTTTTTTTTTAATTGAGCCAACATTAAAAAAAAATTGAGATCTTTCTCTCTCTCTCTCTCTCTCTCTCTCTCTCTCTCTCACACACACACACACACACACACACACACACACACACATACTCACATGCACTGAGAACTCCAAGCTTCTCTGGATTTTCAGCTTCCCTGGAAAAATGAGAAGACTTGCAACCCTGAGCCTCATACCTGCTGGGCAAAAGCGCTGGCATGAGAGTGTGCCCGGCCACTTCAGGGAGCAAACATTCCCCTGGGGGGGCCACAGATCCTGTCACTCTGTGTTTCATCACATGTGGCCTGCCTCACTTACATAATAGCCGAAGCTGGAGGCATTTGAATCTGAACAGTTTTACATGAAGGCAGTATATTGGGAAAGGCGACAAAAAATAGCCCACTCGACCCCACAGTAAAAGAAGAACTGTGTGCCAGTCCTGGGTTTCCTGGCACTCTGAAGGTGAGGACAGGCTCGCAGGCTGACCCTGCACCTTGGCCATGGGCCTTTCTTACAGTCTTCTCTGGAATGTTGGTGTTCCCTGCTGGGGAAACTACTGGAGATCCAAATGGCCTGTCTCATCGAATCCAAGCTATCTGCCTCCAGGCTCTTCTCCAACACACCCTGGACCCCATCTCAGCAGTTTTTTGGCTCATTGCTCGCTGACACGAACCACTCTAATCCTCCTGCCAAGGAAATCTGCTTGCCTCTCTGTCCCCTCCCCCATGCCTGTCTTACTCCTTCTCTCTGGGCATCACTGAGTGGAGAAATGAGACTCGGGAGGAAAGTTTTTTTAAAAAGGAGGAAGGAAGAAAGTAAGGGAAGGAGAGAGAGAGAAAGCATTTAGAGAAGGCATTGTATATACTCACTACTATTTAATCTCAGGTCCCTGTCCACAAAGATTTTGGTCATGTGTGTGGGTGCTGTAGGGGAGCAAAATGGCCACCCCAAAATGTGTCTCTTTGACACGTGAATTATTTTAGGCTGAATAATTTTAAGGAACGGAAGACCCCATGACTCACACCTAAATGCCTAAAAGAATTTACATGGAGGATCTGCTCCAGGAAGGGAGCTATGGCCATAGATGACTACACTGTAGTATGAACAGGAAGTGCGAGACAGGGAGGAACCTAACAAATCTGTTGAAATTCCTCCCTATGTTCCACTGATTCTGTAGAGCCCAGCAAACTTCTTCTTTTTTCCTCTCTCTCTCAATCTCTCTCTCTCTTTTTTTTTTTTTTTTACCAAACATTTACTCTTTTTCATCTTCCTGTGAGTTACTTTCCTTTCCTTTGAAGTCCTAACTCCCTGCCCGCTTCTCCTTAGCTCTGGATGGCATACGAGTCTCAATTGTCTGACCGCCTGTGGACCTCATGTTCTTATGGACCTTGTAATTAAATTTGGTTTTCTCCTGTTAATCTGTCTCATTCCAACTTAATTCTTAGATCAGCCAACAGAACCTTGAAGGGGCGATAAAAATGTTTCTGCTCCAACAGCGTGTTTGTGTTTGTGTGAATTGTGTATGTGGTGTATGTATGGTTTTTCATGGGGAGGAGGAATGAAAGGAATAGAAAAAATAGATCTACAACTATAATTCAAGCTAGAAAAGGGAAAGCCATAAGAATGTGAAGCCTGGAAAACTTGTGACTGCCATTTTGCAAGGGTGAGCTACTTTCCTGTCAAGGCACCAAATATATGTGTGTGTGCATGTGTACATAGGAGTATATCTGCACATGCCCCCACACACACACACACATGCACTTGTGATTATAAATTAACTATTTGCTTATGTAGAAACTTGAAAAATTAAGTATAAAAAAGAAAGGGAAAGTAATAAAAATCAAATGTAATCTTATCACTCAGATAATTTTTAATCATCTATTTCTTATTCCCATACATAATGTATATCATTACTATAGCTGAGAATTAACATCGTATGTTAAAACTCACTAGCTTGTTTTTTCCCTCTTAAAATTATAGACATAGCCTAATGATAGAAAAACATCTTTATAACCATTGTTTTAATAGTTCTATTGCATCCATAGTGTGGATTTTCATAATTTACTTCACCAATCTCTAATTCTTAAACATTTAGACTGATAGAAGTATTTGACTTTTATAAGTAATATGATAATAAACATCTTTGTGCATTTATCTTTGCATTTAGCATTATTTCTTTAGAATGTTTCAAACAATAGAATTACTGGGCAAGGAGTAAAAATACTTTAAAATTCATGAGTTGTACATTGTTAAATTGCTTTCCTAAAGGTGATTCTACTTTATCTTCCCGACATTCCCATTTGAATGTGGCACTAGAAAGCTCACAGAAATGTTCCATTGGTTACATCTAGCTAAGATGTCCAATACTACACGAAGAAATTATTTTGCTATATAATTTCTGAGTGTCAACAGAATATATCATTTGAGAGTAATCAAAGACAGTAGCTGAAAAGATATTTGCCCAGACCACACCACAATTCAGTCTGTCACAGAGAAATAAAAGAGTAACTCCCTGGATTGTCCCCACATAAAGCTCCAGGACCTTCACCCTTTGCTAATTGCCTCTTGGATCCTAGGACAGGCCTACAGCATGCCACACATGTGACAGTGAAAGACATAACATGTTCCCTGTGACTGCCCACCATACTACAGGCCAGAGGAAAAAGTTCCTCACTTCACTGCCACAGAAGTCCCCTGTAGAGCCCATGGGGGCCCATTTTCCTCTACGGCCTGTTTTGTTACAAATTCTCTCTCGTTCTGCAATGTGTCATCATTGTCTTTTCTCTTTTCCACAGCAAACTTCTCTTTCTGAAATGAAAGGGAAGATATTCCCTCCAAAGTATTCCTCAAAAAAAAAAAAAAAAAAAAAGATTTACTTACTTAAATAATCTCTACACAAAACATGGGGCTGAAACTCATCACCCTGAGATCGAGAGTCACATGCTTTTCAGACTGAGCCAGCCAGGCATCCTTCCTCCAAAGTATTCTTTACGTTTTCACAACTGTGCTGTCTTGGGCTGTTAGACATTTTGTTTGCGTGTTTCCTTATTATTAGGATGGCTTTTTGTCTCACAGCCTTCCCTCCCTTATGGAACTGGTCCAGCCAGGGCTGGCTTGGAGGCCAATCTGGCATCAGCCATTGAACTTTCATGCCTGAGTGAGCTCTGCCTCCAACTCTTCTGTTTTGCTTGTAGAGAATTTTGCACCATCCTGTACACAGCCTGGGCCAGATGGGAGGAGGGTGTTAAGAGGTAACCTTTGTTTCTTCTGGCTTAGGGATTTTTAGATCCAGAGTCTAGAGGTCCTCCTCAAAATGTCTAATTAATTTTCCATGTCATGAGGCTCCTTGGTTCCACATATGAATGACAGATTAATGGTTGTCCATGGGCCCACTAGGCATTCCAAAAGTTTCAGCTTGTCTAGAACATAAGCTCTTACTGGGGACCCAGTTATGGACCATTCAACATAAAGTATACGGTGTGATTATGATGTTAAAATCCAATCCCTTCCTCCTAAAGTGCAGTAAAATAGCTCTGTCCCTGTTCTTTTTTGGGGATTGCCATGCTGATTTCCTATCTTTTGCCAGTCCTCTTGTATTTTCACTCAGATATCAATCTGTTGCAAATTGTTCATTTCCCTAATCCCAGAAATTTTTACATTAATTGCAAGAAATTCTCAATCTGTCTCTGAGCTCTCTCTGAACTTTGCAGAATGTGAAAGGTTTTGAAGCTCCTCCTTCATTGACCAACAAAGAGCAACTTTTAAGGCTGAATACAACCTGAAAAGAGTTTCCCTACTGCTCAAAAATTATAGATCTGTGACAAATTCTGAGTCATAACATCAGTCATTTCCCAGGGCTGCAGCTCCCTGAGGATTTTCCTGTTTAACTGAAATAAGTCTCAGGGAGACATGCTCTGTACCCTGATCTTCAAAACTCTAGATCTAGAGTGATGACAGTCCAGCTGATGAGACAACTTGATGGGGTGTCCTCCTTTTGGGGAAAAAAAAACAGCCCATTACTGCAAGTAACCCACATAAGTCTCTTTCTTGCTAAATCAAAAGGCCTGCATACTAAATTCAGTATATCTGGTTTTTTTCCTCATGTTACAACTGTAATTTAGGTTTATTGTAGGAAATTAAAGAAATGAGTTAGCAGAAAAGTCAATCAATTAATAAATAATAATAATAAATAAAAATTACCTGACATTTACCAGAGATATTTGATTTTTTCATATATTCTTGCAGACATTTAAGTATATATTATATAAATATATATCATAAGTATATAATATATATTTAGGTGTTTAAATAAAAATAGGATGCTGCTGTTTGGTAATCCTTTCTCTTTTGTGGAATGAATAATGTCTTCCTTGGATCTGAACATCAAGCCTCAAGGTGAGAGTCCTTAAATTTTCTCCACAGTAAATAGATTTTTCCTAAAGTCAGGAGAGAACAAACCAAGAATAAATGCCATAGCTTACAGCCCAGGTTGTGTGCTTGTTGCACTTCTTCCTTTCCTTATTTTTCTCATTTTGGTAAACAAAAGTGAACATGAGATGACAGAGAAAAAAGAGGGACTGATGTCTGATCAAATCATTGTGTTGTCTCTCACATAGGTCTTGGGTTATTTATTTTTATCAAAGAAGGTGCTTCCTCTGAGTAGCATGACAAGTCTTTTATGTAGTGTTGGGGAAGGTTAAAAATTCCCCTGCCCCTCTTAGTTCTTTTGCCTGGTTGAATAATTAAGATGACAGGAAGTAGATTAAGAAGAGAAAAACAAATTTAATTGTGTATCTGGTGGGGACATACATAAGAACGTGAAGTCCACAGGCAGTCAGGCAATTGAGGCTTATATGCTATCTAGAGCTAAAGAGAAGACGGAAGGGGCAGGCCTGGGTGACACAGTTGGTTAAGCATTTGCCTCTTGGTCTTAGCTCAGGTTGTAATCTCAGGGTTGTGAGATGGAGCCCTATGTTGGGCCTTAAGCACAGAGTCTACTTGAGATTTTCTCTCCCTCTCCCTTCCCCTCCTGTTTGCTTGTGTGCTCTCTCTCTCTCTCTCTCTCTCTCTCCCTCTCTAAAATAAATAAATAAGTCTTTAAAAAAAAAAGAATAGAGGGGAGGGGTCTGGAACTTCAAAGAGAAGGAGAACAATTCACAAGAAATTGAAAGAGAATAATGTTTGGTAAACAAATATTTCCTGGGCCATCCAGAATCAATGGGACACAGAGAGTAATTTTAACAAACAGACTTTGCTAAGTCTCTCCCTGTCTAGTACCTCTCATTCATATTGTACTGCAGTTATCTATGGTGTTGGTTCCCATATTGTAGCAGGTCTTCTATGTAAATTCTTTTAAGCAGTTAGAGGAAAGTCAAAGGTTCTTTCTGAGCCTTCTATTTCTTAAAAATATTCAGCCTAAAATAATCAAAATGACAAGGACACACATTTGGGAGTGGCAAATTTTGTTCTCCTATAGTAGCTATGAGTTCTTGGTCAAGCAATGGTTAATGGTGATGTCATTCTGAGAGAGGAAGTGGTCCATAAAGTTGCCTCATGTTGGAGTACCTATTTTGGACTTGCAAACACTTGCAAAAGTACCTTTTTTGGATGGGTATGGTTATGACATGGGAAAGGATGACCAGAAGCTTCAGCCACAATGTAGATCCCAATCTCTAGACCAATGGCCACTTGAGCTTGCCTTTTCTGTCTGTTGGAATCCAAAACTGACAGAACTTTTTTAGTATTTCTGTCATTTTAATATTCTTTTCTGCTATTGTCTTGGGCAGTTTATAGAAGTGAACTTGTTATTATTTTTTACTTTATAATCATTGCAGTTCATGTTAAGAAATATTTCCACAGCATTATTGTATGAGACTGAGCTTACCTTTATCTTAAAGGTTAATATTTTTTAGGTAGTTTAAATCATGACACATACAAATAAAGAATGAACACATGTCAAAGATTTCATTTAACTCATCAATTAATGAGAAAGTCAAAAAGATGTTACATATGGTTTCAAAGAGGAATCCAGAACAGACACATACATAAGCAATCAGGAATACTGAAATAAATACCTGAAAAATTGGTGAATATCCACCAGGGAAATAATCAGTTGCATTCAAGCAGACACAATTTGTTTGCGTTTCTGTGGAGGAGAATCATTTGCAGTATCATTAGTTTTCTAATAGCTCAAGGACAATGACAGATGGAGATGACCCCTAGACAGGACACCCGGTAATTTTGCCCGTTTCAAAATCTTTTACATTTCTAATTGGAGTCTGTATCCCCTACCTTAGCTGCAAGGTTTGTTTCACTCTAGTTATGAGCTATTAGGCAATGTTGGTGCTCAGTGCGGAAGCTGGCCTCATGCAGAATTGCATTCCCCTAGATAGTCAACTATTCCATGGGTGACTCGGGGGAAGAAATAAAAGAGGTTGGCTTCTTGGATGAGTTCCCAAAGTGGCAGCAAAATATCTGAGTATTCACTTGGGCCCCAGAGAACTCAGGAGACAGAAATCTGAAACGCGTCCCTTTGATCCTCTTGTTCCAACAGCCCCAGGGTTCGGGTTTTTTTTGATGGAGTGAAACTGTGACATCAGGGTGATCTATGAGACCGAAACAGAGGGCGACTGCAAGGGGAAATCGACCAGATTCACACCATTTCAATGTTTACAGCCTAAACAATTTAAATACTTTCAATATTTAAATCACTCCTGCCGGTATAAGCTTCACTGGGATTGTAACATCATCCAATTTCAACCACTACATTAAAAGTATCTTCAAACAGTCCTACCAATGCCCAATTTAAATCATCTTGTGAAAATAATGGGTTCACAGAAGTACTCAGCCCCAATAAGTGGTCTCCAGAAACCATTGAAGCGGGAAGTGTTGAGAAATTTCCTGTTGGCTCCAGCAAAGCAGCCCTCCGGGGGATTTCCCAGCCCGCTTGGTAATATCAGACCTCTTGGACGGGGGCAGAGTCCTCAAAAAGTACACTAGGTATTTGTTTTGGAGATCCCCTGGATACTCACTAGGAATTCCCTCTAAGCTGGTTCAAGTCTAGCTTGATTGAAATAGAACACTCCTGTATACTTGGCTTGAATGTGAGTCCTGCGTTTCCAAGAAAAAGGTGGGGAAAGGAAGAATTCTTTTATCATTCTGACACCCAGAAATCCACTTTACCAGGAAGGTGTAGCCTTAATGGAAGAGTGGAACAAAGACCTGGGTGGAGACATTAGACAGCTTCTCGGCAACCTGTGAGTCATGCCTGTATTACAAAACAGATTCGTCATTTGTTTGAAGGGAATTCCCAGGACTCCAACCAACTGAGCTCAAGATTCTTATGGTTTTGCAGAAATGCACTCCAGAATGAGAAACACGAGCATGTGACTCCGGACTTTCCAACCCTCTGGTTCTTGCTATCTACTAGTGTAATCCTAAAGTGCATGTTAGGCTCCGCATTTGTATTCTCTCGCACATGGTTCAGTTCTCAAACTAATTCGCAAGCTCAATAAGCCATGTGAACCTGGGCAAGTTTCCTCTTGACTCTGTATGTCAATGAACTCATCTGTGCACTAGGAATAGGGAAACCAGATGGCCTTTCAAGTCCTCCTGCCTCTTCTACATGTACATTTGCAATTCTCTAAATGAAGTCAGAGTTCCTTCGGAAAGCTTGTCAACAGTCCTGTGCCTGGCTGAGCCCTTAGAGGACAGTGACATGGCACTTGATCCAATTACCGAATTAAAGCGGTCTATTACTTGTATAATTATTTATCTAGGGTCTGGTCTCCCTGGCTGGACATTAAAGTGCAGGAGTTACTATCTTTCTCACTTAGCACTATCTCCCCAGCACCGAACACAGGGCCTGGTACATTCTAGGCACTCAGTAAATACTTGCTGAATGAATGAGTGAGGGCACTGGGGGGCTTGGATTCTGACATCCTTGACAGTGGCAGTGAGGAATGGGGCCGACGGGTGAGGGTGGAGTGGGGCAAGCTTCCTGAACTGCTCTGACCTCAAAGGCAGGAGAAGCTTTGGGACATCTGTGATCATCATGTGGGACCTCTTCTGACAGCAGAGGCTGTGAAACCTGCAGTCCTCAATCCCTAAAATCTGCCTCGCTGTGACCTCACAGTCTGGGGTGGAGAGAGGGGCACATCAGCCATGACGCTCTAGGCTTGAGTGGGCTCTTCCTGCAGAGATTCTCAGTGGGCCGACGACTTAGAGGCCTGCCTCTCGCCTCTCCAGTCTGGTTCAGACCTGCCCGACCAACCCTGACTCCCGGGGCTCACCCTCCTCTTCCCAGTGCTGGGTATGCTCAGTTCCAACCCAGTGCAGCTCCGGGAGTCAGAGCCCCCATGGGGGCATCTAGCCCAGGGGACACATGGGGTCTGCCATCCTGCCCCAGTTCCCTGCACCACCAGAGAGCCCTTCCTGGCATGGGGTTTTGTCCACCTTGAGGAATGTGGTGAGACCAAGACATGGCCCTGAGGAGTAGATTTTCGATACTTGGGACAAAGGCAGCTCTCTCATTAGCATACTTTTCTGTTTTTTTTTTTTTTTTTTTTTTTTTTCCACTTCTGAAGAGCTAAATGTCCTGAAGACACTGGTCGGTCACTCTATGTTACATACAAGGGAGGGATTTGATCTTTATGTAAACTGCAGAAGACTGGCCTTGACCTCTGCTGTTGGGTCAACCGTCCATTGGCGTGGTTAAAGCTTTTCTTCCTGGCTCAACCCAGGAGCCAGGGGAAGCAGAGAGAAGGCCTGGGAAGGTTCCTCTCCCCTCTGAGTCTTGGGACAGCGCTGGATCCAAAGGCTAAGAGGAGAACTGTGCCCGTACGAATATATATGTCCTCTCACCAGCCCACAAAGCAAGATATTTTCATCTAACGTCAAGTTAAACTTAATAACCGTTGTTAAAAGCCTCCCTTATGGTCTCCATAAGCATTTTGTTTCACTCACGAAATCTGTGATCTCTACTAGAGATTGCTAAATATAACATTCCAAATGCAGAGTAGCAGCGACGAGGGGCACACTGGGATTGGGGGCGGGGCAGGATGGCAGAGATGGGCGTGGCTGGATTTGGACAGGTCTACTGTGTGTACACAGGGTTGAGATGTTTCCCAGGACAGGACTGATAAGCCTGTGGTCATCCATAAACACGGTCCCTAAATTAGGATCAAAGGCAGTGTGCACTTCCACAAGGAAGTGTGAACAGGAAAGCATTTTCCTTCTTCCTGTTACTGAATCTCTTCTTAGACTCATAATCCTCCACCCTGGGGGATGTCGGACAAAGTCAGCAGCCACGTCCCCATGGCCAGCAGTTGACACACATCTCCTGGATGGAATGGAAATGAACAAAATGCATCTGTTTTGCAAGCTGCCAAACAGACGACTTGTGATTATAATATGTATCTGAAATTTGCATTGAAAAATTTTTATTCAGAACCTACCGGGAAAGGGAAAAATTGGATTTTAAATGCATGTGCGTGTGCAGGAACGAGCGAAACTCTAGAAAAGATGAGGGAGGGCGAAAGGACAAACGGTGGCAGCTAGTGCTTCTCTTTTCATAATAAGCCACAGAAATGGAGATGATTTGGTCTGGGAAACCTTACTGTACTTCTGCGAAGTCATTTGGATATATGCTGATTTGCATACTGCTGGGGCCACCGGGTCCCTGTGCTGTGGTCCCCCAGGCCCTTTCTGGCCTGCCTTCTTCCCATTAGGACGATGCTAATAATTAAGCTCGCGCGGGACCGCTGAGAACAAAAGACTGCAGTGGCAGGCACTCAAAGTCACCTCTTCCTTTTTTAACTCTGTAAAGATCTGGGGACAGATCTGTCCTGTCAGCTTCCCAGAAGAAGAGTTCAATATTATTTTCTCTACTCTAGAAAGGAAACCCATTCGAGGGATTATGAATGTTACTCTGTGTCTCTGTCCGAAGTTTCAATCTTCGCAAGCATGGGGTTATTAAGATGCTAAGTTGTCTCATTTAATTGCAACGTTTATTATGGTATTGAATCTTTAAATGCACTATTTATCACACCTGAAGAGATGAGCCGTTCTACCTTAATGGACTACTCTCAGTGGACCGTCTATTGATTATCTTCTCTACTGAATTAATTCCTAGTAATCGCCTAGTGAACAGTCATTAAACGGAGTGCCTCCTGTGAGTGCCCAGCTGGGACCAGGGGCCTGCGTGGGCCTTTCGTATGTGAGCAGCTTTGCCCCTCCCCCCACTATACCCCCCCGCCCCTACCCCCACCATAGTCTGAGTCGGGCACACTTCATAAACAGAGGCCTTGAGAATAAGCTGGTGTCTTCACTGCAGAAAGGCTTTATTTACAGGGGTCCCACACAGGACAGTTCCGTTCTTTCCTTAAGAGTCTTTCCTGGGGCACCTGGGTGGCTCGGCCAGTTAAGAGTCTGCCTTTGGCTCAGGTCATGGTTCTAGGGTCCTGGGATGAGTCCCAAATCCGTCTCCCTGCTCAGCCCGGAGCCTGCTTCTTCCTCTGTCTGCTGCTTCCCCTGCTTGTGCGTGTGCTTGCTCTCTCTCTCTCTCTCTCTCTCTCTGTGTCAAATAAATAAATAAAATCTTAAAAAAAAAATTCTTCTAAGTGAGCCAATGGCACTAGAAGACCCCTTCCCACATCGAAACACTGGCCTGTTGAACACAGTCCAGCCTCAGAAGAGGCGGTGTTCTGGGAGTTTCTTCTGTGGCCTGGCTGCTGCCTTACCTCCTTCCACTGAATTTGATGCAGTTGCTGAAGGAGTCCCTCATTTGTGTCACTGATGTCAAAGAACGTTTTATTGGCCCAATATTTGGATGAGGTATATGGGGTTCAGAGACGTCATCTGGGCAAAGAATAGTGAGTAGGTGGTTGCTCTGTCTTATTTCAAGGAGAACTTTAGAAAGATGGCACGCTGGTTACAGGGACTGGGAGTCAAAATTAGACCCTGGGGGCGCCTGGGTGGCTCAGTGGGTTAAGTCTCTGCCTTCGGATCGGGTCATGATCTCAGCGTCCTGGGATCGAGCCCCACTTCGGGCTCTCTGCTCGGCGGGGAGCCTGTTTCCCCCTCTCTCTTCCTGCCTCTCTGCCTGCTTGTGATCTTTCTTTCTGTCGAATAAATAAATAAAATCTTAAAAAAAAAAAAAAATTAGACCCTGGCCTCTGCCTTTCCAGGGAGGAAGGAGGAGGTCCCTGTAGACCCAGCCTCTCCCAGGTGACCTCTGCTCTCAGGACTCTTATAAATTCCACTTAGGGATCACTTCTAGCACTAGGCAGAGCCTGCTATCACAGGTGTCTCAGCCTTTTATGAATCAACTGTCTCCTTAAATTCAGTTGCACGGCTGTACCCAGCGTCCTGTGTGGAAGTATGTTTGCAGAGCCGGAGAGTGGCCATTCTGGTTAGGCTTCTCAAATGTCTCTTTCTTGTTCCGGCTAGACCCAGGTAGTGTGCTCCCTTCCTTGACCTCCTCTTCTAGAACCAGGTCACACAAGGTGGCAGAATGGGTGGAGCCTATTGTCAAAGATCAGGGCCTGGATCTCAAATTGGCAAGGTTTCTAGACAAGCCTCCAGGTCATGGTTCTGGTCTACTGGGCCATGCGAAGCCTAACACCAAAGTCAGTGGAGTTAGATTTGGCCATCCTAGAATGTCTCTAAGTTTGTATTTATGACCTCCAGTCTCTTTCCCTGCATTCTTTTCTCCCCGTCTGGTATCTAATAATAATAGCAACAATAATGATAATTAAAATAATAATACTTATCATTTATTAAATGCTCATTAAGAATCAAGCACTATGCCTAGAGCATTACATATGTTATCTTGCATAATCCCAACAACAGCTTAATGGAGTCAAGCATGATAACCTCATTACTAATGAGTCTATGTTTGTCAGCTGTAGCTGCATATGGTAAGCACTCAGGAGTTTTTGTAAAATGTGGCCCCATGGAAATTTGTTTTAGTTGCCTGGGTGGGGGAGCCTGAGGGCTAATGGCTCTTGACAGTGGTCTGCATTGAGATCTCCCAGAGAGCTTTAAAAATATACTGATCCTTGGTCCCACCCCTATAGATTCTGATTTGGTTGGTCTGGCGTGATGCCTAGGTACTGGGATTTTTAAAAGTTCCCCAGGTGAATTTAACGTACAGTTAAGATCCCCTGTGCTGGATTGAATACTTTGGTCAAGATCTTCAGAAGTTGGGGGTTGAAGGGGCTCCTGGGTGGCTCAGTCGGTTAAGCATCTGACTCTTGATTTCAGCTCAGGTTGTGATCTCAGGGTCGTGAAATCAAGCCCTGTGTCAGGCTGTGCATTCAGTGGGGGACTCATCTTGAGATTCTCTCTCTCCCTTCCCTCCGCACCTCCTCACCCCTCTTTCACTGAGATAAATAATAAAAAAAAGACGTTTGGGGTTGAAGTTGGAACTTTAAATGGCTGACCCCAGTTTGTTCCCAAGGAGGGTTACACCTCTTCCTTTCATGGACCATTCTAACATCCAGTAGGGAGCCATTTGTTATTTACACCTCCAGATGGATGTTTTCTAGAAGCAGTTTACACCTCCCTTTATCTATTTGAAGAAGGGAAAATAGCACATTCCATAAGAAGCATTTTATGATTCTGGGGGCAGGTGGAAACATTTTGGAGGTTTTGGGACACAGGAGTCCTATCTACTAACTCTCGCATCCCATATTTATGCATATCACTGAGGTCATGAATCTTAAGGCTTGGGTGTCCCATGGCAGCTAGGACCAGAGCAGAGACTCAGTGTGCCCTGAGCCCACTTTCTGCTCATCTCATTCCAACATCATTGTTGCTCTCACTTTGCAACTTAATCCTTACTCAGGAGGAAAAAAAAAATTAATTTAATTCCAGTAGAGTTGCACTTTTCAAAAAAAAGTAAAAACACTCAGTGTTTGATCTTTTGAAGACACCCCCTGGGTGTGGATCTCCTCTATATCTTTGGTTCTAAAATTCGGCCTCTGGCAATAGCTACCCTGGCCATGCCAGGGGGTCTCTCAGCTGGGGGTGGGCTGTCAGTCCTCTCCCAGGGTCTGAGTGGAGGCAGACAAAAGCCTTTCCCAGTCCAAGAAATCACCACAGAATTGGAGACTTACAATGTCTATGCTTCATTGTTGTTATTTCTAGCGCCAAATGTAGGCTCCCTGCCTACATCATGGGTTTCTGGGAGTTCCTGGGGATGCCCTGGATTCACTCATAAATAGTCCAGTCTGACTTGTTTGTCTTCTTCTCATTGGACCCACGGTAGCCCTGTGGGGTGGTGGAGAGGAGGAGGCACAGGCCAGAGTCACACTTTGACAGGAGGGCCCCAGTTGGGTATAGCCCAAGCCAGGATCTCTACAGAGATTTAGTGGAAACTCATTGACCTTTATTCACCTCTTTCTCTCTCTCTGGGGCCCAGGCAGAAGTCAGTGTCGGTCCAGGCAGGGGAAGAACCTGGGAGGTTAGACACTGCCTCTGCTGATTCTGAAAGTTCCCCTCCCATTCTGTTGGAGTGTTGTCATTGGTCGGGTGACTCATGCTCTCTTTTCTCTTAGGGAAACTGCTCCTCTGGGCAATGCCTCAGTTCCTTATTAGTAACGAGACTCCCATCTGCCTCTCCCATCCTTGGTGTCTTGGGTCTACCACAGGACGAGGCTCAGATTGATTGGAACTTGGTGGTTCTGGGCCAGTCCCTAGACACACCCTTGGAATTGCCCTTTGTAGGACTAGTCAGCCCATTGGTCACTGAGGCTGTGTCTCTTTAATTCTAGGGAAATGAAAAGCTATAGAGTTCACTGAAAATACATTAGATGAAAAAGACTTAGTAATGCTGGTTTCATTTTTCCAGCTGTTCTTGACCAAAACTTCTTCCTCTCTCCCACCCCTCATTCTACCAGCCATCCTGCTACCTCTCCAGCTTCCACACTGAGAGAAGACACCGGCATCTCTTGTGGGAGCTCCTGACCTCTTTCCTCTTCCACCTATGCTGCTCTGTGGTCAAATCAGTACAGCAAAGTGATGCAGCTAAAGTTAAATCAGATCATGTCTCTCCTTTGCTTAAAGGCCTCCTTCCAACGACTTTCCACCTCATGTGGAGTAAAGCCTAAGTCTTCACAATGGCTTCACAGTCTTATGAAATCTGGCCTGTGGGAGACCTTTCTGTATAATTTGTCTGCTATTTTCTTCCACTCTGGCCACAGGGCATTTGCACTTGTTATTCCCTTTGTTTGGAATGTTATTCCCCAGAATATATGCATTATTCACTGCTTGTTGAGCTTTACTCAAATTGTTAATTCAATGACTTTGCATCGCATTAAGTTCTAAATCCAGCTGTTTGACTTCAAGCCTTTGTTTCTCTATATGTAAAAGACAGGGGGAAAATGGCCAAAATCTGCCCAGGCAAATTTCTTATGCCCCTTAAAAAAAAAAAAAAAAAGGCACCTGTCACTGAGATCTGACATGATTTCATGTATACACACACACACACACACACACACAATTTTGTATCTGAGCACATGTGGGCTATATATTATGGCATATGGAAGAAATCTGTCTACTTGCTAATAAGAATATCTCAAAGGAATATCTAGATGAACCCTGGGCAAGTTCTGACAACCATTTATGACCACTGAGAATCAATTGAAGTGGGAATTTAGTTTGAAAAATGGCTATTAGTAATGAAAATGTCAAGGGAACTCTGACTTTCTATAACCAGAGTAGATGGATTCACCTTTTTACAAAGCTTCAGCATGTAAAACAGGCTCTGATCTTTTACCAGGATAAAAACCTATTCAAGGCTATGGCTGGAAGCCCATAGTAGCAATAGCTCAGAGAGGAATTAAATGATTTTTAAATTATGGTTTTGGGTACCTCTAAATTATTCTCCGATCCTGGACAGAGCCAGCCTGACCGCTTGAATATACTCATTTTCAAGTGGGATAGTTTCACAGGTTGGCTGTAACATGGAGAAAATATTCATAAACATGTGAAGTATGCATTTCTGAGCCTTCTCAGTTTGTGACAGTCTATATAATACATGGTATAAGCAAGAAAAAAAGTTTAGAAAATACTAACTCAGGGGTGCCTGGGTGGCTCAGTCATTAAGCATCTGCCATGATCGCAGTGTCCTGGGATCGAGCCTTACATCAGGCTCCCTACTCGGCAGGGAAGCCTGCTTCTCCCTCTCCCACTCCCCCTGCTTGTGTTCCCTCTTGCTGTGTCTCTCTCTGTCAAATAAATAAATAAAATCTTTAAAAAAAAAAGAAAAAGAAAAGAAAATGCTAACTCAGTGCCAGCTTGAATTATAGACACCAAGTAAAGACAGAGTTTAAAACGCAAAACATAGAATCTTGGACCCAAACTACTTTTTACTCAGTAGCTGAATATTTCTGTATGTTTCTTTAATTGTTTATATCCCCTCGACAGCTACACCCTGACACGTGTTCAGAAACTGGCGCCAAAACTTGAATCCATGATGGTTTACATTTATGTACCAGGTGAAATTAAAAACAAAACAAAACAAAACAAACCGATTGTGTATGAGGAAAGCCGGAGACAATGAATAAACCCTTGAGCTAGCTTATCCTCACACAGGGGTGCCCCACAGTCACTCCGGTATTTAATTGTTCTTACAAAACTGCACATTCAAGAGGAGAAAAATGTAAAATGTTTTTACCGTGTTTCATTTCCTAACAATGGCACGTCTGATGTCCTTCTCTGATACAGCAGCCATGCTGCCAACAGAGAATCTTTGAGGAAGAAGTCATACTGTCCTCTTTTGGATAAACTATGCTAAATGAAAGGGCTAGCTGCTTGCCTCCAGAGCGAAGAAATTTAAATTGTAGTTATTTTTCTATTCTCATCCAACTATATCTCACCTCTTCCCCTCCCCTTTATGTTTGGCTTTTCCCTATCTCTTTCAAATAGGAATAAAAATTGGGGAGGCTTAAAGTAACCTGGGAAATCAAAGGTACTGAAAATCTGAAACTTGAAAGGAGGTTCTACATGTAAATACTCTTTTTAGTTTATTTCTAAATCATCTCCAAGTCCCTCTGTTTGCTTTTCTTTCAAATGTAGTTAGCATCATCTCATTTTTGTCACCTACCGTGTTGTTTGCCCACTGCTAGTCATGGAAGATGTTCCAAAAATGGAGACTGGCCCCCAGCCCCAAAAGGACTCATACGTGTAAGCAATCATTACAACATAACCCATCACTGAAGACACACCTACATGTGATTAAAACTCAGTTGTAGTCCCACAGCATTCAATATGTTATACAGTAAGAGATAAAATGACAATTTCAACCTCCTACTAAAAATAAAAGTCCCCAGTGATTCTAGACTTTTCCCTACACATATATAAATAAAGCTATGTATTTGTGTGTGTGTGGCAAAGGGGTCCCACGACCAACACCAAGTTCTATGAGTTGCCAGGAGGACTCATGGGACTTAGCATATAATCATAGTGACAAGATTTATTTACAGTGAAAAGATTTAGAGTGAGATCAACACAGGGAGAAGGCATAGAGGGCAAAGTCCGAGAGAAGCCAGGCATAAGCTTCCCGGGGTCTCTCCCAGCATGCTCACACAGGATATGCTGAATTCTGCCAGCGAGGAGTTAACAATGGCTCATGTGAAATGTTGTCTGTGGGGGAAGCTCTGTAGAGACTCAGGGTCCAGGGTATTTATGGGGCTGCTCACAGGGGTAACCTCTAACTGATATGTACCACAATTTCTGACTCCCAGAAGGAAACCACATTGGTTGTACAAGCTGTTTAGGTATAGGAAGCTGCTTTATTGGTTGGGAATAGCAGGAACTCTCCTAAATTCCAAACTCCCAGATGGCAGCCAAGGCCCAACCTGATAAGCAGAACTTTCAGAGTATTATAGTCAAGCCAGCTTTGTTAACTCTTTCCTACACAATTTGCATTTACACTGTACAAAATGTTCCATCTCTTTCTATTCTACTGTCTGTCTTGCTGTCTGCAGCTTTTCTTTTGAAGATAATGCTATTGTAGACACCTTCCTATACCAGTTCACGTAGGTCTACCCATTTCTTTGTCGTAGTATTCCATTTTAGAGACAATTTCTTTAATTCTTATATAGGTTGATATTTGGTTTGTTGGCAATTCTTTTTGTTGGAGAGAAGAGAGAGAGTTTGAATGGGGGAGGGGCAGAGAGAGTGAGAGAGAGAGAGAGAGAGAATCCCAAGCAGGCTCCACGCACAGCGTGGAGCCTGAGGCTGGGCTCAAGCTCACCACCCTGAGATCATGACCTGACCTGAAATCAAGAGTCAGATGCTCAACTGACTGAGCCACCCAAGTGCCCCTGTTTGCAGTTCTTAATATTACAAATTATGAAGCAACATCCTTGTTCATATACTTTTCATATATTCATGCCTACTGTTTCTGTTACATTGGCTTCTAATCGCTATTACCTATGTTTCTAGAAACGTTATTCCTGATGTCATTGGATTTAGAAAGGAAGATCACTGTGTTGGAATGTTAGTGGATGTATTAAAATGAAGAGAGTTTGTTGGAAAGAAGGCTATTTAAAAAAAAAACAGTTATCAGAGCTGGAATTCAACTGCTCAAATGTGGCAGGGAGTTTGGAGGGGGCAGAAATGTTGTAGACTTAGTTTAAAGGCCATACAACAGCCCCTGACTGTGGTCAGCTAGCGAAGCATGAGCTAGTGTTGGTAAAGATGATTCCCAGTTAAATGATCTGGTGGACAGCAACCGGGGAGTATGCAAGGAAATCAATTAGGAAGCAATTATAATAATTCAGGGAAGAAATGATGGGGGCTCAGATTTCCAAGTGTTCATTCATTCATACATATTGAGCATCTGCTAAGTATCCACCACTCCATTGGCTGTTAGCATTATTCCCTTTTTTTTTTTTTCGTCAAAAACATTGAGGTAGAAACTTGATGTAATCAGTATAGATTCCAATAAACTTGGTCATTAATTAACTTCATTGCTATTCTTTTGTGAATGGCACAAAACTTAAGAAGAGCTGTAGACAGTAATGGTGAATCATGCCCCAGATGTTTGAATAATTTGCACACGCTTTAGCGTAAAAATATGAAGAGGGAAGGGAAAAGGAGTTATGAAAGCGAATAAGATCCCTTTTGTGTCTAGGTTTGTAGACAGACTCTCACCCACGTGCCCATTTCAGACAAATGCCCTTAGTGAACAGGAGAGAGTGACCCACCTCCTCACCGTGCCCAGAGAACATTCTATCCTGCACAGTTCTGAGAATCACTCTTGTGGGCATCAAGTGTGATGTGAAAGAGACCAGTAAGCAGTTCTTTTTCTTCTTTTCAGTGATTTGCTGTTCCCTTCACATTTGCTCCTCCTCCCTAGTCCATGAGCCTAAAAATGCAACTTCCTATTATCTGAAGACCAGACATATAAATCGCAATTTGAATGACAAGGGAAATTTTATTTTTATAGAAGGTTTTATGCTTCCTTCAATAGAAATTGACGTGCTTTTATGCATTTTGTTTTACAACTTGTTTGAATTTATATTGGAATCTGCTTTCGGATTAAGTTTATTTGACTAGGCAGAAAAGTCCCATCTGCATTCATTTGCACTCAGTATATGTAAGGAATGTGATCTCACACATTCTTTAAAAAATTGTTTTTCATAGTCTCTGAAGCTCATATGGGGAGAGGGGTCCACATTTTTTTTTTCTTTCTGCAGACATAAGTCTCTTTCTTCTCCTTTTAATTCCTGTAAAAAGTCGTGTTACATTCTTCAAAGAAGATATACAAATAGCTAATAAGCACATGAACAGATGTTCAACATCACTAATCATCAGGGAAATGCAAATTGAAAGCACAATGAGATACCACTTCACATCCAATTGGATAGCTATTATTTTTTTAAAAAAATATAGAAAATAACATGTTAGCAAAGTTGTAGAGAGGTTGGAAACTTTGTGCATTGCTGGTAGGAATGTAAAATGTTGCAGGTGCTGTGGAAAACAGTATGGTGGTTCTTCAAGAAAAAAAAAAAAATTTAGCCTAGAATAACCATGTGATCCAACATGTCTACTTTTAGGGAGAATTTTTCTACCGGAAAGAATTGGAAGCAGATTGAAGAGACATTTGTACTTCAATGTTCACAGCAGGATTATTTGAAGTAGCCGAAGATGGAAGCAACCAAGTGTCCATTGACAAATGTTTTGATAAGCACGAGGTGGTTTCACACATATAATGGAGTATTATTCAGCCTTAACAAGGAATGCAACTCTGATACATGTTAGGACATGGATAAACCCTGGAAGACATCGTGCTAAGTGGCAACAACCAGACACAAAAGAGCAAATGTTATATGATTCAACTTGTATGTGGTTTGAAGAGTAGTAAAGTTCATACAGAGAGTAGAATAGTGACAGCCAGGGCCTGGGAAAGGAGAAAATAGAGAGTCATTGTTATGATATAGGATGGAGTTTCAGTTTGGTAAGATGTGCTAGTTCTGGAGATGGATGGCAGCGTGCTTGTTACAACCATGTGAATGTATTTAACGCCAGTGAACTATGCACTTGAAAATGGCTCAGATGGTATAGTGAGTGTGACGTATATTTTGCTATAATTTTAAAAATGAAGAAAAGTCAAATGGTAGATAGAACTACCTGGGCAAACATACACTTTTCCCCTGCGGTACTTTTTTCCTCATTCTGAGGGATTTTTCTCTCTTTTCCCCTTTCACTCAGCTTTCTCTCTCTGCCTTTGTGGTGTTTGCACTCTTTTCCATCATCCTCATTTGCAGAACTTTCTCTAATGAGAGATTCTAATACAACCCATGATCCCCTGAAGGTATTTGAGCCCATAGGGTAGCTTTCCCTGGCATATTTTCATTTTAAGGCTTATCTCTAATCAAACATGTTCGGTGGGGTTTCCTGTAGAGAAAGCCTTCTGGGGGCCCTAACATCTCCATGCTTGGGCACCTATGCCCCTGCAGAGGACTGATGTTCTGGAAACAGATTCAGTCAGAAAAATGGAAATCATTGTAGGTGTTTCGTGGGAAGAGGGATCTCATACACGGAGCAAAGATGCCAAGTTGTTGGAAGGGAAGGAGCCAAAGCGAGGATGGGAGGAATCATGTACCCCAGAGGCCCGCACTGTAGTCAAATCGCCAGCCCCACAGCCCCTATGCCCCCGAGCCTTACATGCCTTTTGTCCCTGTGCTCTGCTGCCCTTGAGGGAGTCCTCCGCGGCCCAGGCCTGCCTCCACCACTGCTATTAGATTCCTACCATGAAACCTGGAGCCAAAAAAAGAATCCCTGCTCTCAGTCCCGTGCCTCCCATGAGTGGCATCTAAACTGGAGCCATGCTGGCAAGGAAGTCTGAAAAAGAGTTCCCAGGTTTCAAGCCCTTGTGGTTTGGGGAGCGTAGAAAGGTAGGCCCTTGGCAAGGTATGCCTTGCCCTAGCAGGCAAGACCCGGCACAGATGTGGGATTGTGCGAAGTGAGCACCTTCACACAAACAGACTGCGCCCTGCGTTGTGCGGTAGCCTCCGGATCCAGAAGGATCAAGTCTCCCCAGGTCAGACCTGTCTTACCGCTCTGAGATCTGGGGCGGTGATAGCAACAGCCATTTGCCAAGCCCCTTCAGGAAGCCAAGGGCTTTGTGAACTGCCTGAAGCCTCTCATCCACAAGCCTGTGAGGTAGGTTTGCTCACATCTGTTCTACGGATGAAGAAACTGGACTGGGGGGGGGGGAGGGGCCGCTTACACAGCCAAGGAACAGGGCCGCTGGGATTCAAACCGGGCTGGGAGCGACCCCTCTCACGGTGAACTCTTGGAGCTCCCGTTGCTGTCTCTCGGGCTTGCTGGGGATTTGAGGAGATGAGGCATGTACCTCTCCTGTTTTACGTGTCTGTTCCTTATCCCAGGGCATGTGGCCCCCAACACTCACTGCAATTTCACTTGGTGCTGGTTTCCCAGGCTGTCATTAATTAAAGCATAAAATGCAAACATGAGACAACTCAGTGATACCCTCACGGCCCAGGAAAAAAGGAGGCGAGTCCTCTTACTTCCCACATGGGATTTGGGAGGGGGGAATGAAGCCTCAGTGGAAAGATGGCCGGCGGGCTCAGCTCTTTGCTGTGACCACCTGGAGCAAAGGACAGGAGTCAGTGGGCTTACCTCTCCCTCCGTGGGGTTGATGGCATGTGGAACAAGCAAGACTTGCAGGTTCTCCCAGGTTAGCTCCCAGGCTGAAGCAGGTTTCTTACTCTGTTCACCATTTGGTAGACATTGTCCTTCACTTGATACTGGGGACCTGGCCTTCTGGTTCTTGTCCAGCCTTTGAACACCACTGGAAGAGCTTTCCGTTCATACGGCGCTTCTCATTTTACAGAACTTTGAACAGAGATTCTTATCTGATCCTGACAGCAAGCCAGCGAAGCAGTTAGCTGGAAATTGCTGTCCTCGATTCACAGATTAAGAGACTGTGGTTATGTGACTGGTACCAGCTCACCAACCTATAAATGGCGAAGTGGCCTGGAAGTGGGTCCCCAGCCTAGGGACTCCGGTGAGGAAGGCAGTTTGCTTTCTGCTCCTGGCCTTTCCCTCTTATTCTTTTTTTCCCTCTCTTTTTCCTTCTTTCTCATTTCATCTTCTCTATGCCCTCTGTTCCCTACTGTTCATCTTCCTCTCTATTCTGATTATTTCTGCCATTCTCCTAGACCTGAGTTTCTCTACTAACTTCCCTACTGCCATGTGATATATATATATCGAGACTGAGAAAGAGAGAGAAATGAATAATCTGGCACTTGGTTGGTAGTCAGCAGACATTTCCTTTCTCCACTTTTCCAATAGTGTGGGCATATGGCTAAGATTGTACACTGTTGTCTCCCATTCACCTGTGTATTCCTTATTATAGAGCTGTTTGGACTTGATTTAACAGGAGACCCTGGCTGAGCATCTGTGACCACGAGCTGTGGCCTTATGAGAGTCGCCTGATAGATGTGACTGGACTAGTCAGGAGCAGCCTGTCTCCAGAGCTCTGAGAGGGGCGAGTGGGATGCATTGCCCTGACTCCACTTCTAATTCTGTGTTGTCACTGGCGTCTCTTTGACCAAGTGGAGGCCCTGTGTCCACAGCACAGCATCTGGCTGTAAGCCCTGGATTTCCTGGGTCACCAAGACAGATTCTCTGAGTGGAGAAGAAAAAGATAGGGGGTAGCGGTTTTTCTCCAAAGTAGGGTATGAAGGCAGGGAGCATGGGCAGCCGGTCTGTCTTCCCTGACTGATCTCCTTGCTGGACAAAGTGTGAGCCAGAGAAGGCGTAGCAGAGCCACGCATGTGCAGGCTTTGCCCCCATTCCTGCGGTGCCATTATCTTACGCTCTCCCAGTGAGAAATTCATCATTAAGAAAGCATGCCTAGGAATGGAAGAGCCCAGAGATATGACTCTTTTTCAGACGTTCTAGCTCCTGACCTTTACCCATCTTCTGCAAATGAGCTAGCATTATTTTGCCAAGCCAGGTACTTACCTGCTTTTCCTCTGCACATCTCTAACTGCCTTAGCATAAGGAGGTTTAAACAGAAAAAATCTTGGGCTGTGTCATCGTCACCTACTAAAGTTAGGATTTTCTTCCCCCACCTACATGTCTTGAATGTTGTTCTCAGGCTGGAAATAAATCTTGAGGCAGAGCATTCACTGATTCCATTCAAGGGAGAACAACAGTGAATATGTCTTATTCTTTCACAAGCCAGTTGCCGGTTTCTTAACAGGACTTCCGGGGCTGTGATCTGCCAGGAATCAGGAGACTGGTGTCCTGGTCGACCAGGCCAGGGTCCCTGATCTCAGCCTCACTCTGGAGTTGGAGCAAACCCGCAGTTCCTATTTGAAACTGGATAGTTGGATGATGTTTTTCTTGGCTGCAACTCTAAAGGCTGGTGCCCAGAGCCAATCTTTGGCAGAAGAGAGAAATACGAAGTTTGTTTCTCCCTCAAACACTCCCAGCCTCCCTCTTCCTCCCCCTTTCCCCGGTTCCTTTCCAAGTTCCCAGGACTTTGTTCCTCTTGCCCCTCACCCACACGTGGACTCTGAAAGGGTCTGAGGCCCAGTTTCTGTATGCGCAAGTGGATGATATTGTCCAGAGAAATGTTCACAACTTTAAAGTGTGTACAGATCTCCCACACTGTTCACGTGTGGGGTCGGGCACAGCAGCTCCGGAGTGGGCTCTGAGACTGTACATTCTAACCAGCTTCTGATGATGCCGATGTGGCTGGTCTGTGGACCATACTTCGAGTAACATGTAGGAAAAAACCTCCAGTCCTCTTCCCATGTTTTTCCCTTACTCTGATGTGACTACCACACTGACAATGCTTCTGACACCAGCTGTGTGGGTTCCCCCCACACAACCACATGATTCTGTGACACTGGCTGTGTGTCCTATGGTTGAACTCAATTCTAACACTGTCTACCTGAAGATAGTGTCAGAGCTATCAGGTTCAGAGCTCAGTCCCACAGGACTGTCCCCTCTCCCCACTTGATGTGCCAGTCACAAACAGTGGGTTCCTAGGTTAACCACAACTTGGTTAACTTGTCCAACTTGGCTACAAACCGCAGATTCCCATGACCTCCTCCCCTTTGGATTCAACATTTTGCTAGGGCAGCTCATGGAACTCAAGGAGACACTTACTTATGTTTACCAGTTTATTAAAGGATGAGCTAAAGGATATGAAGGAACAGCCAGATGAAGGGATATAGAGGGTGAGGTCTGAGAGCTTCTGGAGGGCAAGAGTTTCTGTTCCTGGGAAGCTGGGAGTGTGGCACTCTAGTCATTAGGTACATCTTTGTGCTCCCTTTAGATCCTGCCCCATGATTGGTTTGTTTGATCAAAGTTTTAAAATTAACTGTTCAGTTCAATTTATCTCTCATGGATTCATACCCGTGATAAAATTTCACTTTAAGAAATTTCTTTTAAAATATCCTGATCTCTCATTTGGGTAAAAATCCATCAAATTTAAAGTAAGTTCCTTACAGATTTTGTTTCTACTGCATGTTTTAGGGGCAAGAGTGGGTAGGGAAGAGTCCAGAGATGGGACCAGAGAAGATGGCCCAGCTTCTGTCTCTGCCTCACCCACCACTGCAAGTCAGTGCATCTAGCAAACTGTTGGGGAAAATGATTTGCCTGAGAAACGGAAGAGCCTGAAGATGGTAACTCATCTCAGAGGGCAGAACCAGCTGATAAGGCAGAGGCAGAACCCAAACCCTAGTTCTCAGTAACACAGATGGATCTTCCTTCCAGCTTTCTACTGACTCCGTTTTCAGGTCACCAGAGAGAGAAGCCCGGGAGCAAATCCGAAAAGCTGTTTTCATGAATTATTCTCTGAGAAATGAACTTGCTTAGGTACCCTTTCCACAGAACGGAAGGCATAAAGGAGGAGGTCAGCCTCAGGGTGTCCCTATCCCTGCTGCCCCAGCAGGGGTTCTCCCCAGAAGCTGAGCAGTGCCTGCGGGGGGTGGCAAGAGTGCACGGCAGGGGCTGTAAGCGATGCCTGTGGGAGTTAGGAGCGCCCT
Source organism: Lontra canadensis (assembly GCF_010015895.1). NCBI lineage: Eukaryota > Metazoa > Chordata > Mammalia > Carnivora > Mustelidae > Lontra > Lontra canadensis. Next base: position 8,755,262 of record NW_022631000.1, read on the forward strand.
GCCTGGAGCCCAGGAGGGCACTGGAGGCAGGAGGAGAAGACGACAAAGTGGAGACAGCACAATGGACCCACTGGGGAGATGAACAATTTCAGTCTTGATCATATGAGAGAAGAAGTCTCCAAAGCCTTCCAAGAATATTGGGGAAGGGGTGCTGGTGAAGAGGGATTTGGCTAGGGGCCAAGGCTCTGCCTTACCAATAGGAATAAAAACCCAAATTTATTCAAAACTCCACATGTTTAAGCCTCCATTGTGTGATCTATAAAACCAGAGCCTAAGACATAATGAGTGGTTGGGGTCTACGCACATGCTTTGGTCAGAGCTGCTCTGTTCTTTTTTATGGGGCCTTCATGTATGGTTTCATTTGAGAGAAGAGTTCCTAAGCTCAAATCCCTGAGCAGGATATTCTGCAAGGGCCTGGCCAGCACAAGGACCCTACAGCCCTTCCTCCATGAGTAAGAAAGTAATAGTGGATGCTGTGGTGAGGACTTTTGGGAGCCAAGACCTGGCCAGGAGAGGTTGTGGTCAGAAGGGATTCCCAGAGTCCTAGCTCTCCGCAGTGTAATACCTCTAAGTGTCAGCCAAGTCCAGTTCCCTGTGGACACTGAGACAAGACAGTTGTGGCAGTGTTTAGGGGTAGGGGAAGATCCTCCGGACAGGTGCTGAAATCCCTGGAGAAAATGAAGGTGGGGCCGAGTCCTAGACATCACAGGCTGCTTTAAAACGGGAATTAAAAAGCTCTTGCTCACATTCCTATCTTTGCAGTGTTCAAATTCAGGTCTCCTCACCAGCTAGCCTCAGAAGCTCTGAGGGTCCCCAGGGAAGGAGGCCATTCCTAAATTAACAAGGATCCAAATCAGAGACCTCTTCTCTCATATGAAATGTTCTGAGTAATAGGATTTTGGATAAATTAGTTATTCATCATGGAAGAGGTATTATAGATAAATACCATACCTCATTGCTATTCCAAGCTGTCCACTAGTCATCTCCTTTAAGGAGAAAAATAGAAGAATTAACATGGTTCTGAACAGTGATCTGCTTAATGATTTCAAGGTTTTTATCTGGAGAGGATTTCAATAAACTACTTTAAAAGAAGTGGGAGCCAAAAAAAAAAAATCTGTGTGAAGGGCTTGTATAATTGCTGAAAGGTTGGTTCTCGAGGGCTAGAAATCAACGAAAAGGGTGAATGTTATGGAAAGATTTTTAAGTAGTTATTCAGGAGAAACTAAATAGAAAATCAATCAGGAAAATAAAAAATTCATAAATCCAATTGCTTCTAATTGGCTCCGAACATAGTACAGAATTCAAAATGTTTGCCTACGAACAGCTCTGTCTCTTGAAATTATGACTCTTATCATAGGAAAGAGCATTTGGGTTACTTTTTTTTTTTCTATCAAAGAAAATTCATGGAGGCCAAAGCAATCTTGCAAATGGCTTAAGCTGAAAAACTCTTTATCATGGCTATTTATGGAGAAATTCCGCACAAAGATTTACTTGAGCTAGGAAGAACATACTTTCATTCCAAGTCTTTAAACATTTATTAAGCCCCTACTACGTACACAGCACTAGGTTGGGCCCTGTGGGAGATACACAAACTGCTGAGCCAGGATTCCTGAGAATTTATCATTTCAAAGAGGAAACAGATGAATGCCTAATTAACTTTAGGACAGGTATTAATGCAATAAGGGCTTAATAATAGAAATATCACCACATAGTATGGTCAGAGAGGGGGCACAAATGGTTTCTGACAAAGGGGATCTACAAAGGTTTCTTAGAGAAGGTGAAATAATTAAGAAGATACTTCACACAGAACATCTTAACGAATGTCCAATGGAAATGGGAACTAGGCTTGAGGAACACAAAATGTTTTATAATAACTTGGAAGGGTTGGTACAAGATTAAGTCCTAAAGAAAATGATATTTATATTTAGTGCTATATTCTCTGCCTCTCCATCTCAAACTTTGGTGGGCAGCCATAAACTGTCTACTGCTCTCATTTCTCCTCTAAGGATGAAAATTTCCCAATTAACATATATACTCTTAAGTGTTCCTGAAGTAATGGGTTACCCCTCCCAAGGAATATTTACTCTTTAAAATACTTTTATTATTTTATGATGTATTTGTTGAAGGTATTCTTCTGAACTCAGGATAGGGAAGTTCTTCATGATTTAAACAGTAAGGACAACTTTAAGAAGATTCAGGTCCCCTCTCCTTTATTGTGGACATTTCCAACATTCCGAAGTTGGCTCAGTGTTTGTTTTTAAAGGAGGAGGATGGGGAAAGAATCACTTTTGTTGTAAGGTATTATCTTTCCTCTGGTGGAAGAATTTCAGGCATCTGTATGGAGATGGTATTTTCAGGTGGGAAGATTTACCCAAAATGGCCCCTCAGGGGGTTACATTAGAGACAGAAAGCCCTGTGTTTCAATTCCAGCTGTGCCTCTTGGAATGTTGAGTCTGGAGCAGACTGCTCTGCTCCTCAGAGACTGGACTTCTACATGTGCACATTGGGAGTGATCGATGGCTATTCTCAAGTCCAGAGTGTGGGGACAACATCCCTGCAAATCATAACAGCAAAGTTATTCCTAGTACAGGTGCAGCAGAAGTGAGGGGTTGAGGGAGTCCCCAGAAGAGCTGCAGATGTAGGTCTCGGGGACCTCTGAAGAGCTCCCGTAGCGCTCTCCCACTGCCTCATTGACTCCCACACCCTTCTTTTCCTAGCCACTGTCTCCTAGCTGGACTAGTCATCTTTCAGATGTCAGAGGAAAGTTACTTCTCCAGGAAGCTTTCTCTCATCTTCCAGACTCAGTCTTTTGTCATGCTCATGGCAACTTTTAATTCACTAACATGTGGCGTCCACATTCCTTGCTTAACTGGAAGATTCATGAGGTGAAGTATCAGATCAGAATGGTACTGCCTGGCCCATGGTAGATGGCCTTAAATATTCTTGAGTGAATTAATAAATGAAAGGGAAAAGGAAAGAAGGAAGGAAGGGAAGAAAGGAGGAAGGAAGGAAAGGGAAGGCAAGACAAGGAAAGAAGGAAGGAAAGGGAAGGAGGGAGGGGAGGAGGGTCCTGTTAAAATTCATACCATTATAATCAAATAAGCCATCTAGAGGCCCAAAGGAGGTTGTGTTCAGACTGATGTGGCAGCCACTGAGGAACCATTAATATGCTATGATCTTTCTGAGAGAACGAAAGGCAGCACTGGGGTCCACTCATTCTTACATATGTCAGCTTTGCTTTCAGTGCTATTCTTGCTAATGTTTAAATGCCAGCATCACGACCCTGGGGCCTCATGAGTTGCACACGATCAATTCCCATGAACTGACACTCCTCCACGGCTCAGCAGAGAACTTTGTAATATCTTACACCCGCTTTGCAAACTGGACCTCTTTTTAAGTATAGAGGATGAATATTTTAAGAGTCTTTCAAGAAAATACAATAGAGTATCCCATCAGAAAACATTTTGCTTCTGTTTGCAATTCAAAATATTTTATGGGGCATAGGAATGGAAAGTTTGGATTATTCCTTTCATTCTCATGTTGACTTCAGACAGGATTCTGATGACGAGAGTCGTGTTAGAGAGAGGTACGTGTGCAGTGATAAGAGCTTAGCAGGGGGATTTAGCATTCAAGTCAATGCAAGGAACATCTATTAAGTACTTACTGGGTTGAGTGTTCAAAATAATACCAAGTGTCAGACACTGTACTGATAATTAAAATGTCTTATGCAATTATGGTATCAGGTTATCTCATTTAATCCTATTGGCTCTATAGTTGGTACTGTACTACTGTTATCCCAACTTTAGAGATAAATATATATCCATACACACACACACCCCCAGGGACACATAAACACTCAGGGGTGAGGCCAGGAATTCAACAGGGACAGTTAATTCCCCAGTCTGTGTTCTTCACCACTATGGGAAGGGGCGGGGGCAGGGTGTGAATGAAAGTGTGGGGGAGGAAAGATTTCACTCTACCCTTCAATGTTCTTTTGACTGGTCTAAGAATTAAGTTGGCATGAGACAAACTAACAAAAATCAAATTTAAGTACATATGCACAGAGTCCATAAGATTATGAAGCCCACAGATAGTCATGCAAATGAGTCTTGTATGTCATCCAGAGCTAAGGAGATGGGGTGAGGGGTCTAGAACTTCAAAGAGAAGGAAGACCATGGCAAGAAGATGAAAAAGAGTAAATGGGAAACAAATGCTTGCTGGGCCACTCAGAAACAATGAAATATAGAGGGGCCTTGTGAGGTTTCTCCCTACCGCCCCTCATTCCTATCATAAGGTAGGTATCTATGGTGATAGCTCTCTTCCTGGAGTAGGTCCTTTAACTAAATTCTTTTAAGCAGTTATTGGGAATGTCAAAGAGTCTTCCTGAGCCTTCTGTTTTTTACAAATAATCTGCACCAAGGAGACACATTTTGGGGTGGCAAAGTTTGCTCCCCTCCAGAGGGCAGAAATATTAGGAGAAGACACACTCTCAATCACTGAGAGGCCTGCAGTCCATCAAGATGCCTCAGAAGAAAAACCTGGATTCCATCTTTTTTTTTTTTTTTTTTTAATACTTCTTTGTAGTCCTAAAGTCTTCCTTTTGGAGAGAAGTCTATTTTGCATTGGACCTACCTTCCATACAACTGCCTCTGTCCACCTGATCCTGCCACCGTGCCCACAGCTGATCAGAACACAAATGCAAAGGAAGGAAACCTCTTTCTAGGCAGAGAAAAGAGCCTCTGTGAAATCCCCGACATAGAATTTTCCAGGAGCTGAGAAAAGGGTGGGAAATAGAGGAAGACAGAGAGAGGCAAGGCAGACAGACAGACTGAAATGTGCTGTCTAGCCCCACAGTCTAATACTTGACACACTTTAAAACTTTGTTCTTTAAATATTTACTCAACATTTGTTTATATGAGAAGCTGAGCTTTGCCTGGGAAAAGGGCAGAAGAAGAGGCTGTGCTCATTTGCTCCCGTCACAATTTAGCTCTGACCCCAAACATCACATCTAACTCAGCGAAACAGAGGTTTTACGGTAACTAGGATTCCTACTCCATATTGTCCTTCTCGACCAAACTCAGATCTCATTCTAGCCATCACCTGTTATTCCTCTAGTGTACCCCTCAGAGGTCTCTTCCTCTCCCCACTAGCCCAGAGGGTTAGTGATCCCCCTCATCAGCTCCTGTCTGTTTGCATATCCAAAACTTTCCAAACACATGCAACAATCTCTGAGAAGAGATATTTCTCTGGTAACAATATGGTGCCTGGTTATATTTTGTTGTCTCTTATAGAGGGTGCTCCAATGGAATTGCTCCAAGCCTGTCCTTGTGTCTGAGATGAGGATAGATGGACTGGGGTGTCAAGTTCATGATCCCATGGGGCATTGTCCTTAGGGTGTTGGGAGTATTGGAGGGTTTCAAATAGAATGAAATGGCTGTGTTCTAAGCAGACTACCCTGGAGACAGTGGACAGAATCCTGCACAGGGTATGCTTGGTAGGCCTGGAAGAGAGAGGACGGAGACAACTGGAGGGGACAAGATTAGCACCTCTTGATCTCAAGTCTGCCCAAGTCCCCTACTCTGTTACTTTTTCTTTTCTTAATAGTAGATATTGTTGTCATTACGATCACCTTCATTATCATAACTGGAATGGTCCAGTATAAAATAAAAATGCAGAGTCCCTTGTTTAAAAGTTATTAAGAATTTTAAGACAAAAAAAAAACAAAAAACAAAAAACAAAAAACAAAAAACAAACAAGCTGGGTGCTTTTTTGAGCCCAGGGCTATGAGACTGTACAGGTCACACATCTGTGAAGCTGGCCATGCTAGGAGTCACACCTTCTCTATCCTAGTATTTTCTATGATGGGAATTCAACTACTTCCTCTTTCAATTTCTTCTTTGACTCTTTCTTGACTGCACTCTGTTTTATTTTCTGCTGTATAGTTCCTGCTTGCTATGTTCTTTCAATATATCATTTGGCCTCTTTCCTGTTATTCACTGATGATTTTCTCTGACTATGTACTAGATACTATCTAGTAGAGGTTGTTTTTGTTGGGAAGAGGTCCATCAGTAATTAATCTCAAGCTCATAGGCTGACCTTGACTCAGGTGTCCACTTCTGGTCAGGCTGGCATTGACACAAGGCAGCAGGGAGTCGAGTCCTGTGTAGGGCAGGCACAAGTATATAATAGATTCCTCTCCAATCAAAATGTAGGGTGAGTCCTTGTCCAGGATCTAGAATGATAAAGAATTGTAGGAACCATGATAGAGTCTCTCTTCCTGCCCTCACAGGGCTTATAAACTTATTGGAGGGAAAGGAAGGAAAAACCTAGATCAGGACACCTGGGTGGCTTAGTTGGCTATGGGTGTGACTCTTGATTTCAGTTACGGTCATGGGATTAAGCCCTGCATCAGGCTCCACATTCAGATTCTGCTTCAGATTCTCTCCCTCTCCTTCTGCCCCTCCCCCATTCATGTTCTCTCTCTCTTTCTCAAGTAAGTATATGAACCTTAAAACACAGAACAAAATGAAACACTTAGATCATGTTGTGAGGCACCTTACAGGACTGTGATAAGAAATGCTCCTCACTGGTTACTGGTGACCCCACGCCCCTACACTCCCAGTGGTCGTAGGGGAGTCAGATTGTCCATACCACATTCCTGGCCCCATCACTTGATTGTCATGTGTCTTTGGGCATGTTCTTCTACTTCTCTGTGCCTCGAGGTTCTCAATGGAAAAATTAGGACAATAAGAATACTGTCCCAATCTCAGAGATTTCTGTGAGATTATATGAGGTCATCTCTTCCTGGTAAATAATTAGGCATAGTATTTTCTACCATAAGTTTTTCTCTTCTTTTATTTCTACATTTCTCCTTCCCTTCTTGGACAGGCAAATCATATCCTTCTCTGTCCAGAAGGCCCATACCCTTTTCTGATCCTATAATTTTGCTCAGAATATTTCCACTAAGACATCTATCTTCACAGACAAGCAGAAGACCCAAGGCCTTTATAAGAATTTCTTGATAATTTCAACTCACATATGGAAACTCATAGAGCAGAACTGAGTGTTGCAAGGATTTAGACCTCAGAGTGCAGCCTCTCTTCACAGCTCAGGAAATTGAGGCTGGCAGTGCCCAATCTCTCTCTTTCCTAATTTCCTATTTACATCACTCATCTCTGCCATCCATAGTCCTAGGACTTCAGCATCCACTTCCTCTGCTCCTCCGGCTTCCTGGCTTTTCTTCCTTAGCTTTCTCCACAGAATTGATCAATTTCACTGATTGTCCTTTTCCAGAGCTGTCTGTTCTTCCCTTGGGAGGTCTTCATCAGAAAGCAATTCAGGGGGCGCCTGGGTGGCTCAGTCGGTTAAGCGTTGGACTCTTGATTTCAGCTCAGGTTATGCATCAGGCTCTGAGCTCAGTGAGGAGTCTGCTTGTCCCTTTTCCTCTACTCCTCTCCTGCTCTCTCTCAAATAAATAAATATGCAAAATCTTAAAAAAAAAAAAAAGAAAGCAATTCAGGAATCACTGCTGTTTTTAGTGATTTAATGTCCATCTTCCTCACTCCCTGGAATGAAAGCTTTTGTGTTTGTATTTGTTGGGTGCCTACTATGTGCATGGTAGTATGCTGGCTATTGGAGATTCAGTGATGAACCAGAAATATTTGGTCCCTGCCTTCATGAATTTTATATAAAGTAACCTTTATATAAAACCCTTATATAAAGCTACCAGGCTGAGAGGTAAAATGAGCTTCTAGAACTTTGAGGAGCTCTCACGGACTACAAGTAGCTAAAGAAAATGAACAGCACTACAAATTTTACCCCCACTAACCTGAAGCAAAAGAGTGAAATTATTTTTACACTCAAACATAAGCTAATAGAAGCATCTCAAGTGTTGCAAGTAGCGCAACAAAGAACAATGTTTTGGAAAATGAAATACCACCTTCTTTAGTCTAGAATCCTCTTTCAAAGGCCACGAGTCAATATTTACTCCAGGCTTAGTTGTCTAAACCACTCTAATGCTTGGTTTCTTCCAACTGTTTTTTTCTTAAAACCAGCTAGTTCCTTGTTATATAAGAGGCATGAACCCTGAGCACCTGAGTGGTTATCTTCCTTTGTAAACTAATCTGAGTGCAAACAAAGCCCTTCATTTGAGGTCAAGAGTTTCTTTTGTCCTTTAAATAAAAAGAGAAACAAATTCTTGTGAAATGCCATGGAACTATAAGCACCCAATCCATTTAGGGTGAGACTAGTAATTTTCCAGGCTTCGAATTGTCCACTTACGGAAACCACCTTCTGCTAGTCTGCTTGAAATTATTCTACTTAGAGATTACAACATTCACACCATCCTTTGAATGCTACGTTTCGATTACCCAATGGGCATTTCTGCTTCACTATCTCACAGGCAACTAAGTATCAACAAGTCCCAGATTGAATTGTGATCCAGTAACTCTCTTTTATTCTTAGTATCTGTTTATGACACCTCTGAACTAGAAATCTGAGATTCAGTCTTTTATTCAAATACAAATTCTTCATTTTTTTACCTAAATGTCTCTTGAATTTGCCTCCCAGTGCCCTCCTTCCTTCCACTTCCACCATCCCTCCTGCTGCTGCTGCTGGCTCCGGTCTTCATCTCTTCACAGGCCTTCACTGTTCTTGCACCGTGGCCTCCTAATTTTTTTCAGGCCGTCACTCCCATCCTTCTGAATTTGACCCTCCTTTTGCGCCACATGACCTGTCTGCATGTCCCCGTCAGGTCATCCTGTTCAAACCCCTTCAGTGGTTTTGTATTATTACCAGTAGTTTTTCTCAAGATGATGTGACTCTTCTAAAAAGTTTTCAAGGGACGAGAAATTCTTCGTTGTACTGGACAGTCCACCGACACTGCAGGATGTTAAATGTCCCTGGATGCACGCTACTGGATGCCAAAAGAAACTCCCTAGTCGTTGTGACAACAAAGAAATGTACACGCCTACTCAGACAAGCCCTGGTACTGCCCAGGTGAAATCACCTGTCAGAGAAAGGTCTGTCCTTCTTCATGTGATCTAGAAAGCCCTCAGAGACCTGACCCCTCAAGGACCTAGAAGTCTGACGTCTGCACGTCTACTGTGCAGTGGGTTCTCTGATAGTGACCACTGTGCTGTGTCACCTGTGTGACATCTCCAGCTTCCTCACCCAGCTAACTCCTCATTCTTCAAGACTCGGTTAAGGGTCCCCTCCTTTCAGAAGCCTCCTGTGAATATCTTCCTTTGCTTTGTCTCTCTTTGCCCCTTCCTTTTGCCCCACCCCCATTCCAGTACCGAATGGACAAATGCTTCTCCTTTGAGTACACTGCACACTCTGGGAAAACTATCCTAACCTTCATCATTTCCAGCTACAAAGACCTTTTTATGCTTAATAGCTCCACTAATACTTTTGTGGTTGGGGTGGAAAGACAGATGCACTTTCCAGGTTCCCTTATATTTGTGTCCTAAGGCTGCTAAACAAATTTCCCGAGGACCAGCTAGCTTAAAGCAAGAGACATTTATTTGTTCTCTCAGATTACCGAAGGCCAGAAGTCAGAAATCAAGATGGGAGCAGGACCAGACTCCTTCCAAAGGCTCTCGGGGAGAATCCTTTGCCTCTTCCAGCTTTGGGTGGCTCCAGGCGTTCCTTGGACAGTGACTGCATCACTCCAGGCTCTGCTTCTATCTTCACATGGCCTTCTCCTCTTCTCTTTTGTCCCTTAAGGGGACACCTGTCATTGGATGTAGGGTCTACCTGGGTAATCCAGGATGATCTCATCTCAAGGTCCTTAATTACATTTGCAAAGACTCTTTTTCCAAAGAAGGTCATAACCACATTTTATGGGGTTAGGAGGTGACATACCTTTTGGGGGAGCCATTATTTAACCTACTACACTGTCCAACTTGTGAGAAGTTTATTCAGGAAATAGCCTCCAGTTGTCAGCTTTTTCAGGACCTGAGGGATCAGCTCCGCAGGAGACATATGTCAGACTAGGCTACCTGATAATTCAGAAGTGGGCTGGATCCCTGAGAGTTAGGCCACCTTGTCACTTAGCACTGATTGGAAATACCCATAATGAAATTCTTTCTTCTTTACTTTAATTTCCTTATAGAGTAGTCCCCCCACCCCACACACATACCCACCCTCCCACAGTTTGGTTTTCTGTGGTGTCAGTTACCCTGGTCACCGCAGTCCCAAAGTACATGATTTTCTTCTGACGTATCATCAGAAAGTCAGTAGTAGCCTAACACTACGTCACGATGTCTATGTCACTCACCTCACTTCATCGCATTATGTGGGTACCTTGTCATATCACATCATCTCGAGGACAATGAGTATAGTACAATAAGGTATTTTGATAGAGAGAAAGACCACATGTTCACATAACTTATTACAGTATATTGTTATAACTGTTTTATTAGTTATTGTTGTCAATCTCTTGCTGTGCCTAATCTATAAAATCATAGGTGTGTATGTACAAGAAAAAAACATAGTGTATATAGGATTTGCACTACCTGTGGTTTCAGGTCTCCACTGGGGGCCTTGGAACGTATCCCCTGCAGATAATAGAGGCTGTTGCACCTATACTCGCCACAATCGACTTTCTCTGAATTTCTTTCTATATAAGTACTTGTTGAAAGCCTTCTAAACCCACCACAGAATGAGACACTGATTCTGAGGTTGTTCAGAGGTGGCTCCTAATAGAAATTTCTTCCCTTCCTGAAGCCGACCTCCCCATAAAGAAGCTGTGAGAACACAGGCAGCTGATGAGTAGGTGCCATGAGGAATGGTCAAGAAAAAGCGTGGCTTCAGAGAGGGAGCAAGGTTGGGCTCTGCCAGCCTCAGTTTCCTGAGCCCTACAGAGAGATGCACCCTGAGGTCTAAGTCCTCTCAACATGTGCTTCTGCTCTGTGAGTCTCTGCATGTGGGTTGAAATAATTGAAGAGAGTTTCATAAGGGCCTTGGGACTTCAGCAGGGCTGTCAACAGTAGGTGGGGTTTAGAGCAAGAGGCAGTGAAGGGAGGACAGCCCAGGACGAATGGAAGGATGTGGGCAGGAGAAGCATGGGCATCTATGCGGACAGGGGCGGACCATGCACGCCCTAGTGGAGGAGCAAATGTGACCTGAGAATGACAGATCAGGGCTTAGGAGGTGAGACACCGGGCCACAAGGATGGGGGAAGGGAGTACCCTGGGCAGGGCCTCAAAGGCCAGTCTGCTGCCAGTGTGGAGTCTGAGAGCCATTGAGCAGTTTCAGAAAAGAGAAGAGTTGAGATTAGAAAAGTGGTTTTTTGTTTTGTTTTTCTTTTATGAATTCAAGACGCAGGATGGATGGAGAAATTGTGAGAGACCAGACACTGGAAGCCAACACAAGACACGGTTGTGGTTCCCCAGGTGTGTGACACGGTGGATTTGGAATTAAGGCCACAATACTATTAGCAGCCCAAATGAGTTGTTGGTTTAGAAATGGGTATGAACTTTGAAGAGCCAGGAATCTTAAACAATTCCAAAGTGAAGATTCTGGGAAACACCCAGAAATAGGAGCACTGTGGGATGAGGGCATCTAGATTGGAAAGACTCTGAGCTTGCTTTGGGACATGCTGAGTTATGGTACTGTCAGGACATTCAAAGAGAAATGTCCGGCTGTTTGTTAGAGATGCCTCATTGCTGCCCTGTCACTGCCACAGTATTGTCCTGTCACAGTCTGTCCTCAGGGGCTGTCTCTCCATTGCTCCTTGGAAGACAGCCTTCTGTTAACGCCACAGAGTCATTCTCTGTCTTATTTTGAATGTGACCTTTCCCTTGATTTATCGTATCTCCTGAATCTCTTGGTGTGTGAGCATCCGTTTTCCACTCTGCGGTGGCTGAAAAGAGGCGTAAGAAGGGTGGTTGGGGCAGCACCTATTGATTCAGCCAACAGTTACTTGTTGAGCACATCCTCTGTACCAGGCGCTATGCTGGGCCCTGGGCGTCTAAGAGGAGGAAAGGGAACCTGGTCCACTTCCTGGTGGCGAAGACAGAGGGTAAACAAGGGTGATGAGTACCAGAAGGGAATTACAGGATTCTTTGAAGTAAACCAGGAAGGCCTGAAGAGCACTGAGGGATTCTGAGAGGCCTTAAAGGAGCAGCATTGAAGCAAAACCTCAGAAGGACCTTGGGAATTCTTCAGGGCAGGACTGCACAACCCCCAAGGGCCGCCTTTCCCATTGTACTCTGTGTAAGCGGAGCCCATGGAGATGGGCAAGGAAACAGCCCAGGATGAGGGTTGGGAGATGTGATGAGGGTGGGGGCAGGTGGTAGTGTGGCACTTTTTAGGTTGGAGGAAAATCCTGGGGAATTTACTGCAGCTCAGCTCTTGCAGGGACCCCTGAGCTGATCAGAGTTGAGGTACTGACTCATGCTAACTAAACTCACAAGGCATTAATAAATATAAACCAGCAGACCCATTTACTTATTTCCATGAGAAATTAGAGTGTCTGCCTGTCATGCGGCCTGGAGATTGACAGCTTTCAGGTGCTGATTCAAGCTAGCTAAACTCCCAAGGCATTAATATATGCAAGCCAGCATGCCAGTTTGTTAATTTTCTATAAGAAACAGAGTTGATCTGGCAAGCAGACCAGAGATTGACAGCTCATCCTCTCCCTTCGTGGGGGGCCCCCTGGGAAGCCTAATTATCCCAGGCTTTCATGGAGAGCCTGGGATCAGAGGAAAGAGCAGTGAAGTTACACAACTTGAGGACTTAAGGGACCTTGGGCCTGTGTCTGAAGTATCCATCTCTTGTTGGGGACAGGCTCAGTGGGTTTGTCGGGGAGAGGGGCAAGGTGGGGGCTCAGCCTACCCTGACCTCTTTGTGCCTCTCGGCACCAAAGCTTATTAACCTTCCTGACCCTCATACTCTTCCTTCAAGTGTGTGAATGCTCACTGTAACTTGGGATTAACCCATTTACTGCATAGTTCAAAAAAATCAACCATTGGGGCACCTGGGTGGCTCAGTGGGTTAAAGCCTCTGCCTTCGGCTCGGGTCATGGTCCCAGGGTCCTGGGATTGAGCCCCGCATAGGGCTCTCTGCTCAGCAGGGAGCCTGCTTCCTCCTCTCTCTCTGCCTGCCTCTTTGCCTACTTGTGATCTCTGTCTGTCAAATAAATAAATAAAATATTTAAAAAATAATCAACCATTTTGGCTGATTTCGGTAATTTACCTCTATAGTGTTCCCATTGTTCAGGTTCTTGGTGTCACCTTTCTGCTGTCCTCAGTTCACATTTACAAGCTAATTCAGTATCTTGAATTGTTGTAGTAACAGCTCTATGGTTTTAGGGCAAGCTGAATGAAAATCAACCTTTCATCAGGTAAATAGCAGGGTGGCTTAGGTGTATTGTTTAAGTCAGCCCTCCAAGATAAGAACTCATACCTGCTGACTTCCGGTCCACCCTTTTGTTGGTTGGTGCCTGTGCCATCTGGCTAATGCTGCCCTACCATGACAAGCTCCAGCCTGACCTACATGGGCTCCTTCTGAGTCCGGATACTCAGTGCAAAAGGCAGAATAACAGCCCCAAAGATGTCCATGCAACCATGTACCTTACACAGCTAAGGGACTGACACGATGGATAATTTTGAGACAGGGGGTGATGGTGTGGTTGCCGTGGGTTATCAGAACCCAGTGTAATCACAAGAGTCCTTCTGGGGGAAATGGAAGGTCAGGGAAGTGAGAGAGAGAGATGCATGGACAGAAGCAAGAAGTCAGAGAATGAGAGAGGTGGAAGACGTGGCTCAGCTGGTTTTGAAGATGGAGGAAGGACACACTAGCCAAGGTGGGCAGTAGCCTCTGGAAGCTGGAAAAGGCAAGGAAACAGAATGTCCTATGAGGTCTTTAAAAGAAACACAGCTCTGCTGACATCTTGATATTAGGATTTCTGAAGTATAGAACTATAAGATAATCAACTTGTGTTGTGTGACACCACTAAGGCTGGGATCATTTGTTGTGGCAGCAATAAGAAACGGATACACTCAGCTTTTTCTGTCTCCAGGACTTACCTGGCAATCCAGCCTGCTTTCTAGAGCCCTGAGATGGAGTGGACTATGGGACTCCAAAATACAGCATTTTGGCTGAAGGCAATCATGTCCTAACAGACTTGGAAAGAGTTGTTTTTTTTTTCCTCTCTTTCTCCTTTCCTCCCTCCCTCCCTCTCTCCCTCCCTCCCTCCTCTCTCTCTTCTTTCCTTCCTTTCTTCCATCTTTCTTTTCTTCCTTTCCCTCCCCCTTGATTGCTTAAGAGAATTTAAGTAGAGGGCTTGTACCAGGAAGACAGCTACTCCCGATTCCCAGAGACAACTTGCAAACATGCAAATATGTATGACATCTGCATGACATGCAAATATGTATGTACCAAGCACTTGCTCTTCCCAGCTTTCTGTGAATTGTCTTCCTCCCCTTTGAAGTCCCAGAACCCTAACCCCTTCTCCTTAGCTCAGATTGTATAAGAATCTCAGTTGCTTGACCGTCTGAGAGCCTCATATCTTTGGGATTCCCATACCTATGAAATTAACTTTTTCCCCCTTCTGCTAATCTGCCAATTTAATTATAAGACCAGCCAAAGAACATAGAAGGGAAGAAGGAAAAAGTTTCCTCCCCTACGGCTCCATCAATCCAGACACATCAGAGAGCCTGTTGGTGAAAGACAAGTACTCAGTGTTTGCGCAGGGTGACAGTTAGGTTTCTCACAAATAGTGAAGCATTAAATCCTCCATCTCCCTGCTGCCTGTGTGTAAGTGATAGTCCTGTGCCCTGGGTCCAAAATACAGCTGTGCTGTTCCTGCCTATGCTGACTCGGCCCTCCTCGGGTGCTGATGAAGACCCTGGCTTCCTTTGCAACTACTTTTTCAAATCAACTCTACAGGGGCCTCAAGCAACATGAGAAATAGGTCCAAGATTCTCATCATGATGCAGGTTTTGTATCAAAAATGCACAATCAACCGACTAGAACAGGAAATAATTAATCAGGACATTACAGAGCAGTTAAGTATAATTAATTCATACAAAAGAATGTGAGTGTGCAGTTTTAGCTGCCAGAGTGATTTTATTTCCCTGCAAATTTAGGTCAAGATAAACAAACACCAGAATAATCTTTTCAGGTTTTTCATGACTCATGGGTTATTTCCTCCTTTCTAGTTACTGAAAATATTATTAAACTCATACACTAACACCTCTAAGTTGAGCATATTCTAGAGAAAGGGCTCCCTGCTCGTAGTAAATGGGAAATTAACCCCATCATAGAAATCACTTCCTACATTTGTGTGTATGTGTGTGTTGGAAGATGGTACTGAATAAAAGCCAGGGGGATGTTTGATTTCTGCCCAAACATCTTAAGATCTGAGCAGAATGCCTAAAAAATTTATGTTGTGAAAACATCATCTAAGAAATTGACCAAATCTCGGGGGTAAACTTATTGATGCCATGTGGGTTTTTCTTTCCTCTTATCCTCCTCCCCACCCCCTCTGGCTGGGAATTCTTTGTGAGAAAAGAGGTGGAAAATGTAAGGCAATGTGAGTTGGCTGCACAGCAGTGTTATTGCTCTTCAAGTCAGTCCCCTTGTCGTGGCTGGGGCATGAAAAAAGCAGAAGAGACAAGCCTTATAAGCAGGGTTTCATGTAGAGGTGGAAGCCTTCATCACACAGAAATAGTGGAGGGAATATTTTCTCCCCTTTGTGGCTCCAGAGGGCACAATGTGTCCTGCTAAGCTAGAACAACAGCACTGGGACCAGTGTTGAGAAGCGCAGATCCACAGATCCGTCACAGAAGCGATGGGAGAAGCCGAGCTCCAGACGCTGGCAGGGGCGGTGGGTTGCTCTTCCTTATTGACTCACTCCCTGGATCAACCTGATGACAAATGACAACCAAAGAGCTGTCTGATCTCTTTGGTTTGAAATAGCAGTGCCCCGTTATGGGACAGACATAAACATGTTCTGGCTTCTGATCAGATTCCTGGTGTAATGATACGCCAGTCTCCTAAGAATCTTAGTTCTTACATTTGGAATCAGCCTAGCTCCCAAGAACTTTATTCATGACGTCCTTTGATTTCTACCTTCACTGTAAGGTATAGTTTTTCAAGATGAAAGTTATGATCCATCAGTGGGTTTTGAAATCAATTTAGTGGGCCACACCCAACAGTTTTTAAACAAAGGAACAGAATTTTAAAAATCAAGAATATCTCACACAAAGCAAGGGTGATAGTGTGTGAAACTTGAGTCTGAATGATGGTATGTGTGTGGACTTTTGTGCATCTCTGTATCATTATCACAACATATGCACTCACCTGCACAACTACATGTGTGTGTATGGGTTATGCTGAAAATTTATTAAACGGTGATCAGAAGAGTCTGAAAGTGTCTGTTATATGTATTGGCCATTTTAATGCCTGTCTTGCCCACAGAGGTATGCAAAGTAAGGCATAACGAACCTAGTCTATACTAGGAAGAGAAGCACACAGAGCCAAAAAGAACGGAACACACAGAGGTGTGCTAGGAGTGGCTACTCTGGTCCTGGCAGTGGCCTCAGACCCAGGTGATGCCCCCGGGAGGTCTGCTCATATGCTTGGCTCTTTCCCTAAATGCCTGTAAGAGCCTTCTGTTTCTTACTGCTATGTGTGTGCACAGATGAGTTTCCTACGATATACGGAACATAACATGATTTGATTAACTCGGGGATGTGTACAGACTCTCATGACCAATACAGAAGTAGATCGTGTGGGCACAGAAAAGGACCTGTTGGGCTCAGGTGATACAGTGATGGAAATGTGTGAGCACCGCGCTGGTGATGGCCTATGGCATGCTTGCTGACCAAGAGCTCGATGGAATCCCATGCTGCATTCGTATGTGTCCAGTTAAGTATTCTAGCTCTCCACTTAGCACTATAAATAATGATTTTTGTTGCAGTGGTTCTTGGAGTCCCCATTCCCCCCTCCCCATTTTTTCTCAACGGAAACACAAGTTTCCATAACGCTGTTTTATTAAGGGAAATTTGCCCGGGTCCCCGACTCTCACATGACCCCAGACGACCGTGCTCCGGTTATTGGGTCCAACGCAAAGGAATTGCTCTTCCGTGTAATCAGAAGGACCTAAAACGGAACCACAGCATATCCAGCATCTCAGATTCATTATTTTTTATGTACTATTTTTGAAGTCGTTTCAGTAAATGGTGCAGTCATTTCAGAAGTGCTGATTTTGACCTAAGCAAGCGTCATCAATAGTTAGTAATATCCAAAGATCGAGACAACCAGGCATTATGTACTTCCTAAGGCAAGCACCAAAAACAAAAACCAAAAAAACCCCCCCAAAAAACCCAAACTAAGTTTGCACAAACTTCCAGCTCTCTGTACCTCTTTACATGCAATACAGATGAAAGGCAAACGAATTCAACAATGTCATGAGGGTATCATCAGCAAAACCCAAACCGCGGGAAACAACCAAAGAGACCTGGTCCCTTCAACACCACCACCACAGCAAACAGGGAAGGAGAGTAAGAAGATTTGGAACCTCAGCGAAGGAAGTAAGAAGAAGTAACAGAGCGAGAGTACATGAGAGACTATTTATAGGGTAATCAGGGAAATGTAAATCCTCAGTAGATATAAGATCATATGAGGGACATATTCGTATTGATTCGAAGGGGATCCAATGATTTTTAGGGAGGTGTGATAATGCTGTCTTCATCGTTTTCAAAACGGATGCTCTTTGTCTTTTACATACATGGGAACATTCAGCAGTGAAATACCCTGGCATCTGCGATTTGCTTCAGAATGATCTGGAGCTGAAAAGGAGTAGAGCAGGAAACAAGATGGATCAGAAGCTGAAAATCCTGCAGCCGGGTGATGGGAGTTCATTATAATATGCTGTGCTTTGGTGTATGCTTGAAATTTCTCCTATGACAGAAGTTCAGTGCCTCTTTTACTGAGGTATTTGTTCTTCTAACAACATACATTGAGATCATGTTGCACACAGAATATCGAGGATGTGAGAACAAATCAGTGCTCTTCTGAACACACTTCTTATCATTACTTCATATTTCTTTTTTCTAAGATGCCATTGCTTTGAAGACACACAATTGTTTGAATTGCAGCTTTGGAATTCTCCTGACTTGAAGGTCAATCATGTAGGGTGAGGGAGAAGAAGAGAAAAGATTGCCGTGTTAAAATTGCACATCGATTTTTAAGACACACCTTGATTTCAGAGTATCTAAACTCTGTATTTTAGAATAAAGGAAGAATGGTGATTCTTATTTTCTTTTGGATTTAGAGTAAATATTTGGTCGTAAAACCTGAACGTTTCCCAAGACAGGATATATTGTGTTCCATGTAACTGTGGTCTTTGATGGACCTTTTCTTCTTTTTTTTAAGTGTGTCAGAGTCCAGCCATCAAATTGAAATAGGTTAATCTGGTCTTATCACCAGCAAGTGTGTCTCAGTCATCTGGAAGAAGATACTGACAGAAGAAGTCAAGTATGGGTACAGTCTTTAGAAACTATGCAGCTTGTTTAAAGGCTTCTAGAGATTCAAGGTGAATTCAACAGTCTGAGACCAAAAAAGTTTTCTCTGGCACGACCTTCCCATGCACAGCTGCAGAGAACAGAGCCTGGGCTTTGGGCCAGAAAGAACTGGGTTGAAACCTGGCTCTATCAGTTCCCAGCTGGGTGACCTTGGATGTGTTTCTTACCCTCTCTGAGCCTCACGCTCCTCATCAATAAAATAAGCAGGAGAAAACCTCTGCTGGAGGTTTCAAGATTTAAGTGAAAGAACAACATATACAAAAGCACCTAATGCAGTGTTAGGATGCAGTAGGAACTGAAGTTTCCACCATTTTTCTAGAACCCAGTTCAGGCTCCACCGGCACACACGACAGGTGGAAGTTTTGCCGTCTTGGGACGGGTACCTGGAGTTAACTGGTCATTCTGCAGAGCTGTCATCTGGTGGATATGTTGCCAAAGAACTGAGTTTGGGTGATGACTCACCACAGATTGGGTGGCTTACACAACAAACATTGATTTCTCACAGTTCTGGAGGCTGGGAAGTCCTACCGCAATGTTCTGGCAGATTAGGCATCTGGTGAAAGTCTTCTTCCAGAATTTTCTCTTCTCTTTTTATAAAGGGCATTACTCCCATCCCAAGGGCCCCACCCCCATTACCTTATGCAACCCCAGTCATATCCCAAAGGCCCTGCCTCCGATCCCAGCACAGCGGGCTCACATTTTGCCATAGCAGCTGAACTGGCTGCTTCCACATGGACTTGGAACTTGACACAGAAGCCTCAGAACATTCTCAGGATTTTCTGCAGGTTTGACTCAGGCTCAGCAAAGGGGATCCTCTGTGGATCCTGTGGCCTTGTCCAGGGATGCTGGGGAAACTTCGTGCCTGTCTAGATACCCAGCATGTAGTCTGTGCTTACCAAATAGCGACGGAGCCAGTGTGACTGGAGAATGGACCCCCAGACCGCACATCCTGGGCAGGCCATTTGCCCCATCTATGCCCATGTGATGGGCTGCTCTTTTACTAAGACGTCTGGACCTCTTCTGTGCCTCGTGATATTACCGATCTGGCTTCTCTTCACCCTGGCCGAGTGGTCTCCCTTCCATTTCAGAGCTCGGATGAGTGTTTATCCATTTCCCCAGGCTCTCCCTGCTGGGAACCAGGTAGCACTGGGCAGCCCTACATAGAAAACCAAGAGACCTGGCCCATCCGTGGACGCTGCGCCTCCTCGTCAGGCTCACTTGGCAGTGGCTGGCAGCGGCCACCCCACAGGCAGCAGGCCCACAGCGGGCAGACACCAGCTGGCTCCCCTCCCTGCATCGCCCCATCTGCTAGAGGAGGGGGACTCTGGGGAGAGGCAGGGAGGAGCTGGCCAGCTTACAGCCCGAGGGCTAGTGTGGGTGCATCCTGCACACAGGGTGGAGAGAAGGGAAGGGGGATGTGGGGAAGGGCATCTTGTGCTCCCTGAGGGGGTACGGGGGGGCGGGGAAGAACAAGGAAACACGCCTTATCAACACCCCCTCTAGCCCTGCTGGTGCTAGTATCCCATCCTGTCAGTGAGTTCACTACCTGTCTGAGCCTGAGTTTCCTTATCTGTGTGAAAGACAGAGAAGATCATAATAGAAATTCACGTTGTTAGTACTTCCAGCAAACAGGCTCAATTAGTTTACCAAATTCCCACCTGCTTTAAGACTGCTGGATGGGATCGATGTCAGCTACAGGTGATGAAGCAAGCAAGGGCTGAAGACAACTGAACTCCTGCCAAGACGAGGTGCCAAGGCAATCCTGCCCTGACCTTCGATAATTCTGGAAGGGGAGAGAAGTTGCAGGCTATCTGCTGATTTCCATCCTCCTGGTTTTCCAGGGAGAGGATGAGAATAAAATGCTTTTAAGAGCCAGGCCAGGTAACGCCAGTGAGTGGAGCATGCTGGGGATTTGGGTGGAAAACACTGGCCCTGCCCTGTCCTTCCATAGAAGATGCGTTGTTCTCTACTTGCTGGTAAAGCACATGGTCCTCTGGGAGGACCTGAAGGTTGAAGATTTCTCAACAAATTACTCCAAATTTGGCCTTCCAGGTAGCCCTCCCAATGTAGCAGGGAGCCTTGGGAATCTCAGTAACTGGGAGAGCCATGTCTTTGACCTCGACTTGGGTCTTGGTCAAGGTGTTGACCAAGGGTATTAGGTCTCAGGGGATTCCAGGGCACTGGCGCAGGCTGGACAGATGGCGATCTCCTTGTCTCAGCAGCATTTCTTTCCTGGGGTCTTTAAGTCACCCCGAGGTAGTTGGTGGGGCACCGGCTCCTTCTATAAACCACGTCCTGACTTCCCCTTGGGTAGAGATTAGAGAAGAAACACTTTCCTATTGTCCTGACCAGCCTCATGGCAGAGATGATGGGCCCGTAGTGCAGGGGTGAGCCCTTGCAGCCCCTAGGCCAAGCCCCTCATCTAACACATGTAGAAGCTGAGATGCAGAAAACCCAGCCACCTTGCCAGAGTCCCCAGCTCCTTGGTGAGAGTTGAGGAGCGGGAGTCTAGGCTTCCCGTCTCACCGCCAAACGCTGTCTCCTACAGCCAGACACTTCTGCCCCCACTGGGCACACGTCACTCCTCCCAGCCTTCTCTACAGGCTAAGTGGGCCCTGGAACGGAGTATAGGGCCAAACGCTCAGAGCTGAGGCTGGGGAAGCTGGGGAAGGCCCGAAGGAAAACAGGTGGGGGCTTTGGGAACACTCTTTTGTTGCTCTCCACATGTGAGTGGAATTCGCCCCATATCCATCCAGGAAGAAAGGTATGTTGCTTATTTTGTCACCAGCGTCTGGAGTCACCCGTGCCCCCTGAGCCTATTAGACCATGCCAAGCAAATTTGGCCCGAGGACAGCCTAGCCAAGGCGTTTCCTGGGGTCTGCACGGGTTTGCACAAGCGGTTCCCGCAGGCGGGTCAGAGAGGCAAGGTCAGGCTGTGCAGGGTCTTTGGCTGCCCCCATCCTTCGCTCAGAGGGCTTGAAGCCTGCACACTTCACACTCCCGCCCAGGGTTTGCTACTCTGACGGCAGGTTTCCTGAAGACGGTATATGGCCTAGAGAATGGCTCTTCCTGGGATTCCTAACCTGTGATCTGCTGTTTGATCCTAAATCACTCTTTATTTATTTATTTATCACAGAGACATGGAGAGAGAGCACAAGCAGGAGGAGCTGCAGGTAGAGGGAGAAGCAGTCTCCCTGCGGAGCAGGGAGCCAATGCTGGGCTTGATCCCAGGGCTCTGGGATCATGATCTGAGCCTCAGGCAGAAGCTTTTAGCCAACTGCCATCCAGGCATCTCCCAAATCACTCACTTTTTAAAAAATCAAGAGTGTAGGGGTGCCTGGCTGGCACAGGTTATTAAAAGTCTAACTTTTGGTTTCGGCTCAAGTCCTGATCTCCGCATCATGAGGTGGAGTCCCAGGTTGGAGGCTCTCCCCCTCTGCCCCTCCTCACCCCCTCCACAAATAAATGAATAAATCTTTAAAAGAAAAAAAAAAAAAAGAAGGGGAAAAAATCCAAGAGCTTCAACTCTACCCAGAAATAATCTTTTAAAAAAGGTACAAATTTTGAAGAAAGAGGGAGTTGTATGGATTTAGATTTTTTTCTTTCACTGACTAACATTAACTAAACCCTAGTTGTATTCCACTCAACACCTTTGTCTACCTTAACTCATGGAGTCCTCAAACCATGTCCAGAAGGAGGGATTCTTATTTTTGTTTTTGTTCTTTTCCTATGTAACCACTGGGGGAATCAAGGCTGGGAAGCAGTCAGACACGTACCAAACCATCCACTGAGGCTCAGAGGGTCTGTCTGTCTGATTCTGGCCGGATGCTCAGACCCTCGCATGGTGCCTGCCAAGAGCAGGTCCTCAATAAATAGCTGCTAATCTGTTATGCCCAGGGTGGCACAATGAGTGGGGGACGAGACTTTTCCAAAAGATGAACAAAGACCTCACGGGATAAAGAAGAAAGAGGTCTGCCTGATAATCATGAAATCAGAAAGGTTCACATGTCACAACTTCTGTCTTCCAAAGGCTTTGAGGTGTCCGACAGTTACCTGGCATATCCATCCACCGATCCGGGCAACATTCCTGGCACGTGGGGAGACACAAGCCAATGCACAGCTCAAGGGGTCTCAGTGCAGTGGCCTCCTGCCCCCTGTTTGCTCCTGTGCTGCTGGAGTCTTTGGGTGCCTTGAGGGAGAGGGCCTCCACCTTCCCCATTCTGCCCCCTAGGAGCGGCCATGACTGAACTCGACAAGGAGGGTTAACTCAAATGTCACCTTGGGTTCTCAGTAGGCGGAGAGAAAACAGCTTACAATGGACCGTGATAAGGCATTTAGACAAAGCATGAGGGAACAATTCCCCAAAACTGTCTTCCACTCAAAATCTGACCTTTAATGGATCCCGTGTTTTCTAGAACACTCAGGAAATTGAGCTGAAAAGAAGCAAAATCTCAGGTAAATGCTTTGCTCAACATTTCTCTAAAACTTTTATTATCAGAAAAACAACAAATGAATAATTTTAGCTATCGCTAGAGAGAAAAGCTTTGCTTATTATTAGCCCAATACGGTTATCTTTTCATCAAAATCATGGGGTGAAAATCGGAGAAGTGGCTTTCCAGTCACAAGGCTCCCTGGAGATCTCTATCTCCAAGCTGGAGAACTAAAGACCTGTAAAAGGCAAGCCTTGGGAAGTTCACACCAGACTCCTACATCCACCCTTGCCGCTACCTGTCTTATGAGTTTGGATGAGACACAGAAGTCTTGATTAAACGCAGGCGACAAGGGGTCCTGAGTTGAGTTTTCTCATTTAATATTAGACTTCTTTAATTTAAGCAGCTCAGTAAGAAACAAGACAAAAGAGAGTCTTGTTTTTAATTAAACATACCAATATATATTTACTAGTTTCACTGAGATATTGTTTAATTTCTGTTAATGCTGTAGATTTTTTTTTCTTTCCATAGAAGAGCATTCTTGTTAATCTTGCTTGGATGCAATTAGTTGTGCTGTGTTTATTTTCCTGGCTTCACAGTTAATTTCAGCGTAGAATCAATTTATTTATACTTTTCACTGCTCAGAACATCCTTTCTACTGAAAACTCATTGACCGTGCCACGATCCACGTTATACTTTTATTCGGGGTGGAAGGAAGTGAGGGATTGGTTTAGAGGAAGAAACGAGACAGGGGGCGTCTATAAAATGCTCTTCATCCGGTAGCGTGGAATGGCTCTGTCCCTAATGGAAGGCATGGGCACCCACTTTTGGGTGTGAATATGGCGCTGTGGTTGGCTCTCTGCATCCCTTTCTGTTCCCTCGGAAACAGATGACAGACCAAGAAAAGACTCCAGTGTAGTTACTGCATTTCTAAACACTCAACAAACATAAACAGCGAAGCATCTTTTAACAGACTGTGACATATTGATTCACCATCCATCTCTTGCCAAGTTAGGAGTCAGGAGCTAAAACATCGACATAGGACAGCTCGGATTCCCTCTCTATGGGGAGTGTATAATATTGTAAGCATTAAAGGCTTAATAGAAAACCAGGCCTTCCAATTCACTGGGGGCCTTTAATCAAGCCCTCTCCAAAGCAGGTTTCCACACTCTGCACACAGGACAGGCCACGTGCCTCACTTGGCATTTGATTCCCCCTTGAACTGGGCATCGTCCGTGGCCATATGAGTAGGCGGGGGAGAAGGAAATGGAAGTTACTTCCAATTCGCGGATGTCTCCAGCTGCCTTTTTTGCTTTCTACAGCCACCCAGGATGGCGCAAAGGCTCTGATCATTTTAGAGAATGGGCTGATTACAGTATAACCTAAGCCTTATCAAAATCCCCTGACTGCAAATTGTGAAGTCTTGTGAAATACTATTCCATTTGTGAAATACTATTTACCAGGCCTCAATATTTTCCACATCTATCTTCACTCCTATATACTTGGATTTAGTTTCTACTGGTTATTAGCCTGAAGGCTGCTCTAAGTTCTTCACCTAAGTATTCCATCTAGCGTGATTGGAGGGCCTGCTCTTAACGCATTTTGAGACGTCTTGAGAATCAGCCACTGACAGGAATGCATAAATGGATGAGCTGAGGAAAACTGGCAGAAGCGGGGCTCCAAAGACCCTCCTTGTGCTACAAGGAGGAGCTCCTTCTCTTCCGTCCTCTGTGCATTCTGGGAGAGGGTAAATAGGATTGCCCACTCCCCTTCTCGAATGTCCCCTCCTGTACTCTGGTTTCATGAATGGACCCAGAGGGTGTCCTGACAAGAAATTTTGCTTGGAGTGCCCACGTCTGCAGTGTAGCTGCCCTTGTCACATCCTTTTAGACTCCCAGTCATGTTCTATTTGTTTCTTTGGCAATAACCCTGCCTAGGAAAATACATACTCTACTATATGTTATGCTCATCTCTAGACTGTCATGCCAGGTTTTTCCCCCCCTCCTTAGCCCATGTTTAATAAGAAGAGGAAAAAGAGAAATAGCTTACCGTTCCTGAGTGCTTACGTTGGGTCAGGCACTGTGCTTAGTACCTCATGTGCCTGATGTCTTTCAGTGTTCACATTGAATCTTCTTTTGACGAATGAAGACACAGAGGCACAGAGAAGTCAGTTCACTTGCCCAGGGTCACACAGCTGGGGGCCATGCAGGGGCGTGGGGTGCTCTGACTCTGCATCGTTGCCTCTCCTCTAAGTTTCTGCCCTGACAGCCGGCTCCAGGTTCTACCGGGGGCTCAGACGAGATGGCATATAGAAGGGGAGGAAGTATCTTGACTCCAGAGAAAAAGAAACTATCAGGAAAACTGAAACTTCTGTGGCCTTCTTTCAAGAGTCAGAATACATGTGCTGAACTGTGCTGTAGGGCACTAATGACTTGGTTGATGAATGTGGCCAGTGTGGCCAGTACTGTTTCCCAGGCTGACCCTAGGCCGGTTCTCTTTCCTTACTCTCAGACTAATAATCGGATTTAAATCCCTGACAGGACTCTAACGCCAGTCACCCTGGGGGTGTTCTAGATTTCTTTACAATTGCTTACATAGATTTCATTTTAGAAAAAAGCCCTTTGAAATGATAAGTAAGTTACACTCAGCAACAGCTTTAAGGAAAAAAAAATCTATTATCTTGTCGGGTCTTTGGAAGAACACATGCTGCTCTCTCTCTCCTCACCTTGAGATGTCGGCCCTTATTTTCATCTCCAAGTTGAAGAATGAAAACCCCCGGGAGGACCAGAGAAGGCCGGTTCCTCAAATCCGGCTTTCATCCGCGTCTGTGTCACCGCCAGGCTCCTCTGGATGGCATCCAGGCCCTTGGAATCTGTCGACTTGGGAATTGGGGTTTTTTTTTCCTGTTGTGGGTTTTTTTTTTTTTTTTTTTTTTTTTTTAATAAACTTGTCCTTTGCGTATAGTACAAATGATCGTGGTGGCTTTGTTTCTCAGGGGAAGACTAACGCACTGTTCTCTATATGAATGAATGACTCTCTCAGCCCTGCACCCAGTTGCTTTGAGCAAGGCATTTCGAGGCAGGGTTTTGCATAGAGCTGTTTACCCACATCCGGCTCTCACAGAGTTTGCGTCCACAGGAGCAGTGCTTGTGGTCACAAACGCAGCTCCTCTCGGTGCAAGGGTACCTGACCCGAGCAGGCCCTTGGAGTCCTTTGAGGAACAGGACCCAGTTCTGTAAGTCAGTAACTGGCTCATTAACACGAGTTAAATCAACTGAGTGGCCTCCCAGGGGATCTGGTCGCTCAGGAAAAGTCTGTTCTGAGACCTTCCTATCACTATATCATAGCTCTTTCAGAAGCTCCCAAGTTCTTTGGGGGAGGGACCTTGTTGGGTCTCTCTCCCAAGTGTAGTCAGTTCACTCAGCAAAGAAAAACGATTCTTGCCAGAAGTCCCAAGGATGAGGTTTGGTAATTCTTCTGGTCAAATCTTTTGACTAAATGTCTTCCAGGAGACTGTATTTAATACTTTGCCAGAAACATAAAAATAGTTCGAGAGGATTTAATGTTACCAAGTGTGATGCTTTTGAAAAGATAATTAAGAAAATTTTTTGGTGTGATTTCATTCACAATTCTTTTAGGCAATGACTAAATGCCCCACAATCAGCTTAAAGCCTAACAAAAAATTCCATGATTTTCTGATAACTTTCTCTGAGTGAAAATGGGAACAACTGATATGTGTTGATGCTCTCAAATATATCCCCACAGAGGATCCAGAGTAGCATTTTCTACTCCATTTAGTAACAGTTGTTACCAGAACAATCCCTGTGGATACCCAGGCATACAGCTAAAGATCTGAGGAGATATGGACTCTGCTGAATCCAGGATAATCAAATTTTTAAAAATCCAAGATATATACCGAACCAATTCAACTGCGAGAATTAAACACCTGATAACATCGCAATAAAATTTTTTTTTTTCAGGTAACCAAATACATGCATTCTCTAGCTTGCAAATATGGGGTTTATGAACACTACATTCTAAAAATGTCTGGCTGCAGAGGGGGTGGAAATTCCCTGGAGAGTGAGAAGTATTACTGAGGGTGGGGAGTGGTTGTCCTGCCACCACAGGACTTGCACCCAAGGCAGTGGGAAACCAGTCCTACAACCAGTAGGGAATGAGGTGTAGCAGAGGAAGGGCAAAGATTCTAGTACTTTCCAGTTGTCCTCAGCGTGAAAGATATCTCCCCACACAATCTGGTACATGTGCTGAAATTGCTAAATTGCTATATATTTAAAAAGTAAATAAGTAGAGAGCTTCCATGGAAGATATATTCCATATTTTAAGCAAATGACACTTAAATTTTGCCAACAGTCCATTTGTTTAGGATATCGATCAGCTTCTGTATGTTGTCGGTTTAATCTTGAGGAATTTTGCAGGCAATTCAAAGAAAATCAGGAAGTGAAACAATTGTTGTCTTTTCTGGAAGGCAGGTCTATGATCAAATAAGAGTATGCTGGGGGGAGGAGCCCAGAGCCTTGTGCCGCGCCATGTGTAGGACAACATCTAGAAGAGAAGAGCAGCCGTTCTGCAGATCTGCAAATCCAGCATGCTCCTTGGCATCGAGACGGACATCAGACGGCAATTTTCAGACTTCTCCATTATTTCTCTTCAAATTGGACTTCCTTAGCAAGCATTTCTCACTCAGCGGTCCTCCACAACTGGCTATTATCAGAGTTGAAAGGCGCCCGCGTTCTAGGCAAATGACTAACTACAGGAATGAGTGCTCAGTGAGTGGGGTTCTCATGATTAGGTACAGTCACTTCTATGCAGTCATTGGTGCTGTCTTCAACATTAAATAACCCAATTATCCATAACTCAGGGTTAAATACTTCATTCCCCTCTCCCCTCCCCCGGCCCCCCGGGTTTGGTGGATGGGTGCCTGAGCATGAAGCTTGCACACACAAAATAAACACAGGGTGTAGAGTTCTGGCACAACCTCATTGCTCACACCACCACAGTAAATTGTGCTCAAACCTCTGAGCTACTGGTGAAATCACGTCCTATATGAATGGTGTTACCATAATCCGGCACTTTCTAAAGCTATCAGACTTGAGGCCTTGAGCTGGAGAGGCGCCTCTCAGAAACGAAACCAGGTTGCATCTGCAAGCCACCTCCGTGGGAGTCCTAATCAGGTTGAGTACAGTTCCTGCTACAGGGAGCGTCCCTCAGTGCAGGAGGTAGGCCATTTAAATGCTTTCTCAACTCCATTAGTTACTCCTGCTGAGAGTGAAAAAGTACTCATACATGCATAAAAAAATTTAAATTGCCTATGAGGTAAGACATGAGATGGTACCTTGCTGCAAAGTATTATTTTCCATCCCAACAGTTGACAATCACACCTACAATGCAGATTCGTGGAGTACGGGCAAGGCACGCAGTGCCGACTAGGAAGGCTGTGCTCCAAAGTCTAACGTCATCTCATCATCTAGTACCAACCTCCCAACTCGGGCTGCAAGTTCACTTCCCCTCAATCCCCACCTGCACCCCAGAGGGCACCCACAGTCTCCATTACAGCTAGCCGAGGGAGTTGGGCCAGCCTGCTGGGAGCATCAGGGGTGCCTGGCGTCGCTGAGTGAGAGTGGGAGGCTGGGGACCCAGTCGCAGCACGGAGATGGAATATGGGGCCGGACAGGACTACTGAGCGAGAGATGCCCTCTTTCTTCCTCCCATGTTCCCTGACCTTGGTAGTAGGTGGGGCTGGGACGGCAATGGTCTCTTTTCCTACCGCATGCAACCTCTGAAGGCCGGCAAGACCTAGCTTGAGAGCTGGGGAGACCGTGGATCCATAGGACTCCGTTTTGAGGCCCATATCCAGTTTGTGCACCTGGGTTTTCAATTACGGTAGCTGAAAAATCCCATTTTTCTTAGATACAGGTTTTCTTTCACTAGTAATTGAAATAGTCCCAAGTGACCAGTTAAAAGGGAGAACTTTTTAAATGTACAGCTCAGTGTTGGAAGAGGTTTCTCTCGCAGGTGAGGAGGGGCACGGAGATGTCGGGAGGCGGCCTGCTGAGGTTCTCTGCTGGTCCGCAGGACAGCCAGGACCGGAACCCAGGGCTCCTGCTTTCCCAAGGGACGTTCACACCAGACCGTGGGAGAATTCAATGTGACAGACTTGCTTAAAACTTGTTTAAAACTTTGCTCCAATTAAAAGTTTGCTTATTGGCTAATGTACTTTAAAGAGGAATCTATAAATTAATATTTTAAGTGATCCTTTGCATTGTTACCTAGAATATGGACAACTTGAAGATCCAATGAATGAACTTTTTTTGGAATGTGTTTGTGGTCTGCTTTAACAGCAATAGAAACAGTCCAACAAAATAGCTTAAAATGTTTTATTAAGTATATATAATATTACAGGGTAATATTTACAAAGTTATGTTTTTAAATAAAAAAAGTATCTTGGCAAAGACTGCAGATATTCAAAGCTTCAAACAGTGATAAATTGATTTAATACATATAAAAAAAACCTTTAACGGTAACACAGCTGTAAAACAACTTTGGTCTTTAAATCACTGCAAAAAATGGCTACTGACAAATAGCACACCTTTAATTGCTATGGAAAAAAGCCCCAAGAGAGGATCTTGCACATAGCAACACTGGAGTTTTCTTTATTTAGAATGGTTAATGGATATTTATATGATGTAGGATCTAAATCTTAACAATGGCTTTTTGTAAATAATGCTCCATTTAATAAAACAGAAATGTTTCCTTCTCTCACCAGCCCTGATGACAACACTTTTAAGATTCCACTGATGTTGCCTTGCAGAGAAGCTTATTACAAATACTCTCTCTTTTCGAAAAGGCTAAATTTATGGGAAAGCTGGTCTTAAATGATAAGTAAGAGCTGTCAAAAGCCAAAGGCAGGAAAACTTCCTGTTCACTGCTTATCTCTTAAAAGTTACCTGGATTATCCCTATTAGCTACAGAAAATGACTTAACAAAGGACCCCAGTGGGTGATGGCAGTTAGTGATTTTGAAAATATGACACATGTGAAACTAAGGTTTCTAAACAAACTCTCCATTAAATGAAATGTAATAAAAAGAGAAAGGGTCATCCAACAATCATTTCTCCGGTTTCCAATGGCAGGTAAGTAAAGGAGTATGTATTTCCATACACATCCCACAGATCTGTTTTTGAATATCTCTTTTAGGACAAAAAATATCTAGAAGGTGATATAGAGCTTGATTCTTAATTAATGAGATGGAGGAGTAAACTTACCACTTTTTGAGCTTTATTAACTCAAATCACAATTTGTTTGGTCATTTACTAAATTGATTATAGCATCCTGGCATGAGCAATATTGTCATTTCTTGGGATGGCCCCATTTTTTCATTTTGACATTCTCAGAAATTTAAACAAAACAGATGTGGAATTTCCAGGAGAAAAGTCATCCTCTTTTAAGGTTTTCAGGGCACGTGAAATTTGTCAAAAAAAGAGAACTATCTAGATCACCCTACTGAAAATAGTGGGGAATCTGCATATAGCCAACTTCCAATCATCCAACTTATGCACTGAACATCTAATGTATGCAAAACACTGCAGGAAGAGAAAGGGGAGGCTCTCGCCATAATAGAGTTTCAAAATTGAGAGAAGCAAGACAAAAAAATGGACAGAACTCAGCAGACACACATGAAGTACTAAGAAAGGTGTGTAAGAGATGAAAGCGGCAGTGACACGGATGGGGCTACGCTACAGATGAGAGCCAGGAGGGGAGGGAGGGGCGGAAGACAATGTTTTAAAGGAGACAGAAAATTGGATTTGACCAACAACATTGGAAAAGTTGTTGCAAAAATGACAAGTGGCACCAGAGGGTGCACACTAAATAAAATCGAGCGAAAGAGTCAATGGCACAAATTGGGATCACTGAGTAAAAAGCAGGTTGTCGGGGTGGAGGACGGATACATGATGCTCAAAACTGTTAACAATTCTCCTTTGGCGTAACAAAAAATTGGGAGCCACTGCAAGTCCGATTTAAAGGGAATGAACTGGCCCAATGATGCCCAAGCAAGAGAGTTCCTGCTGCTGTGGTCCCTTTTCCAGAGAAGCTGACAACTAGTACGAGCAAGAGTTGATGTCACCTGGCATCTCTCTCCTGCTTTCCCTGTGCGTTGTCTAGGGCAGTGAGTGCCTCCAAAGACAGGCAGTGTTTAAGAGAACACAAAGGGTGGTGGATGGGTCCCAAGGCTGAACCCCAAATAAATGAGACCTTACTGCATATTAAAAGGTACAACTTTGAGTTTATAAAAAAGTTTGCTATAAAGATTTTCATGCCCTACTTTTTCTTAATAGAGAATAGGTATCTGGATTTTTTTTCAAGTCCATCTGCTTTTCTCCCCCTTTCATCAAAATTGATTTCTAAAGTAACAAACAGTATTAGTAAAATATATTGTCAGAGGGAAAAAGAGCAGCAAGAGCCATCAGATTTATATAAAGGAATACAGCTCCCTCTACATATGATGATATTTTGGACAGCAACACAATTAGGGAAGAAAATACTTTTTTTTTTTTTTTTTTCCAAGAAGAGCTGTCTTCATAGTCTGCTCAGTTTTCTGAGAAGCATCAGCAGGTCAGAAGGTTTGCCAGAGGCAAACCACTTGGTCCCAACATGAAATATGACAATTTGGCATAAAAGAGGCACATGGGAACATTCAGTGGACTAAGAAATAACTATTAGTTATGTAACTACAGATATGAATGTCTTATTATTATACAGACAGGAAGAATTACTAGTATTTTTAGAGGGTATTGTGAGCAGTCAAAAAGCTTGGCAAATTACCTAGAAGTTTTTGAAGTTTTAAGTGATCACAGAGTCGCATCCAATATAATCCCACCCAATAAAGATCTTTTTTAATGTTGTTACTAAAAGCATGAAATTAACATGTGCTCTCCTGTAGGTACCCCACTGTTGTCCATACAGAAGATGCTTGTGCCTATCTTATACATGTGCGTGAGCACGTGCACGCGCACACACACACACACCCACACAAAGGAAGAAAATGAGTGCTAAGAAGCTAAAAGTACTCCAGGCGATCACGACTGTCAGAACGTTAATCTTCTAATGGGGGTAGGAAATGTGGAGGGTTTGCCTTACTTTCTGATCTCAGAGTGAGGGGCTTACGGAGGCAGGACTACACAAGGAAGATGATGAGTGTTTATCATGCAACACAGACACAACAGTAACAAAACCACCCTGTATCGGGTGGGCTTGTCAGCCTGACGGGGACACACATTATGTTGCCATGCAGGAGACTGATAGTTCAAATCTCAATCTTGGTTTTTCATGCCCCAGATCAGAAAAGAAGTGAAGAAACACTGTAGATTGTGCCTTCAAATCCGAGGAAGGAAATACATATGTTACAACCATCGCTATTTTTGCTGAAAAGTGTGACCATAG
The DNA here is from genome assembly GCF_010015895.1 of Lontra canadensis. Lineage (NCBI taxonomy): Eukaryota > Metazoa > Chordata > Mammalia > Carnivora > Mustelidae > Lontra > Lontra canadensis. The sequence goes on from NW_022631000.1 coordinate 8,787,686, forward strand.
TTCTCTGAGAATAAGTCTGGCTCCTTTCTGCAATGATGCTACCGTGTCACTGGACCATGTTCAAAGAGGAGAAAAAGTGCCACATCTTGCACAGCAGAAGCAAATACCAGGAGGACAAGAGAGGATTTAAAGGGTTGTGTGAATAAAAGAAAAACACATCCATCAATAAAATTACCCTAAACCTAGAAAGGATTCGTTACACTGTATGTCGGAGAAGAATGTGTGAATGGCAACCCCCAAGAATGAAGACCGTGATCTCCTGCCGGATCGCGGCACACAGAGGCAGCCTTCAAGACATTCCCAAGCGAGCTCCTATCTGTACTTCAATTCCCTCGACCCAGAAGTGGTACAAACGGTATCCGGCTAACACCAGCCATAACTGCCAACCTGGCTGTGAACCTGGGATTGCTAAGGTTCTATGGAAGCCACTGTTCTTCATAAGCCTCTCTGGGAAACCACGAGGGTCGCGCCAGGTAATTCTCACCTTGAACCAATTTAAACTGGTGACCTAAAGTCAAGAGGCCCGAGGATCTGAAAGGCATCATTCTTGGAAGTTGGCCACTCTACTCTTGCCCCTAACTGAGTAAAAATAACAACAAAAAACTGGATCTCAATTGGGCACACAACACAGATAATAATTCTTTTATTAACTACATTACAAATGCTTTGAATAAAAACGTAACTGTAACAATAATCATTTAAGGGTCAATGATTAATTTTTTTCCACAGATGAGAACCAGTTATTTTTCTTGTTTTCTTCTCCTGAACAGTGAATCAAGGCCATGGTGCTCAAACACAATTGTATTCCTTTCACGTCTTACTACTTTCCAAATCAGAGTCCATCACTTCATTTCAGTTACTCTGGAAAATTGAAAAATGAACATGTAATCACGACTCATGTCTATTTTCTATGCATTAACAAGTTGATGTATTTTTAAAAAACTGGAATTGTCACATATACGATATCTAAAAATAAAGGAAAAGTATTTAATCTTAGATTTGCAAAGGTCACAGACATAAACCTGGCAAATCATCAGCCTTTTTAGTTGTAGTAAGTAAAAGGCCAGTCAATGCCAAATGAAAATAAAAATCAACAAAGTCTGGTAATCTCAGTTTGCTGGGTTAGCTGAAAAGCCAAGAGATGTTGATTTTTCAAAGCAAAATATATTGATCACAGAGTAATGTTCTATCCCATTCATTTCAGACCTATATCATATAAGTGAAATAAAATGTTGATTTGGGCCAGGAGGAAGAGAAAGTGGTACTGTGGTCAATAGAATGTTAGTTTGAAACTCACTTACTGACCAGGCAGACACACTGTGAGCTTCAAGCCCACCAGAAACACAGGTTTGTTTGTTTGCTTGTTTTTTTAAACCAACAAATTCTAAACAGCTAAATATTAGCAAAATTAAGGGAGTTTCAAAGGCCATCACAGATTTTGTGTGCTATGAACACAAAAGAACTACTCTATGCTACAGTGGTTCTAAAGAAAGGAAGAGATACTTGAGGCTCTTGTACTAGTTTTCTGAAAACAGAGAAGAGGAGTTTCATTTCCTCATACAGCTGCAGAAGGGTGACACCACAGCAGGAAGAGAGCAAGGAAATTAAAAAATAAACCACGGGAATGTAAACATGGATAAACCATGCCATAATTCCAGGGACCAGTTCTTTTTTTAAATATCACTTAGTTTATTCTTACCAACTCCAATTTTTTGTTTTTTTTTTTCAGAGGGTGGTGGTCGGCAAACAAAACATACATCTTTGTTAATAAAGGCTACGGCTGTGACACAAACTTACAAAAGTGGAATCACTCTGTGATTCCCCGTTGGACACGGACTAAGCCTTGTTTTAAACTCTGTCCACCAACACACAATCCGCATGTTTTTAATCTTATGCAAAAACTAACTGCTCTCAGGGGAACGCAGCCCCTCATGTTAAAGGCTGCACTTTGCCCCAGATGTGAAGAGGTAGGTCATGGATGTTACAGCAGTAAAATAGCAAACTATTTACATGATTGACAAATATCAAAGGTATGAAGACATTTTTGATAAGGTAAAAACATAAAGTTATTAAAATGTTAACAGAACTGAAGTATCACAGAATCTTAAGGGACAATCAAAATAAATACTTCTAGCACTCAATAGCTCAGACTTAATTATTATTTTTAAAAACTAACAAATATGCCCTTGAAATAGTCAACAAAAATTACACTTTATTAGCCCAGAGTTCCAAAACAAGAAGCAAAAGCTCTAGTGACCCAACATTTCTCTCCTAAATCCTCTCCCGAAAGGACAGAACTGAGTCCTGCCTACAAAAGCAGAGATGCTAAGTCCCCATGAATTAAATGCAACAGGTCGCGGACACAAGCACAAAAGAAACTCTGTCAAGATGATAAAGATTTGTGCCAGATTATCTATTCGTCTTCTAAAAAGCATTTAAAAGTTACAGGCACCAGATACTGCCGGTGAAAAATGTTTTTTGAAAAAGCAGTAATTCCTCTTTGCTGTCTAAACAGTATGACTGGAGGGTCGGATGAGTGACATCCGACAGCTTTTCCTGCACTTGTCTTACAACTTTGAAGAGATTTAAGTTTTACAAATCAAGACATGCAGACCTTTATGATTTGACAGTGTCCCTTTTACATGTAAGAAAGAGCATACTTTCAAGAAGCCACTTTATTTCTTTTCAGTGTTCTTATTTTAACCAATCTATAATTGTAGGTGCATTTTATACTTACCATCATTCATCATTCCTTTTGATTCTTTAAATGCTAAGAATTAGTAACAAGCCAAGCAGGCAGTTAGTAAGATTCCACAATTAGAAATCATTTCTAAATAAGTAAATATGCAGTAATATCATGCTAACTATTCCACAGCTATAAAGTCAAATTAATTTTAAGTTTATTACTTTATTACAAAAGCCTTTCTGTGGATCATACCCACAGACTCCACAAAGGAAACAAAGTCAGTTGGGAACACAGATCTAGATTTAGGGAGAAAGAAAGTGAGATGCTTGGTCTCATTCCCTGGTAACAGCCTGAATCTGAAACTTATAAATCCGAAAGTGAAATTAATTGAGATTCTTCTCTGTTGTGTTATGCTTCATCTTGGCTAATATAAGACAAATGTCCCCTCGCCCAAATATTGCTTGGCCAGAGCAAGCAACTCTGGAGAGATAATGAACAGTGCATTTTCTCAGAAGTACAACACGGTACTCTGAATAATCAAGAAAAGAGGGGTCAAGGCAAAAACACAACAAAACAAAACAAACCTAGATTTCTCCCAAGGCATAGATGGGGCATTCTAACTGCTTTGGGAGGCTAATCAAATTATGATTGGGTAGATCAAGAAAAATATACAAGTTTGTAATAACCACATACCATTAAGGGGCTCCTCTACAGCTTTCTGGAAAATATTTAAAATATATTTACGTAAAAATGGAATTTATTTCATGTCCTTTTATACTAAAATTTATATATGCTAACATTTAAACTATAGTAAAGAGTGAATCTTACAGTCTGAAAACAGAATAAGGCAATAAAAGTTAAAAAAACAAAGCTTGCCAAGTTTATTTAATAGTTTAATAATAACTGTATTAATCTTATGCAGAATTTCCCACCCATTCTGCTTCTTTTAGTTTAAGAAATTCTAACTTCCCAAAAAGTGCAAACATAAATAGCAATACAAAAATAAATGAAAGAGTTAAATAAGAGGTGATACCAAAACAAAATCATTTTCAAATCATGCAAACTGAATTCAGTAACGAGGAAAGAAAATGTGTTAAGATTTAAGGGTCCAATGGTTGGATTATCTCCAACAGAGGCACTTTAAATACTGCTGGCTGTTGGTGACCAATGTAGCCACAGCACCCATCTTTTTAGCGGAAACACCTGTGGTTAAGATTCACCTCTAGGCCCCCCTTGCCTCTCAGGCATGACTTTTGAGGCTTATCAGGCCTAAGGAGTATATGTAATCTCCACTTCCTGCCACAGACAGGAGTCTTGATTTTGGCCTTCCAGATAGAGCTATTACTGCTTTCTAGAAGGTGACCTCTCCACACCTTCTTTCAAGAAAATAGTTCTTGGGCCTGTCCGATGACCAGTCTCTACAGGTTGTTGTTGTTGTTTGTTTGTTTGTTTTCACATGCTCATTTATCTATTTCAGTTTATCTCTTAAATTTGCTCCTTTTCTTGGAATTTTCTTAGCTTTAAAGGTATCCAAGACATAGTGAAAATTACAGTACAGTACAGAGGAAGAAAAAAAATACTTACAAAATGAGAGAAGAAGGGAAATAAATTACAATTCAGAACAGATTTGTTCCAGAAATATCTACATTTATTTTATAGATTATTTTTAATGAAATCAATTTCAAACAAATCTCTCTCCCTCATGTTAAAGCCTGAAATATCATGTTGTATATGCACATCAAATGGAGCCAATGGGTGAGCAGGATACTGCAGTCAGCTTCCTTCAGCAGAGATAATAACCATTATTCTTACACATGAACTTTCCAGTTCTGAGAAGTGAGAAGTCACTTGAATAGTCAGCACAGTCTCAAGGAATCACTGATTCTAGTCTATTGCAACTGTCGTGACCAAACACGTTTTAAAACAGAGTTGGATCTATTCATGCAAAGTCATGAAATGACTTCTATATTCTCTTATTCCGATGTTATAACTAAACAGAGAGCAGAAGTCTTCAACATCTCTATGACCATTCCTCAGTCAAAACCATCAAGTGATCATTCCCAATTCACTTAAGAAAGTTTAACTTACCCTAGGAGGTTGTATAGTCTTCTGATTGGAAGCTGATGTAATTAAAAATTGAGAAAATAAACTGAATAAATTATACAAATGAAGGCAATATAATGTTTCATTTCAATGACCATATAATGATTAATTTCAAATGATTATATGCATTGATAGAATAAAATGATCAAATGATTCATCTACATCAAAGAATGAACATCTATCTACCTTCTTTCATTTGTACATGTTGTCTTTCTCCCAAATCAGCCACTTGTTACGCTTCTTGTTGAAAAATGCTATCATCTGTTTGCCCCCACTGTGGACTCTACACCCTTCCCTACTCAGCCCAGCCAGAAAGTAGACAGAACGTGGCAATGACCAATCTCCACCGGCTACTTCATTGCCTGCCCTTAGCTCACTGTTCTTGTTCCTTGTAGCCCAGTCTTTTCTTCTGCTTCCAGCTTTCCATTTTCAAAGCTCCAAATAGCTAACAAACTAAAGAAAATATTCAGATCCTTCCGATTTTAACGAATTATTCTAAGCAGCTAGTTTTAGCCACAATCAACTTCTTCTCTATGTATTCCTACTCAGCTTTCCAAGTTACCCTTGGCACTGCTTCTGAACAGACTGGTTAATGGAGATGAAGGAATACAGGGCATGAAGAAAGTGACAAACGGAAAAAAATATTACTCTAGATGAATAGGGGAAAAGAACTTCATTACAAAAGCCAAGTGAGAAGGTCCCAGAGCAGCTCAAGCCAGTCTTAAATACAGAATGAGTCCTACGTAATCAAAAGCATCAACCAGCAACATCCTGTGAGCCAGTCGGTAGGAGGGTGAGGGCTATGGGAAGTCAATTATACTATCCTGGGGGTTGGAGGGAAGCCTGGGTTTGATTGTGGGCAGACTCAGGCAAGCCCCAGGGATTGCTCCAGGGTTCTGTGCTCCCTACTTATGGCTCCTCCTCCTCCATGCCCACCCCTACCCAGCTTCCAAAACTGATGGGCAATGGAAGTGAGACCCTACCCAAGGGCAGCCAGTGTACAAACTAGCCAGAAGCTGAGACACTCTCTCAGAGACCACAGCAACTGACTAGCCCGAAAACCTTCTCTCTCCCACTGGAGCCCGAAGAGAAGAAACAGAAAGAAGACCAGAAAGCTGGAGATGGAAAGAAAGGTGACAAGGAGACAGCAAGCCAGGAGAGGAGCTCAAGGCTTAAAGACAAAGGTAACAGAAACTATCAGTGAGAAGACAAGAATAAAATACAAGATAAGGCCATAAAGAGGAGGATAAGCTTGTAGGGAAAGAATCAGAGGAACATGATAATAAAACCGACAGATGGGCACTAACTCCTGTTACTTAGAGGGCGACATGATGGCTCAGTTCTTAGAACTGCATTTGATCCTTCCAATTCCTAAACTGCTTCCTGTTCTAGTCCCGGTGAAGCCTGCTTGTGTCCCAGCTCTCAGGAGATTCCCTTCTCTGTTAGTATCACGTGTTGCCTTAAAATAAAGCTCCCTTGCTAGATGCCCCTGGGGAGTGTTATGATCCTGGCAGCCAAACAAGAAAACCACTTTTTAAAGTAGTATGGAGTGGGATGCCTGACTGGCTCAGTCAGTAGAGCATGTGACTCCTGATCTCAGGGTTCTGAGTTCGAGCCCCATGATGGGTGTAGAGATTACTTAAGAAATAAAATCTTTAAAAAAAAATAGTAGTAGGGAGTGAAATAGGTTGGGAATGTGGGTGAGTCACATTTAGCATCCTCCCGAAGAAGCCAGGAAGAATTACAGAACTTCGTTAAGGATCATCATTGTAGCTACGTGTATATACAACTTACTTCAACTAAACCATGCCCTCTATGCTCTATCAAGGAAAAGAAAACAGCTGCGAAAATTTCTGATTGGTCGTGTGAAGGGTCAGAGGTTAAGATTCTAGATCTACATTTTTGAGATCATAAATTTATTTATCAGAATTATTATTAAGAACTTCCAAGTAACTCCTTTTCTGTCTAATAATATGTAAAGAATAGTTTCTGAGTCCCAATTCTCAGGTCCAAGGAATATCAGTTTGTCTAGACCATTCTGAAAAAGACCTCCCTAAAGAACAGTGATGAAGAGGGAAAAGAGTCAGCTGTGCTTCCTCCAATACTGTAAGATCCAAAAGTGCCGAAGTTCATTTCATTTGAGTTAATCTTCTTCCATAGACATATGATCATTGTGACAAAATTATTGTGGTTTACTTGCTACTATCATGGTTCTAAGGCACTGACAGCTACACATATGTATGTAGTTAAACATATACTAAATATATATAAATACATATGTAAACTATTTTATACATATTTATAAATACACATTATATAACATACTTTCTATAATGTATATTTATATTATATATACATAATATATTTATTAAATATAAATACATGTATCATATATAAGTTGTTTATTGTATATAATATATATATATATTTATATTATTTATTTATTTATTTTTAAACCACAAGCCTTACGGATTCCATATAAGCTCCCTTGCAAAGTTTCTTCTTGATTTATTCTTCTCTTCCTGAAACACCTGACCACACAGTATAAATGTATTTCTAGGTTTTGAATTTTCAGGAATATTTTTCCTACTGATATCAGACTCACCTTTCCTTAACAATGGGCTATAAACTATCACTGGATTATATATATATATATATATATATATTCCATGACATTCTAAAACAACTATGATGTTGTGGTAAATGTGGCTTCTGTATACTACTAAGTTGATTTGTATCAAAACATATATAGATGCACTTCTATTGAACTAAGTGGTAATGGCTTTAAAAAAAAATGAACAAGCACTGACTTATAAATAATGAATACTGATGTCACGTATAAACAACAAGCCTAGCGCGAGTTTAGTAAGTTCTACTTAATTTTCTGTATGATCTCACACTGTTATTGTTTCTAGCCTGAATTTCATTTTGCAAAACTTAGATGCTTCCAGAAACAAAATGAAATGCAACATGGTTTAAAAAGACCACAGGAAATGAAATTTAGAAATCTTACTTCTAGAGCAACCATTAAGGCTACAAATTTACGCTTGGAAATCATAAAAACAAGAAAAGTAAAATTTCTCATAGGGTCATTAACTTACTCTTAAAGTTAGCTTGGATTTTAACAAAGACAACAACAACAAAAAAAAAACCCTGAGGATTTTACTGCATTTAAGTCAAGACACATTCATTAAGCTTTTCCAAAACAGAGCATCAGCAATGAGTAAAATTTATTTTGGAAACATTTACAATTTTTACCTCTTGATAAAAATGCTAAAATTTGAAACCTTAATGTTATACTCACACTTATACATTAAAATTATTTTAAGAAAAACACATCAATTTTCCCATTCTACCACATTATCTAAAGAGCAAGTTTTCTGTACCTTTTCTCTTCTTGCCCTTCAACTGACCGAAGGTGTGCCTCTGAATTCTGGCATCAGACAAGTTGATTTGGAAAGTTAACTTAGAATATTCTCAAAATGTCAATAAAATTGGACTAACTTAACTTACATATGATATGTTTATATGCTAAACTATGGTAAAGAAAAAGTAATCTTGGGAACTTTTCAAGATTTCACTTTCAGTTTGGTTTTTAAGGTGAGAACAGTATGTGTATAACTACAGTGGTTTCACAGCCTTCTTTGGGATATAAACAATGGAGAAGGGAGAGAGCAGGGCCAAGGAGGTGGCAGTTAGACGATGCCTATTTCCACCTGAGTCAGCATTCCACACCTGTTGGCAACTCTACTGAGCATCATTCTTTAGACATGGAAGGCTTGGGGGGAGCGTGGGAGTAAGGGAGTTCGATCCACATAATGAGGAATAAAAAGAACAATGAGCTATCACTCAAAGACACCTAATATGACATCACGCTCCAGGACACATACTGTTCTCAAGCACTCATTCTTAAGAAGCAACATAACCAGAGCGTCATCTTTAAGAACCACACAAACAGTGATCTGAAAACTCAACAAAAAGAGTATGTATCAACATTCATAATGTGATGCTTCTGACAGCTCCAAATGAACACTATTCTGCTGAGAAGTCTTCACTGTGATTTATGGACTTAGGAGTTAAGAACTAAGAAAATTTCATTGAAGTAACAACTCTGACTTATGAAACACATGAACCAAAGATAGGGAGATTTTAGTTAAGTATTTTAATTTTTTATCTAGTAAGCACTAACTAAATAGGGACAAAGAATATGTAACAAAATTACATATTATCAATCAGCAAAAGCTAAAGTTCAGAAACAAAGGTAAAATATCTTTGAGAGTATTACATAAGTCGTATGGAAAATTATTTGACCAAAACAATTCAAGGTTTATATTAATTTTTGGAAACACAGTAAAGTCCACCTAAAGCAGAAACACTGATTTTTTTTACTCCATTATTTGGCAACTTTAGATTATTTTGACAAATGCTTAAGAGTTTGCTTTACTTGTTAAATACAAAAACAATTTTTTAAAGGGATACTAATGTAAACCAATTATAGGAAACATTTTTAGCTTAAAGAAGAAAACATACTAGCACCTGCTTCTATATATATAAAATAAGAATTTATATAGAAATCTGTTATTTGAAAACTGACAGATTAAATATAAAGTTCAGAAACAATATGCTAATTCCCCACTTCTTAATAACTGATTTTAAAAGTAGTAAAAACAACATGGATGGATCTAGGGGGTATAATGCTAAATGAAGTCCGTTAGTCTGAGAAAGACAAATACCATATGATTTCACTCATATGCAGAACTTAAGAAATAAAACAAACAAAGGAAAAAGAGACAAAAAATAATATTCTTAACTATAGAAAACAAACTGGTGGTTGCCAGAGGGGAGGGGGGTGGGGGGGATGGGTAAAACAGGTGATGGGGATGAAAGTTAAAAAGGACACACATCATGATGAGCACAATGTATAGAACTGCTGAATCACTATATTGTACACCTGAAACTAACATAACACTGCATGTTAATTATACTGGTTTTTAAAAACAATTAAATAAATAAAATTTTAAAAAGGTAGTAAGCCCCTAAATTTTACAACTCCATATCTTTATTATATTAGTTTTAACTAAAAATGTTTTAAAGTCAAGTAAACTCAGAAGACACTGTTCTTTAACAAAAGTGACAGATTTTGAATTTCAACCTGTCTACGTAGGGGTGTCAAGGTCTGTAAAGAGTGTGCAAGAACAGCAAGTAACAAACAGGTCTCTGTGAAAGAGCTAGCTTTCATAAAAACAATGGGTCAACTAAAATTTCTTTCCTATTGAATCCTCAACATTCTCTCTTTTTAGTTGGTATAAAAAAGTCTATACATTCTAAACAAAAGCCATTTTCTTTTAAACTAGTTTATAATGTAAACTTTTCATTAATTCTTATTACTTCTATCCTCTTTCATCACCCCCACATCATTCCAATTTTATTATTTAAAAAATACAGCTGCATTCATGGTATTTTCTCATTTTTGGAAACAGTGATGAATTTCCTTAGTCATAAATTATAAGATCAAATCAAAAGAATTTTCCAAATTATATATTTGAAATTCTTGGCATAGGTGAACAAAAATAAGATTGACTTACCAACAAGTTTCATATAAACTAATCCAAGTAATTCTGCTAGAGCTATAATACCCAAACCTGAAATCAGAAGAGGGCCATGCACTGGGGTGCACTCTGTAAAAATAAGTGAAATTTCATGTTAGAAACCTACATGAAATAAGTGAACTTTTATTTTTTCTAATGTTTTTAAAAGATTTTATTTATTTGACAGAGATCACAAGTAGGCAGAGAGGCAGGCAGAGAGAGAGAGGGGGAAGCAGGCTCCCTGCTGAGCAGAGATTTCAATGTGGGGCTCAATCTCAGGACGCTGGGATCATGACCCAAGCCAAAGGCAGAGGCTTAACCCACTGAGCCACCCAGGCACCCCAATAAGTGAACTTTTAAAAAGACCCAGCAATAACAGTAATATATCAAGTTTTAAGGAGAATAATTCTTTTTCTAATTATTAAGAAACAAAAATTATCTCTATAAATTCATTATTAACTCAGTCAGTGAAATGACTCCAAATTATTAAAAGAAAAAATTTTTCATTTGCCTAACATGTACCTTATCGTACCAAGACTAATGGAAAATAGTGTATAAAACTTAGATGTTCTAACCAACTGGAGCTTGGTCATTTAAAAAAAATTCTCCCACAAATATAGGCATAGCAGTTTGGCTGCTAGTCTAATCAGCCCACAAGCCATATACAGCCAGTATTCTCATGGCAATATGGAAAACACTATATTCTCAGTGGGGGAAAAAATGAGAGTTAAAAAAAGAAAAGCTTACAACACCAAATGCTGGCAAGTATGTGGAGCAACAGGAACTCTCATTCACTGCTGGTGGGAATGCGAAATGGCACAGCCACTTTGGAAGACAGTTTGGTGATTTGTTACAAAACTAAATATACTCTTAACAATCCAGCAATCACACTCCTTGGTTTTTACTTAAATGAAGTTGAAAACTTATGTCCACACTGAAACATGCCCACATGTTTTAAGTAGCTTTATTCTTAATAATCAAAAAAGAGAAAAGCAGCCAGGATGTCCTTCAGCAGGTGAATGGATAAAGAAGACGAGGAAGAAGAGCGCTAAGAGAAATTCCCAGTAAGACAAACTGGGACTAGAGAAGAACGTAACCCTTACCTGAGACACAGAGGCTTAGTCCAACCACAGAAAGCACATAGCCCAGTACCTGGAGTATTAGTATGGCAATGGTGAAGGGAGACATCCAAACACCTGGAGGAGAAAAGAATGGGTTGAGAGCATGTAAGAAGCAATCACACCTCCTTGCATTCTGTACAGTCAGAAATAACATCCAGTGACCAAAGACTGACTCTGGATTTCCTTGTCAGATGGTAGCTTCTTTCCCAATGGTCTAAACTTCGCCTTTTCACACAAGTAGTTAGTTACAGATTCATACGTTCAGCAGTCTTTTATTTTCACACTGAGCTCAGCTGGATTGGTACTTTTTACCCAAAATCTTAGAACAGTGCTGCTTTTACCACGTTTGGGCATTTTACAGTATGAATGGCTATTATGGATGACTTTGCCACATGCACATAAATTGCTCTGCTGGAGAGAACTGTTCTGCAAACAGGCCATTGTAAACATCACAACTTCTGTCTTTGTGCTAGATCTTCAATTTTGTAACAAATTAATAAATTTTAATCAAGCCAGGGATAAACTCTAAGACCAAGAGTTAAATGTACAAATAGAAAAAAACGGACTGTAATAATGACAAAAATATGTTCGTGATTGACTCCAAAAAAGCAATGAAGATTATTATCAACTATAGGTTGGATATCTGTATCATCTTTTAAAATTACAATGTTAAGATTTGCCAATAACTAAAAAAGAAATATATTTCTACTATTTTCAATTAATAGCCTTATTTTATAGAACTAATTTTTTTTAACAGAGAGGCTTAGCAAAAAAGAAAAAAATATGTTGAATATCTACTTATAATTTGAAAAAGCAGAAATAAATATATGAAGATAATCATTAAGAAATTATATAACATAATTTGATAAATCCACTGCCTAGCATCAAAGATACATGAAAATTACTTTTTACAAAATAACAGAATGCTTTGAAAACCAAAGCTAACCTTAAATTTAATCCATACAGGGAAAATGTCACTAAGAATAGCTTGGAAAATGTTTTAATAAGCCAATTTTTAATTGAGGTGTAAAAAAAAATATATAAGAACTATTTCAACCGAAGTATTTTAAAATGAAAAAGGCAGACAAAATCATGCTATAACAAATACTCACCTATTATAAACACACAGTACTGAAGTAATATTAATATCACTGTAGGAATTACAATTAAACCAAGTCCACAAGAATTCTTTGTTGAATATTCACCTGTTAATAAAAATAATATTTAAAATATTATCCTACATACTTCCTACTCTGCAGGAAGTTAAATTACTTAAACTTACTAAATGTATTAGTCCCAATACTTCTCTTACAAACTAAAAAGTTTTAAAAATATATTTCTCCCAAAACTTCACACAAAATCACTATTTTCAGATTAAGACCAAACTTAAAACATGTGAACACCAACATCTAAGTCTCAACATGTCAAAATCTTGAATTGGCTCTGCCTCTTCAACTACCTTACAGAATTCCAGGGAGAAACTCTCAAGTCACCTCTTGCCACTCCCTTCACTTTCTGGGCTCAATCTGTCCCAAAGTCAAAACAGTTGTTCTCTCAAGTGATCTTCTGAATTCATCTCCTTCCTCCCTGTGTTCTAACTGCAGAGGCAAACAGAGCTGCCAAACTTATGTGCCTAAACCTTATATCTATACTCTATTTAGCTCAAAAATGACAATGGCGGGGCGCCTGGGTGGCTCAGTGGGTTAAAGTCTCTGCCTTTGGCTCAGGTTATGATCTCAGGGTCCTGGGATCGAGCCCCACGTCGGGCTCTCTGCTCTGCAGGGAGCCTGCTTCCTCTTCTCTCTCTGCCTGCCTCTCTGCCTACTTGTGATCTCTCTCTGTCAAATAAATAAATAAAATATTTTTTTAAAAAATGACAATGGCTATCTTCAGTCTACATTGTGGGTCCCACTCTATCTTTGCCATCTCTCCATGTGCAACATACCCTTTCTTTCCACTCCCTTTCCCATCCTCTGAACACAAGTGGTTTCGGACAGACTTCCCACATTCATTCCCACTTCCATGTCTTGGCAAATGAAGTTTGCCTCTACAGTGGGTTGAATGATGGCCCTAAAGATATGTCTACCTCCAAATCCCCAGAATGTGTGAATATTAACTTATGTGGCAAAAGAGTAATATTACATTATATAGCAAAGGATGATTAAGTTATGGATCCCGAAAGGAGTTGTTTACCCTGGTTTATCCAGGTTGGCCCTAATGCAATGACAAGTGTCTTTGTAAGACAGAAGCGGAGCGAGATTTGACAAAGACACCATGGAGGCAGAAACTGGAATTATGGCAACACAAGCCAAGGAGTTGCAGACTGCCAGCAAACACCAGAAGCTAGAAGAGACAAAAAATGGATTCTCCCCTAGAGCCTCAGGAGGGATTATGGCACTGATGACATCTTTATTTCAGATTTATGGACTCCAGAACTGTGAGAAAATTTCCACTGTTTTAGGACACTCACTTGGTGGTTATGTGTTACAGCAGCCCTAGGAAACTAACACCTCCCCGCCCCCAACCTGGCCATCTCCATTAATCCTGTCTCCCTCAGATAACCGCGTTTCTTACCTGGGACAAAAAGAATGGCTCCAACAATGACAACTATAGTGAGCACTAGTCCACCAACAAATAAAAGAATGGTTTTCTCCTTCACAAGACTGGATTTATATTTAATTGCTTAAAAAGAAAACAAAGAATTACATGAACCAAATCACAAAAAGTAAAGCCACTTCTGTAACTTATAAAGTGCAGCGACAAGATGATAACTTACTATAACTGAATAATCTTTCAGGAACAACTCCTTCATATCATGTCAAGCCACCTCAAATCCTTTTCATAATAAGTCAATGTCTAAATATTGTCATGGTAGTATACATATGGAAACTGAATTTAAAGGTGACACTTTATTCTCCTACACTTTAAGGAATGAAGTTATATATATCAGGCTTTCTCAATTAAGGTATTATTAATATTTTGGGCCAGATAACTCCTTGGGCATGAGGGGGAGGGGGGCCGTTCTGTGTATTATACAATGTTTAGTAATATCGCTGGCTTCTACTCACTATATGCCATCAACAGCGCCCCAGTGCTGTCAATCAAAAAAATCTCCAGATATTATTAAATGTTCCCTGATGAGGAAAACTGTCTCAGGTTTACAACTGATATACATAACACTGATGAGAAATAACTGGCTATTTAATAATACTGAGAAAAAGAGAACTTTATTTCACCTTTATAAAATTAGGAAAGCATTTGGAATTCTAGATAATTTTGTTTTGAAAAAGCAGAATAAACACTGGACAAATCATACCCTCTTGATATCCTGATGGTAAAAGATGCTTAATTGTTCAATTAAAATAATTTCTTGAAAATAAACCACAAATAATAGCACTAGTCATACATGTTACTATTTCTGATGCTAGCTCTACTGTCAAGTATCTGGTACCTTCCCTGAAACAATATAATAGATAAGCTTAAAAATATTATATTATAGTTGCCCCTTAAAATCTGAGTATAACTTTTGACTCCCTCAAAACTTCACAACTTAACAGCCACTGTTGACCAGAAGCTTTACCAATAACATAAAGTAACACATATTTTGTGTATGTATTAGATACTGTATTCTTATAATAAAGTAAGCTAGAGAAAGGAAAATGTTATTAAGAAAATCATAAAGAAGGGAAAATACATCTATAGTATTGAACCATAAAAAATCCACATATAAGTGGACCTACAGAATTCAAAATCATATTCAGGAGTTAACTGTATTCCTTTTCCTATATAATCATCTTCTAGGTTTTGTTTTAGTTAATATTAAAATTAATCTTTCACCAAGAAAGCTGATAAAAGCAACCTAAAAGCAGACTGAGTAGCAGAGTGTATGACTGAAATTCTGCTGTTTCATATACACAATATTTTCTGCACCAGTAGTCAATGAGTGTCCTGAGGGGGAGAATTTTTAACTGTTGTATTTAGCATTTAACTTGTTTCCATTAAAATGACAAATAGGTCAAAAATACTAAAAAGAATAAATAAACCCCTAAATGACCCTAACAAAATCTACATATAAGGTATTAAAACCTCAGGTTCCACTGTAATCTATGGTTAAAGATGTTAAGGTAAGATGCAGGCACCTGGAGATTTTTTACATCTCCACCTATTTTAGGGGGCAATCATCCTTTAGATTCTAACCTCAACTTTAGTCTCTTTAGGGGGAGATGGAGGACTAAGCAATAATCCTCCCTGAAGTGGAGTAACCGAATCCACATTCATCAGAAAAGAGTGAGAATCAATTTGGCAAGTTCCCCAAACTTTCATTTGATCCATCCGGGCTTGAAACTTATATGACTATGACTCAGTCATGTTCCTGACTTATTATAGGGCACAGATTGTCACATCTTTCCTATTTTCTAAGCTCAAACACTGTCTAGGATGAAATTCCAAGTATAGGTCACAAAAGGCACAAATACAGTTAAAAAAAAACAAAAAACTTTCTCTAGACATAGGTCAGGCTTTCCATTTACACCTACGCATACTATTACCTAAATAGAATTTGAAAGTTCTGCAAAGGGGTTGTAAAATAGAAGCTGTGCTTCAAATGTACTTCACAATCAATAAAACATTTATGAGACTCTTCCAGGTTTAATTTAACACACAGAAGAGCTACTAAAATCAAGCAGCAAAAATTCCACCTTGGAGTATAGTAGACGTTCACGCAAAAAGGCAGACATATCATTCTTAAAAATCAGAGTGTGAACTTCATATAAAATTCTGCCTTTTCAGACTTAGAAGAGCTGTAGGAGAAAAATAATGCCACAAAATAAACAACAATAGCCACAAAAATAAACCACCAGCAAATGCTACTATTGGCAGTGTTTTACCAAATGCTGGCATATAAATACACTCCATGTTGGAGGTAGCTGTTCTTGTTCATTGGTTCAACTACTATTTCTTCTCAAGGCTACCTTCCTCTTCCTTATATTAAGCAACCATTTCTATCAGATATATCAGTTGGGTCTAACTTATGCAACCATAGGCAATCAAAGAGTATCTTCACGTTTTCTTTAGTGAACCTTTAAAAAGAGTTTCTTCTAACTCATTTTCTTGCTTATGTAGGTCCCCCAGTAAGTGTGGAGAAGATACCATGTTGCTAAGTCAGCTGTCAATTTTTCAGTATAGCTAAAGGGTCAGAAATCTGATACAGATGCCAGAGAACTCAATAATCTCAAGAATCTGTTATTGGTGATTTTTTTTCTAGTCCATTATTAAGTAGACCTACCCTTATTTATCAAATCTATCAAAACTTTAAATGTAACAAAGAAAATAAATTCAAGTAATTTCCTAAACACTTAGCATTAAGATAAAGATAATATAACACGCCCTTCACTGCTGGCTCTTATCAAACCCCCTCGCTGTTTGGCAAGACAATCTATGTAATTTTAAAAAAACAGTATGCTTTAGGGTGCCTGGATGCTTCAGTCGACTAAGCATCCACTCTTGATTTTGGCTCAGGTCCTGAACTCAGGATCGTGAGATTAAGCCTAGCGTTGGGCTCCATGCTCAGTGTGAAGTCTGCTAAAGATTCTCTCCCTCTCATTCTGCCCCCACCCCCTGCTTGCACTCACTCTAAAAAGAATTTTTAAATAAATAAATAGATAGATAGATAGTTAGTAAAAATAAATAAATAAATTAATTAATTAATTAAATAAAATCAGCAACGCTTTAAAAGATTTATCTTCAGCCAAAAGTACTTAAATCGATATGCAAATAAAATATGAGCAATAACACTATTTACACTTTTTTAAGACTTTATTTTTTTTAGTGTAGTTTTAGGTTTCTGACAAAACTGAGAGGAAGGTACAGGGAATCTGCTACATCCCCTATCCCCACACATACAATAGCTTTCCCCATTATTACCATCACTCACCAGAACGGTACATTTTCTACCAAGCATGAGCCTACACTGACACATCATAATCATCCAACATCCCTGGTTTCCCTTAGGGTTCAGCCTTCATGTTGTATGCTCTTGGGTTTGAATAAGTGTATAAGGACACCCATGTAGCCTTTTCAGACTGACTTCTTTTAATATGTATTTAAGTCTCCTCCATGCCTTTTCATGCCCTGACAGCTCATTTCTTTTTACTGCTAACAGTCCCCTGCATGGGTGTACCGCAGTTTATTTATCCATTCACCTACTGCCCAACAGAAGAGCTGCTATAAATATCTGTGTGCAGGTTTCTGTATGGACATAAGTTTTCAACTCCATGTGGATAAACACCAAGGAGCACAATGCCAGGTCATACAGAAAGAATATGCTTAGTTTTGTAATAAGCTGCCAAACTGTATTCCAAAGTGGCCGCACCACTCTGCATTCGCATCAGTGGTGAGTGAGACTTCCTGCTGCTCCACGTCCTCGCCAGCATTTGGTGTTGGTGGCATGTATATTTTTGACACAAACTTATAACCCTAATGCTGCCACAAAGGAACAGCAAATATGTAAGGAAACAATCATAGTTTTTACAACAAATTAGGAATTCTAAAATTTTCCCCTTTTACACCTTCTATAAAATAATTAAGTATAGCAAGCTACTTCTCAGAAATGAGCTAGGTTGATTAATTCATTCATTTTAGAAATACTTACTACGCACCTACAATGAGGCAGACCACTTTATTAGCCCAAATCATACCAACTAAATCAAGGCACAAGCAGAGGATTACGTAACAATAATTCATTATGCACCTACTATGTGATAATCACTATTCTAAATCCTGGCATTGAACAAAATAACCAAATCCAAATACTCCTGCCTCAAGGCCCTTACATTTGTGTGTGTGTGTGTGTTTTGGCAAGGAGCAGGAGTGAGGATGGAATGACATTCCCTGATGTTCTTTCCCAATTCAATAAATAAAAAGTATGTGTCTAACCTAGCCTAAAAAAGCCCCTTTATGTATTTAATCTTCAAATTCATGTGAATAAAAAAATGACAGTCTGTCTACTACCTGAAGTAGCAGCTAATGTTATAAATAGATACTCCATTAAGTTTTCTTGTCTCCTTGTAACTGATATAAAAGACATATAAAATAAAATGTAGGTTTGTGGGTGACAAAATCTAGTGAAATTACCAGATCAACCTGGAAATCAAATAAAATCTACCACCTTAGTTTTCATGCCCTTTCATCCCTAAAGATGAGATTCAATATGCCCATATAGGTCTACACAGACCTCAGTCTATTTATACCAGATTAAGAATAAATCATAAAGGGAGATGTGTTTGATTTCATTATTATAGTGCTATTTTCTGACAACTCTAGGAGAGTAATTGTCGGATCTCTTTGGTATCTGTTAAGTTGCAAATCAATGTTGTTTTTCAATCAGTAAATCTCATCTGGTCACTTTCAAAGTGAAATTACAATTTCAAAGTTTTAAATTTAGATTTAATTTCAAATTAAATTAAATTAAGATTTAATTTATATTACTGTTTTATAAAATTTAACATGCTCATTAAAAAAACAAAACAAAACAATGAAGGCTTTGCAAATCTGGTGCTGGAGAAAAAGGAACATTAATGCTGATTACTTGCCAAAAGACAAGTAAAAGAATCTTACAATAAACTCCATACACTACCCAACTGGCTTTGATGAAACAATTGTGTAAATATGAATAATGACACATGCCTGGTCAAAGGACCCAGAAATAAAAAAAAAGCCCAGGCACCATGCAGTAAGTACTTTGAATACAGAAGATTAAAGGAGAAGATGTCCAACACACTAACTTCCTTTTCTTGGTTCCAAATATACACTTGGTCTTGTGGATGGTGCCATCAGTTCAGAATGTATGCAGGAAGTTGGTACGTTTGCATTTGGAAAAGCCCAAAGGAATAACAACTGTATTCCTACAAGAGTACACTGCCAAGCTCTAGTTTTGTTCAGTTCCTCCTACAATAACACCAGGGCATAACAACATTTAATAACATAAGTGTGATAATTATGTGGTGAGGACCAAGGGAAAGCACTGAAAGTTCAAGATTACTGAACAGAATTCAGAGTAAACTTAATAACAAAGTCCTATTAATAGAATCCATCAACCAGGCCACAGAATGACTCTTTGTAATATTATTTATTGTGACGATATTTTACCTTCCTGGATAGAACTTTCCTGGTGCAAGTCAGTATACATCCTCACTTCTTCAGAATGATTTTCCTAATCTACAAAGACACTCCCTGTCCCTTTACATTCTCTTTATGTGTGCTCATGATCTAATTACTTTCAGTACTTAAAAGCTAGTCCTAAAAATTGGATTCAAGGACCTAGTAGGATCTCAAGGCTGTTGTGAGGAATTTTTCCCTTGAATTTCCCAACAATGATTTCTACATGAACATACAAACCAAATGCCTCTGAGCAGTAACCAAAATCTTTGTGGAATAACCTTGAGAAAGGATTACAAAAGTTAGAAAAGGACAGGAAGGATGCCTAGAACGCATGAATTTGAAATAAATTACAGCAGTCCTCGCTTGGTCCACTTCCAGTATTTCTGAATTTCAGTTACCATCGTTTAGCTAAATAACCCAGATGCCCCCAAATCACAGCACAAATTTCAGCTACCACGATGCCACAATGAATTACATGAGTACTTGCATGAGACACAAACCTCACTGCTCTCTCTTCAGTCCACAAATCACCCTGTTAATATCAGATGTGAAACATGATCAGTGACCAATCATGTCACTTCTTTCAAAGACTGCGGGTGACTACTACCCACTGAGCATCTCTTACTCAGTTCATGCACAGACAGCAGAGCACATGTGGTGGGACCTTCAGGTCTCCCAGTAATAAATCAATGTGACATTTATGATGGATTATCAAAGGAGGAAACGGGGTCAGCAAAGATTAAAGAATGACGAAATATAAAGTAATAATTTTGGAAGTGAGATTCAAATAAAATGTAAATGACATCACAAAATAGCTGACTGTGAGAATGTCAACACACTGCCATTCAAGAGATTCTAGATATATAGTCAGAGAAACTCAGTAAAAGTGAACTTATTGGCATAAATGAGGACAGTGAGTAGGTTGTGACAAAAGGAATGCAGATGTCCCAGAAGTGGTGACTCTGGCAAAAAACTTCACTTAAAGAAATTCTTGGAGATATTGTATAACACTATAAATGCAAAGGATAAAATGTTGGAAGCTGATCCAAACCTAAAAAGGAGTATGACAATTCACTGAGGCATAAAAAATGATGCTTGCTCTGTATTCCAAGTTATGTAACAAGAAGGAGGCAAGCACCATTCAAACTACTCTTGATGGAACACTTTAATTCTCAGTGTTTCTAATGTTTTAATTTACCATGTACTAAATGGTTTTACTTTTTTTTTTTCCCATTTCCTAAGAGTGTTATTACTGACAGTAAGAGGGTTTTTAATGTTTTGACCAAAATTTTAAAGGTCATGGAGCAATAGTAATTTTTTTGCATTTATTGTAGATTGCTTTGCAGAATTTCCGCTTACTTGGTCATGTTTATGGTCTCACAGTTTTGTGTAAAGACAAGTTCAAAGGAAGAAAAGTAAAATAGATATGCCTGACTCAAAGAATTTCAGAATGTTGTAGTCCCTTAAAACTATAAGAACTAGAGATCTTGGTGGGCAACACATGAAATCACTTATCAAACATCTTAATGACAGAAATTACCTGGGGTACTACCAAAGATTGAGGAAGAAGAACCCTGGAAATCTGCCAGTAACTCAATTGTCATTGATGTGGGAAACTGTGAGTTGGTATAGTTTTAAGAACAAAAAGAAAGTGCCCAAAATGTAATACTACTAGAGATTTGTGACTTTGGTTAAGACTCAGTGTTTGGTTCTAAGTTCTCTCTGAGTTGTTTGTTAAGCATTAAGATTCTGCTTAAAAATTTGTAAGTTGAAGATAAAGGCAAAGATGTTTAGGAACATTTCCCTGTAAGAAACCTTTGTCTTCAAAACATGGTCTAGGGCTCACCAAGTCCTGCCTTGGCTTCAGGAGTTTAAAAATCTTCTTGGGCTTCAGTAGGATCAATGGCATCCTGAGATATAGTTCAAAATATATTTCTGGTAGAAAGTAACTCATTCTCCTAAAAACAAAGGCATAACCTGTTCTTTACTATACGGTTAGCCTATGGAAAGTCCAAGTTGAATCCTGAACCACCAAAAGACTGACATTAGAACTAGAACTAGAAAAGCCTCCTGTGGTCAAATACAGACCATAAATGGTAATCTGGTAACCTGAAACAGTTAAGAAGAACTAGAAATCCAGAAAGTGAAAGTCATGGGTATAAGTTACTATTAATAACTCAGGGGCTTTATGATAATTACACTCTAAAAAACACATCACTGAATGACAAGTAGAAAAGAGAAGGGCTCTCCTGTTTGGTGGAATCCCAGGCCATAAACAGGAGGTCTCTTAGAAAGGGTACCCCCAAAAAGGTAGACTTAGATCCATGACTATCCTCCAAATGGGACAGAGGCCACAGAACATGCACACTTACGTGTTTCCTCAACTGAAATGCGAGTGCTACAAAGCCAGGGGCAATATGCATTTCACTTCCACATTTTGAGGCTCTAAGCCCGTGCTTAACAATCACAGGCACCCTGTCAATAGATACTTGTTGAGTAAACTAAACAAAGTAAGTCTACATTCTGCTCTGTCAGTAAGTTTCATCTACTGAGAATGTGTACCCAGATATAGGTTCACTCTTCATGGGAAAAAAAGTTCTCAAAATAAATTCAAAATAAACTAGGGAGGTAGTACAATGTAGTGGTAAACAGCACTGGTTCAAATCCCAGTACTACCAGAGAAGAGCTGGGAGACTGTGGGCAAACTGTCAAACCTACCTCAGGTTTTTATCTACAAAACAGGAATGATAATGATGGCACCTACTCCCACTGAGTTCCTATGAGCTGTAAATGTGACTGGAGAGGTCAGTGCTACCAGCATCCATTATAAAGAGCAAGGGTTCCACAATTATGTAGGTACTCTTATCATTAACACCTTCCAGTGGGAGTCCAAACTGAGTCAATCAAGCATAGAGGCCCGCCTCCACCCTGCCTCCCCACATTTACTTGTTCTAAGGAGAGCTGAAATAAAAAATTCCCACCAAGATATTCTTTTGGCTTCAGAAGCATGTTCTTTAAAATATGATCAGTGGAATAAATATTAAAGAGCATTCAACCTAACACAAACTGAAAATTAAAACAAGATTTTTTTTCTCCCATCAAGTTATTAGCAAAGATTTTAGAATTATGTCAGGATTATGAGGTGAAAAACAGATATTCTCATCTGCAGTAACTGATACAAACTTTCAAGAAACACTTTGGCAGTATGTATCAAGAGCCTTAAAATATCTCTGCCATTTCCAGTCTTACATATCTTTAGCAGAATTATTTCCATAGTATCAAAAAATTTGGAAACATCCTTAATATCTATCAAGATGAGAGTTAAGTAAATTAGAGTATAGGCAGCTATAAAAAGATTTCTGAAAACAAGGGGGAAATTCAGGAGATATATATATATATATATATATATATATATACACACACATATATGTTCTATATGTCCGTTTACAGTTTTCTTTTTTAAAGAAACATAACGAAAATACATAGGAAAAAAAATGAAAGGGAAGGAGGAAACACACTAGAATACACCAATAATTTATTTCCATGTTGGGGAACTTCAGATTTTTGTTTCTGTTCCATAATTTCTTATATTGTATAAGGGGTTCTAAAGTGATATTTATTCTTTAAGTCAGAAAAATTATAAAGCTTATTTTGTAAAAATATGGCTGATATTTTCTGGTTCAGACAATAAAAACAATGTCACTAATGATAATAGCATGGTCAGCAAACTTCAACCAATCTAAATGCAACAAATCACACTACTATGAAATAATTTCATAATCTTAAGAAAAAGCTATTCTCTACCTCAATCATATGACATGGGCTTAAGGCCTGGGTCTGCCAATAGAGATAAAGGCTTTCTCCAACACCAGGAAAGATTGAATAGGTCTTGATGCTCTATCAGTCTTTTTTGTGATATAAAAGGCTTACCAAAATTCTAAGAAAATTTCCACAAGAAGTCTAGACACTTTTTTGAAAATAAAAGTTGTGAAATATCTTGACAGTTGTCACTGTTAGCCCTTTCTTCCCTTTCGTTTGTTTTAGACAAAAGCTGAGAACAGCTTTGAAATCACAGAGCATTTTCCAGAGTGCCACACATTGAGCAGAGCCCACAGAATATATAATCAGTCATCTCTCCTCCATTTTCATCACTTTAGATTTCTGAGTAAAAGTAAAATTCATGAAATATACAATAGGCCAATCCACTACAACATTTTACTAGCTTTCGTTTTTTTAAAGGTTGCAGAATGAAATAAACGAGATCAGCAGTATTCACACCTTGCCTTGTATAAATGTTCACTGTCCTTCAATGACTGACCATTTCATTGCACGATAGGGAGATAAGGAATAAATCTTACATGTTAGAAGTTTAATTGTTTAGACTGTCACCTCAGAACTTCATCACTGTAGTAAATTTCTTTTACCAAACTGGTAGGGAAATATGGTTGAGTCTAAGTATCAACCAGAATACATATTACCTTTTTACCTAGTAGTGGCAATTCCACATTGTTGATGCTAAATCTGAAATAGCAACAAGATTTAAAACTCTGAGAAGTTTGGTCACATGATTATCACAGCAAAACATGATTAAAAACCACAATTCATCCATGGCTACTTCCTTAGGGGTTGCAGAATCATGGTAAGGATGACAAAAACATGGTTCAGATGGGGCTTCTCCTAGGATGAACACAGGCACATGGATGAGTGCAAACTAGGAAAACAAAGAGAGGGCAGTCTTAATGCTCAAAAGTACAATATCCTGCCATGACACTAATGCAGGGCTGTGACCATCTCTACCAAAATGATGTGTGTAAAGGCTCTGAAAACCCTATGTAGAGAGAGTTAAAGGTATTATTATTAGGACTTCCGCTATTCGTTCTTAAGAAGTTTAAAAAAGAAAAACCTTAGGAATTAAAAGTGAACTGTAGTAAATTGTGGGGGGAAAATACACACTTCAAGAAGAATATTAAGACTATACATTATTATTTATCACATTATCACATTTCCTAATACAACTTAGATAAAATATTTCACTAATATTACCTCCCGGAAATAACATTTTCATCATTAAAACATACATGAAAAACAAAGATAAATACTTACTCACAATACCAAACTGTCCCCAAGACAGAAGTACAGCCAAAATTGGGAAAATAACAATGAGGATATTTTCATTTGGAGAAAACCATGAAACTAGGAAGAAAACAAAAATCACAATTAATATTTACTATAATCATGTTAAGTCCTGACACTGATAGTCAACAATATATTTATTGTGAAGACAGAGAACAAAAATAACTTATTAAAGCTGTGGCCTTAAAATAATTACAAATTACACAGTTTACTTATACAGCAAATTCTACTTCTGAAACAAGAAGCTCGTTTAAGTGTTTTTTCCCACATTTTCCCTAACCTATGATTTATGGAAAGAGACAATACGACACAGGAGCTGAGAATAGGGCTCTGCAGCCATACTGCCTAGCTTGAAACGTAACTCTACGTTACGAGCTTTGGAGGTTTGGACAAAGTCTTAACACCTCTCTGTTCTTTATAGATCTCAACTGTTAAACCAGTACAACATAGCACCTACCCATTGAAGGACTGTTGCAACTATTAACAAAGCTACTACGTGAAAAGGACTTAAAACGGGGGCACCTGGGTGCTTCAGTCAGTTAAGCACCTGCCTTCTGCTCAGGTTCCTGGGATCTCGGGGTCCTGGGATGGAGTCCCACCCTTGTTTCCCTGCTCAGTGGGGAGTCCACTTCGCCCTCTCCCTTTGCCCCTCCCCCCAACTTGTGCTTTCCCTCTCACTCTATCAAATAAAAAAATAAAATCTTTGAAAAAGGGAGAGAGAAAGAAAAAAGAAAAGGGCTTAAAACAAAGCTTGGCTATGTACCAAATACTTAGTCAACCTTCACTACGATGGCTGTAACGTTAGGTATTAAGGAAGTTTCTGTTAAGTGGGTCACATGTTACCTAGGCAGTAAAAACAGAGCCACACAGTCTATCTGAAGGAAACTGTAACCTTAAGATTTCAAATAACTTGGGAACTTTTAAAACATTAAGATTCATTTCATCTTAACACTTAAGAACACTGATTTTATCTATGAACTTTCTTCTTTAAAAATAAAGCCAAATAAACGCGTCAAAGAAATTTCGAAGTTTGCCTGCATATGGGGGATTTGCTGTTTGAAGAGCGTTCCTCAACACTGCCCAAAGCAAGCACTGGTGTTCCTCTGCAATCGACCCTATTCATTCAAATCCTCCGGGGCTCTGCCATTTCGTATCGGCATGTGAAGAACCTGGTGGACTTTCCTACCATAAAGACATATTTCTTGTATTAACCTTATGTTCAAACCTGGTAAATGTTCCCAATATACAGACTATAACAACATTATAAATTCTGTCTTAAAGCTGTTAGCTTTTCAGAACCTAGCATTTCGCCCTGAGCAGGGCAGAGACTCAATAGGCTTGCTGTTGAAGGTTCTAACAGTCATGAGGTAAGCTGGTGAGTGAATGGAGGACTGCGTTTCATTTTTTCACAAATCCCTACCCAGCGAGAGATTTTTCAGATATTCTGAATCAATACCTTAATTTCAAACTGTATTACTGAGTATCTTCCTACACCAAAGAAAACCTATTATAATTTGGCCTAAAATCTAAGCAGGAAAAATTCTTTTAAATTATGCTTAGGTTTTCAAATCTAATGCCCAAAGGATTTGGTAAAAGCTCTATGATCTGAGGACTATTCCCAATCAATTTATTTTCCCTAGCCATTTTCTCTATTATTTTGTTTTGAGTTGTCTATATTAACTCCTCAAATCCTCACAATTATTGTATGAGGAATTACTAACCCCTCCTTAATGCTGAGGAAACTGAGGCACAGTGAACCAAGGATCTTTTTTAATTTTAATTTTATATTTTTATTATGTTCAATTAGCCAGTATATAGCACCTCATGAGTTTTTCGTGTAGTGTTCAATGAGTCATTAATTTCATATAACATCCAGTGCTCATCACCATACATGCCCTCCTTAATACCATCATCCAGTTACCTCATCCCCCCACCTCCCTCCCTGGGCTGGTATCCAAGATCTATAATGAACCAAGGATTATAAGTACTGAAGTTTTCATGCCCCAAATGGACTTCTGATGCCCCTCTGCCTACTTCACCAAACCTCCCCTCTTGGGTTTCCCCATTTTAGTAGTGCTGTCTTCCCCAATTATTCAGATCAAAAACCTTAGAGTCATCCATAACTCCTTGGTTTCTCTCACATGCCACAGCCAGTCCCACAGCAAATCTTACGGGCTCTACATTCAAAATACAGCCAGTATCTGATCAAAATAATCAGTAGGTGTTTAAGATGAGCTGACAATTAAATGTTCTTTCACTGACCTCTCTCCCTATGCAACAAAACAATCTCAGGATATATTGATAGAAACCTATTAATATGAGGTGTGTCTGACCATGGTCTGATCACTCATTTTTCATTTCACGAATATTTACTGAAATCACACCATGGATAGGGTATTCTAGACATGTAAGGTCTGCTAGTGAACATGGCAGGTGGGACCATGAGCTAAAGGAGAGGGAAGAATTGAAGATCAGACTTTTGAGGAACTGGATTTGAGCCACATGAAGATAGGGAAGAAGAGACACCAAATGAACAGCAAGTTCAAGAAAATAAATGGTGGCTAGAATTTAGTGATACAAGAGGAGATGGGAATCTTGCTGGGACAAGATCATGTTGGGTCTTAACAGCTTGTTATGAGAGTTTGGATTTTATTTTAAGAGTAATGCTAACTGATTGGAAAGCTTCAAATGGGAGAAAAATGACCATGATTCATTTAAAACCTTCTCCAGCAATGTGCAGAATGGATTACAGAAGGAGGATCAATCAGAAAGTTGTAGCAGCAATTGGGTAGTGGCAGGAAGGCAACTTGTGTGACCCACAAACACAGTCGCGAGTACATTTTCACTCATAACACTTAAAGACACACAGGAAATTGTTCCAAAGGAAGGTGACTAGAACAGGGATCCTGAAACCATTAGCAATGGCTGGAAGAACTGGAGATTTCAACCTTAGGGAAAAACAGAAGCTTGGGAGGGAAATACCATAGCCCTTCTTGTGAGAAAGAAATTGTAGGACTGCAAAGTCTGGCCTGACTTAAGTTAGAACTGGAACTGCCTACTAAGAGACTGAGATCCATTGGGAAGTGAGAGTTTCCTCATGTCAAGGGTTCAGGTAAGAAGTTTGAATGCTAACTTCCTGGGGTGTGATAGAAGTAATTCATGAATTAGACAGCGAGAGACTAAATGACTCCTGGAAGATTCCAAACCTCTCTGTGGAAATAAGAAGTGTTAAGAGATATTTCAGTGACATGCAGAAGGTGGGATAATAAAACAAAGAATACCATCGTCTAAGTGATTCTTAATGGAAACTTATCAGAAGGTTTATTCAAACTTCACACATTCTCCCCTCTCAGCCCCCACCCCAAGATTTTAATATGTTCTCCATAGTAAGAGTGTGTGTGCGTATACGCACTCGCGCTTGCACGTGCACATTCATGGAGGGGATGTTCCATCATTCTCTCAGTTCAAAATCACTGCTGTACACCTGCCATAATTTATCTCCTCTCACTGGCATGAATGTGTTCTCTCTCTTTAATTTGTCAAGGCGGAGAATCTGAGGATCACCAAATTGGACATTCAAGAACCAAATGAGATGCTGGGGGGGGGAAAGCCAATGTTTTATATAAAACCACTTATATGCCCATTAAGCTATTGATTTGTTTTGGTACTACTGTCAGATGACTTTAACTCTTGTTCCTCAGTGGGAGAAAAGAGACAAGATACTTCTCCAAGGTCCTTCTCAATTTTGAATGTCTTTGGCACTAAGAAAAAAGCTTAAAATGGACTAAGAACAATATCAGATATTTTTCCACTTTAGGATTAAGAAAGATAACCCAAGGCAATGTTATTCCATTCACGCTACGGCTGACAACTCTGCCCATTACTCTCTTCCCCAATTCCTGTTCAGGTAGTGAGGCTCTCAGGAAGATGAACTCATTAGTGGAAAAGCAAAGAAATGATATTATGAGGGTGTGGCCTATGAATGAGTGTTTGAATTATTCTTCCCAGCCTAAGTGTTATAAAAACCAAGTACTTCATTTCTTTTATCACTGTGTACAAAATGGGATATCACTGGAAAAAGTGAAAAGATCACTTTAATCAACATAAGTGTGCTTTTCCTTCAAATACATACATGGTAAACCTTCAAGAACACCAGTTTCCACAAAAGAAGATCACAATAAAATTTACAAAACTAAAATTCAAGCCAAATTTTTACTTGATGTTTCAGGATTGTGATGACTCTCCTGATGTTTTGGCTTGTTTAGGCTACTTACATAATCCAGAATTCTAAAGGAGCTCCCCAAATCCCTGCTCCCTGCAATCAGCCATTTGTAACTCCCTCCCCCTTGAAGAAGGGATGGAACAGTGAATATGATGGCTTTCATCCCCGTGATTATGTTGTGTCATATGCCAAAAGGGATTCTGATGATGTGATTAAGGTGCCCAACCTGTTGGCTTCACAAAGGAGCAATTGCCTTTGAGAGAGAGAAGGCTGGTGTAATCAAATGATTACATTTGTGCTTTCCCTGGAAATGAATTCAATACGTGAGAGGGATTCTACCAGAGGAAGGATCTTCTTTGCCGGCTTTACATATGGAAGAGGCTGTGTGGCAAGGAATGAGGCAACCTTTGGGATATGAGAGAAGCCCCTAGTGGACGTGCAGCAAAGGAGCAGGGACCTCCATCCTACAGTCGCAAGGGAATTCTGCCACAATCATGTAAGCTTGGAACAGGACCCTGAACTCCATATGAGAACACAGCCTAGTGGACACCTTGATTTTGGCCTTGTAAAACTTCATGTGGAGAACGTAGTTATACCATGACCAGAACTGTGGCCTACAAAACTGTAAGCTAATAAATGGATGCTGTTTTAAGCCACTACATTTGTTATTTGTTACACAGCACTAGAGACCTATTGCAAGATCTTCCAATACCCTCATGCCAACATCATAAGCATAATGTATATCATGTTGACAATGACGGAAATGGCAACTCTACTGAATTTGAAATAACCTTTTAAAAAAAAATTCAACAACTTACTTAGAGAAATGTAAAATTTTAAGCCTCCAAGTGTTTGTATTATTAGTATCAATATAGATATTAATAACAAATTTTGTAACTATTATTTACATTTAGTATTTGGTTATTTTCAAGGTGTTTTCAAAGAAACCATATAGCATGGTGGTAAAAATCTTGGGTTTTGAAGACAGACAGATCTAGGTTAAATATTTAACAAATAGTTTAAATCTCACCTGTTTTCTCATCTGTTAAATGGTAAGACCTATGTCTATCTGCTAGAGTTCTTCAGAAGATCATAGGATACAACATATATGAATTATCTGCTATGTTCTCAAACAAATGTTGTTATTTTACTGTTCTTATTTATACTGCTTTCATTTTCTAGAAAGTAGAGATCGTGTCTTAGTCATCGTCAGATCCGTAATGTCTAGCACAGTGCCTGACACATGGTAAGTACTCAATAAATCTTTTTAAAAGATACTAACTTAGGGGCGCCTGGGTGGCTCAGTGGGTTAAAACCTCTGCCTTCAGCTCAGGTCATGATCTCAGGGTCCTGGGATCGAGCCCCACATCGGGCTCTCTGCTTAGCAAGGAGCCTGCTTCCCTTCCTCTCTTTCTGCCTGCCTCTCTGCCTACTTGTGATCTCTGTCTGTCAAATAAATAAATAAATAAATCTTTAAAAAAAAAAGAGAGAGAGAGAGATACTAACTTATACACATGTCAATTCTGTCATGAAGATAGTATCCCCATTTTACAGATAAAACTGAGGACCACATAGGCTGAGTTTCTCAAACAAGTTATCTTAAACTAGAAAATGGTGAAGTATAGAAAAAGCTTTCTAAATTCAAGTCCTATGCTCCTTCCATGGTATGATACTATACACAGACACCACAGGCGTATACAGCTCTAATTCATATACAGTTCTTCTACATATTCCATCCTAGTGCTCAAAAAAAGAACACAATGGTCACCATTACCCACATTCCACTAAATAGAATTCTCTATTAAGTAATTTCTATTCCTCCTTTATGCCTACATTTGCAAAAAAAAGCACAACATAGTAAGAATGTTTTCTACTGCCTAAATCCCCAAAGTCCACATGATGGGTAAGTATCTCTACTACAGTAACTTTGTATTCCACAGTAAGAGTCCTGCCCCAAATTAACATTTTTGAGCAGAGGAGGTTTCTTTCTTTCTCTAGTCAAAAATGGGTATGAAACAGAGACACCACCAGATGCTGGCAAGGATGCAGGGAAACTAGATTGCTCATGTGCTGCTGATAAGAATGTAAAATGAAAAAATCATTCTGGAAAACAGTTGGCAGTTTCTTTAAAAACCTAGTGTATACTTACGTATAACCCAGTAATTGTACTTCTGGGCATTTATCCAGAGAAATGAAATAGACTGTGTCCACACAGAAACCTGTACACGATTATTCACAGCAGTTTCATTTGTAATAGCCAAAAGCTGGGAACAACCAAAATGTCCTACAATAGGTGAATGGTTAAACAAGCTGTGATATACCCATACCATGGACTACTACTACTTAGCCAAAAGAGAGACAGAGACAGACAGAGACACACACACACACAGAGAAAGAGAGAGAGAGAGAGAAAGAGAACGAACTACTGATACACACAACTTGTATAGTTCTCAAGGGCACTGTGCTGACTGAAAAAAGCCAGTCTCAAAATACTGTATGATTCCACTTAAAATGACAAAATCACAGCCAGCCACAGAGACCATGTTAATGCTTGCCAGGCTGGGGGTAGCTGGGGAGGGGGCAGGGAGGTGACTATGAAGAGACTGCATGAGGGAGATCTTTGTGTCAATGCAGCAGTAATTCTGAATCTTGATTGTGTTGATGGTTATTTAAACATACACATGTGATAAAATGACAAACATACACACATTGTACCACTGTGAACCTGCTGGTTTTGATACTTTACTATAGTTACACAAGAAGTAATCACTGGCAGAAACTGGGCAAAGAGTAGACAGCACCTTTCTGTTCTATCTTTGTAATTTCCTATGAACCTTTAATTACTCCAAAAAATAAAACTGAGTGCAAAGTCAAATGTCTGAGACCTCTGATAGAGTTTTCTACATTATCTGCGACAAAACAGTATCTTCTCATTTTAATGGCCCAAAAGGCCATTTTTTTACAGGGTACTTTTTTCATTTTTTTACAGGGTACTTTGAAAACAAAAATAAAATAAAATAATCACACTTTTATAAAATTATAAATTTTGTCTTCATCCCAGATATTGGTACTTCTTCCCCAACCATCTTCATTCCAGCATCAAGTCTTTCAAATTTCATATCTAGTGCTTAACAGTTTGCCTCTCAGTGACTGACATTGCACTCCAAAATTACTGATTCTCCCTGGTCTTACTTATCCATTCCCACAAAAGTATATATTCCTTCAGAAAAATTTCAGCTAGGTATCAGATTATATAATTCCAGTCACTGTGTTTGAATAATTAGACCCTGCTGAAAGGTTTGCATTTTTTTAAAAAAAAAGCTCCTTAGTCCAAATAAATATAAAATAAAAGTTACAGTGTAAGAGATTTTTCTAGCAGAAATGTTTTCCAAATTCTTCCAACCTGCTCTAAGCTACATCCTACCTATTTCTCACTGTACAGAAATCCCTCTCCCAATACCCCAGGCCAGGTTCAGCAACTTGTTATCTCACTTCACAAAATAAACATCCCAGGAACACAACCAACATTTGCAAAGCACTATGGCTGACGTAGAACTTACATGAAAGAGATCTTAGTTGATGCTCATTACACTGCAGGACACATAAAAGCAGGGATCTATTTTCATCCCCATCCCATAAATAAGGTAACCTGAACCCAGATAATAAACTTCTCAAGATCACATAGGCAAATAATTAAGTTACAGAATAGGGTACAGAATTCAGACTCTCTGATTCCTAATCCTAAACCATGTCAAAATATTCCATCAAATTAAACAGCCCACTCTCAATCTGGTAACAGACATTTTATAACCATGAACACTAGAAGAATAGAAGGCAAAGAGCTGATCCAGTTGAATTATTCTGGTTCCATCTAAAGCAGAGGTTCTCAAAGCATGGTCTAATCCTAAAATCAGTAATATGTCTAGTGATTGTAAACAGATATTTCAAAACAGAAAGTCATAATGCACTTGTATGTAGTTGAAGAAATCAACTGGCACTAGAAAGAATAGAAAAGAAAGCAGTCTGTTTACTTCAGCTAATGACTGCTTTATACAACTCACCAAACCACGTTTGTGAAGAAAGAGCAGAATCATGGTGCTATAATCAAGGCTGAATTCAAATACACTGAATTGGATCTCTAGTTTTTCTAAATCTTGGCCAGTGAAAAAAACACCAAAGCAAAGCTAAGCACAGGAAACCTCAAGGACTCATCCATGATAACCTGATTTTTTAATCTCCTGATTCTCCTTCTAACCTATTGTCTGCAAACAGGACATGGCTGAGACTTGTCAACCTCTGATCGAAGTGTAAGGTTAAAAAAAAAAAAAAAGGCCAAACAGTTGGAAAGAGACTGGAAAATTAATCACATGCAAGAAAGTACTCTTGATGGCAGCAAACAGAAATGCAGAGTAGGTGACCTCAGGACTGCACCCCAACAGAATAGTCCTCAGACCAAAAGTTTGAGAAGCACACAATATACAAATTAACCAACCACAAAGGAGGTTCACTCTAAAAAGTAGAAAAGGAAATAATACAAAACGCATGATCTTAAAGCTATTAAACATTACATCAGCATTTATTATTAATAGCCAGCTTTTTGATTCAAAGGAGTATCTAGGCCCATTTGCCCCCTTTCTAACAAGACCAGGATACTACAAGACAAATAAATGGGAAGCTTTTGTAGAAATCTTACCAATTCGGTATTTTAGTTCTATGATGGTTTCGCCTTCTCTGCTTAATTCGGTTACTTCACAAGTATAGTTTCCTACAACAGCTTCTTCCTTATCCATCTCCAAAGATGCAATGCCAGTTAGTAATTTTTGTGGTATGATTTTTGTACTCTTAAACTTATCACCATGAGTGGTCTTCTGCAGAGCTCCATTAAAGGTGAAAATGTCTTTTCCTTTTAATTTCCACTTTACATACATCTCATTAATGTTTGTTGCCTCCACGTTATTAACAAAGCATGGGATGATAACACTTTCATTGCAAGCAGTGTATTCTACAGATTTGGTTATGTTAAATATTAGCTGAGCTGAACCTGAAAAAGAAAAAGAAAATTGTTTCATTTCATTATAGAATTCTATACTTCAAGTTGTTACAAATCCTTCAGATAAAGAGCAATGTTTCACTTGTTCATTTAAGCAAACAGTGCAACTACAGAGAAGACAGGCAAGGTGAAAAAAATCCAAATTATTTTAATATTAATGTGCACAGCTGGCAGAAAACATTGTAACTTTTCCTTACTCAATCTCAGTAATACAAAGTATACATTACCATATATCTTGGGAATAAATTCAGCAACCCTGTTGGAACATGCAGGTGTAGTATCTAGCTTTGGAAGCTTTGAAGTAATCATTACTGCCTACTGATATATGTAGAAAAATACTGTCCAAACCATGAAAAAAATTTTAACAGAAAATCAAACTAAATATTATATTTGGTATATACTTCCTCCATATAGAACTTGCTAAACTAAGAGAAAGTTTATTTCTATGCTTGTCTTGCATTTCCAAAAAAGATGATGGGGTCTACTATACTTTAATACAAAAAAGTAAGCCAGATGAATCACCTCACATCTCTCCACGAGGATGGAAAGTCAGAATGCTAAGGAGAAAAACATTCTCCATGGCTACTTTCCCACTGCAAAATACAGACAGCAATAGTCATTTTGTATGTAAGTATTAGGAAGTATTATATCCAACAGAAAAGCATTTTCCTACCCCTATATTTCACTGAAATCATGGAAAACAATTTCCAAATATATATTACAGGTATTCTTTCCTCCTAGGAACCATAAACCACTAAAAAAAAAAAAAAAAAAAAAAGCTAAGAAACAAGTTAATACCAAGAGCAGATACTGCTAATAAATAGGGTATATACTAGTCTTCTCTTATCCATGGCTATGCTTTCTATGGTTTCTGTTACCATTGGTCAACCACAGTCTAGAAGCAGATTATCTTCCTTCTAACACATGGTCAGACAATCTATAGTGGCCTAACTCTAGGTCACATCACATTGCCTACAGCCTTCATCTCATCAAGTAGGCATGTTGTCATCTCACAACATCGTAAGAAGAAGGGTAAGTATAGTACAATAAGATATTTTGAAAAAGAGAGCGAGAGACCATATTCACATAAATTTTATTATAGCACATTGTTATAACTGTTGTTTTATTATTAGCTATTAATGTCAATCTCTTACTGTACCTAATTTATAAATTAAATTTAATCATAGATACATACAGAAAAAAATTATGTAGGATTGGTACTCTCTGTGGCTTTAGGCATTCACTGGCAGTCTTGGAATATATTCCCTACAGGTCATGTGGACTACTGTATTCTATCCTTCTCTGGAGAATAAACTATCATTGCCTTACAAAAGAGGGATTGGAAAAGGACACACAATCACTTACCTTTCATCTAACATGTATGAGAATATGGAGAAATTATAGCTGTCTTCCACACTGTTCAGCCATTTATCAACTCTTTTACCTCAGTAATTAGCAGGCTTCTCCCTCAAAAAACAAAGCACTAACAAATGCAAATAAAACATCAACTGCCGTAGTTCATTTTTAAGATTTCTTCTTTCTACATTTGTAAAATGGTAATAAAAATCAGGAGCATCAGGTATTATTGTCCCAGGAACATAATTATTATTCAGTAACTGCCCCATGCGTTGAATGCTAGGATGCAGAGTGGAATATGAAGTGGACAATGATCAGAAAGCCTGAGGACAAATTAAGCAGTTCATTTAACTTTTCTATGCCTTGGTTTACTCTCTGTAAGAGGATCAAAAACGAACACTGGTACTTCGCAGAATTGTGGTGAGCATCAAAGGAGAAAAGACCTGGGCAAGGGCTCTCTAACAATAGCATGCTATGAACATGAGGGGCAATACTATACAAGTTAGGTGATACAGCATTTTAAGGTAATGATCTGGACCTCCTCTGATTGGCAGGTCCAAACTTTTATTTCTTCAAAGCTTGGGCTTGTGAGTTGTCATCCCTGAGCAAGAAGCGCTGGACGTGGAGAGGGGAGGAACTATAGTGTTTGAAAAGGAGAGAAGTTGGGTACCTGGGTGGCTCAGTCAGTTGAGTGTCCTAACTCTTGGTTTCAGCTCAGGTCACGAACTCAGAGTTGTGGGATCGAGCACCATGGCGGTCTCCGCACCGAGGAGGGAGTGTGCTTGAGATTCTCTCTCTCCTTCTGTCCCCTCCACCTCTCTCTTAAGTAAATAAATCCTTTTTTTAAAAAAAGATTTTATTTATTTATTTGAGTAAGAGAGGCAGAGCACGTGCACGAGCGCACATGAGCAGCAGCAGGGGAAGAGCAAGAAAGTGAAGCAGACTTCCTGCTGAGCAGAGAGCCGGATGCAGGGCTCGATCCCAGGACTCTGGGATCCTGACCTGAGCTGAAGCAGATGCTTAATGACTGAGCCACCCAGGCACCCATGAATAAATCTTTTTTTAAAAAAGGAAAGAAAAAAGTACGATGCTGGAATCAGAAAGAAAAGAGAATATATAGTGAAAGGTTTTGAAATGGACAGAAAGATTCCTGAGTGCCCTTTCAATGGAGTACTGGAAATTGTGTGACAAATTCCTTGGGACTATCTCATTCTGTAGGGGCCTATGACTTTCACTGTGCTTATCTGTCTGAGCTATTTTATAATTTTGGCAAAACTGATGGCAATGCAAATGAATCATATCCATAGAGATACAAATAAACTTTGTTCTGCAATTCACTTCTCCCTGGTGGAAGAAGAGATTTCAAAAAAATCATGTTTTATTGCCCTGAGGATAATACTGCATCTATTTGAAAATTCATTTCACCATTTCTGATAGCCTATAAATATGTCTGTTCTCTCAATTTTATTTTAAAACTGAGATGGTTTTACCATCTTGCTGGTTTACTTGTTAATTAACATGTGAAATAAAACCTTTGATATGTGGTCATTTTGTATTTGTTTTGAGTCAAGATTTAAAAAATTATTTCTAAAAATTACCCTTTAATAAAAGAGATACAAGTGAAGAGCTCAGTTTTCTTAGCAAACTTTTTCAGAAGGCTCTAAGTAAGAAGGGGTTGGTGAAAACTAGAATTTCATCTTACATTTAGAGAATGAATTTTCTAAAAAATCAGAAAGCACTAATTGCACTGCATTTTTTTGTTGCAATAGAACAATCATAGCTGACCAATTTAAGTAGAATAAATACTATCAATAAAACTCAAAGTAAAACTGACCTAGATAAGCCATAACTTGATAACCCTTGTGCTAATTAATAAATAAGGGTTGTCCAAAAATGCCACTCCACCAGCTGTTAATGACAGCTTCATCCTCTATAAACATTTATTAAAAAAATAAAACCCAAATTATTAAACAGTAAAATTATCTGATTTAGGTTTTCTATCTTTTGCCTAATGCTTTCTGATGAAACATCAAAGTGAAAAAAAAAAAGATTTAAAACATAGAGAGCAAATAAAAGCACATAGATAATTAACATGAATAAGGAAACTCTGAATAATCAAGATATGCCTCTAGCAGTCTAAATCAGATAGGAATAGATAAATATAAGTAATCATCAGTGATGCAAGAGCTACAGATAAATTAACAAATGAAATGGGGAAATTATTTTATATAAACTGCCAAAAATACTGGACTTCACAACCTCTGTAAATACAGACCACCAACTGAAACCATCTCCGACCAGAGAACTGAAAACAGCTATTATATGTTGCAGAGAAGGCTCAATACATTGTAGTCACAGCACACAAGCCTAGCTCTGAAATGTACAAATGCAAAAAAGATTTATTGAGAATTACCTGATCTGAAACATTGTGATAGGACGAGGGGATACAATGACAGAAAAAAGAGGCAATTATCTTTTGGAAGCTTTCAATTCTCATTTGGAACTATGATACATACTTTTTGTAACAGGAAGTCCTAAGTGCTATCCTTCCGTATGAACAAAGTGCTATAGATGGGCAGGAGAGTAATCAGTCTTACAGAATTCTAAGGAAATTTGCATTGCTACTAGGGGAACAACAGAAGACTGTCACAGCTCCCACCCATCTGGGCCTTCAATCATTTATCTTTGTGTATGTTCCATGCAAAACCTTTCTCTCTCCTTTGTAACCCTTAAATCATTCCCCTTTTGCAAAAGCTTATCCTATACTCTCCAAAGCAGCCATATTTCTTGAGCCCTGTAAATGAGAAGCCAGAAGCTTCCAATACTTCCTACCTATATATTTACCTGCAACCCCAACTATCCACACCCTCTTCACCTTCCTCCTCGTCACAATTGTATTCCTTCATCCATTAGTTTACATTTCTGCCTCCACACCCACTAGTCACCCCAAGGACTTTCCCTAGTTGATTATTAGCTTCTTAACATCCCCCATGCCATTCACAGGTTATTTTTTAACATATAAAAAATGCTTAAATATTAGTCAACTTTAAAAAAATTACTTGTACTTGTCTCTCTCTTCCCGAGCATCCTAAAACAATAATCTAAATGCATTTCTTCACCTCCTATTCACTTCTTAGGTCTCTGCCACCTGGCCTTTACCTCTTCCTCGCTGTAACAGTTCCTTCCAAAGCTGCCAATAATCCCTTGTGAGAAACTGAATGTGCACGGTTTACTCTCTATCTCAAATATTCTATAGCTCCTGGGCCAATAGGCAGCTCCATTCTTGCTCTTATCTCTTGGCCTCTGATAGCTCTTGATTCTGAATTTCCTCTTACTGCTTTGTCCACCCCATAACAGCTTTCTTTCTTCATTGAAATCTAGTCCTTGACTCACAATAAATATTAGTGTTCTCAAAATTCCATATACAGCAGTGCCCTCTTCCCAACCCCCGACGCCCAGCATTCTCTCTTACTCCACAGTTAAACTACCTACACACTTTTTGTTTAACCAGGCCCCACTTTCTCCTTAACTGCAGACCTGGAAAGTCAACTGTCTGCTGTGTACTTCCACTGGGAGGTACTACAGTTAATTCAAAGTCAACATGTCCAAAAACCTATTTACCCTCTTCCTAGCCTCCTCTCCAAACCTCACCATCCAAAGTATTTTCTATTATCTATCAGTCAACCAGACCTGGACCTAATAAGAATCATGCTAGATTCCTCCCTCTCCTTAGTTATAAAGAATTTGTAGTAGGCCCAACCTATTTAATGATTCCTCAATCCAATGTCTGCTGTATGTATTAGACATTTATCATCTCTCTTTTGAGATATTGCCATAACCTCTTAACTAGCTCCCTACCTCCAGCCTCAATGTTTTCCCATCTCAGCCCCAATGTATTTTCCACAGTTCTCAAAATAACTGTTCTAAATGCAAATGTGAACTCTCCTGCCTAATATACTTTTAACAACACCCCTCTCCCTGTTTCAAGCTAAATTCTAAGTGCATTAGCATGGAATACAAACTAGGTCCTTCAAGATCCTGTCCAGCCCCACCTCCTGTACTCCTTCTTTTCCAAACTAAGCTCCCATCATAATGACTTCCTGCAATTCTATGAATATGCAAATGCCCTTCATCTCCATCCATGCCTTTGGACATGCTGGCAAACACTTGTTCATGCAGTGTCCAGGTAAGAGCACACACTGTGGAATCAGACCTGGCTCAAGACTTGCACTTTCTCTTTGTATAACCACTGGCAAGTTATTTATCCTCTGTAGCTCAGTTTCCTCATCCACAAAGTGTGAATTGAAGTAGTGTGTACCTCATAGAGACTCTTTGAAGACTTAATGAGATAATAAATATTAACTTCTTATTGCAGTATTTTCACATACATAGGAAATGTTCAATAAATGGCAGCTACAGTTTGCTAACTTTGGTTCTTCCTGCTAGAATGCAAGGGAGATGTTCAATCCTATTCCTCTTCCCTACCACTGCTCAATTATATTCATTTCCTCCTTATTGCTCCTATTGTCCCCTTTTCAAGTGTTGTCACTGCACCTACTACTGAATCTTGAAATTACTGTTTTACTTAACTGATCTCACCATTAGGCTCAAAAGGTAAAGAAACAAGGATAATGTCTTCATTTGGTATCCTATGGATCCAGGGTCTAGCAAGCACAAATCAGTACATTCCTTATAAATGTAAAACATTTAAAGTATGAATCCCAAGAAAGGAAAATTGTGTCAGAGAGGATTCACTCTTCTTCCATATGCCAAGAAAATCCTCCACTACTTCTCACTTCAATAGACCTGATTATAGAATGGAGAAGCTACATATTTTAATAGAAAATCTCTATCACGTCAGTTGCAGATTGCATGGAAGAGTTTCTTAAAAATTACATGAATGTGTTTAAGAATGATCTTCCTAGAGAATGATGTTTAAACTAGGTCTTGAAGGATGAGTAGGAATTATATAGGAAAGGAAAGGCTTTCTAGGCAGAGTACATAACATGTGCAGAGGAATGAGAAAAAGTGAGTAACTGGAGGCAGAAGATTCTTCAAGTGAACTTTAGGAAAAAGGGATGGTTAAGAAATAGTGTAAAGGCTTCCCTGAATGCCATTCGGAAGAACTGGGACTTGATAATATAAGCAAGAGCAAAATATGTGGATTTACTTGCATTTAAGAAAAACAAAAACAAAACAAAACAAAACAAAAACAGCAGCATGAAGGGTGAACTAAGGGCACGAAGGGAGATGGGAAAGGGAGACCCATCAAGAGATCACTGTAATAGTCCAGGTAATTGACACCTGGAGAGAAGGCCAAAATATTACAGTAAAAAACCAAGAACATCAACATAAGTTGGATGTGGGAAGTAAGGGAGAAGAGGAGGAAAGAATTAAAGTTGTTTATTAAAGTATGAGTAACTGGTTAGATTGTGGATTTTATAGAGAAAAGAGATTTTTGGAGATCTACAGGGGAATAATCTTTCAATATTTAATAGGCTGAGTATTAAACTACCTGTGGTAAGATGAAATAAGGATGTCCAGTAGACCCCAGGACATACGGATCTGAATTTAAGAAGAAAGGTCAGAGCTATGAAGACTTGGGCATCACCAAGATCACAGCTGGCAGGTGAAACTGTGAGCATAAACAAGATTGCCCAGAGAGTCCCTACAAAGCAAACACAGCAGGAACCAGAGATAAAATGTTGAGGAGCACCAATATTTATGGGAAAACAGTTAAAGAGGAATAAACCACGGAAGTGAGAAAATGAAGTGAGAGCAGCAAAAAATACCACTGTGGACATCAAAGAAGGGTCTTCATGTGGACAAAACAGATGTTAAAGAGTATGAGTAAAAAGAGCCTCTAGATTGAAAACTGCATCATTATCTTTTTTTACCTACAACAATGTCAATAGACTGGTGGGATCAAAAGTCAGATTGCATTTGGGAAGTGAATAGGAGGGAAGAATGAAGAGGCATTCTCTTTGAATTAATTTTGCAGTGTAAGAAAGCAGAGGAGAAGGCAGCAGCAAAAGTATAGGCACCAGGGCAAGGTTTTTCAGTTCTTCTAGTTTGTTTTGTAATATGGGGTAAAACTTGAGCATGTGTGCAAGCTAAAGTAAAGGAGCCCATGGAGAGGGAAAGATCTAAGATGAAAGAATGAAGAATTAAGCTGAGTTGGGCAGGTCTCCAAAATGGTGAAAGTGAAAGAGCTGTAGACAGGCGAACCTTTTGTTGGAAAGGTGAATAGGTACACTTCTGAAACTGAGGGAGGAAAGAGAATGAGAAGGTTGCTTAAGAAATTGTAGATAAGTTTAGTAATGGTGGGAGGGAAGCTGAGAGAGTCCACACCACACATCACTATTTTCTGCAGTAGAGTAGGAAGTTAATTAGCTGCTTGAAATGGATGTTCAGGAATGGGGAAGAAGCCCAACAGTCACTGAGGTAAATGAAGCAAAGCTCATGAACAAAGATACCTGCTGAAAGAGAATCCTACCACTTCTGGCCATCAGATTAAGCCCCTGTTATGAAGAACTAGAGTCTTAAACTGAATCGGGTTACAATGAGGGTCAAAAAGGGAGATTCAGACAGCTCTCTCCTCAATAGAGACCAAATAAGGTCTAGGGTAAAGCAGGCATGTCCACAAGGTGTTTAGTTCTGACTCAAATTCCCTACTAGATTTAAAGTGGCCTTATAAGAACAGAAGTGATAAACCTAGAATTACAGGGGAGACAGCAGTTTCAAGTCAGTAACATCCAGAATTATGGGCTTACCATGCATTTAAAATATACTAGATGTCCAAGAGATAAAAACAAACAAACAAAAATGCTTACTCTTTGTAAACTACATTTTAAGTTACTGAGAGGCATATGGTCTGAAATTTATCTGTTATGCCCAGGAGGGCCTTGCACGCTGCTTAGAACATAGCATAGGCTCATACTAGTTTGCAACGGAAAAAGCAGTTTCGACAGACCCTGCACTTGCCAAATGCCCTGCTTTGCCTTGGTAAGAGTGACATGTATTCAAATATGCACATTTATTCTCTTAATTTGTATCTCAAAACCTGGGGCTAATCAGATTCTGAGTCTTACCTAACTGTCCCATAGATAACAAATGCAATATTCAGAGGAAGGTATAACAATAATTTCTGTTTCAACTCTATGTAACTATGAAGGAGAAGAATCCAGGTTCTCTTGCCTCAGTCTAGGAATATCAAGATCAAATTTCTTGGGTGCTCCATATTTTTTTACTTTAGTACTACAATAA
Source organism: Lontra canadensis (assembly GCF_010015895.1). Taxonomy (NCBI): domain Eukaryota; kingdom Metazoa; phylum Chordata; class Mammalia; order Carnivora; family Mustelidae; genus Lontra; species Lontra canadensis. The sequence goes on from NW_022631000.1 coordinate 8,830,368, forward strand.
GTTTAACAAAATTGATTCTACACTATTATTCTTGTTCTTTTATCATGGAAGAACTATCCGCACTAGGACACAATGTAAAAGTTACTTTATGACTACGCAAGAAAGAGTACATTATATTAGGCTGAGATACAAGGTGTCAAAATATGGAGATTTTTATCTTTTTTTATATAAAATTTATATCTTTTTTATACAAAGGCTAACAGCAAAAACCTTAAAGATGGCTAAAATGATTATATGAAAACTATATCACAAAAAGAACATTAGAGTATTAAAAGCAATGCTTATTTGGCTATAGGAAATGCAAACTGGTTTAATAATAAGAGTGATTACTGTGGACTTGAATATTTATCAAACTTAGGAAAAACACCTATTTTTCTTCTTTAGAACCTGGCCTTTCAAATCTTCATTAACAACTCAGTGGCAAAGATAAAACATCTGCCAAAATACAGATGACAGCATGAGCAAGTGTCCTAATGGTAGGCATTTAGTGTAATGCTTTAACACACTGCCTCTAGACTGCTGGGGTGGCCCCATAAATAAATACTTTTAAATAGGCATTCACTTCCTTAAAATGGCAACTTGTGTTTAAGAGTAATACATTCCTTAAGAGGAAAGAAAACATTTTCGTTTAAGCAAGACAAATCACTGCCGGGCTTATATAATAAAACTATTTTCTAATTATGTGTACTCTTGATTTTAAAAACTCACTTCCAACAAAGAAAAATTATTCAACCAGTGAAAAAACAGTCCATGTCACCATCATTATTTAAGTCAAGTTTTATTTGCCAGTTACTAAAAACTACTGAAACTACCAATGTGCTTTTAAACAAAGTATAATTGGACTTATAGGGGATGGGAGAGGAAAGGAACGTAGTAATTCATTCTGCAGCTTATAAACCAATAGGGGGGGTTGCAGTTTGCCTGTAAGTAGACGGAAGGAGCATTTCAGGTAACTTCTTTTGCCACAAAGGTCAACTGAAACTGAGTGGCTTCCAAAAAATGCCTTTGATTACCAATCATCTATAAATGAAACTGAAAGCAAAATCAAACTTCAGGACAAATAAACACACATCTGTGACTGTTTTACTCATTTTGAATTCTAAATTCAGTCTCTCAAATACCCTGGTTGATAATGACTTGTGTTCTGAGACGGTTATGGTATTTTCATACCTGCCTTTTTAAAAACTACATATTAAACACACAAAATCCACTGTATCTTATAACAAATGCAATCACTTTCTGTTTTATAGTCAACACTTCACAGAACTCAAATGTATAATGCTTCTATTTTGCTTTTTTCAGGTTATTATTAAGTACAATGAAATACTATAAATTGTGAATTCTGTGACTATGTAGGGAATTGAGCACATTAATACTGCATGTAAATGAGTGCCAATTATATGTGACTTAACTATTATTAAATAAGGCCTAGCCCCAAAAGTACCATTATAGCAGTTCTTTCCCATCTGCTTGAAAACAGGACCACTGTTTTTTAATATATGATTTACATTTTTTATTCTTCAGACTAGCTTTGATGCCAACAGTCTGAATTCGTGATATTTTATTACAAATTTGTAATTTGGTCCAATACGTAGACTTTCTGATCATACAACAGGTTTCTGAAAGCAGTATTTTCGCTATAGTAATAGTAATGGCAACAAGCCATTAATGATGATGACAAGAAATAGTACCTTATTTAATGATCAGCTCTTTATAATAAAGATATCATCAACAACTCCAACAACCCAGGATGTTTCAGAGATTGGAGAAAGTGGTAAGCAAAGATTTAAGGGCATAATGGAAATGGCTTGAAATCACAAGCGTTTATAAATGGCACAGTGAGGCTGATAATCAGTTTAAAATCTAATTAAGTAAGCATTTTAGAATTAAATGTAACAATTGCATCTGCTACTCAAATTCAATACTGAATCTTACAAAAAGTTCACATAAGACTGTATAGATGTAAAGCATGACAAGCACTGTAGAACCACGAAAATTCCTATTCCTTACTTTTTACAGACGAAGCACACGTTGGTGGGGGGGAAGCATAATGGATTCCAAATGGGGGGGCCAACCGCCTTTGGTATTGAAAGACACCAAATCCCACTCTGTTGCAAATACGTTTTGACTGGAGGTATAGTCTTCATATTTCAAGCGAAATCTGGATTACTATTAAAACGGTTCACCCAAATAAAGTGGAAAAATTTGAACGTACCATTTGGACTATATTAAAGTGGTTGATAGGGCGTGGGGGTAGTTGAGTTTCCATGTAGCTTATTTCTAGGGTTTAAAAAAAAAAAAAGCGGCCAGAAGATTCTTCTGATTAAATGCTTGGTTGGAATTGCAACTTAATTGTTTCTTTACGTTTCTTTAACTCTATATTCATGTAGGAAGGCAAACAGGAGAAATCCCGTCTTGCAGACTTCTCCAAAATGCGCACTTCTATCGCAAGAGGCCCGGGCCCTCCCACTCTCCCTCCTTCATCCCCAAATGCGTTTGAGCACCGAGGAGGAAGAGGGGTGCAAAAGAGGGGGGCCCCTAACAGTTGCCAACCCTCGCCTCTGATCGCGCCCTTTCTCTCTACAGTTAATTTCTGCGTGAGATGCACGGCTCAGAATCTTCCTCGGTGTGCATCTGGAGGTGGAGTACGGGGGAAGGAGATAAACCCCGCTCGCACCCTGAGGGAAGAGGAAGAGGAGGGAAAGGAAGGAAGGGGGCGCAGGATTACCCTCGGGCCCTCCTACGTTCGCACCCGGAGCAAGCAGGGCCCGCGCGTCCCGCGCTCTGACGACCCTCTCCAGAGCGCCGCCGGGCCAGCGGGGGCGCAGCCCACACACCCGCGGGGGCGCCTCGGGGGCGGCGAAAGACGAGCCTCCGAGCCAGGAGAGAGGGGCCACTCACCGCAGCTCGCCGAGCCCAGCAGCAGCACCACCAGGGGCAACATCTCAGCGGCCGCCGCGGGGTCGCCGCCGGCGCCGCCGCAGGTGTCTCGAGCAGCCGCCGCAGCTGTTACAGGCAGGATCGGCCGCCACCGCCGTCACGGGCAGGACCGGACGCCGCCGTCCGTCACAAGAAGGACCCGCCGCCCAGGCTGCCTGGCCGCGCGCACGCGCGCTCCTGCCACCCCACGCCCGCTCCCCCCGCTTCTCCCGCCGCGCGAGCCGCGCACGCGCACGCGCCCCCGCCCCGCCGCCGGGACTGTTGACGCGACGCCCTCCTGCCTTGCGGGCTCCAGTCTCCGCTCCAGTCCGCTCCGACGAGGCCTGGATCCGAGTCCCACCCAGTGGCACGCGCCGGACTCGCCGGTAGCGTCCCGTCATCCCCCCCAAGCCTCCAGCCCTGCGCTCTGTGTGCCAGCCCGCCACTGGAGGCTGAGGGCTGAGCGTGTGTGCGAACGCTCACCGGGGACTTCCTTGCACCCGCCCTGTCCGCGGATCCCTCCCGCCCCTCACACTGTCCCGGGCCCGTATCCTCCGTGCGCCGGTCCTCTCCCGCTTTCACTCCCACCCTCACGCTTCAGGAGCGCCACCCGGTGCTGCTCCCTCCGACTTGGGCGCCTCGGCCTGCGCGAGTCCCCGCGCTCTCTCCCCTCCGGGGTCCGACGTCCGCCCGCGCGTGGACCCTGCAGCGCCCGAGCCCCCACCTCTGGCCGCGCCCCCTAAACACGGTCCCTCGACCCCGGGCGCATATCGCGTGGGACGTCGCTACGCCTCCCAGCGGTCGGGGAGCCCCGGGGGCTTCGTTGAGGGCCGGGCGGCGGCCGGGCCTGTCCGCAGCGAGCTCCCGCTTGGCATCGGGCGGGGGGCGGGGGGCGGGGCTGCCGTCCGCGGTTCAGCGGGCTCCTGCCGCCCCCTGGGATGTTGTTTCCGCAGCGGTTGTGGGCTCCCAGCGCTCTTTCTCGCCTTTTCCGTTAGTAGTTTCCTCCTTTGAACCGGGTTCCTCAAACAGCTCGGCCGTGGAGGTAAACATTTTTGGGTGTGGTTAACGCCGAGCTCCCGAGCCCCCGGGGGCAATCAGGCATGATTGTACACCTTGGCCGACACACGGACACACTCAGGACATCCCTTCCAGGACCCTCCTGGAGTCTAGTGAGTGACAGCAGCTCCACAGCCCTCTACAGTGTGGGGTTAGCATGCTTGAAAAATGGGTTCGAAATGTGGACAGGGACTTTGTCTCCCTGAATCACACAGGACACATCATTCTTCCTGAAGCAAAAGCTCTACTTTTAACACTTAGCCTAAATGATGAACTCTCTTGTCAAAAAGTCAGGCTCCGGCGGCTACTCTAATGGAGTGCGTATCTGTCTGCTCCCTTGGTTGGTTTTCTCTTACGTGGTGGAAAAGAAAGCAGTGTCCCACCACAATATCCCAAGTCTCCAAATCCTCTGCCCGTGGTGACGGCTCCATTGCACCCCATCCCCGTGTAATAAAATCCAGGAAATAAAATTGCCCCCTCTGACACTGTATTGGTATGTTGTATACTTGTGTGACTTTTCCCTATAATTATTTTGTTGTGTAAACCTCAATTCTTTGAAATCAGAGAACATTTTAAGTATTCCCTCCTCTAAGACTTCCTGTTGAGCTGTGAAAACAGAAGGGGTTTAATAAATGTGTGGATGTGACTTGAGGCAACCGTTGTTCCAGTGAAATTTGATTGTTTTTTAATGATTAGAAAAAGAAAGAAAAACAATCGCCTAGCAGATATCTCACTAAAACAATGGTTAATAATTATGGTGGTAATCATTTGAATGGCAGCCTTGACACCCTGAGGCTACCAAAGGGACTGATGGATTCTCCTCCAACTGCTGCTTATATGGATACAAAAGAATCATCCACCAGACGTTGAGCATTCAGGACATTGTGTATCACAGAGCAGCTGGTTGCCTAAATAAGGCTGTCAGCTGTCCCTGGGACCAACCGAACCCCTAAAGCTGAAGAGTGACTGGAAGGACTATCCCCAGTCTTCAGAGGTAGAGACGGAGGGATGCTCTGTTTCATACTGGGAGCCGCTGAGGCTGTGTGCTTAATGTAGCTCTGTGCAGAAAATGCAGTAGGCTTAAGTCAGGTGAATGAGAGGCCACCTGGGTGAACATCTCTACTCTTGGGAATGTGTTTTGATGGTGGAGCAAGAGGAGGCCTATTCCAGGAGAGAGAATCCAGATCTGTCTTAGACAACCTTGGGCTCCTATCTCCAGTATCTAATAACCACCTTACATTTATGTTTCCCCTTTAATGCTCCCAAGCATTTTAATTTGGATTTTGAGTTCATCTGATCTTTATATAAGGGTTTTTTTGTTTTTTATTTTTTGGTGGGGTAAGGGAGGGTAGAAGGCAAGAGAGTAATATATATTAGAATGTTTTGAACAGAGGTGATACACATTGGATTTATCACCTAAGTAAATCTTTGTAACAGCCTTGGAATGGGTATTATGATCTCCATTTTAGCAATGAGGAAACAAAGGGAAAGAGGGTTAATGAGCTTTTTGCCCACACTTATATGTGATACTTCTCCGACTTTCACTTACATCTATCTTCCTTGTCCTGTTTTTTACATCCTCCAAGAAGCCTTTCTCAATCTTACTTTTCCTCTTTCCTATAATTCTCCACCACTTAGAGGGTCCAATTACTTCTTCCATTAAACTGTGTTCATGCTGCTAATAAAATGTGTCAATACATATTTCTTTCTACAAAACTGTCTCCTCTTCTATCATGTCAGCTTGGAGAAAATGAATTTTTTCCTAGGTGTATTTGCATCTCCAAGGGTCTGGTACAGTTCCTGGTTGAGACCTAAAGGTTCTGTGTACGTTGGCTCAATCAAGAGAAATCAGTGTGGTATGTAGCATATAAAAGAATTTAGCCTAAGTTTGAATTACAGCTCTAGCCATGTACTACCAGGTGACCTTGTACAAGTTATTTAACCTTTCTAAGCCCTAGTTCCCTCTTTTGTAAAGCTAGCTGATAAAAATGATAGAAATTAACTCTGAATTGCCTGGAGAGTATAAGTGAACACTTTTACAGTTACATGGAGCAGTGTCTGCTCTACAGTGAGCACAATATTAGCTCTTATTATTACAATCTCTTTATAGTGAGGTGGTTCTCCTGAAACGGCAATGAAGATTTTTGTCAAAAAGATCACCAGTTGCTGGTCTGGAGCCTTAAAGAAGTACTGGGACTTGGCGGAGTGTCTACAGTTTGATTCAAGCTAGAGGCACATGTCTGTGCCCAGTGGGTAGCCCTTAATCCTCTTGCTTTTCTGCACACTTTGTTAGTGACTGAATGCTGAGTGGCCCACATCTCTGACACCTGGCTCCAGGCCCAGTGTCCTAGGGTGTTATTTCAACTTGACCTAGTTATTAAAGCATAGGAGCTCCAGTCATCAAATAAAGTAGTGTAACAAGGAGGGTCCGTGCTCTCTGGTTAAGGACTAGGTTTGGATGGTTAGGCAACTGGAAGATACTGACATGTGGCTGGAGAGATGGATTTGGCTTAGAGAAACAGAAGGAAGGCTTTAGCAGCAGGAAATGATCTTCTTCCTAGCCTGTGCTTCAATTAGAAGCAAATATTAGAAATAGAAACTGCTTCCAGGTAGGAGGGCGGCAGGACTGAGGGTTCTAGGTAAGAAATATCCTACCAGAGAGATGACGGTCGGCTCTAGTGTAAATTTCCTTCTGGATGTCAGAAGTGCACAGGCTTGTTTTGCCTAAGTCAGGGGAAACACAGCATTTCCTGCTCCTACTCCTTCTCCTGCTGTTGCTGCTGGAGGCTACTCATGTAGGGGGCCCACACTCATGACAGCTGGAAAGCACTAGAGAAAGCCAGCTTCTAGGTTAGGTTGTAAAATCACAGCAGGCTTATTTCTTTGAGAGCATGTAATGTTTGGGGTCCTGGGAAGGCCCCTCCATATCTTGCCTAACTCTCCTCTTTGAGGGCAGATAACATATAGTGGGCACATACTATGCAGCAAGACCTTACTGTACTAGTGAATTTATTTTCTATTGCTACCAGAACAAATTACCACAAATTTAGGGGCTTAAAACAACACCCATTTATTATCTTACAGTTCCGTAGGTCGGAAGTCCACCGGACTCAGCAGGTTTCTTTGCTTCTTGTCTCACAAGGCTAAAATCAAGGCGTTGCCTGGGCTGCTTTCCCTTCTGGAGGTTCTAGGGGAGAATCCATTTCCAGGTTTATTCAGGCAGTTGGCAGAATTCAGTGCGGTCCCCATTTTCTTGCTGGCTGCTGTCTGGGGGTTGGGGATGCTGCTTAGCATCTAGAGGCCTCTTTTGGGCCATTGTGTGTAGTCGCATGTGGTCTCTGAACAGGTCAGAGCAAGCAGCGGTATGTTAAATCCTTCTTATGCTGTCATGTCTCTTCTGCCTCCCCTTCTTGTGCCACGTTTCTATAACTGACTCTTCTCCCTTCCTCTTCTACTTTTAAGTGTTCGAGTGATTAGATTGGGCCTTCAGGGGTAATCCAGGATAATCTCGCTATTTTAAGGCCTGTAACCTTAATCACATCCACAAACTCTCTTGTGCCATGTAAAGCAACATATTCACAGAGTCGCGGGAATTAGGGCTTGGCAACCTTTGGGAGGCATTGCTCTGTACCGCAGTTAGGTTCTTTTCCTATTTATTCCCGAAATCTTCGTAACAGCCCGGTAAGAGAAGCATTGTTCATACCCACTGTGTACATGAACAATCTGAAGTTTGGAGAGATTGATATCACAGGCAAAAATGGTGGACTGGGGTTTGAATCTTTCTTCGGAGCTCACGCTCCTTCCTCTGGAGTGAGGGAGTATAGAGTGCAAAGCAGGTGTGTGACTGTCGCTGTCCCTGCACTTCCCCCTATTGAGTGCTGCTTCTCAGCCTAGTTACGGTGTCACCAAGGTGTCCACCAGATTTCCAGCTCTCCTCCCAGGTACAGGAGACATGTAGTCACTGGGTCTCCAAGAAAACTGATGGCATCCTCAAATACAGTGATTTAGAGTAGATTAATATACAAGAGTGTGGGCAGGGCTCAAGGAATGGCCAAATGCCATTAGCTAACAACAGCTGTACCCTGCCCCCCAAGGTGCCTGGTCTGGAGGTGCAAGGGGAAGAAATGGTTACCTGAGAGGAAGGAGAACTTGGAGGAGGGCTGCCTGGCAGGACACCCCTGGTGGAGGAACGTAGTTACCACCAGCCTTGCGGAGAGGAATGGGGACAAAGTAAGTGCTTCAACTTTACTCTCCTCCTACCCTCTGAGCTCCTGCTGGAGTTCAACCAGAAATCAGAGGGAAAGGAGGCCATTTGTATGGTTCTCAAAGCTTAGCTTTCCAGGTGCAGAGCAGAGCAGAACTGATCTGAGGGAGAGGACCCAGCATTGCTGCACTGTCCCTCCCCATCCCCTTGCAGTTGGGTATGAGGATGTCACTTACTTTGCCCAGTGTACTAGTATCCTTGGGCTACAAACACAACGTGGGGACTTAAAACAGGGGAAATTTATTCTCTCATAGTTCTGGAGGCTAGAAGTCTGAAAATAAGGTGTCAACAGAGCCATGTTTCCTCTGAAGGCCTAGCTAAGAATCCTTTCTTGCCTCTTTCTAGGTTTTGGTGGATCCTGGTGATGTGGTTATGGAGTGTTGTTGGGGTCCAGAGCTGACGCCCAAGAAAAAATTCTTAAGACATCTTTGGCATGGAAAAAGATGGTTTTATTAAAGCGTGGAGACAGGCCCCATGGGCAGAAGCAGCTGCTGCATGTGGCTTCTGAGGAGTGACTGATTACATACCTGAGAGTTGAGGGGAGGTAAGGACAAAAGGAGGTGTCTAAAAGGACTTTCATATGCTAAAGAAGACTCTGGAGATACTGGAGGCCTGGCTACTGCCAAGCAAAAGTGTTCCCTCCCACCTCCCACTAGTAAGGCATTAACATTAAGCAGTTGTTAGTCTTCTGGGGAATATTATATTCTCTGTCTATTTCAACTATTTGTCAATGGGCTGCAGGTTATAAAGAAATTTAATTTTATTTACCTTCCTTTCAGTCTCTGTTTTCCACACCACTCTGGAGGGGATGGTGGTGATGTTAGGACTCCAGGAAATTGAGTCTATGGGTTTCTGAAAGTTAGGCTATTGATAAAAATGCTTTTGCCTTATAAATCCCTAAGACATTTGTAAACTGATGGTGGGGCACCTGGGTGGCTCAGTGGGTTAAATCTTCTGCCTTTGGCTCGGGTTATGATCTCAGGGTCCTGGGATCGAGGCTTGCATCAGGTTTTCTGTTCAGCAGGGAGCCTGCTTCCTCCCCTCTCTCTGCCTGCCACTCTGCCTACTTGTGATCTCTCTCTCTCTCTGTCAAATAAATAAATAAATAAATAAATAAACTTAAAAAAAAAAGATGTTTGTAAACTGATGGAGACTAATCCCCTGTAGCACTGTGATCTCTATCAGTTAACCCTTTGGTTTCTTTTTACCTTTCCCTTGGTTTTAGAGCAGCTAGGAAGGCCTGAGGAATGTCACACATATTCCACCTGGGGGAGAAGGGATGTGTAAGGTGTCAGCTTGTGCTTTGCCCTCAATTTGTCACTGCTAATCCCTGGGGTTCCTTGGCTTGACCTGGGACATTCTAATCTCTGCCTCCGTCTTCCCATGGCCTTCTCTATCACTGTGGCCCTCTTCTTCTTATAAGGATACCAGTCATTTGATTCAGGGCCCACTCTAAATCCCGTGCGCTATCATTTCCAAACAGCTAAACAAATACATCTGCAAAGATCCTCTTTCAAAGTAAGATCACAGTCTGAGGATCCAGGAGTGGATATGACTTTTGGGGGGGATACTGTTCAACCCATTGTTGCCCGTAGTGTGTCACTTCCAGACAAAAGCATAAAACCTAGCATGTAATTTGCCATTCTTTCTTTCCCTCCTCTATGGCAATCGGCAATGCTCCAGACAGTGGCTGCTCCCTCAGCCTGGGTCCTCGAGTAAGGATGAGGCAAAGCAGAGCCCTAGCTGACCTACAAAGAATACACAAGAATATAAATAAATGTGTCCTGTCTCCTGATAGATACCATCTACAGTATTTAATGACACAGTCAAGCTCTTCAGAAATATTTCCAGCAGCTAAGGTACCTCCCCACTTCCTTTTTTACGTATAAAAACATTGTTGAACACTGGCATTAACCAAAACACTCCAAGTCCCAACTCCACTGGCAACATTTTATGCACTATTATTCCTCTGTGGGCAAGGTATAGAAAGAAATGGATTTCAAACACTGTCTTTTGTATCCTTAGAGGGACAAGTTTTCGGGGGGTGGAGTGGAGGGGAGAGTGAAGGCTAGGGTCTGTGAATGTCCTTTGAAATGAGCTGCAGAGTCTCTGTCTGCATTTCAAGCTGATAGTCTCATCTCCAGTTTCAGAAGGGTTCCCCACCTGCAGTAGCCAGGAAGGCCTGCTAAGAAAGCTTTGTTCTCTGTCTAAACCAGGGCTCTCCACGTGTGCCCTCCCTTGCCTGTCTATGGCCACTTGTGCAATATCACTCAAGACGCCGTGCCTCATGAAGTTTGCTTATTGATGCTACATGAGTTCTCTGGGTACATCTGCCAATCTGCTCTTCTCTAATACTGGCCTAATTGCTATGGGTGTGGGCCAGCGGACTCAAACTATCATCAGATGGGCTTTAAAAGTGGAGTGGATAAACTAGGATCAAACTGCCAGACAAGACAGATGTACATATTTGGAATCCTGAGAAAGGTTGCCTGATTCCATGCGCCTGTGACCTCACGTATCTGTCTGTCTTGAATGGCAGCCTGGACTTGAAGGCTCCCATGTGCCAAGTACTGCTTTTGCAGCTGCGACTTCTACCCTCTCTTCCCCAACCATAGGCCCCATGAACCAAAACAGGAGGAGGGAAGGAGAAAGTTATAGAAACACTATGCTCATAGGGATAGTTCTCAAAGTGTGGCATTTGGATCAGCAGCAGCTGCAGCCACTGGGAAATTGTTGGAAATGCAAGTTCATAGGCTGTATCCCAAACCTACTGAACCAGAAACTCTGGAGTGGGGTCTAGCAATCATCGTTTCAGGGAGTCTTTCAGGCCATTCTGGCTTATACTAAAGAATGAGAGCCACTGGCTCGGGGCCTGACCTTGGAAGTCAGGTGGTCCTCCTAGGAGGTAATCCATCTTGGTAACATTACATCAGCTGCTCTCTCTCCTTGGATTTGGTGGGAAAGACTTGCCCATAGTACAGTAGACAATCCCTGGGAACCCCAGTCATCTCCTGGCCTGCGGGGGATTTTGTATTAGCTGCAGGTCACACATGTTGGTCTGGCCTTGGCTGTGGCTGTGCCCGGAAGACAACCCAACAGCTGCAAGAGACGCATATCCTGTGGAAGCAGGGTTTCTCTTAACATCTCACAGCGTATCCTACCTCCGTTCTGATCAAAAGCAACATGAACTTCACAGTGGCTTGTGGGTCACCTTAGTTCTATAGTTGGCAGGTTTACAAGTAGCATAAGAAACTGGTTTCTTGGTAGGTTTATAAGCCTTTTTGTGTGTCCATCAGGGTATTAAGTATCTGAAATCTGGGCTAATCTTTGTGAATTTCCACTTAAGAGATGCCATTTTGATAAAACATAGAAGTCTTCCATGTGGTCACATAATTGTGTCTCTTTGTCTAGAGACGGAAGTAAATGAAGTCGGGGATTCCCTGGAGGAATGACAGATCAGTATCCATTTCACCAGATGACAAATTCAGAGACAGCTACGTAGCAGTATGTGGAGCAGGGGAGAAACAAGTCCTACTCTACCATCATTCAAAAGAAATTTATTTGTTCATTTTTGACAGCCATATGGGCTGGACCACCTGGAGCTGATTCTGATACACTGAGGTAGGGAATCATCTTAATCTATTGTATCCTAGAAAGGTTAAATAAGCAGCATTCTTACCCCTGGGGTATGCATGAACGCGCCTTCCTCTGGAGATGGAAGAAGGGCTCTTGACGGACAAGCCAGTCAGCTTTGCTAAAGGAAGAGTTGTTGAGAAGATGCTCTTCATTGTGTCTGGTTGTCCTGGATGGCCTAAGAATGTCTACTGCTTCCCTTGCATAGCACAGATTCTTATGAATCAGACATTTGTTGTCGTTGGTATTATTTTTTGGTGCAAAGTTTGCCCTTCTCAACCTTTTCCTTCTCTCTGAAACTTCACTGTATTTTGGAGCATTGAAAATATGGCCCCAGAAGACCAATGGAGTATGCTTGTAATCTGTGCTCCAACAGTCATCTCCTTTCCCTGTCTCGCCTCTTTGGGGACTGAGTACTAGGCCTATCCAGTTTCCTTTTCCTCCCCAAGCAGTGGCTTTGTGCCAGTGGGACTGCAAGCTAGATGAAAAGCTATCAAAGCACTAAGGGAAGGAATTGATAGTAATATATGTAAGTGTGTACATATATCACTAGTGACAGGCTCATTTCCATGCAAGTTAAGATGTTCTCACTGCCTCTAATTGACACTCTGTGTATCTGTGTGCACACATAATCTGAAGGGGATATACATGGCTGGATTCCTCCGATAGAGGCAAAGTGGACAGCTGCTGATGGGCTGTGATTTGATTTTGCTGGAGGGACCTTTCCATGACTACCCCAGCTGGCCCAGGCCTTTTGCCTGCTGGGAATTCCCACATCACTGGCCTCTTTGGATTGAGGCACTGAAAGTTGTTTAAATGCAAATTATTTTCTAGGAGGTAGAGACATTATTATTCATTAATATTTGGGCTTTAATGAGTTTATAAGCTTAGAAGAGAACAGGCCAGAGCCTTTTGGTAATAGAAGCCAGCGAGATATGTTTTAATGATGATAGGCAGAAAAGAAAAAAGTGAGATCTGAAATACTACAGAAACTATAACCAGAGACTCAAGGAATAGCAGAAGTCCTCTAGTTACATTGTGAGAAATAAGGTGGAAAAAAGAAAGTGGGCTAGTGGAAAATAAAGTGCCCTCCACAAGTGCAGAGGTCATTTCTGCCTGACCTCCCTAGTGAGTCTCTCCTAAGCAGGCATGTTTATAGAAACCCTGGCTGAGACACCAATACATTTCACGTTTGCCATGGCATCACTCCTTCTAAGGATTTATTTATTTATTCAAAAACAGCTGCTGAATACCTAATACATGCCTAGGCACTGTGGGTGTATCAGGAAAACAAACCAGACAAAGCCCTGCCCTCAAAGAGCTTGTATCTTAGCGGGAGGGCAGGGAGAGACAACAAGCAAAATAATAAGGGACGGGGGTAAGTTACGTGGAGGTAGAAGCTGTGAGGGAAAGCTAAGTGGTGAGGAGGGTTGGGGAGGCAGTGCCATTTTAAAGAAGGTGGTCAGAGAAGGCTCACTAGAAGGTGATATTTGAATAAAGAGTGAGTAAAGAGCGAGCAAGCCAGGCAAATGTCAACATGGATATCCTTTCTGGCAGAGGGGACAGTGTGTGTGAGGTCCTGCTGTAGGAGCCCGCCTGGCTTATTTGAGGAAGAGTGGGGGCTGGGGGAAGAAGAGAGGTATAAGAGCAGGGGAGCAGAGAGTGTGGCCATGGGAGAGTGAACACAGGGCAGACCAGCAGGGAATGAGGGCAGAACATCACGGCAGGGGCGGTTCACATGGGGCTAAGTCTCGGAGTCTGAGTGAGAGACTTTCGAGCAGGGCAATGGTATTATCCACCTTTCACTTTAGTAGGCTATTTCAGGGGTTGTTCCAGATACCGTAAAAGCCTTCAGCAGGCCATGAGATCTCTGTTGTAACTCCTTGATACTACTGTTGGAGCACAAGGTAACCCGACGAATATGGCTGTGTCCCTGTAAAAACCTTATTTACAAAAGCAGATGGCAGGCCAGGTTTGGCACAAGCCGATCCTTGGGCTCCTGCAGGAGTCCACTGGAGAGACAAAGGTGGCTCAGACCAGGGCTGTGGCAATGGAGGTGTTGAGGAAGATGGCCACTCTGTTTGGAAGGTAGAGCCCAGGGGATTTGCCTTGGGGCCAGTTGTTGGGTGTGGCCAGATGACTCCAGGGGTTTGGGCCTGAGCAACTAGAGAAACGTAGGTGCCACTACTACAGTGGGCTAACTGACAGGGAGGATTGGTAGGGGAAGAGGGGTGTGGGGGAGGGGTATCAGGAGTCCTTGGAACATGAAAATTGAAGATGCCTTTAGGATAAAGGAATTGAACTAGTTGTTCCCTAACAGTCCTTCCAGCTCTAATGTTCGATGATACCATGACTGTGAGGGAATTAACATCTACCCCAGTGGCTTCTGCTGTGAACCTGGTCTTCAGGGAGACCTTCCACGCTGCATTACTCCATCTTTCCCAAATGCAATTGGTGATTATGCTGGCTAGAGATCAGTTGCTGGAAGGACGAAACACTGAAAGGGAGGCAACTGGCAGCTGAAACCAGCAGGGAGACTTGGAAGAGCAGCTTAAATGGTGTATGTGCCCGAGGAGGCGTTAAAGGGCTGGAGGCAAATGCCTGTGAATCTTAGTTTCCTGGAGGTTATTCATAATGGAGGGTTGTCAGCCGACCAGGCTAAGAATGTTCAGCTCATTTTCAGGAAAAAAAGCAAAGGATCGTCTTCAACTTCACCTCCGCTGCTGTCTCAGAATGACTACACTTCAGACCTGCTCACCGCCCCCCTCCGTGTAGATAGCCCCAGCTGGTGGTGCAGGCCCGTTCTGGAGGGTCCCCCGGAGACCTGCAGGACACAGACAAGGTCTTTGTTATTGGCTTCTCCGGGCCATTTCCTCCCTCTTCTTTCTCATCTCTCCTCACCGAGAGATATGTCTTCTGTCTGCCCAAATTCTTTCTACCCAAGAAGTGGCTCTGTGCCAGTGGGGTTGTTTGCTGCGTGGAGAGCCGGCAAACCACTTTGGGAGTGAGCTGATAGTAATATATTTAGAATATGAGCATTTATCAGAAGCAGCAGATGGAGGCAGCAGAGTGGAGCTCCCAGAACTGAGGGCAGGGAGTGTTTCATTCAAGTGTAAAGCGCGTGCCTCCTAGACTCAGCTGGCACCAGCTTGTGAAACCAGAAAAGAGAAGGAGGAAAACAAAGAAAGGCCACCTTTGAGCTAGGTCTGAGAGGTTACAGCTTTCCCTGACCAAGAATCTTCAGGGCCTCAAAGTCTGCATTCAGTCTGGAATAGGAAAAAACCTTTGCAGTTGCTTTCCCTAACATTTGTGACTTCCCTAAAGCTGAGTAATTTTAATAAAAAAAATTCTGAAGCTCAGAATAAATGGAAAGAGAGACCATTCATTTATGTACGCATGGATTAATTCATTTTACAAACATTTGTTACATGCCTCAGACATGCCAGGAGTCGTGGAATATTCTGGGATGGAGAAGAACCAGGAAGATATATATGTTGTAATTCTTAACTATTAGAACTGTCAAAAGTATTTTAGTCTTAATTTTTTACCACCATTCCTACAACCAACCCTTAAAGATACAAATATATGCAAGACCTGTTCTATTAACTATTTGTACTGGAGAAGTATATTTTTTAGTGGTAAATTTCCTCAGGGCCTAAGTACCAAATTCAGCATGTTAGTGGAGAAAAAAATCACATTAATTCCAAATCGCCCGTTTGAGCAGAGTACCATGATGAAGTCAGCCCATTTGGAGAGGCCAATTTTAATGGGGGATGTCAGGTAGGCTGTATAAGGGCCCCAAGTCACCCAACAGGGGGCAGATAGGCGTACTCTTGAGAGTGAAACTTTGAGGAAATGCCAGTCTTCAGTTTTTGGTTTGTGGGGTTTTGTTTTGTTTCTTTTGAGAGATTTTGAGAAGCGTCATCAATGAATGAATCATACATTTCTTCATATTGCCTTTACACGAGAGTCCCAAAATGTGCATTGTTGCCCTATGATATATGGAAGATGTGGGTCCCAGATCACCTGGTAAGAATTAATCACCCCTTCCTTTGGCGCCACCAGGGAGACATAGTGTCGCATTTAAATATACCAAGTTCTGTACTTAGCTCTTTCTCATGACGCATTGTAGATTACTCAAAGGAACGTTCAGTTTAATGCCTGACATACAATTGGAACTGAATACATCGAATGAAAGAATAAAGACTATAGAAATAGTTGCAGTTATAAAGAAGAAAAAAGAAAGATTACCAAATGTCCATTTTTATCCTATTGTCTACAGGGTGAGATAGGTATATTAGAAAACATTCAGTTATTATGGATGGGAGTGTCTCGAATCTAGCTGCTCCCAGAGCCATTTTTTAATTTTGTTTTTTGTTATTTACTTAACAACTTTTACTGAGCATTTACTCAGTTTCAGATTGGGTGATTCCCTGGAGGACATAAAAGGTGATTAAGAGACAATTCTGCCCTACACACCTGCCCTCCTGCACTTCAAAGGACTGGACCAGAACTATGTTCAGGGGAGCCGAGAGAGCACTGTTGAAGGATAGAGCCAGGGTAATGGCAGTGATGGAGAGGAAGACTGAGTAAACTGAGGTTTGAAGGAAGGCTTGGAGTGGATCTGGCAGACCAGCAGCTCTCAGCAGGAGAGGTGTTGTACCCTCAGGAACTTCAGAAATCTCAGGGGTGGGGGTGGGGGATTACTGATGGTTACTGATAGGAGGAGGGCCTAGTGGACAGAGGCCAAAGATGCTCTATGTCCTGCTGTGCATGGGTTGGTCCTGTATGACAAAGAATTGGCCTGCATCCAACATCACATTTGAATGTCCCACCAGACGGTCATGTAGATGAAAATCTGGTTATAATTATCTGAGCCTAAAACCTAACTCTTGTCATGTGTGAACACAAAGTATGTTTTGCACGGTTTTAATAAAAACTGAATTTTCCAAAAACATGACTCCCTTATACGTCAAAGGAAGATTGGGCTCTTTGGAACTTTGCCAAGAGTTTGTTCGCCATCCTGAAAAGTCACATCACTGACTCTCTCATTGTTCATGGTATTTGTGATACCAACACAATACACCTGAATTGGTCTTCATTTATATGGGTCAGTCCCCAGTGATTCTAGGCAAACATTTCTTTACTTTGTTATGTCTTTGAGAATAATTGTGCCCCACCATTAACATACAAAACTATATGTTTTATTCCATGTTACTTGTCTTTTTTTTACATTATTGTTAAAGTATTATATTGGATTTTTTAAATTATTAGCATAGATACATTATCACAACATTTAAAAAGGGCAGGTTACTTTTTTCAATACATAAAATGGGGGCATTGGGTCTCTAAGCCTAAGAACCAGTGAGATGAACAAAGTAGGCAGAAAGAGGCTTCTATGCAGTACTCTAAAACTTTAGTGCAAGAGTCACCTGCTATCTTGTTAAAATGTGGATTCTGCATCAGTAGGTCTGGGTGAAGCCTGAGAACCTGCATGTCTAGCAAGCTCCCAGGTGATGCTGATGTTGTTGGTCCACGGACCACACTTTGAGTAACAAAGTTCTAAACAAAGGGATTTGTAGGTACAACAGTATGGAGCCTTGGAAGAGCTCTTCTGGGAAACAACCAGTAACTTGATATCGTCAAGCACAGAGTGCAAAGTGTCATGTGGTAGGAGATGAGGTTAGAGAGGAAGGCAGTCAGAGCAGTTAAGACCTTATCCATCCTGTTCATACTTCACTTTGTAGATGAAAGAGCACCTCGAAAGGAGTTTAAGTAGAGGTACAAAATGTTAGAGCTCTCTGGCACCATGTGGGATAGCGCTGCTGGCTGCAGGGAGTCTGTGAGGAGGCCTTTGCAATTATGCTGCCTGAACATAGAAATAAGGAGGACCTGAACTGAAGAAGCCATGGGAGAAGTGGAAGGAGGAAGACGGGCTTGCTCTTTGGAGTTAGGTCTACTGGGCCTTAGGAGCTGACTGAGTGTGGGTAGCGAAGGAGCAGGGGGATCAAGGAAGACTTGCAAGTTCCTGGCCTGAATGCTGGATATGGAATGCCATGGACCAGCACAGGGAGCAAAGGAGGCAGTGCAAGTGTAGGACCAAGGTTAAGGGAAATTGGCTTTTGGATAAATGAAATGAGGGTGCCTATCCTATTAAAAAACAGAAAGATGGCCAACTGGACTTTGACGTGAGGGCTTTTTTTAAGAGTGTATTTTGTTGTGGCTAAAAGAGAATCCTTGTGTACTGTTGGAGGGAATGTAAATTTGTGCAGCCACTGTGGAAAACAGTTTGGAGTTTCCACAAAAAATTGAAAATAGAACTACCATATGATCCAGCATCACACTTCTGAGTATAATCTCAAAGAAACTAAGATAAGGAGCTCAAAGAGATGTCAGCACCGTCATGCTCATTGCAGCATTATTCGCAATAGTCAAGGCATGATGCAAACTAAGTGTCCGTTGACGGATGACTACATTGTAAAAAATGTGGTATAAACAGACAATAGAATATTTTTCAGCCTTAAAAAGGAAGGAATGCTTTCATTGCGACAGCATGGATGAAACTGGAGGGCATTTTACTAAGCCAAGTAAGCCAGATATGGAAGACAAATAATCCATAATACCATTTATATGAGGAATCTGATAGAGTCAAACTCATAAAACAGAGAGCAGAATGGTAGTTGCCAGCTGGGGAGAGGCTGAAACAGAGAGGTAATATTAAGGGACATAAAGTTTTGGTTATGCAAGATGACTAAGTCCTGGAGACATACAGTACAGCCAAGGGCTTATTGGCAATGATACTGAATTGTACATTTAAAAATTTGCTGAAAGGGTAGCTCTTAACTGTTCTTATCACAAAGAAAGATAATAATAAGAGGGCAGGAGAAAACTTTTGGAGGTAATGGATATGTTTATGGCATAGATGGTTTCATGGATACATATACATATCTCCAAAGTCATCATGAAGTACACATTAATTATGGACACCTCTTTGTGTGTCCGTCACACCACAATAAAATGGTTTGGAAAACAGTGGATTGTATTTCACCCTAAGTTGGACAGCTATGCTCATTTGCCATACTCCAGTGGATTTCTGAGCGAGGTAGACAAGAAACATGGGCAGTATCTCTAAGCTCCATGGTTGTCCAAACCAAGATGAGAAGAAAGGGGGCAGTTTGAACATATTTATTTTATTATGGAAAGTGACTTAAATATTATAATCATCTGGGTGTCAGAGAGAAGTAGACACAGGTGGAATAAATTTCCTGCTTCCCAGGGTTAATATATCCCCTCCCCCCACAGTTCATATTTACTGGCATGGCAGTGAGTCTGAGGAGGTCCTGTGAGGTCGTGGGCCTGGCATCTTGTATTTAATTGTGTCAAACTCTGTAAACATTATGAACAGCTAGTCTTCATTGAGCACTGGGGGCCCATCCTTGAGTACAGTCTTCAATTTGTCTCATTCTGTTTTCACAGTAATCCTAGGAAGAAATTTTATAAATGGGAAAACTGAAGCATATAGAGGTCCAGTAATTTGCCCAAGGTCACCCAGAGAGAAGAAATGACAAATCTAGCCTTGATACCCCCATTTCTTTTCTCATTCATGCTATAGTTCATTTCCTTTAACCTCTCCCAGTCCCACTGAAGTAACAGCTGTCCCTCTACCACCCCATGCTGTACCACCCTTCCTGCACACACTGAGTAGTACCGCTTGGAACCTTCCTTTTGGATACTTAGCTGTCAAAGACTTCCCTGGTTTTCTGTCAAAATCCTACCCATTGTATCTGTGAAGACTCTTCGGAGCCTCCTGACTGGTTGACCCATACACACTTCCCCTCGTGCGTGTGTCATGTTGCACTACAATCATGTGTATATACATCCCTCCCTCTCTGCAGGCTGTGCACTCCTGAAGGACAGACCTGTATCTTAGCACTCTCCTCTCTGTGTGGTGCCCATTGCTGTCCAGGAAGGGCTTTTGAACTGAAGTGGTGTGTATAGTTATTAGTGGGTTCTTGGTAAATTTTATGGGATGGTTACAGTACCTGGGAAGTACAAACCAGTTTCTAAAGAAAGTAGACACTAGCAATGGGCAAAAAGGTGACTTGGAAAATCACAATCTCTTAACAGATTATTTATGTATAAAAGTTTTTATGAAAAGTGGGTTTCCCAATGGTCTTATTCCTCTCCTGTAATCTCTCACCATCAACGTTAGGTTTAATTATTTAGGGGTACCTGGCTGGTCCAGTCAGAAGAGTGTGCCACTCTTGATCTGGGGTCCCTGAATTTAAGCCCCATATTGGGTGTAGAGATTACTATAAAAATAAATAAATAAACTTCAAAAAGTTTAGGCTTAATTTGAATTTAGTTTATTGGGAGCCAATATTTAATATAAAATCTAATTTTTATTAGAGTTTTTAAATAAGTAATAGCATTTAGTATCTACCAATGGCACTTCATGTAAGAGCACTTTTTAACATAATTAATCTATAAATAAACTGTGGTGGAAAAATTACTCTACCTATAACTCTACACTTTCATCAGGTTTTAGGTCTATTCTTTATCCTTGATTTTCTTTGTCCTGCTCATATCCTCAGATTTTCTTCTTTTTCTTCCTGTTATTTCTTCAGTGAGGTTTCTGTGAAAGAAGGTGGACTTTCTTGAGGCCTACGGTAAAGCAAGGGAAATCATCATTGACTTCAGAAAAAGAGGCAAAATATGGTTACTTTTAATACACAGAAAGATATAAAAATATCTACAAATAAACATATTTGGGTTTGAATATGAAATTCCATTTCTGTGTAGCATGCATTTATTATAAATTAACCAATGTTTAAAACATCTAGAATGCTGTCTGTTCTAGCTTTTGTGATTAAGAAGGGGTTGTGGAGGGTATTATGCTAAATGAAATAAGTCAATCAGAAAAAGACAATTATCATATGGTTTCACTCATGTGGACTAAGGAATAACATAGAGGATCATAGGGGTTGGGAGGGAAAACTGAATGGGAAGCAAGCAGAGAGGGAGACAAACCATGAGAGACTCTTGACCCCCAGAAACAAACTGAGGGTTGTGAAGGGGGAGGTCGGTGGGGGAAGAGGTAACTTGGTGATGGGCATTAAGGAGGGCATGTGATGTGATGAACCCTGGGTCTTACATACAACTGATGAATCGTTGACCATTATATCAAAAAACTAATGATGTATGATATCATGGGCAATTGAATTTAAATAAAAAAATAAAGATTTTTTTTTTTTAAAGAAGCGATTCTGGAATGGGACACACACATATATGCATGCATGTACACACACTTATATCTCCCTGAAACTGCTGCATTAGTTAGACTCTCAGGGAACATTCAGATAACCTCAGCTAATATAAGTCTATGATAAGACCGTGTTTCTCAAACTGAGGTAGTCCTACCTCAGAAGATGATGTGAGTTATTGGCCAGGAGTTATGGGAAGGAACGAAGAAAATAAGAAGTGCTGTATCTCCCTAAGTTGTTAATTTAAACCAATGGGTTAAGCTTTATTTTGCTGTAGGAACTAGTACAGATCTCTAAAGGAGGAGAATGCAAATTTCTCATGAAATTTTAAAGATAAAAATACCATGGGACGGCAAAGGAATGTTGAACTGATGATAAACTGCTTGGGCTGGGTCCCAGACTGCTAGTAGTACATTCTTTTCTTTTCGGTTTCTTTGTTATATGGAAAAGTCAGAGAGGTATTGTGTAGGATTTACATAGAAATAAGAGCAATAGTAAGAGCTGCACAATGGTTGTTGTTCGAGATTGGAATGTTGTTCAAAGAACAGAGTTAGCTGAAAACATCCCAGACAGCTCTGGCAAATGAATGACCTTGACCTACCCCAACAACTGAATGCTTCCACTTCTGCTCTTAGGTATCACTCTGGCAAAGGGTCAGTATGTCTGTTTCGGCAGTTCCTACTCCCACCAGCCAACCGTGCTCCTCCTTCCTTGCCATATCTTTTGGTTTCTACTTCCTCATGGCTTTTGCCTACTGATAATTTAGGTCTATCTGGTGGTCTTTCATAGCCTATACGGCTTACATTCTGTGTATCGTTTGCCTCTGCTCCATCTTCCAAATGCCCAAACTGGTTTGTGTATTAAATATAAAACTCCCCCAGAGAGGGAATACAATCCCTTCAATTAATGACCATGGTCTCTATTTTGACATAGATTTTTGGGACAAGCTGCCTCCCAGAACACCAGCCAACCTCCGTGTTGTTTTCCCTGGAGTTCAGTTTCTACTTCTGGTGAGGCTGGCTGTTGTTGTGTCAGTGGAATGACACAGTATAAGGAGTGAAATTATGTCAGCCTAAGGATTCACCGTGGTTGGGTTTTCTCTGTGGGACTGTGGAACTGTGAGATGGCCGTTCTGACTCTTGCCTTTTCCAAACCAGTCCCTCTAAAAGATGTCAGAAACAGATTCCTTTGGAAGGATGAATAACTGATATAACCAGATAAAAGTCTGAAGGCTTTTCATGGCAACCAAAGTTCTTGGTAAACTTATATAGAAATTTAAAGAATGGAATCTTTGAAAGGGTCACCTGTGTAAGGCAAGTATCCTTTCTTATTTACTTTCCTTTAACTTAATTTTTTTTTTTTATTTCAGTTACAGAGGGTTGAGTTAAACATACTCCTTACTTCCTAGCCCACCCCCACCACTGGTCCATGCTAGACCTCCCTTGATTGATTTAGTAATTGGAATCCTCTCTTTTAACTTACTGTTGGAATTCATCTCTAAAAGGAACAGCCCATACCATATTTAGATTAATTTTTTCTTGCATTAAACTAAAAAGAACTTTCCTATAACTTTGTCCCAATGTTCTCAGGTCAGTCCTGGGGAACTGCACAGAATGATCAGTTCCTTCCTCAACAACTCAGTAGCTTTCCAGTCTCATAAAGTCAGCTCTCATGACTTGGGAATGTTCATTTTACTATGTGAAACATATCCTGTTCTTAATTCTTCATAGGACGTGGGTCAAAAACAATTTACTACCTTCCCTTTAGACTACCTTTTAGTTACCTTCCCTTGGACACACTGTAGTTTGACAATGTCTTTTTAAAAATTTAAATACTTTAAAAATAGATGTGCTCTACCAATGCAAAATATGATGGGTGCAACCTTGCTTCTCCATTCCTTAATTTCAGTTTCTATTAATGCACCCTAAAATTTGTACAAGTTTTTAAAAATAATATCACATTTTTGACTCTCATTGAACTTCAAATCTTTTTCAAGTGAATTGCTGTCAGTCCAGAGCTTTCCTACCTTGTATTTAAGTAGTTGATTCTTTGAACTTAGATGCACAACTTAACATTTAACCCTATTAAGTTGTATATTGTTAATTTCATCCCATCCTTCTCCTTTGTCAAGGTCTTTTTCAAGTTTGATTCTTTAATGTGGTTTATCAGATTTTCCCTCAACTATGTGTCATCTACAAATTAGATAGGCAAAATTTATATCGGAGTTCACCTAATTCGCTGATTAATGTTTAAGATTTCAGAACAGAGGGTAGAGAACTGTAGTGTGGTTCTCAAACTTTAGTGTACAAGAGAATTATCTGGGACATTTATGTAACATGCAGATTCCCAAGTCTCATTTCCAGAAATTTTGATTTAGTAAGTGTGGGATGAGACTCCAGGAATGTGCATTTCTAATGGGCACCCCATGTGCTCCTGATGAATTTGGTCCCAGGTCAACTTTAGAAGCATTTTTAGAAATGTCCTTTGAGTCTAAGTTGACAGTAATGTTTTCATTAATTTCAATAGGGTGGTTGTCTAGCCCAGTGCTGGACACATGATTGATACTAAATGAGTGAGGGAAGGGGTGAAGGAATGATGGATGGGAAGGAAAGCTCAGGTAACAACCCAGCTTACTTTTCTCCATTTTAATCACACAGCCAGTCTGATGGGCTTTTTTGAATACTTTGTTGTAATTAAATTATATCTTTTGATGTTCCCCACTGGGAAACGTGTATTATGCATGACCTATTCTTCATGAACATATGTTGTCTTCTAGTGATCATTGCTTTCCTTTCTGAGTGCACACAGATTATGGATTTCTCTCCAGAATTTCATTGAGAATTAAAGAGTGTTTTAAAACCCAGAGATCTCCCTCTATTTATTCCTGCTTGACCTATAAGAAACTAGGGCATAGTTTAGTGTCTGACTTATTTGCTCCCCTTCAGGACATGTAGATTGTCTTTTCTGTTTTAATGTGTTTGCAAATAAATAAGTACCCAAGGAATAGACATTTCAACAAGGAGAGATTTCTTCCTTTCCCCAGAACTTATATTTTTGAAAACTTCTAAAATCCACAGAAAGACTCAAAGAATAGTACAGCGTTCTTTATCCAGATCAACAATTGTTAGCATATTGGGTTTTTTGTAACAAGCTATAGCTGATAAGATTTTTTTCCCCCTGAACCAGTTGGTCACTATGATTTTTTAGTTTCTTAGCCTAGAACAAGTCTTCTATCCTGTATTTGACTTTCAGGGTGGCCATCTGAATTCTCCGAATATTCTTAATATTTTTGTGTGTTTGTTTACTATTTTGAGTTTTGGCTTCTAAATCACATAAAGTTTTACATATTCAAAAAATAAAATAAAGCGGATTGGAAAAGCAAACTTTAAAATTTGCTCCTGAAGGGAAGTTAGAGCACATCACGGTGTTCACCGCAAATATTAAGGAATCTGATCCTAAGTAAAAGTGAAAGAAACAGAAGCCTGCGTGGAAGCATCCTAGATGGCCATAAAATCTAAAGAAGGTTCAGCAAGGCTGTGGGGTAGGGGGGGTGTCTGCAGATGAGATCAGCTCTCAGATCCATCCCCAACCTCTGAGGAAGGGACATAGCATCCCTAGAGACATAAACACAGGGCTGGATTTCAGATCCCAGCACCTGGATCTGTGGGAGGACACCTGAGAGGAGACTCACAGCTGCCACATCACGGTCATGACCCCTTCTCCGGGAGGTCATCATCTGATTGATTGCAGGCTATCAGGGCCAAGGGCCCTCCCTCCGCAGGCCAGGGCAGATCCATGGCTGTCCCCACTGAGGCTCTCTCAAGACTTTGTCACAGCTCCTCCTCTTCCTCTGCTTAGTGCTTCCTCCTTCCTTCTGCTACACAGGTGCTGATTTTAGGAGCGCTCCCCAGTACACCAGCTGTGTGCCCATCGCCCAGTACTGCTCCAAGATCTTATTATCCATGAACATATGGAATCCTCACAGTGGGTGCTATTGGCGTCTGCATTTTGTACGTGAGGAAACTGAGGCACGGCGAGGGGCTACAGGACTGGCTAACGATACTCAGAGAGGCAAGGCTTGACACAGGCCTGTGACATCCCTGCCGCTTCCTGATAAGTCCCCGCAGCTCTCCTCCGTGACACAGAGACTGCCGTCAGCGTGCTCAGCAGTATTGTAGTTCTATTACATTTCCAAAATATTTTCCTAAGCGAAGATACAGAAGAACTTCCTGTAGAGTTAGCCCGGGAGAGGATTAGTCCTGACGGGGTAAGAAAGGCAGGTAAAAAAGCAGTTCCAGCCCGATTCTTTGCTCTTCCACAGAGCTTTAGCCTGAACCAGGAGTTGGCTTCACCCTCTAAGCTGATTCCCCAGAGCTCACTTTTCCGCCGGTGACGTGATACACCTGCCACTCCCGCTCTTGCAAAGGGAAAAGAATATGTACAGCACAGAACACGAAATGAGAGATGAAGAGGCTTCTCTTCCCTAAGACAAGAGGTAGTTCGTGTTTCCCGACCTATCTGAGTACACATTCAGAGCTTGCACAAGGTCGCTTAAACAGTCCGTTTAGCATTTATGTGATCTACTTTGCTTTCAACAAGCTCTTTAAGACGTGACTTACTTAAAAAGCTTCACGAATCTGCAAGGTCAAAATAGCCAGTTCTACTGAGAGACGGAAGAAATTTCGAGACCACTGTTGCAATTTACAGCTGGGAAATCTTTCCACTTCAGTGATTCTTTTAGGCCCAGTGGTGGAATGACCAATGGTCCCCGCTTTCCCTGTGGTTGAGAGGGTTCCCAGGATGTAGCCATTTCAGTGCTGAAACCGGGAGATCCCGTGCAATCTGGGAGACGTGAGCAACCCACAGGGCACCCTTTGTGACCCAGCACCACTGGGTTACAGGAAATGCCTGCCCCTCTATTGGAGATAATTTTTATTATCTCAAAAAATACTTACTTTTTTTTTTTATAAAATAAGAAAATTTAGAAATTTTGGAAGAAAATAAAGGAGAAACGAAAAGCCACACGTGAGGTCCTATTGCACAGGTCACTGTTTCAACATTTCAACATCTTTTGTGAAATTTTCTGGATTTCTGTGTGTATACATATATTTTACAAATCCCAAACTGTGCCATATCCTGATCCTGCCGTATCCTGATTTTAATTTAGTGTGAGCATTCTCTCATAACAATAAATACTTTCTGAAAACACCATTGCTAATCGTTGCCTATTTCCTTTGAGGAGACACTATACTTTATTTAACCATTCTCCTGTTGTACAGCATTTAGGCTAATGTTTGCCGTTAAAGATAATGTTGTGAACGTCTTTAGGTTTCTAATTATTTCTTTTGGACTTTTCTATTGAAAAGTTTCCAGGACCTCATTGGGTGAAAATTCCGGGCTTTGTTCGAGGTTCTGAATCCTATCTCCAAAATGCTTCTGGAAAAGGTTGTACGTCAACATTGTTCATGCCTGTTCACCTGAACTGTCAGCACTAAGTACTTTTTTTAATCTTCATTGTTCTAGGTTAAAAAAAAGTTACCCCAAATAATCTGTATCTCTTTGTTTACTAAGAAGTTCAAACCTCTTTTATGCAATTCTCTTTGGAACATTCCTATAAATTGTTTGTCCATATATTTCTCCAGACTTCATATTGTTTCAATGTCTTGCTTCTAGATTTATACAAGTTCTTTACAGACTAACTAAATGACTCTTTTTAATGTTATGCTTGTTTCAAATACTTCCCTTAGTATATCATTGGATAGATGTTTTTCAAATAGTGACGCTTAAAGGTTTTGGATGTTTCTGATTTTTAAGCAGTGTATTAAATTGCACACACACGTGAGCACACATACCCACGCACACAACCCTATGGGGAAGCCTAGACTTTCCTTTAAAAGTATTTTTTTCTTTTCACTCTTAACTCGTCAGACTTAACATTGTTTTCTAACATGAGGTATATGTGCTGCCGAAGCAAGCACTGTTTTTTAATATTTGAAGAGAATTTCTGTTACATGTATGTAATTTTGAAGAAAATGGTAAAAAGAAAAAAATGCTAGGAATCTACCACCCAACCTCACTAAAACATACCAACTACTTTGTGTTCCTCCCTGTAATGGCTAATTTTATGTCAACATGATTATACTATGGGATGCCCCAGATTAAACCTTATTCCTGGGTGGGTCTGTGAAGGTGTTTCTGGGTGAGATTAGTATTTGAATCAGTGAACTCAATAAAGTGGATTGCCCTCCCCAGTGTGGGCGGGCATATTCCAATCTGTTGAGGCCCCTAATAGAACAGAAAGGAGGAGAAAGGAAAAATTGGCCCATTTTGCTTCCTGCCTGCCTCCTGAGTTGGCATGTTGGTCTCCTGCCCTTCGCTGGGATTTGCACCGTTGTCTCCTCTGGTTCTCAGACCTTTGGAATAGAATTACAGCACTGGCTTTCCTGGGTTCCCAGCTTGCAGGTGATAGATCGTGGGACTTCCTAGCCTCCCTAATAACACAAGCTGATTCTTTATAATCAATCTCTTCCCCTACATATCCTACTGGTTTTGTTTCTCTGCAGAATCCTGACTAATACACTCCACAGTCTCAGATCTCTGCCTTTCCCAAGTTGTAGCTACCATCCTGCTTTTGCTTTTATCCTTCCCTTGTTACTTAAAAAACACTTTTATCTTGTATATGTTTGTACCTCTGAGCATATGTTTAGTTTTCATATTTTTGAGCTATATAAAAATAGATTAATCTTTTATCTCATCTTCTCAGTCTTGCTTTTTCTAAATTAAGTACTATATATAAGATTTATCCATATTTTATGTGAAGATATAATTCATTCATTGTCACACTGGATAATAATTTCTTTCATGAATATATATATGTATACACATGCACACATATATTATATATACATATGTACATAGACAGACATATGTACATGGGCATGAAATTGATAGGTTAAAGTGTATGTGCCCATTCAAATTTACAAGCTATTGCTAAATTGTTTTCCCGAGTGGTTGTACTAATTACATTCCCAGTTGCGGAGTATAAGACTCCTGTTGCCTGGCTTCCTTGCCCATCAGTACTTTTCAAGTCTTGAAATCTGGTAGCCATTTTTCATTTGGGAGATTTGCACTAACTCTTTAGGTTTATTTGGCCAAGATCTTAAAGACTGAAAAGGAGTGCTTAAAAACAAGTCAGACCTTTTCATTTGGGCTTCTGGTTTCTCCTTGAGGTCAGTCACCTTGCCGTGGTAGCTTTCCAGTAAAACACTTAACAAGCTGTTCCTAATGTGTCATGCTGGGCCAAATGTTCAGCCCTTCGAAGAAGAGGCCACATCAGCTAGGACAGGTGAACAGTCGACTGAGTTAGGAATTAGGAAGCTTGGGCTCTAACCTGGTTCTGCCCCTGCCGCTTTGCAGGGCGCGTGAATAAGTCACGTCACCTCTTGGCATCCCATCTGCTCACGGGGTATGATAGCACTGACCTTCCTCCCTGGCCTGCAGTGAGGACGGAATCCTGTTGTGGAGCACTTTGAAATCTTTGGATGAAAAGCATGACAGAAGTGCCAAGTGTGATTGTTACCAGTGCCAGCAACACTATAAGACAGCATAAAAATAGGAAGCAAAGAAAATTTCATTTTACAAAAGCTTCAATGAGAAAATTGGCTGGTCAGAGTGTCATTCCCTGTTTTTGGTTCACATAGATGTTGCTTTTATAAAATTAAAAAATATATATATACATTTTTGTCTTTGCCAGGCAGAAACCCTTTGATCGTCACTATCCCTGTGTCATTAGGTGAGTCACTGATGCAGGGGGGAGATAATACCTTAGGAGACCCTGTGAAATCAGTTCTTTGTAGTTATCTCCCAAATCTTACCTCTCAATACAAGGCACTGTTACAGATTGAGGCTTGGAGAGAGTCTAAACCTCAATATTGTTACAACGCAGGATCTAAGACACTTTCAGCTGCAGTGGAGATGCAGGTCTCTAGTCAGATGCTGTCAGATCCTCCAACCTGCTCTTAATATGAAAACATGAGCGACACAGCTTTAAAATCTGGAGGGCACCTTTGCAACCACCTTTGATATATTAGGAACCTCACAATAAGGTGAGTCATGTGGCTTTAATGTGAAGGTTCATTCTAAAAATGACTTAGCCATCGTTTTGGCGGCTCATACCCATCGAGGTATGAAGCTGTAAATGAGTTGTGATGACCCATAATCAGCTTTCCTGAGGAATTAAATGGGCTGCGGAGACAGTTCCAAGACACAGAAAAGGCATTTCAAACCCCGATCTTGCCCGCTGATATGACACTCAAAGAATTTAGAACGGGAATTTTTGATTCTTTTGCCACGCCTTTACCATCCCAGTGTTTTATATGGGGGTTTACCTAGTCAGTCCCCCACAGGCTGGTTTGTTTGCTGCATCCCACTGAGAAGCCCAGAAAGTGAAAGGTACGGAGGTGTAGCTTGGGTGTAAAGGGGGACATGGGTGATACAAGCCACCCACGGCAGCCATTCCCTGAAGTTATGAATCATATTGTACTTGAATCCTCATTTCCACCCAGGCACATAAAACTACTGAGCACTATTGAAATGTTCTGTTCAGAAGTTTCTCAGAGCGAGGGTCCTCATAGTGTTTTATGGAATAATTTGCATTCTAATTGGCATAATTAAATTATTGCCATAGAATTGGCATGGTGTGACTCTAGTAGGAATACTTTCCATTAGGAAATACTCCTTAGGGGCCCTTAGGGGGAAAAAAAAATCCACTGTAGTGCCCAGTCACAAGGCAATCTCTGTTTATTCTATTCAGTAACCCCATGAGAAGGGTCATTCACACTGGATTTTCAATTGCTTAACTGAAGAAATTAGTTGAAAAGTGGAAATCCAACCTGCTGATAGTTTCTTTATCTGCCCACACCTAATAATTGGTTTGCTGATTTTTTTTTCTTTAGATCGACAGATTATTTACGCTTCTATGAATTGCAGTGCGGCCAGAGTCTTTGTTTCTTTCTTTAAAATTATTTTTAGTTGGTGGTAAGAATTGTCCATAGTGAAGCTAAAATTCTGTTCTTAACTTCAAAATTCTCATTTACATAATACACATTTCAAACAACGACAGGATAGTGGATTATTATGCGGCCTTGAAATATCATGTTGATTAAGACAATGGAGCATCGTAGAGAAATGGTAGCATGTTAAGTGAAAAAGAATATGAAGTTGTGTCTGTACCATGATTTCAAGTACATAAATTATGTGTATATGAGCACAGGCTGAAAAAGGAATATGGAAAAAGGAAACAGATGGTTGGGTAAGGTGGTGGGATTATGGGAGCCGTCCCCTTTTTTTAGCTTTCCATTAACACCATGATAGTACTACTCATGTAAGAAGCATAGTTGCAAAAGCATTTAGTTAGGTGCAGAGGAAGATACACCATGAAACCAATAAATTGTAAACTGCAAGTCCCCTCACTTGAGGGGGGGTGGCATCCGTGAATGCCTAAATTGCTAAGAGCTCATGGAGGGTTCCAGGTGGGGAGAGAGGACTGCGTTACAATCAGAAACATTTCTATGTCAGCATTTCTGGTAAATTGCTTGAAGAGATCGCAGAAGAAAGGGACCTAATTCTCCAGCGCTCCTGTAATCTGTCTTGATCTATTTTCTCATTCTAAGTAAATATTCACTTTCATGCCTAATTTTGTATTTATATATATGCATTCTTTAAAAAAGCGGGCAGTTGGGGGGGGGGTTCCCGTAATTGTCTAAGGTTCAGGCCTCACAAAACCTGCAGGTGCCTTTGATTAGGTGGGTCATCAGAACCCCAACTGGGTCCTGGGAAGTACGAAGTCTACCCCAGGGCCCCATCCCCGACTTCTCTGAAGAACCACTGTGCATCCGTTGGAAACACTGCTGTTGGGCTCAGAGCTTGGTACATCAGCACACTCCTGATTTCTCTGCTGGCTCCTTCTAAGCTGGTCTCTGTTCTTAATCATGGGAAAAGCAGCTTGCAGTACCAATTCAAAATTGCAGGGTAGGAAGGGGCTTACCTGACAGTCATGTCCAGCCATTCCTCGGACACCTGGTTCTTCTCTTCAAGGCCTCTGAGCCAAAATGTTAATTTGTATTTGGAGAAGAGCTACCCAAGTGTCACATGTTTTATATGACAACCCCATTATTAGGCCCATTTTGGAGCTAAGGAAACCAAAGTTCAGAGCCTGTCAAGGAGCAGCCCTGACATCCAAGCCTTGGTGTTTGACTTTAAAGCTTGGTTTCTCCCTTCACTGTACAGTACAATTATATAGTATCTCCCTCTGACCCAAGCAAAATGTGGAATTAATTTGTCCCTAGAGAACAACTCCCAAGGCTTCTCAGACAAGGAAGGAAAACAAACAAAAAAGCAAATACACTCCCAGCTAAGAGAGGAAATCCCCAGGAACTACTACTTGTCCATTTATTTGACATTGTAAGCAGAAATCCTGGTGAGAAACTATCAAGAACTTGAGCCAAGAGTGAACCCTGGAAGTGCAAGGTGACACTGAGAAAGAGACTAGAACAGTGGGCTTCAGGCCCCTCCCAGCAAAGCAAAAGCAGCTGTTTCCCAGGGCCTCTGGAAAGCAGCCTTCTCCATCACAGCAGCAGTGGGAAAGGGGAGGCTGGGACCCTGCCACACACCTTCCCACCTGGGCGTTGCTGGAACCTGGTGTCCTAATCATATTTCCCCGTCACCTCTCAGCACTGATTTACTTTCTCCTCCCATTCTACATGCTGCAGCACTAATTGCCTGCCTAATTGCCAAAACTAATTGCTGTGACATTCATTGTTCATCTGCTCTCTTTTCTGGCTTGGGCTCCGGCAGGTGGCTCGTACGAAGGCGAGGATGGCGTTATTCCTGGCTTGCTCCAGGGAGAGTGATGTCCCCAGCAGTTGCTTTTCTCTTGAAGGTGGACCAAGGAACTAGCTTTCACACCGCAAAGGGAATAATGACTCTGGACAGAGGTTTGCATTCTTCTGACTTGAGATGGGGTTGCTTTGACTGGTTTGGAGTCTGGGAAGCTGGACTTCTCAGAATGTCTTTCTCTCTCCCATTTAGAGGTTAGAATTCGGTTTGCCGATTAAAAGAGATGAGCCTGCTTCTTGAGCCCATCAGTGGAGGAGGTGGGTCTGGTGTTCTGATTTCCCACCTCCTAGCCCTAGATTTCTAGCGTGTCACACTGCAACTATTGCAGTGGCACTAATTCCTCTTTTATATTTTCTTGTAAATTTTTATTAAGACTCTATGAAGTAGTGTTTCCTTATTAGTAGCTAGGATAATAATCATCAGTATTTATTGGGTTGTTAGAAACACCCAGCGCTGTCCATGCTTTCTCTCCTTTAATCGTCAAAAACGGCAGCAAAAGCAGCTGCTGTCAGTGTCCTTTTTATATATGGGGAAGCCCCGGTTTGACGCCAGAGCCCATCCTCTGGCGACCACAGGTCACATGCACGATCCTGCTGACGGCTTCTGGATTCTGATACATAGAGGAGTTTTTGAAGGCAAATCAAAGGTTGGCGTTGGAGCCACTTGAAACTAGTCAAGCAAACTATGCAAATTCTCATGTAAATTCATGTTGCTGAGCCAGGAGTCGTGACATTCTGTTTTCTCCGTACCGCGGGGATAAACACAGATGGACTGCGATACTACTCTGGGGTGAGGCTGGGCATCGCAGCAGGAATTACCGGGGCTTCACTGAGCAGCGGCAAAGACCGCACCTCGGGAGGGAGGCCCGCAGTTTAGTTCTAGATCTGCCGCTAGGCCACTAGCCAGCTGTATGGTCCTGGGATGACCGGGTTGTCTTGGTTTCTTCTTCTATGAAGGGATTAGGCTCCGTGGCCCCGAGGACCACTGCCATTCTGTGCCTTTCTGATGGTACGCCCAAGGTGAAGCGCATAACGGCAGAGGCTTGCCATGAACTTCAAGACAGCTCTGCAGTAGCTGTAAATAAAAGTCTTATTGTTTGGTTCTTGATCTTTTCCCCTTCAGTGATAGGAATAAAAGCAACGGCACTATTGTGTGAAATAAGAGTTTTCTCATTCAGAAGAAAGCTATGACACATACAATAGCAAACCATTTGAAAGCTGAAAAAAATAATTGTATAATTTACTGACTAGGATAGGAAAGTGATTTAGGAGACCAGAGAAGGACTAGGGGTTAAAAAATGATTTAAAAAAAAAAAAAAAAGGTTTGGAACTTTATTGCTAAAAAAGGGAACATTGTAAGGTGATTTAATACACAGAAAGAAATAATTATTTCTAACTATTTTAAGGAGGAAGGCCTAGGCACAATTAGAAGAAAACCAGGAACAAAAGAGAAAATTATAATTTCATCTGAGGGAGAAAAAGTCATTTTCATGAAAAACAGAGGTTTTGAAATAAGGACGTCTGTCATCGGTTGCCTTTTCAGTTCTTCTGGGTAATTTTACGACGCCCTTATGACCTTACAACTTCTAAAAGCATGTTTGAGGGAAAAGTGGTAAGGCATGAATTTAAAAAAATTAATTTCTTTCTTTTAATTTAATATAATTTTAATTCCAGGACAGGTAACCTCCAATCTTATGTTAATTTCAGGTTAAAAAAATTAATTTCTGTGGTATGGATTTTATAGTAGAACCCCCCTTAGCAGGTAGTAAGGGAGAGAGACTTCTGGAGAAGAAGGCGGGACTTGAGGCCCCAGTCTGTTCCTTCCTGCTGTGTGACCCTGGGCAAGTCCCATCCCCTTTCAGAGCCTCACTATCCTCCCATCTGCACAAACTCGGCTTGAACGCCTCTGAGGCCCTGTTCTACACGTTCCATTCCTTATTGTAAAGTAGTGTCAAAACAAAACCAAACCCCAAAAAACCCCAAAAAACAAACAACTCGACATTTTATAGTCACTGATCTATAGGCTACTAGACATTAGGATTAAAGCCAGAAAAATCTATTTTTTAAAATTATGAGTATTGGTTAGAGTGAAATGTTCATATTCCAGGAAGTTCTGTTGCTTGAATGCTTCTAGAGTCATCCTGGCGCTAAAAAGGAGGTGGAGGCGGCCTCTTCTTCCTCCTCTGCTTCCTTCTTTGTTCATGGGAGTGTACAAATGTTTGTGGGAAACTGTAGTAGTAAACCGTCACTTGAGCTGCTCTGGGTTGGGGTACGCTGTGTCCGACAGGCCACCGGAAGCCGCAGCTGCAGGCTGGGAGGGACCCGTGACTCACTGCTTTGTGCTGGGGGGCAGAGCCCCCTCTCAAAGGGAAACACCTGTCACAAAATGTCCACTGAAGCTGGAGAAAGTAAAGGTGAGGGGCTCTGGGCTGTCCCAGCACCAGTCTCCACCATCATTCCAGGGCAGAGTGCACCTGTGGGACCACAGTGCCGTGAAGGAAACCACGAAAGTCGCAATTGTGAACATGGGGCCCCAAAGATAATGAGCCTTGAAATAGTTCTGAGACCAGAGCCAGAGGCGTAGGGACAGAGGAGGCAGTCAAAGAGTGGGACTGGGGCGATAGAAGGGGCTGGACACGGTGGTCTAGAGCCTTGTCTCATTCCAGATATGGGACCTGAGGATCTGCATGTGTGTATGGTAGGGGTTGGGGGTGGGACTAGAAGGGGAAGCTTTGGAAAAGGGACGGAAAAGAGAAGGTTTGAGTCATGACAGGACAATAGACATTTTTCAGACTGCAGGCTGTGGCTTAGAGGTTTGTTGTAAAATCAGTTTAGTCGTGTAGGTTTTCTTAACTTGGAGTCCTTGGACATGGCTGTCCCTACCCCCAGAGGCTCAAGGATGGGACTGTATTGCAAAATAATTGATTTCCTTTGTAATCCTATGGGTTTTGTTTTATGCATTTAAAAACATTAGTCCAAGAAGGTATCCTGTACCACACTGAGTAGAAATGGCACCAAAAAATAAAAAATCTGAGGGTTAAGGCCAGCATTTAAAAAAAGCTATCGTGGTAGACTAAAGAGAAACAGAACAATTTAAGTTCCACATGTAATAGGGATAAATATTGTTTTATGACAATTTTGTTGCAGAATACTTAAATACATATGTGTACAAATATACATATATGTATGAATGTGTGTGTTTATACATGTATATATGTTTATTTCCAACAGTATTTCATGGTAAGACATTTTGACAGCTACTGATTGATAGGTTTCTAGACATTAAGATAAAAACTAAAAAATCCATTTTAAAAATTATGGGTGTAGGAGAGCCTGGGTGGCTCAGTCTTTAAGTGTCTGCCTTCAGCTCAGGTCATGATCCCCGGGTCCTGAGATCGAGCCCCACATCAGACTCCCTGCTCAGCAGGGAGCCTGCTTCTCCCTCTCCTTTTGCTCCCCCTGCTTGTGCTCTCTTGCTCTGTCAAATAAATAAACAAAATCTTCAAAAAAAATTTTTTTAATAAAAATTATGGGTGTAGAATGTCGTGACATACTCATGTTTTGGACCAGAAGGTTCTGCTTTTATGCAGATGTCTGACATTGTACACTCAGCATGGCGACATTCCAGCCAGCCTCTCTCTGGATGGTGACCAGCTGGCTTTGACCACAGCCCATAATGGATGGCCACATCCCTCTTTGCCTTGTTGAGCCCTGAGTTAATTTGAAGTGAACAGACCTTGCAGAGACACATGTTGATTCTTGTGGCTACAAGGCTCCAGGAAACGTTAGAAGCAGAAGTCTTATTTCCTGAGAGGTGTACCTTCCTGTTTTTCTCCCGGGAGGTTTGCTCTCTCAGCAAAGGACAAGGCCATTGTAAGACACAGAGAGGGCCTCTCCCACTGAGGGCGACAGCAAAGGGGAAATCCGCAAGCGAAGGAAAGAGAAAGAGGAGCAGAGAGGTGAGATGTAGCAAATACTCAGGCAAAGGGGGTGAGGGCCATTAAAAAAAAGAGAAAGGCAAAGAGAAAAATAGCAAGTGTGTAAGGCAAGTAGCTGGGCCAGCTGAGCCGTGGGTGTGGTAAGAAGCTATTGCTAGCCCGTTAGCCTCCTGCAGGATTCACAGCATCAAGGACGGTGGGACTAAAAGAAAGAAAGGCAATTCAGCGGGAAACATCAACAGAGACAAATCCTGGGACAAGACCAAACCGCAATTAGACTTGAACCGACACAGAGATATGGCTTCCCCTCTTAGTGAACTGTTGCTCACTTCTTAATATTTTAAAAATGAAACTCGTATGTACTTGGTTTGTTTAAAAAACGTAAGCTTTGCTAGAGCCAGGGCTTTGTCCAAATCATTTCCTAGGTCAGCACTAGCATCATGGTTGAGGGCACAATAAAGATTTGTAAAGAAATGGTAATTGATCAGCTGGTAACTGGTATTTGAGAGTACTTGGAATAATAATAGTGATAACTAAAACATATGCCCTGCTTAATGGTTTAGAAATCAATTTCATGGCCATCATGTCACTTAGTCGTCACACAGTCCCATCAAGTATCACCATTAGCATCCTTATTTTAAAGATGAGGACGCTAATTAATTAATTAATTTAGATTTTGTTTGTTTGAGAGAGAGAGAGAGCGCGCGCGCGCGCGCGCGCGTGCGCGCGCGCGCGCACCAGCTGGGGGAGGGGCAGGGGGAGTGGGGGAGCAAGGAGCACGAAGCCTGCCACAGGGCTCCATCTCACACCCTGAGACCATGACCTGGGCCCAAACCAGTACAACGCTCAACCAGCTGAGCCACCCAAGGCACCCTGATGAGGGCACTAACTACTTCACGCCACTCAGGTATAAGTGTCTGGAATTTTAATCCAGCCTCTCTAATGGCAAAACCAATAGAGCACATTGACTCTTCTGGAATGCTGTATATTTAATGTAGATGCCTTGTAAATCT
The DNA here is from genome assembly GCF_010015895.1 of Lontra canadensis. Classification (NCBI taxonomy): domain Eukaryota; kingdom Metazoa; phylum Chordata; class Mammalia; order Carnivora; family Mustelidae; genus Lontra; species Lontra canadensis. The sequence goes on from NW_022631000.1 coordinate 8,867,349, forward strand.
AAGATTCTATATCCATAGTCGGTATGTGTATTAAGTTGGGTCCTTCAGGAAACAGACACTGATGGAATTGGGAGTGTGTGAGGTGGAGGGAGTACCACTTGTGAAAGATAAAGGGGGAGGGAGCAGAGAAGGGCAAGGATGTTGGAATGGCACTTGTGAAAGGAGAGGCAGAAGGAAGCAGAATCAAGGTGGGAGTGCCTCAGACTATGGTGCACACCTCACAGAAGACTTAGCCAATACTGCGGGAGTTCCAGAACAAAGATTGCCTGGATTGGGTATAAACGGCCAGGCTGCGACCTCCCTGTCACCGCCATGCTCCATATCTGGGTCTGCCTAGGAAGCACGTGGCCTTGGCTTGAAAATGGAGGTGAGTTTTGCAGGAACTGTAGCTGGATGTTGTAGGCTAACAGCAATTCTTGCAGCTGAAAGGCAGGCTTTTTTTGGAAGGGAGAGGCAAATGGTGGGCCCCCTGGCCAGTGCAACATATATTGAAGTTTTCTTAAGCTGGAATTTCTCTACAATTCCAACTTAAGTTTCCTAGCTGGGTATTGTTTTATTTATGATACCCTCACTTTCTAACTTTCTCGTTTACCCTCACTTGGTAAACGAGAACCCACGTAAGGACCAAACATGCCAGTTTGAAAGACTGAATTCCTATCTACAGGATTAAGAGAAGACAGGGGATTATAGTAAGTTGAGCAATTAAAATCTGATACACTGGAGCAGGTCAACTATTTGAAACTATAGGTGCTACCAGTCCATTTCTCACATTCATAGCAGATTTGGCCGATTGATCACAACAGTCTTCCTCATGAGTTGTGTTGTCTGCCTCAAAATTATTCTCAGCATAGTGATCCAGACAGCCACTACCAATCTATCAGTGTTGGCGCCTGAGATGAAACCAATTTATCATCCCAGCCCTGGGTGATAGGGGCATATATAGGTCTTTGAGCAGGTGTGTGTGTGCACCGATGTGTGTGTGAGTGCTAGCGAGAGAATGGAGTTAAGGTAGACATAATGAACGCTTGGACTTGTTTATCCGTTAGGGAGTTAGGTTTCAAATTTTTTATTTATAAGTCTGTTTCAACTCAAAACACTCCCCTCACCCAAAAGCAATGCTATAAATAAGAATTATACACGAAAGTCGGTGCCTAAATTCCTACTTACTTGTACATAAGCATTGGTGAAAATGCTTTTGGATCCTAACACAAAGTAACAACCATTGGCCTTAATAAATAGTGGGGGTTTTTTCTCCCATAATAAGAAATTCATAGGTAGACAACTGCCTGCCTAGGTTCAGGGTTTTAACAATGTGTTCCCATAATCCTGTTGCTGTTTTCCTCATGGTTGCAGGATGGCTCTTGTTGTTACAAGCATTGTCATCTGTGTCAGGAGAATGTGGGGGTGGGGTACCTGCCATTCATCAGGAAAGAAAAGCTGTCTAAGTCACCTCCCCCAGAAGACTTCCATTTACATCTCCTGGGCAGACAGGATGGTGTGACTCTCTGGTTTTAAGAAAAATGAAGACAGCACATACTCCATTTTCCAGCTTCTATGGTGGGAGGCAGCAAGGGAAAAAGAATTGGGAGAAGCTCTTGAATAGGTAACCAGTAGTCAATAGTAATCATGTTTTAGAGGGTAAAGCAACTCTTAGATGTTTTTGAGCAAAGGTGGAAAATATTCTGTGTTCATTCTTCTACTTATTCTTACATTCCAATAAAAAAATAACTTGGTAAAAGGAATAAAGTGTCTCTTTGTAAGTACTTTCATTGGGTAAGGATGGATTCTACATATATGAGCTTTAGCAAAATAAATTCTTATTTTGAGCTTCCATGGACCTATGTCTTAAAATCTGGTCATTGGGTAATTTTGAACCAAGATACTGTTAATACATTACTATTCACAATAGGATTAGTCCAACAACTCACTGCAAACTAAAATGAGGATTCTAAAATTAAATGAACAATAGATGATACTAAAAGGTGAGAATGTCAGAAGATGAAATCTCCAGGCTACTGGTAATAACAACACTCAAAATGTACAGCATAGGGGAGCCTGGGTGGCTCAGTGGGTTAAAGCCTCTGCCTTTGGCTCAGGTCATGATACCAGGGTCCTGGGACCGAGCCACACTTCGGGCTCTCTGCTCAGCAGGGAGCCTGCTTCCCCCACCCTCTCTGCCTGCCTCTCCATCTACTTGTGATCTCTCTCTCTGTCAAATAAATGAATAAAATCTTTAAAAAAATGTACAGCATGTTTAGTAAATATTTCAGAAGTTCCAAACTATTTCTGTGTCTTTAAGTAGGTCATATGCCAAAGTTGACAATCTTTTCGTGCTATTCAAGCTTTTTAGTAGAATATAGAATTAAGTCCTTGGTAAACTCTACTAATGTGTTAATTTTAGATCATGATACCATATTATAGCGATCCTTAGTAACATACTTGGTGGGTTACTAGAAAGTTTGTCTCATCACCTGTGAAAAAGACAATCTAGGGCATTACATGCCATTTGCTTCAAAGAACTAAAGGAGGGAAATTTGGGGCATCAGTCTTTGGTCCATCTATGGGATAGAATGTTCAACTTTATTTTAAAGAATCATGATGGTGTAGAAGAGAGTTCTGGTTTGAAGTCAATAGCTGAATTTGAATTTTCATTCTACCTCTGACTGCACAGGGCAAGTCTGTGAACTTCTCCAAAGCTCACTTTCCTTATCAGTAGACTAGAAATACTAATACAGAACCTCCTCTACTTACAATCAAGTTGTAAGTGAATCTATTTGTTCAAAAGTCTAAAGTGACTAAGCTTGCAGTCCCAAATGCATTTCCAAGAATAGGAGCATGAATCAGTTTCTCAAAGCTTTTAATTAAGGCTGTTCTTGTTCATACATCTCCTATGCCATGTAGACCTAGCTAAGAGAATAACGCTTGACACACACAAGGCTTTGAGTGAGTGAATGATATCTTTTTTCCAAATCATCCTTGTTTATATCTCCTGGAAGTCTACGGAGGAAGACAACTGTCCTCCTTAGGGATTTCCTACTGTCCCAGGTTGTCCTCCTCCCTGTCCCGTGGTTGTAGCAGCCACGGTTTTTGTTCTCACCACCTCACCACTCATGTGGGTGGAAATCACATTGGAAGAGGCTAGAGACAAGAGTTTTAGCAGCAGGGCCCCATCTCCCAATCCTCAAACCTCTCCGGTGCTTAGCCCTTTCTGGAATTAACATGAGACTCCAACAGTGTCCCTTTCTCATTCTCTTGTTGGTGTTGTCCATTGGCACAGGGACGGCACTCTTGTACATTGCGTGATTTGTTCTTTGTCCTTCAGAATCATTTCTACTCTTGAATAATTCATTCTGTATTCACATGAAACATTCTTCCTTTTCTGACGACTTTTAATTTTTAAAACTCTCTTCTGTTTCCATGGTAATTGTATATCTCGACAGGGCTTTTAACACTATCACTGCTCTTGGACTTATGAGACCCGATGTGGTTAATGATGTTTGGGAAAATGTCTCAAAATAAACACAAACACAGCAAAATGCACGGATGGCAAAAAGTGCAGTTTCATAATCCAAAAGGCAACAGCACACGGTCCAGCATTATCGGCAGCTACCAGGTAGTGTGTTCTCACAGGAGAGCTTTGTTTTTACCTGTGACCATCCATAGGGTGAAAAGTCTGTAAGCAGAACGCACCGAAAATTAACCTACTTTCCTCATGGGTTTGTTGTTGGGATAAACTAAAAGGGAAAGTGTAAAATATTTTTCAGAGCTTTGTTATCATTTGCATGAAGCTTGCCTCATTTCCATACTTCCATGTTGGAACACCAGGGACAAATCTTTGTCCCACAGCAAAAGAGGGAACTCTAACTTTAATCTCTCTTCTAGCCAAACATATGAACATTGCATGCACACATGTGCCCACCTACACACAGGCATATACGTGTGAGCGCGTGCGCGCGCACACACACACACACACGCGCACACCCACACCCACACCACTATCAGGAGGAGAGATAGGGATCTCGGCTCACAGAGATCACATCTCTCCCGGTAGGAAAAGGGGTAGAGTCAAAATTCGTAGGTGCTGATCACTTCATTTGCACAAGACAAACTTCCTGTTGTTTGCTTAATAAAAGGAAATAAATCATTGGAAAGATGTTTTGAATTAGACTAAAAAGACACAGGTTGAGATTAGGGTTAGAGATTTTATTATATCCCGGAGTGCCTGTATAAATTATGTTGCAGTGATGTTTAATTGAAAGCTTTTCTAGATAATAAGTAGGAGATTCATTTACGGGCACTTCTAAAATGCTATTGGAATGAGAAAATGTAGATGCCAGCACATGTTCACGTAATCAAATAATAAACGACCAATTTTTATGTTGAGTTTTAGGATCACACAGTTATAAACAATTTACATAGAAGGAGAGGTCACTGAGATAGCCTTTTGGGAAAAGAAGATGGATTTTTCCAACCAATCTTGCCTTGGCGCACAACCACCTTAGACATATTGTCAGAGTTTATGAAGATATTTTTCCTCTCACACTTCACTTTCACCATCTAGAAGCCAAGTTGAGGCATTTTCCTTGGTGAGTGGGACTTATAAGGACTAGTTCAAAAATGGAGTAGGCTTTTAGCAAAACTTTAATGTAGGGGAAATTATTGCTTTAGCCTGAAACTTGTTTCAGTGTCTTGAGTCTAAGCCCTATCCTCACCCTCAGGCACTCAACTCTCTGCAGACACAAAATTCCTCACAGAAGCAGTGCCCTGAGGAAAAAAAAATTTAAACTGTTAAATTTTAGATGGCTGTAAAAGGGAAGTTAAGCCCAGGGCTTCAGTTTGTGGATATTAATCTCTGCTAATATCCACAGATTTTTTTTTTTTTTAATCTAAAAGTGTTTTTCTTCTGAGTAAGTGGTTTGCATTTTAACAAGGGTAAATAAATGCCTAGTTCAAAGGAATGACACCATGCGATTTTTAAATACCACCTCCTCCAGGAAGTATATCCAGGTTTTCTCTATCCCCACAGGCTAGACGGTCCCAGTAAGACTCCTAAGCAAAGTGTACTTCTCCTGTCATGGCACTTAGTACCTATTATTATAATCATTTGTTTAATTGTCCCTCTTCCAGTTCAACAGTGAGCTCTATGAGTGTACAGCCCGATTTATATATACATGTATGTATAGGTATATTCATATATGTATATGGTATATGTATACCATTCCATGAATTCCCACCACATGGCTCTGTGATCAAACCCGGACCTCAGGGTACCTGGTTGGCTCAGTTGGAAGGGCATGCAACTTGATCTGGGGGAATGAGTTCGAGCCCCATACTGAGTATAGAGATCACTTAAATAAATATATAAACTTTTCAAAAAATACTTGAAGGACCTTAGTAAATACTTGTTTATTGAAGAATGAATGAACAATGCTAAGAATCTCAGAAGCTCTAGAAAAGTGATAGGGTGAGGGAAGAAGAATGTGGTATTTTGGAGGTCAGGTGGCTTTCATTAATGCCTCCTATGTAGAGATTTTATAAGACTAGATGGCCCTGCTGACAGACCTCTGAAAATGCCACCTGAAGATAAAAGATACAGATTTCAATATCATTCAAGTACTTTTAGAAACCCACTCAGCATTGACTGTATAGCCTTGATCTTCTGGGGTCGCAGGTACCTTTAGTATACAGAAATTACACAGAAAGTGTCATGGCATCCTTGTTCTACTCAAAGAGGGAATCCATTGATTTGGAACCTGTATTGAAATTACTCCTTCTACCAACAAAAACAGAGAATGAGAAGAAAACAAAAGTAAAATCTCCCCATCTTCACAGTATGACATAGAATAGTCACATAAAAAGAGAAAGAAGGCTTCAGGGAAACACAAATGAAAAGAGAATTATTTCAGTGACATTCTAAGTATGTAAATTGTGGCTAGCATTTCGACTCAATTACTAGAGGGTACAAAGCCCCCCCCCAGCAACACAGTGATAAGAGCTCTTCTAAAAGTCAAGTGAACTTGAAACAAGTAAATGAGGAAACACTGAGAATAGGGGGCAACTAGAAAAATGCTACCTCTCAAAGCATGTGGGAAAGCTCAGCTGAATTAATACGAGGAGGAAAGGAAAATTTATTCCAGACCAGAGACTACTCTATAAATCCTGTGTGAATCTTTATTTCTTAGTGAGGAGGAAGTGTAACTTTCAGGGAGGGACTTCAAAGTTCTTTCGGCTGATCTAAGAATTTAAGGAGCATGAAACACATGAACAGGAGAAAATCAAGTTTAATTACATAGGGACAGGGGCTCCTACAGAATAGGCGGCCCACCACAGTTTAGCAGTTTAGGTTTATATGACATTCAAAGCTAGGAAAGAGAGAATAAAGGTCTGAAACTTCAAAGGGAAGAAAGACCATTCACAGGAAAATGGAAAAGAGTAAAAAATTGTTAAACAAATGTTTGCTGGGCCCCACAGAAACAATGGGACACAGAGAGGAATTATAGTAGACTTTGCTAAGATCCTCCCTGTCCACCACCCCTAGTTCCTATCACAATGTAGGAATCTCTGGCATTATCTCCCTTCCTGGAGCAGGTCCTCTATCGAAATTCTTTCAGGCACTTAGGGCAGTGGCAAAAAAGAAAAACTTCTTGAGCCTGTTTCTTAAAAATAATCAGCCTAAAATAATCTACAGGCTAAAGAGACATATTTTGGGTGGCAACTGTTACCCCCACTACAGTCCTACCTTTAAAATGGGAAGTTTTGAAGTCTAGAAGTTGAGTTGGTAGATTGCTTCCTCTCCCTGAACCAGTCTCGCAGTCCTGATAGTAGGTTAGTTCCTGAAATTCATCTCAGGAGGCAGCAATGGAGGTGTGCTCCCAAAGTTAGGCCTGTGGCTCAAGTAATCAGGTATTAAATAAGAGGTATTTTTACGGAAATTTTTTAAACAAAAGAAAAAAATAGTTAATGATTGTGATGTAGGAACGGACGTTAGGGTTCAAAGCCAAAGGCTAAGAAAGAATTCTTGAGACATCTTTGGTGTAAAATGGTGATTTTATTAAGGCATGGGAACAGGACCCGTGGGCAGAAGGAGCTGCACCGGGGTCATGAGTGGCCCATTTTTCACCTTCAAATTGGGAAGGGGTTAGGGTTATTGTAAGTCTCTAAGGAATTTTGGAAACAAGGTTTCCAGAACCTTGAGGGGGCTAACTGTAGTCAGGAAAAGTCATTTATTACTGCTAACAGTCATGAAGACTCTTCAGATATATATCAGTGGGCCATATGCTTGGGGATGATTGCCAACACATATCTTGGGGGGGTGGTTTGAGATAAAGGATTTCAAAGGAATTTTTATACATAAAAGTAGACCTACAGGGTTGGGCGTGGGGGAACTCAGGCTAGGATTGCCTTTTGCCCTTAGCAAAGTGTTAACATCCAGCCAGTTGAGTCCCTAGAGGACTGTCGCTGTCTGTTTCAGGGACTTGTCAGAGGGCTGTAGGTAGTAAGGAAATTTAATAATTTTTCTTCTGTCTTTGTTTCCCTCATCAGTTGCAGCAATTTATGAACCCAGTTTCTGAGCTCTGGAGACAGCCAGTTAAGAAGATTTTTAGATGGCATGAGGGCAGGCAGTAGCAATTTTATAGATTTTCCTGGTTTGGAGTTTGAATGTCTCTGATGCTCTTTCTGAGCAGCCACGCAGCAACTGCTATGAACATGACAAGTACATGAGCTGTTACGGTAATTTCTCTAAAGTTGGTATCAAGTCATTCATATTCAGCCTGTAGAGCTTCAGGAAAAGGCAGTTTTAGTTCTCAATGATTCCAAGTCAGAATCCATTCAGGACTCTGAGATCATGTCCCCAGCCCAAGGTGGACCCTTAACTGACCGAGCTACTTGGGTGCCCTGGAAGTCATCTTTTTTACTCACCTGGGAATGCTGATGGAAACTCCATAAGCAAGGTATGAGGCTCATATTTCCAAGGAGCTCTATTGGGTCCATAAAATCAAACTTAGTTCATTAAATCTGTCTACTCATATTTGAGTCTATGCCCATCTCTCTCTATGACATTCCAGTCAGAGCTTTGGTAATATAACCAATGTTTCCAGTTGTGTCCTCTTATGAGAATAGACCCTTACTGAACTTAAGCAAATAAATATATTGACATAAAAATAAGAACACTCACTATGAATTTCTGAATTCTGGAGAGATTGGGTAAGGAGAAAAGGATAAATGTGTCAATTTGTTCACAAAGATATTATTTTTTTTCCTTAAGATTTTATTTATTTATTTGGCAGAGAGAGATCACAAATAGGCAGAGAGGCAGGCAGAGAGAGAGGAGGAAGCAGGCTCCCTGCTGAGCAGAGAGCCTGATGCTGGATGCTGCTGCAGGGCTCAATCCAAGGACCCTGGGATCATGACCTGAGCTGAATAAAGGCAGAGGCTTAACCCACTGAGCCACCCAGGCGCCCCCACAAAGATATTCTTTATCAAATTGCTGTACGTCATAGTTAGCTCAAGAGAAGAAGTGTGCTTAAATCTAGAACGCAAAACATTTTAAAAAATCAACAATAAACATCACAAAAGTTATAATCTTCCTCATCAGTTCCTTCAGCCCGTATTATTAGTTTTTGTTCTGCTTGAATCCAATTTTTCCACTAGTTGTGGAAATTTTTATCCACTTTAGTTTTATGGTCTTAAAGTTATCAGAAACTTGTATTCTGGAGGCTTCTCCATGAATCTCCTTTAGGATGAGCATTTTTGCAGGAATTCTTTTTGTAAAAGCATCTGAGTAAATGAATAACTAAATTGAAAAGACTTAAAAATAGCATGGCTAAGGGTCTGATTAGGGCTCATTACAATGAGCCTGACAAGGAAATTTGGTTATTTCTGTGACATACAACATTTTAAGATAATAACTAGAATTATAACTGATAACATTATACTAAGATATATCAGAATTTTAGGAATTTTATACAATTTCGAGAACACTTACATTAATAATATTTACCTATTACAATACAACCAATTGACACGGCTTCCCATGTAATTTAACATATCAAATAAGCCCAATCAGTTTAATATCTCTCTTTTATAAGGAGAAAGAACAAATTTTTGTGATTCCTTAGGAATCTGAAAAATCCCAAAGTGATTTTGAGGTCAAAAAGACTTTATTTAGAATTTGATTTTGGGGAAGTTTGTCAAAAATATCAAAACTGTTGTAAAACATTTTGTCAAATAGGGTCATAGTTCTCTGTGAAACAATACTTAATTATCCACTTAACCATGATGATAGTTAAAGATGTTGCAGGCAAATACAGAAAGTTAAATGGCCCTAAGAAGGAAAAACTTGGCTCTTTTAATTTTGAGGAGATTCATTGTCTTAAGTAATCAAGGGCCTGATTAAGACAACATGAAGCATAGGACATTATTTTCACAAAACACAGCAATTCTATTTTCTAGGCAGGTTACTTTAAGAGAAGAGAGAAACCTTTTATAATCTGTTATAAAGAACAGATCAAGAGTCCAAGAAAATTTTGTCCTTTTAACAGACAATAAAACCAAATTCTAATTGTGTACTAGTGTACTTTTGGTATTTAAACTCATTCTTAAATAAGTTTATTTTAATCTTAGCCAGCTTAACTACACATTAAAATTCCTTTTCAAAGATTCCATTTCCACAATCTTGTATGACTTTCTTTTTTACATTTAGATTTTGTCCTTTCCTCTTTTCCATAACCAGTTTTATTTTGGACAAATTTACTTTTATTTCCTTTAACAAAAACATCTTCATACTTCATACCTTTTCTTTCCTTGTATATACATTCTATTTCCCTTATTCTTTCTAATAGCTTTAACTACAAGTGTTAATAGAGTACATAATTCTTAGAAACTTTTATTTCTAGGGAAAACTAGTAGTAATCAATTGTGAACTGTCTGTTGTATCAACATTCTTTAGATTGGCAAATTTATGAATACATTTCATACTTTCTATGAATGTGTATCTTCAAAGTACAATCTTTTAATAAAGCACAAAACATGTTTATGAACAGACTCAAATTTACCTTTAGTTTCTCTGTAGTAAGGAAGTAGATAAACCTGTTTTCAGTAGTTAATGTTTCATTATTTTATTTTATTTGGAGATGATCTAGATAGTCAATGAGTTTCCATCATTCAACATAACTAAGCAAAGCTCTCGAGTTTCAGGTTGCCAAAAAGATTTCGGAAATTATCTTTAAGTACACATATCATAAAACATAATTTTTTGCAAAGAAGTTCACCTAAAGGGACACCTGGGCGGCTCAGTTGGTTGGGCGCCTGCTTTCGGCTCAGGTCATGATCCCAGGGTCCTGGGATCGAGTCCTGCATCAGGCTCCTTGTTCAGTGGAGAGCCTGCTTCTCTCTCTGCCTCTGCCTGCCACTCTGCCTGCTTGTGCTCTCTCTCTCTCTCTCTCTCTATCTGACAAATAAATAAATAAATAAAACCTTTAAAAAAAAGTTCACCTAAAAACTCTTATCTCACTTACATCTCTGAAATAATTTGCCCCCAATAGCATGTTTAGATTACCTGTGAAAACTTCATAAGATATTAGACAGAGTCAGCCATCATTCTAAATTATTATTTGCTGACAAATTTTGCAACAGAGATAGTAAACTTGACAATAAACCCAAGTAGAATAAAAAGTTGTATGTCTGGATTATAGTCAATGTTGATAACTCTAAGACATGTCTATTTTATTTTATTTTATATATTTTTTTAACATCTTAATTTAATTTTATTTTTTCATTGTTCCAAGATTCATTGTTTATGCACTACACCCAGTGCTCCATGCAATACGTGCCCTCCTTAATACCCACCACCAGGCTCACCCATCCCTGCACCCCATTCCCCTCCAAAACCCTCAGTTTGTTTCCTCAGAGTCCACAGTCTCTCATGCTTCATCTCCCCCTCCGATTTACCCCAATTCACTTTCCCTTTCCTTCTCCTAAAGACGTGCCTATTTTAGCCAAACAAGCATCCTTACATTAACTTTCATACTGAATGTTTTCCCAGACCATATAAATCTGAAATTCATTTGGATTAAGTTTTTATTTTCTTTGTTTTATTTATTTATTTATTTGATAGAGAGATCACAAGTAGGCAGAGAAGCAGAGAGAGAGGGGGAAGCAGGCTCCCTGCTGAGCAGAGAGCCCAATGCAGGGCTCCATCCCAGGACCCTGAGACCATGACCAGAGCTGAGGGCAGAGGCTTAACCCACTGAGACACCCAGGCACTCCAGTTTTTATTTCATTTGTGAGAATTTTTATGGATACTAAATTTATTTAATTTTCTTTATTTTTTAAAAGATTTTATTTATTTGAGAGATAGAGAGAGAGCTCATGAGTAGGGTGGATGGAGCAGAGGGATAGGAAGAAGCAGGCTCCCTGCTGAGAAGGGAGCCCGATGTGGGGCTATATCCCAGGACCCCAGGATCATGACCTGAGCAAAAGGCAGATGCTTAACCGACTGAGCCACCCAGGTGCTAGTGAATGCTTAATTTTCTTTAAGCCAATTAAATAGGACTCTTTTACACAAATTAATTTTGGAAATACCATCCAGAGGTAGAAAAATACCATATTTTTTACAGACAGGCATAGGCAGACATACAAGCATAGAGATTTTATAACTTCTATTTTATTTTGTTTTATTTCTTTATTAACATATAATGTACTATTTGCTTCAAGGGTGCAGGTCTGTTTTTCATCAGTCTTACACAACTCACAGTGCTCACCATAGCACAGACCCTCCTCATTTTCCATCACCCAGCCACCTCATCCCTCCCACCCCCCTCCATTCCAGTAACCCTCTGAGATTAAGAGTCTTTTATGGTTTGTCTCCCTCTCTGGTTTCATCTTGTTTCATTTTCCCTCCCTTCTTCTATGATCCTCTATTTTAAAACAATATAAAATCACTCATTTATGAATAATGGTTGGAACAATTCAAGTTTACTCACTAGAATGGTTAAAAGTTTTTACTATTTGGGGGCACCTGGGTGGCTCAGTGGTTTAAGCCTCTGCCGAAGCTCAGGTCATGATCTCAGGGTCCTGGGATCGAGCCCCACATCGGGCTCTCTGCTCAGCAGGGAGCCTGCTTCCCTCTCTCTCTCTGCCTGCCTCTCTGCCTGCTTATGCTCTCTCTCTGTCAAATAAATAAATTCTTAAAAAAAAAAAAGTTTTTACTATTTGTGGAGAAGACTTTTAAGATTTGTATTCGTCCCTGAAAGTAATCTTAAGGAGGCTATCGCCTAGAGTTTGGGCAAGAGAGCCCTTTCTGTAGTTTGTAAATTTTTTTTTTTTTTTTGAGATTTATTTATTTATTTTACAGAGGGAGAGAGAGAGAGAGAAAGAGAGAGAGCAGGTGAGGGGAGGAGAGGTGAGGGGAGGGGCAAAGGGAGAGAGAAAATCCTAAAGCTGACTCCCCACTGAATGCAGAACTTGATGTGTGGCTTGATCCCAGGGCCCTGAGATCATGACCTGAGCTGAAATCAAGAGTCACACACTTAACCAAATGAGCCACCCAGGTGCCCCTTGTAGTTTGTATTTTTAAGAAGACTCTTTTTCTTTTCTTGTCTTTTCCTTTAGTCTTAGGTGAGTGTAGACATAGTTTTAGATACTTCCTGGGGTGTTACATTTCAAAGACATGGTAAGATTTACTTTTTTCAAGAGACTGAAAAAGAATACAAGTTCTTCCAAGAAGGACTTTGGTTTCCTAAGGCCAGTAATTGACAAGACTTTTGAGATGAATAGGCGAGGTTTTAGAATTGATGGAAAGGAACAGATGGATTTTGGATTGCCTCTGGAGTTGCATTTTTTTCTTTGTTTTGCGAAGATTCGTAAGATAAAGAAAGTTGCTCTCATTTTTTTTTTCTTTTCTTCTTAAGTGCAGAACAATTATCCTTCTAATATCTTGGGTTTTTTTTTTTTTTTTTTTTTTTTAATACCTGCAAATGTCTGAAGGCAAATAAGAAGGGGCCTGAGCGGACTTTGATTCTTGTACTATGTCTAATTCATTTTTTTTCTTTTTTAAGATTTACTTGTGTATTTTAGAGAGAGTGTGTCTGAGTGGGAGAAGGGGCAGAGGGAGAGAGTCTTAAGTAGACTCCCTGCTGAGCATGGAAACAACACAGGCCTCAATCCCATGACCCATGAACCAGCCAAAACCAACAGTCAGATGCTTAACAAACTGAGCCACCCAGGCACCCCACTATATCTAGTTTCTGTTCTTTCATCTTATTAAAGCGTCCCTAAGGCTAGCCATTATACCCATAGGACAATTGTTTTGGATGAGAACTCTCCAAAATTTTTTTTCTTTCAAATATACCCAACTTAAGGGATCCACTCTCTGGCTGCTGATGAGTAGAATCTCATATTAAACTCAATAGTGACTTAAACCAATAAACCTTTTTATGGCTTAACCATAGATGTAAGAGGTATCCTTAAAGGAGAGTGGGGGGGGAAAGAAAAAAAAGGAAAAAAAAAAAAGCAGTCCTCACAAGATCCAGAAAGTTTACTCCCAAAGTTAGCCTAAGAAAGATCTGGCCACAAGTAGATGGACAAGTATGTCTGTCCAGACACACCTAGCCACAAATAAAGTGCAACCCACACTTCTGTCTGGCCAAATTAGTAACAATGAAGGTTGAGATGATAAAGGACCTTTATGAAGTAGAACCCCTTATGACATATTTTCCTGAGAGCTGGCACAGTTGGACAAAGAGAAGGCTGACTATTGGATCCACATCTTCTTGGGCTGCCTGCCAGATGCATGCCAGCGTAAGCATCCTCCTGTTGGTAGAGACCAAAGAGAATATTCTCCCCCGTCATAAGGCTCAGCTCTCAAGACAACAAATAAGATGAGAGGAAAACTTAATCAGAACTATGGTTCACCGTTTCTTATGACAAATGACACAAAAGACACAAAAAACAGAGACAAAAGAAAACAATGACCATCTCTGGGAGAAAAAGGATCAATAGAAAACAACAGTACTCATAATAAGTTTTTACCAAAGTCACTTTACCCAAGGAAATAGTTCCATAAATGTTTTCTCCTGTTAATCTAAATTTAGATAAAGAAAAGTACTCTCACTACTATTGCTTCCGTTAGATCCTGCAGGCACACACAGGGAGACTGGTATGGTAAGAATTCTTACCCTCTGCCAGCTTTTTGTCAGAAGTCCCACAATCTCTCAGCTGCAGCAGTCCTGTGGTGAGCAGCATTCAGCCAGTTTAAGTTTATCCTGCTGGCTACGCCAGCTCTTGGGGAGGAAAAAGTTTTCTGTACCTTTCAAGATTCTTTGGCTGGCCTAAAAATTAAATTAACATGATACAGACTAACAAGAGAAAATCAAATTTAATTACATATGTCTGGGGTTCCACAACAATATGAGACCCACAGGCAGTCAGGTAATTGAGGTTTAATATGCGATGCAGAGCTAAGGAGAAGGCTGGAAGGGGACTGAGACAGTTCACAGAAAAGATGAAAGGAAAGAAAGACAGTTCCCAGGAATAGTAAATGTTTGGTAAACAAATGTTTGCTGGGCCATACAGAAACAGTGGAACCCAGGAAGGAATTTTAGCAAACACATTGCTGGTTTCCTCCCTGTCTATGGCCACTAGTTCATATTATACTGTAGGTATCAGTGGCAGTATCTCCCTTCCTGGAGCAGGTCCTCTATCTATATTCTTTTAGGCAGTTAGGGGAGTGGCAATAAAGAAAAACTTCTTGAGCCTATTTCTTAAAAATCATCAGCCTAAAATAATTTGCATGCTCAGGAGACACATTTTGAGATGGCAAATTTTGCTCCCCTGTGTAAACTGTATCAGAACTGCACTGTACATATGTATGTATATGTAGTTTGTCAGTGTAACTGTAGTTCTTAGTAATATGGTATTCAGTCATTTTTACTTCTTTCTCTTTTTCCTTTTTCTCCCTCCCTCCCTCTCTGTCTCCCTTCCCCTTATTTCTTTTGTCTTTATGATATTTCAAGTTAAAGAACTTCTTTTGACACTGTTATAAAGATATACAGACTAGGTGGACCAATATATAAATTAATATATAAAGTGGCCAAAACCTCCAGTAAAAATTTCTAACTTCTATGGGTTTATTTCCATCTAAATGTGTTGCATATTTTATTTACACACACACACACATATGCACACATTCTTATTAAATTCCCCCAACATCCCTACTCTATAATAATTTTATTGCTATTTTTTGGATGACTAAAGAAATTCAGTTAAGTTAGGAAGCTTGGCCAATGACAACCAAAATGTAGAGCATGAATTTAAAGCTGAATTGTCTGGCTCCAAAACCTATAGTCTGTTCCCTGCATATCTTGGGAGAAAATAGGTACAATGTAGGATAAAATCAATGTTGTAATTGTTGTTTAGCTTAGATAAAGATGTAATGTCCTCATTTATAATAAAGTACCCATCCCTACTCTGGAAGAGGATATTGTTTTAAAGCTGCAAGATACCAGTAAGGACTCAGAAGGTATCCATGCACAAGTTTGAAAACCCTGTTGCTGCATGGTTTTCTTTTTCCTTTGGCTGGGCCAGTAGATACAATACCCACATTCCTGGCATGAAGATCTCACCCATCCCTGAACTGGTGCCAGAGGCTCCAGGGCTTAGGTGGGTTTTTCCAAGACACTGCACACCTTACACTCTTCCACAGCCGCATGCCAATGGCACCAGCCAGATTTTCTTGCTCCTACTTCTCCATACTTCACTTACAATATGAATTGGTAGAGGATCAGAATGTTGATATATTTTAATTTGCTCCTAGGCCAAATCAGAGTATTTGTATTTATAACTCTGAGAATTAATGGAGAGAATAAATAGAGTTAGAATTCATATTCCATGAAGTACTTTGAGCTTCACTAAAAGGGGAGATATACAAGACATTACATTTAGAAATTGTTTAGGAGCAGCAAATGGAAAGAAGCAACATTTTGCTTAAAAAAAAAAAAACCACATCACAACCCCTTCATTATGTGCAGCACACAATTTAACAGGTGTGTGATTTATTCATTTATTCACAGATTCATGGACTAACCATTCCATCACAGCACTATTGTCTGTGAAGCAAAACACATTTACAACAACTACATCAGCTTCTTCAGAGTGACTGAATTAGCTGATCTCCAGAAATTCTTCACTACCAGTTGAAAAAGAGGGTTAATAATCACCAAAATGGTGATCATGAAAAATTAAACTCTACCTCATTAAAGTCCTTTCCATCCCTGTATTTCTGGGTCATCTATAACCAGCACTTGATTTAAAAGAGGAAAAATGTGTATATTTCCATCGGAGAAGTAATGAAATAAAATAGTTTCTCCACATGCATCTAGAATGGTCAATGGTCCTCTCGGGAAAGGTGCTGTTGCCCACCATTCCCTGTTTACTTAATTCTTCTCTTAAGAAGATGGTTTTCCATAGAGCTATCTTATGACCCAGCAATTGCACTACTGGGTATTTACCCTAAAGATACAAATGTAGTGATCCGAAGGGGCACGTGCACCCGAATGTTTATAGCAGCAATGTCCACAATAGCCAAACTATAGAAAGAACCTAGATGTTCACCAACAGGTGAATGGATAAAGAAGATGTGGTATATACATACAATGGAATACTATGTAGCCATCAAAAGAAATGAAATCTTGCCATTTGTGACGACGTGGATGGAACTAGAGGGTATTACGCTTATTGAAATAAGTCAATGGAGAAAGACAACTATCATGTGATCTCCCTGATATGAGGAAGTGGAGATGCAACGTGGGGAGGTTTGGAGGGTAGGAAAAGAATAAATGAAACAAGATTGGATCAGGAGGGAGACAAACCATAAGAGACTCTTAATGTCACAAAACAAACTGAGAGTGGACGAGGGGGGGTGGGTAGGAAGAGGGTGTTGGGGTTATGGACATTGGGGAGGGTATGTGCTATGGTGAGTGCTGTGAAGTGTGTAAACCTGGCGATTCACAGACTTGTACCCCTGGGGCTAATAATACATTATATGTTTATAAAAAAATTAAAAAATTAAAAAAAAGATTATTTTCCTGATAGGTGAGTCTAGGGGCAGCAGCACACCATCTACTTGGCCACATTTTTTTACTGGGCAAAGTTAAGTGTCGAAGGTCATTGTTCTTTTTCTCTTGGCCTCTCTGACTCAGGGGCTCCTAGGAGATGTGTGTGCCTGTCTTAAGTCTCCACGTGGTTAGCTTATCACTAGTGAGTCCAGCTAAGTCTCTTGTTATTGCTTCTCCATCTGTGGCTGTATAAGAAGTTATGGTCCAGTGGGTGTCTGGGTATAGACGTGGAGCAGAGAACTGGTAGGCTGGGGCTGCACTTTCTGCACAGTTGGAAAAAGTGCCCTGTGATCTTTGGCCCATGACATGAAACTGATAGTACACTTGGATTGTGCCGTGTTATTCGATCTGGCTTTACTGCTGGTGAAGCTGATGACTGTGCTGTGATCCTCTACTCGCTCCTTTTGCCAAGTCCTCAGCTGAGTGGACATAGAAGGTGAGACTGGATGAGTGATTCTTACCCTGTCCCCAAACTCCAGTAGACACCAAAGATTCCCGAGGGAACCAGAAGGTATTATGCTCATGGAAATAACTCAATCAGAGAAAGACAATCATCCTATGATCTCACTCATATGTGGAATGTAAGGAACAAAACAGAGGAGAATAGAGGAAGGGAGGGAAAAATAAAACAAGATGAAATCAGAGAGGGAGACAAACCATAAGAGACTCTAAATCACAGGAAACAAACTGAAGGTTGTTGGAGGGGAAAGGAGTGGGGGGGTGCGGGGTAACTGGGTGCTGGGAAGTAAGGAGGGCATGTGACATAATGAGCACTAGGTGTTGTATACGACTGACGAATCCCTGAACTCTACCTCTGAAACTAATAATACGCTATAGGTTAATTATTTGAATTTAAACAAACAAAAAAGAAACCAAAGATTTCCAAAAACAGAGCAGCAAGAGGGAGATGGTGGGGGGGGCGGTGAAGGTAGGGATGTGTGGAGAGATAGCTACTACTTCTCATTTTCTGTCTGCTTTAATATATCACAATGCTCTCATTAAAAAAATTAAAAACTTGCATTTAAAAACGGTCCCCAGGACTAGAATGCTGAAGACACAGTGGGAAACGTGCCATCAGTAAGTGAACAGTGTCAGCCCGAAGACCTTTCATAACAACATTCTTGCTCAGGAAAAAGAAAAAAATATTGAGGTAGATTTAGCCTATTTAAATATTTCCCAAGATATTTGTCGAATTTTGGGACACGATGTTTCTCCCTTTGAATAAGCTTGCTTGCTTGTCTTTGAGAATAGCCTGGGCTAGAAACCATTTGACATTCAACCTCTGACTATTGTAGTGTTGGGGCCGGACCAAAAGAAATTTACACTCAGTCGAATGATTTTTCACTTACTGAGACAAATTCACTTTTTGCTTCCTTCAGTAATTCATCAATCTAATGGGAGAAATAAAAGCTATCATAATAATGAGAATAGACTTCTAGAAGCATGAGCCAATATCAATACTTTATTTAATAACGCAAATTCTATTGCTTTATATTTGGTCCCAATCCAAATTTGCTTTTAATTAAGTTTTCTTGACATTGTATGCTCCTTTCTCTCTTATTCTGTCTCTCTTCACACCCCTCACCCCACATAGACATTTAAGCTTTTCTCATAGTGCAGACATCACATTTGACCTGATCCTATTGTCCCAGGACAATATTGATAATGCACTGATGACATCACTATTACCATCATCATTGTCATCATACTGGAGGGCATCTTTAGAACATTTTGAATGTGGCTGCAAGAGGGTTTTGGATAAAGTAAATACTCCCTATCTCATATATTGTGTCCCCAAACAACAACACTAATTGAAAATACTGAAGAATATATATATCTTTTATTTTTTTAATTTATTTATTTGACAGACAGATCACAAGTAGGTGGAGAGGCAGGCAGAGAGAGAGAGGAGGAAGCAGGCTCCCCACTGAGCAGAGAACCCCCCGATGCGGAGCTCTGTCCCCCTCATGACCTGAGCCGAAGGCAGAGGCTTCAACCCACTGAGCCACCCAGACACCCCCAAAGAATATGTATTTTTAAGAGTAATGTAGTTACATAATGTGTAAGCATCAAAGTTTCACACCATAAAACTGTCATGAGTCATGACTCATATAAGATAGGATTCTCAAATACTTGAACAAAAAAGGGCTACCAAATTCTGTTATTTTATTGTTTATATTTAAGACAGTTAAGAGTATTTTTATGGTAGGTGACTCTGAGCAGCAGACATCTATCTACTTAAGGATGTTATGAAATAATGTGCCTTCTCCCATCCTGTCCATCAACCTTTATTTGGATGCTCTGGTCAGCCCATGGTTAGCAGCAATTACCCAGCTCCTCACTCTCTGGTTTCTGACCTGCTTCTAAACTATTTCTAGCTTGTTCCTGACTCTGCATTACTATCTCCCTTTGTTCTCCAGATCTACTTAGGCCTTTGACTTTGGGTTCCTTTCAAGGACTCTTGGCTCCCTTTGTAGTTGCTTTGAAAGGGTTAAGCCATCCTAACAGCTTTCACTTGGGCCTGCTGACCTAGTTTCTCTGGAGGGTAGTATTGGACAGCGGACTTCCAGACCATGACTTGGTTGTTTTTCATCCTTCTTTATCCAGCCATTAAGCATTGGATTTCATCAAGGCTTAGTTCTGGGCCCTACTTACTGACTCCATGTGCTCTCTGGAAGAACTCAAGTCCACATTTAATGACTGGTTAATAGAGTAATTACCAGATTCTGAGAACTATATTAAGAATTTTAAATGCATCCTGCTGTTTAATACCCCAAGTGTTTATAAGGTAGGGAATATTCTTGTCCCCGTTTCATAGATAGGAAAATTTGGTGTAGAATATTTGAGTAATTTCTTTATGGCTGCACAGCTAGAAAGTGACAAAGCTGGGCTACAAATCAAGACAGTTTTACTCCAGGACCCCTGCTCTCAACCACTAATATTGCTACTGGTTTATATGGGATCTCTTGGTGATCTCATCCACACTTGTAAGTTTTGCTGCCACCAAAGCACGGATGGACTGACAAACTTCGGTTGCCTACTCAAGGTCTCCATTTGGATGTCTCAAAAACACTTCAAATTAAATGCATCCTAGAGGCGTCTGGGTGGCTGAGTCCTTAAGCATCTGCCTTTGACTCGGGTCAGGATCCCAGGATCCTGGGATCAAGCCTGCTCAGAGGGAAGCCTGCTTCTCCCTCTTCCACTTCCCTTGCTGTGTTCCCTCTCTCACCTTATCTCTATCAAACAAATAAATAAATAAATCTTTAAAAAAAAAATGCATCCTAAAGTTAACTCAATTATAGTTGACCCTCGAAGAACATGAGTTAAGGGCGCAGACCCCTATGCAGTTGAAATTCTGCATATAACTTTCAACTGCCCCCAAATTTAACTATTAATAGTCCACTGTTGATCAGAAACTTCACTGGTGATAAATAAATAAAAAGTTAATTAACACATATTTTGCATGCTCTATGTATTATACACTGTATTCTTATAATCAAGTAAGCTAAAGAAAAGAAAATGTTATTAAGAAAATCCTAAGAAAGAGAAAATATTTATAATACCATATTACTTAAACAAAATCCACATGTAAGTGGGCCTGTGGAGTTCAAACTCATATTGCTCAAGAGTCAACTCTCTTTGCCTCTCCAAACTGGTCCCCTCCTTCCATCAGTATAGGACATAATCCTCAATTTGGTGGTATAAGCCAGGCACCCAGGCATCATCTTTGACTCATCCCTTCCTTTCCTTCAGTCGTGTCCCATGCATTATTAAGTCCTGTAACTAAAGTCTCTGAAATGTGTTCCAAAGCTGTCCTCTTCTTTCTATCTCCACAGTCACCACCTTTGCCCAAGTCATAGTTATCTCTCATCTAATCTAGTGCCATAGATCCTGGACTGGTCTCACATCCAGCTTTGGCCCTCTTTATCTGCTCTTGACATTGAAGTTTAAGTAATCTTTTCCAAAATGCAAATTGACAATATCATCACCTGCTTAAACTCTTTCATGATTCTCATTGTTCATAGCTGAAGAACTATCTACTTAACAAGACCAGCAAGGGGCTACAAAGTCTGGTCTCTGCCTGAACGTCCAGCCTCATGTGAATTCCCTTTTCTTTACTTTCTGTATTAGGCACACTTACCTTCTTCCATTTGGGCATTTTCAGTCGACTTCAGGGCCTTTGCACATGCTATTCCCTATGTTTGAAATGCTTTCCACCCATCACCCGACCCCCACCCCCAAGTCTGGTGAACTTTTATGCATTCTTCCGTTCTTAGGTCACATGTAAGTTCTTCAGAGACACCTTCCTGGCCCTTCTTCCCAGACTAGGTTAGGTTTTCCTGTAATATATCCTTATAACACCATGAACCTCACTGTCATAGCACTTAGATCAGTTTGTAATTATGCAGTTATTTATGTAATTATTTGCCCAATGACTCTCTTCTATAGTGGAATATAGACTCCATAAGGATAGAGATCAAGTCAGTTTTTGCTGAACATTGTATCCCCTGTAAGCATTGATAAATATTCACTGAACAAATAAGATGGGTGATTCTGAAAACACAAAGGAATTAGTGTTAAATGTAACAGATTAAGTAGTAAAACTAAATCTTTGAGTGAAAGGCCAGATATTAAATTTTAAGGTAAAGTTTTTCGACTCAAAACTTCCCTCTCTTATTTTAAGCTTCTTTAACACACTCTGAATATCTATCTCAATGTATAATCCTTTTAATTTTCTCAGTAGCATATAACAAAAGGGTATGACCTGTTTTTTTTTAAAGATTTTGTTTATTTATTTGACAGACAGAGATCACAAGTAGGCAGAGAAGCACGCAGAGAGAGAGAGAGGAAGAAGCAGGCTCCTTGCTGAGCAGAGAGCCCGATGTGGGGCTCGATTCCAGGACCCCGAGATCATGACCCGAGCCGAAAGCAGAGACTTTAACCCACCTAGCCACCCAGGCGCCCCAGTATGACCTGATCTTGAAACTGATCCCTGGGTCTCCACCCTTCCCCTTTCCCACCACATTCACCATACTTTCCTGCATCCATGACCTTCTGGTCTCCCAGCTACTTTGCCTTCAGGTCAGAGCCTACCACTGGCCCTTGCTTC
The DNA here is from genome assembly GCF_010015895.1 of Lontra canadensis. Taxonomy (NCBI): domain Eukaryota; kingdom Metazoa; phylum Chordata; class Mammalia; order Carnivora; family Mustelidae; genus Lontra; species Lontra canadensis. Next base: position 8,889,573 of record NW_022631000.1, read on the forward strand.
AGACCCCCCTTTTATTCTTCACCCTCAGATTTTGTATCCTTACAGTTTCAGCGGGACTGGGGAGTGGAGAATGGGGTGGTAATGCTGATGGCTGGGCTAATTCCTGGCAAGAGGGCAATTTATGTAGTTCTGATCTGGAATCCACACTGCCTGGAAGAAAGAGCAGGGAGTGGAGGTCATGTGGAAGGGTCAGGTGCTAGTATAATTGACAGTGTGTTTTGGGGAAGTGATTAAATCCCAGGACTACTTACTCTGAATCTCTTAAACTGGCCCAGAAATCTGCATTTTAATATACAGCCCAAATAGTTTTGATGCATGTGGTCCTTATACAACACTTTGAAGAAAACACTGGCATAGAGACATAATTTTTTAAGAGCAATGTTAACACTTCCTTTAAAAAAACAAACAAACAACCCTATATATCTCAGCTGTACTGACTTGCTTGCAACAAAGTACACACAAGCTATCATGTAGGCTGACTCTCTGGTCCCTTCCATTAAAGTGTATTAATGGATATCATTGTGTTTTTATTCTGAGAAGCATAGAGGGACAGTTACCTGTTTTTCTTTGTGAATTCCAGGAACATCTGTTGCCTAACACCTGGCAGTCTCTGTAACAGGTGTATGCTCAAGATAGCAATGATAAATAATCATACGACGTTGGCCCAGATCACAATTTGCAGCCTGTCACGCCTGCCAAATGGGTCAGTTGAGACGGAAACCATAATCTGAGCAGCTGTGTATTAATAATTTAGGGAAGTGTCATAATTAAAAAGAAAGAGTATAAGAATACAGAATACTGTGGGGGAATGGGAGAGGTAATTTTCTACTGCCTAGGAACCTTGTTTTCTTCCTTGCCCTCTTCCCCTCCTTACTCATCCCCCCGAACACTGGCTACTTTTATGACTCTATGAAGGAGATGAAAATTGAGAAGTTGTTTGACCAAAAGAAAGCAGGTGTGTAAATGGTGGGAGACCTCAGTTGGGAGGCCCTGGGAAGGTCTGGTTTACACCTTCCATTATGTAGCCGAGGAAATGGAAGCCCAGGGAGATTATGGTTGAGGCAAGTGACGGGCTATACTATCTTTTATCTGTCTGGAACCCAGAAGACAGCTAGAGTCCAGCTGTCAGATGTAGTCCACTCTTTTTCCCACACTATCGCAACATGTTAGCTCAGAGTTCCAGGCAAGGGAAATAGCCAGTGATACTCCCTCTACACAGTTAACTCTATCTTTTTCTACACTGTAACCTTAGCATTTAAGACTGTGGAAGGCCCTTTGTGAGTACTTGGTAAGGCCCAGTAGCTTCTACTTTTGTGTTTCTGGGAAACCTGAGTGTCTAAGAAATTTGGCTACTCTGATGGTGAGAGCACATGGAGAGATCAGACGGAGCCTGTGAAAGGAACTTCTTTGGAAATAGGGTCTTTGCAGATGTCTTCATGTTAACATGAGGTCATGCTGGACCAGATGGAACATAAATTCAATGGCTGGTATCCTCATACAAGGGCTGGGGGCAACACAGACACACATGGGAAGAAGGCTGTGTGGTGACAGAGGCCGAGACTGTGGTCACGAGGCTACAATCCAAGGAATGCCAGGGGCTGACAGCAACTGCCAGAAGCCAGAAAGAGGTGAGGAAGGATTCTTCCCTAGAGCCTCCAGTAGCATCACGGCCCCACCAACACCTTGCTTTTGAGCTTCTAGCCTCCAGAACTTAAGAGAATCAGACACATGCTCAGAGCACCCAGCACAGCGTCATCTCCAGATCTAAAGGGGATGAGAGACGAGCTGAATCTGGGAGTTAGAGGAAGGGTGGGGACAGGCAGAGATGAATTTACGGTAGTCAGGTTTTTTTTTTAAAAAGAATTTTGGTCCAGATTGGTCATTTCTGGATGTTTTCTGAAGCAAAGGAGTTTATGGTGGTCATGCAAGGGGGGAGAGGCTGGGGGCTCTAGCGGGGGAAGAAGTGGAGTCCCAGTCACCTCAGTTACAAGCAGAGAAATTGGTGTATATAACTAACAGAGTCAAAGTAAGGAATTTGTTAGCAAGAATGAGAAGCCTTCAATGAAAGAAGGCAAAGATAATGGGGGAGACTTCGTTGAAGCTTGTACATGAATGAATGGCGTGAGGACAATGATCATAAATGTGTTCATTTAATCTCAGGATATCACAGGCGAAAGGCACGTTTTGAAACCAAGAAAAGACGCACCTCTAGGATAAATAAAGGAAATGATATTTTACTTAAATTCCGCAAGTAAATATAGGGAAGAAGCTTCCAAGAGGGTGTATTACTTAGCCTAAACTGGTAAAGAGGTTCAAGACAGGTTTAGATAGTTTAGTGAGTGTGAGCCCAACTCTGATTAAAAGATGTTGAAGGTTTTCCTACTTTTTTTCATTTTTATTTTATTTGATTCAGATATTTAGAAAATGTAGAAGGCCATACAGTGAAGACTTGCTCTGTTGCACCTGTCCCATGTCTGCCCAGCCCCTACCTCTCCCAACACAGAATTGCTATAATGGGTTTCTTATATGTCTTTAAATGCATTTTGTAAAGTGGATAGAAAAGCAAATAAGAATAAGTTCTCTAATGGCAGGGAATTTAGTCTGTTTCATTCACTGAGTCTATATATATATATATATATATACTCCACACCTAGAAAAGTTCTTGGGATGTCAAAGGTGTTCAAGGAATATATATTAAATGATCAAATATACTCACCTTCACAATCTCTAAACACATAGTGGCCTCCTATACTCACTCATGTGTATGCATCTTACTTTATTTATTTCACACTATGTCCTCCAGACTTTTCTTTAGTGGTACATGAAGACCTCTTTCATCTTGTTTTTAGACCCAAGCAGTGTTCTATTGTATGGTTGTACCATAATTTATTTTGACTAGTCTCCTATTAATGGCCACTTAGTTCATTCCCACGTTTTTGTTATTACAAACATCATGGCAATGAATAATCTTGTGTGATTTTTGCATTTGTAGGATAAGTTCCCCAGAAGTGCAACACCAGTTTTTAAGAAGTCATGTCCTCACAGTGCCTGGGAGGCTCAGTCATTAAGTGTCTGCCTTCAACTCAGGTTATGATCCCAGGGTCCCGGGCCTGAGCTCTGCATGGGGCTCCCTGCTCAGTGGGACACCTGCCCCTCCCTCTCCCTCTGCCCCTCCTCCTCCTGCTCATACTCTATCTCACTTTCTCTTTCTAAGAAAAATAAAACCTTAAAAAAAAAAGTCATGTCCTCAGATATTGGTGACAAATTTCTCAATCAAAATCAAATAGAACACTGAACTGCCTGGCATGACATATCTTGTGTTCTTTTCAGTGTCATTGAGGTTACTAATGCCAGGTGTCTTTAGCCTGCTTTCAAAACAAAAACAAACAAACAGAAACCAAAAACCAAGAGATTTGCAGAAAGAGAACCAGTTTGCAATGCTGGAAGTGGTAAAATTGACACATGGATGTTCACGATCCTGCTGAAAGATCATAAGGGCATCACAACGCAAATCCCCGAAATCCCACACAAATCTTGTGTGGCCACTGCTTGGGTCTCTAAGCTGCCTTCATTGTGAGGTACAGGCTTTAATTGCTATTGTCTGATAATACACATCTGTGCTTTCAGTATTTTTCTAGGGACGTCTGAGAATCCCGACCAATACATAATGGCTTCTTTGCCAATCTTGCTTCATCATTGCCTTTCATTTTCCTCATAGCCTTGGGGCTTTGATTTTATTATTTTGGTCCGACTGTGACACTGGGGACAGCGGGCTGAAATGACAGCGTCCGACTTGCTTTATCTCGGCGTGGCTTCTTACAGGGGCATCGGACATGGATGAGGGTGCTGTAAGGAAACCGTCTCTGAATCCTTAACCCCGGCACACGTGGCTGTGCCGCTTTTCACGGCCATATTTCCATCTGAGACGTGGAGATAATGATACATGGCCCGCACCCTTGGAGGATGTGGTGGTGAATATTAATGAGATAAGCTTCAAAATGCAGTTTGAGCTCTTTCAGGCCTGAGGTCCTTGATAAAAACTGGGTTATAGAATTAGGGAGATAAAGGAGCACAGCCCAACCATGACCATTTTTCATTATAGAGTGCCTTGACAACTGCTCTATGCCTCTAACTCTGATACAATACCTAGGAACGGTCAGTAGAGTGCATAGGTATTTTTAATATTTTGCCTTATCTTCCTACATCCTTTCTGCCAGGGACTGTGGGTAGTTTACTCAATCAGCAGATAGGTTTTAAACGTTCACTGGGTTCCGATGGAGGTGGCAGTCTCGGGAAGAGCCCCGGGCTGCAGGCCGGGAGGGCAGCTTTGCCCATCGTCCCACCTGGATTCGAGGTGCAGCCCATTGCCCCTGAGCCCCATTGCCTTCTCATCAGAGCAGAGAGACGAGCTCTGCCCTGTGCGTCTCTGTATATGAAAGGAACATTCGGTGAGCGTAGGAGTACCAGCTTGTTCAGTGGAATAAGGCCCCTTTACGATGAATATTAATGTCTAGACGGGCTACTTCCTCAAGTTGGAAAGAAAACTGAGATGTCAGGAAACAAAGACTGCCTACTCTGAGCCAAGGCTTCCCGTCCGCAGAGGAACTATAAACCAAGAACATATCCACATTTTCTACCATGATGTATCAAAATCATCTAGGTCTACATAGGTGTAAAATATGTATATAGGATATTTGTAAAAGAGGCATCTACCAATGATAAAATAGAGAGCAAATTTTCGACAATGATGATGACAAACAGAATCTTCCTTTCAGTTAGTTCACACTGAACTGGCCTATGAGGGGAGTTGGTTTTCTGTCTCCTGAAAGAACCGGGAAATGTCAGGGGGCCCAATGCCAAACTCAGAGCTCTGCCAGCATGCATTCCAGCCCTGGCAACAGTCCCGTGGCCTTGGGATGGCCTTAGGCGCCTCCTACAGATTCTATTCCAGGAGCTCTGAGGGCTCAGTGGAAGGAAAAATATCTGTTGATGTTTTTTTATTTCTCTTCCCTGAAAGTGGATTGGTAACCAGGGGCTGGTGATGCTGGTGAATGTGATGGTGATTAGAGGCTAGAGGCAGTAAAAAGGTATTGCTCCCAGTTCTGGGCTAGAGGGGCAATGCAGACAAGGGAGACAGGCAAGGCAAGAATTCCAATAATCCAAGAGCATTCTATTTCACATTCAGAACTGCCTCATGTCAGGAACACAGCCAGGACTGGTGGGGACTGAGGTCCTATGGAGAACATCACTCCACTCGATGTGATTGTCATAGGTATCAGTGCAGGCTTCTAGTCGGGGCATCTTCTAATCTTTGGTTAAGCTCTGCAATCTGGATCCTTATGCGAAATTCTCATGTTTGAATGTTGGTGTGTGTGTACGGACACTCAGATAGACATCCACAGATCATTATGTGAGAGAAGCTGGAGTGGTCTCCCTGGGGGATCCTTGGACCTTTGGTGTTGGAGATCAGAGGGCGCTGTCAGCCCGGAGGAGTGGACATGGTTAGAAACTAGCCCTGCAGCAACATTATCAGGTTCTCTCCTTCCTGAGCTCAGCCTGACAACTAGGGTGAGGATCAAGAGGCTTCTGGGCCACCATGTAAACATCTGTCACCTTCTTGGGGACTGGCAGCGAAGGAAGGCCACTTTAGAACTGTTTTGGAGTCCCCATTTGTTTGGTCAAAGTTCATGGGTCCCGCTGGCCAAGAGGGAGTTAACATGTGGCTCTCACGAGCCCAACTCCGAGAGTCATGTGAGTTTCTAAGATCAACTACAGGAGCCATAGTACAGAAAAGGGGAGTTCATGAAGTGTAGCTTATGGGGACCACTAGAACCATAAAGCTAGCTCTTCTAATAAGGGGGAAAGGCAACAGGCTGGTGATTACCATCTTTGCACGTATAAAATGGCAGCGTTGACATCTATTAGCTAAGCAACAGACTTCCTATAAGGTGATTCGGAGGAACTGGTTTGCTCCAGAATTAGACGGATAGGGATAAATAATACCAAATGATTCGCTGGACTCCCTGGAACTTCCCAAATGCTAAGCAACTGGCAAGAAAGTGTCTGCCAGGGCACAGGCTACAACTATGGATTTGGAGAGAGCACTTGTGTTCAGCTGATTATTTCATTTTTCTCACCCATAAAAAGATATGGCCAAAGAACACTTTTCCAATACGCTGCAAAAGCTGATTTGGAAACCAGAGGCTTAATTCCTTTCTTTTCTCTCACTGTTAAGTTTGTATGTAGAAATCAACCACATCTAATTTAATCACACCTGCTTCTATTTTGTTGATAAAATCAAAGGGTTTATAAGCTAAGGAATATAAGTCCCAGGAAGAAAGGAAGCAGGCCAGAAGCAGTATGAGCATACATTGAGCACCTAATAGGTACAATCACATACATTACCCTATTTAATACTCGCAGTCTTCCCAGAGGGAGGCCTCATTACCATCATTTTGCAGTGAAGGGAATTTTCTTCTTGAAGGTTTGTTCCAATTACAAATAATTGTGTAAAATAAAAGTCATACACAGGAAATGAAGGAGGAAGAGAAAAAGGCCTACATTAGAAGCTACATTCTCCTCACTTACCTTTAATTTATCTGATTTATCCTTCTCAGTTTCCTTCCTCTTGCCAGAACTTAGGGGTAAAAGCATTTTCAATCCTTGGTCCTTTCCCCAATCTGTTTCTACAAGCTCTTACCCATGCCAGGCTTGAGGTACGGGCTCCCAGTCGATGAATCCCATCTCTGGTCCTGATTCTGTCCTACATTCCAAAGCCAGGCCAGCCTTGCCAGTTCCCAGCTAGCCACCTGTACATGTAAGTGAGTTGGGGTTGACCTGCTCATGGCCAGCTGGTATGTATTGGGCCAGAGTCATTCCAGCCTCATCCAGAATCCCAGTGAGATTAGGACTAAATAGCATCTCTCCAAACCAAGAGATCAGAAATCTGACTGAAGGGAGAAGTTTTGGATCAGCAACACCTTCTGGAAATAATGCTTGGAGGCTGCCAAATGGTTTCTGGAGTGCCGTGCAGTTTTCCGTTGTCTTGGACTTTAGGAATTCCTCTCCAAGGTGTGGTCACTGCAGGAGGGATCCCACACAATATCCTTACCTACTTCCAATTTTCCCACCAGCCCCAGGCCTGGGGAAGGCCAGATCTGACAGGCCCCTACTGCTTCTGGATCAAAACTCCCAAACAGATCTGACTCTCCATGACCTGCCATTACCTAGGTTGGCATTTGGGATCATACCAGCTCCCAAACTGCCACTTACTGATTCCAAACTGGACTAAAACTTGACATCCCCAGGCAGACTTGGTTTTTGCCATCCTGGCGCCCTCCCAAGGAAATGAAACCTTGGTCTTTTTCTCGTATTTCATATTAGTCTTTAGGCAGATTCCTCCACCACCTCCCATTACAAGATACCCCATACCAACTCTTGACTGACGGTATTTGCAGTTGTCTATTTGAGTGTATCCACATGATGGTTTCAACATGCTTCAAAAACAACAAGGTTTAGATGAACTAGGGTCTCTCTCCTGACATTGAATCTGGTTCCTTCTTCATGTGTATCATGTAAGAAGGGCTAAAGGGAGCAGGCATAGAATAGAGTAGTTGTCAACCACAGCTGCCGAAGTTCCTTGCTTTGCTCCACTAATACCTCTCTGGAAAGTCATGGCTGACATCCTTTCTCCCTCCTCTCCTCAGCTCCCTCTGCACTTTCTGTGTGGTAATATTTTCTAAGTTTGCCACTAACTGGGTGAGCTGATCAATTGTCCCTTCAAGGTGTTGTGATGATTTAATATGTATATTAAATTATTGCAACATAGAAGCTGCACAATAAATGGTATTTATGATTTTAAAAATTATTACACTATAACCGACTTAGTGTACTATTGCCCTTCAATGTCATAACATATATCTTTATCTTTCTTAGATTGAAGGTTTATGGTATGAAGAGTTCAAATCCTGAGTCCACTAATATCTGGCTTTGGACCTGTTATTTTGTTTCTCTGGAACTCATTTTCATATCTGTAAAGTGGAAATAATACCTCCCTCACTCACAAAATACCTCACTCCCTCACAAAACGTGATATTATGAATAAAATGCTTAGCACAGTGCCTGGCATGCAGAGTGATAATAATGATCATTATCACTGTCTATGTGCCTTTGCTCATACAAATCCCTCTTTCTGGAATGTTGCTTCTCCTCTTTTCCATTTTGCAAAATTTTGAAAGACCTGTGTCCTTTCCTTCCAGTGGATTCATGTCTTCTCAGCTCTGTTCTACTGTACCCAGGTCTATTGTTATATTTTATTGTATTATGTCTATTTGATTTACCACTTCTCCTGCTTGACTCCTTATCTTGGCATTCAAAATCTTCCATTTCATCTTCCTTTTCTTCCTCCTGGTGTACCTCGAATCCTTCTTCTCCACCATCCGATCCCTTAATGCCCTTCTGCACCCCATGACTTTGTGTCTTTCCCTCTGCCTAGAATGGCTATTCCTGTTTTTCTTTGCTACCGGAATCTTACTCATCCATCAGGGACCAACTCTAGGAATTCTTCTCTATTTCCTCCAAGTTAGAAGAAACCCAATTCAATACCATTTGGTTTATTTCTCTATTATGAACTTTACCATTATAATGTTTTAATTAATGCACATATCTTCCCCATTAGACTGTGAGCTCTTGAAGGAGAGACTATATCTGATTATTTGTTTCCTCCAGCACCTACTACTGTGTTCAAAATACAGTACTTATCCATCACATCTTGGCTGCATTTATACTATGTAAGTGTACTAAGCAGCATCTGCCTAAAGCAAGAGGTCAGAAATATGAAGGTAACGCTTCTAGACCAGCAGCACCTTCTGTAAAGCTCATGGATTGCTGAAAGGTTTCCAAGAGTCAAATGGATAGGGAGTTTAAAATCTGTCACAATCTCGTGCTCGCTTCGGCAGCACATATACTAAAATCTGTCACAATCTCTATCTGAAATAAAATATCTAGTCATGAACATTAGCATAGGCTAACATTTATTGACTAATGAGGCCCAGGAAGCATAAGAGAAATCAAGTCATATACAAGGGAACTATGTCAGTAAAACTAAGAAAAACATAATAAACTCTGGCTACAATTTTTAGTCCCTGTGTATTATGTAGAACCATTACTGAAATTTATGGTTGTGGAAAACTGGCCTGTTTCAGTTTCAGCATGGTTGAGTCAGGGACATTTCCTGTTATCAATAGGAAGCTGCTATACAATTAAATGGATCAATGATGCAGTGAACTGAATTAGTTGTTTTTTTATAGCAAGTAATTGGACTAGTTGTGCATTCTATATTTTTCAGTTGTACAAGCATGATCTTTGAATCTATCATGAGGGAAGATGCTTGGGCTGCTTTAGCCTATTGATTTGAGAGGCAGTAAAAGGAACTGGGTTTAGTTAGAAAGGCAGTAAAGTTACATCAATAAAATGGTACAGGGGATGCACATTTGACACACTGAGCGGCTTTATGGAGACTTAATGATTTTTTAGAACAATTTGCAAATCTGATCTAATTCAATTAGTACGATAATAATCTACCTTAAAATATGGTGGGACATTCTGTTATATATTTACTGCATTTGGTTCTGGTCTATGGAACATTATACCACTTCTTATCAGTGGTGTGCTGGTAAACCGGCTTTTTGTTTTGTTTTTGTTTTCTCAAAGCCCTAATTTTTTAGTGTTTTCCTATTTCCCTGGTGTAAATACTCCCATTATGCACTGGCTTTAAGCTACCAACAGTTAAACAACTGCTCTCAAAGTTTCTAAATACTGACAATCAGCTCTTAGGAGCTGCTACACCATAGCAAATTATTTAAATAGTGTAGGAGAGCTTGCTGAAGATTTAAAATCATGCAAGTTTAGGATGAGAAGCATTCGGAATATTCAAGTCCTACTCCTAACTTTCCAGAAAAAAAATATTGATACTGAGGATAAGTGATGTCCTAAAAGTCATGCAAAAACTTACTAGCAGACTTGTGGTTGGAACCAAGGTGTCTGGATTCCCCATTCAGTAATCTATGCAAAAGCCTTTGTATAGGGAGTAGAGAAAAACAGTCATTGGACATGAATGGGATCATGACTGTTTAATGTTGCTTTGGGGTTTGGATGGGAAGGATGGCTGACAGGAGCTGTGAACATGAAGTTGCCATAGAGCTGCTCCAGGTTGCGTTGAGAACTGTTTAGGTTCTCAGTACAAAACTGAGGCTTGTAGTCCTCGTTTGAAAATGGGCAGGCTGCTTGACCTTTTTGGGCATTGGCTTTATGATTTTTTTCTAAGTAATGATTTTTAATATTAAGGTGTCGCAAACCCTAGTGTGTATTAAATAATCTAAGGTACCTTGTAAAAATCACCCCCAGTAGGGCTGATGTTAAAATAGTCCGAAGGCGAAACTTTAAGAGACACTAGTTTAGATCCTTTTTAAAGAGCTCTTCAGATCCAAGGTGCTTTATCTGTTTACTGGTAGGTAAGGAGAGTTTCTAGAGTGGTAACTCTCCCAAATAGTTCTTCAGTTAGCTGTATCCCAGTTATCTGAGCAATTCTTTGATATTTCTGGCCTCTCAGTCCCACCCAAGGACTATCAAGAAAGAACTGAGGGGTTAGAAGGTTGGGATATTGTTGTTTTGTTGTTGTCGTCGAAGTGGCCTTTTCGATTTTGATGTCCAAGCAGAGTTAGGAACTATACATGTTGCTAGCTAGAGAATGTTTTGCAAGGTAAGAAAGTGGTAACTTTGCTAACTGCTGACCCGCAGAGAAGGGGCGATGTGTGGGGGCTTCAAGCCTATGTGATAGCATCTCAAGCGGGGAATGGGAAGGAGCAGGAGCAGGTGATAGGTTCTAGGGTACTGTCTGATGGTAAGCTGGAAAGTGTCCTTGTAGTACTTGGCAGCACGAGAACAAAGTGTGGAAAGGGTTAGACACAGTCCTGAAATAAGGCGTTGATGGTGAATCAGCAAATCTTAAGTTTGAACTTTGCATGTCTGTATGAAATCCACACAATTATGTAAATCTAACACTTGAGACATGTTATTTAGGACACATTTAGATGGACATGGTTCTTGTCCTCCTCTCCTGTGTTTTAAAAAGGCTTGTCAAAAAAACCCCCAAACAAATAGACAAGTGAATCCAAATTTGTTCTTACTCTTTAAAATGCCATTTCTTGGGGCGCCTGGGTGGCTTGTTGGTTGAGTGTCTGCCTTCGGCTCAGGTCATGATCCTAGGGTGCTGGAACTGATTCCCACATCGGGATCCCTTAAGTGGGGAGCCTGCTTCTCCCTCTCCCTCTACCTGCTGCTCCCCCTGGTTGTGCTCTCTGTCAAATAAATAAATAAAATCTTTAAAAAAATAAATAAAATTCCATTTCTCCTTTTAAAATACAAAGTTTTAGGATTTATGACTTGGTTGTTAGCTACATTAAATTTCAAAAAAGATAAAGCTATGACAATGGTTGCTATTTGACCACAAAATAGGGCAGTACATTCTAACTACTATAATTACATTATTATTAAAGCCTGCTTTAAAGGAAAAACAAAAAGCCCTTTTGGCAGGCATAGAAGAGTTTTAAGAAGCAAAGCATTTGGCCATGTCATCCTAGGTTCTCTACAAAATCTCCCAAATCCTCAAAGTCTACTGACATTCAAAGAGCATCGCATGCATGTTAATCAGCCACGCAGGAGAGTTATGAACAGATTGACATGTGTCTCCTCATCTTCTTACACAGAGCCTGCAGATCCCTGCTTCTAATAAAAGGTTGAAAATAATCTCAAATTTGTACACTGATTTTTACATGCTCATTTACCTAAATCTGCAATCTCAAAGTGTGTTCTTGGATGAAAAGGATCTGTGATTACATATTTGTTTAAAAAAAAAAAAAGGAACTATATTCACTATTTGCAGATTCACAAGGCAGATGAGAAGTCCTAAAGAAAATGAAGCTTGTTTAACATTATCAAATTTACTGATTACAGAAATTTGTTTTTGGGTAAAACTCATGGGGATTGCTGACCTAGATAAGCTAGGGGGCAGTAGGAAAAAAAAAACCTCCCTTAAAATTGTACAAATATAAGATGTGTTCAGTGGGCCATATAATTTTATTGGGGAGGTTATATTATTTTAACAAGTTGACTTTGTATTTGATTCAGAGGGAGGCTAACTTCTATATGGAGCATATATTTTCCAAGAACCATCATTTCTTAAACTTTATATTTTAAAATAAGTTCAGTGTTATAGAAAAATTAGTAAAAAACACAATGGAAAGGGGTTAATATCCAAAATATATAAATAACTTAAACAACTCAACACCAAAAAAAAAAAAAAACAACAACCCAAATAATCTTTTGGATAAAAAATGGGATTTTGGATAATCTTTGGATTAAAAAATGGGCAGAGGACCTGAATAGACATTTTTCCAAAGAAGACATACATATGGCCAACAGACATATGGAAAGATGCTCAACATCACTAATCACCAAAAAAAAATGCACATGAGATACCACCTTACACCTGTCAGAATGGCTAAAATCAAAAACGTATGGAATAAGAAGTGTTAGTGAGGAAATGAATAAAAAGGGACCCGAGTGCACTGTTGGTGGGACTGCAAATTGGCATAGCCACTATGGAAAATAGTACAGAGTCTCCTCAAAAAATCAAAGATAGGATTATCATATAACCCAGTAATTCCCCTACTGGGTATTTACCCGCAAAATACAGAAACACTAATTTGAAAAGATATGTGCACTCTTATGTTTACTGCAGTATTTACCACAGGCAAGATATGGAAGCAACCCAATCCATAGATAGATGAGTGGATAAAGAAGATGTGGAATATATATATGGAATATCCATATATATGTATATATATATATAGAGAGAGAGAGAGAGTATCACTCAGCCATAAAAATGAATGAGATCTTGCCACTTGCAACAATATGAATGAATCCAGAGGGTATCATGCTAAATGAAATAAGTCAGATAAAGATAAATACCAGGATTTCACTCATTTGTGGAATTTAAGAAACAACAACAAGAAAAGAAGGACCAGACTGAAAAAACACACTTTCCAATACAGAGAACAAACTCGCAGTTGCCAGAGGGGAGGTGCGGAGAAGGGCTGGGTGAAATACATAAATGGGATTAAGAGTACACTTACCTCGATGAGCACTGAGTAACATATAAAACTGTTGAATTATGTCATACCTCTGCAACTAACATAACACTGCGTGTTGACTATACTGCAATAAAAAAAGCTGCACCTCCTTAAAAAAATGCAATGGGTTTCTATACCCTTCCCTCAGATTTCCAAAATGTTAATTCACTACATTTTCTCCATCATCTTCCTTCTCTTTATATATACGTGAATACGCACACACACACACACACACACACACATATTCGCATGTTTTTTCTCCTGAATCATTTGAGAGCAAGGCACTGACATAATGATCCTTTACCTCCAAATACTCTGTGTGTTTTGGTAAAAACCTACATAACCATATATATGTGTAAATAAATAAAATAAGTTAACATTATTAACATTAACAATCTACGGAGTTCATTTAAATTTTACATGTCTTAATAATGTCCTTTTCTAATAACAACAACAAAATGTCTTTCCTGGCCCAGGATCCAAACTGGAATCACTTGTTGCATTTAATTATGTCTCTTTAGTCTCTAATTTGGAGCAGTTCCTCAATCTTCCCTATTTTCCATGGCCTTAACATTTTTGAAGAATAGAGGCCACTTTGTACAATGTCCCTCCACTGACTTCATCTGATGTTTCCTCATGATGAAATTCAAGTTATGTATTTTCAGAAGGAACCCCATAAATGTTTGCCCTTTTCAGGAGACGCATGATGTCGATTTGTCTCACTACTAGTGATGTTAACTCTCGATCACTCAAAGTGGTGTCTGCCAGGTTTTTCTTCTGTAAAGTTACCATTTTTCCTCTTCATGGACTATTTTACCCAGTTTGAGATTATGTAAACATTCAGATTTTCATTAAATTTTCACCTAGTAGTTTTAGCATTTGTCAACTTAAATAAAGAGGTAAGCTGAGGCAAAGTTGAATTACCGAAAATTGAGTTTATTCAGAAATAGCAGAGGAACAACAATTCGGGAAACACACTCAAGCTATAGGTGAATCTATTGAGAGCTCAGGATGGGCTCTAATTTTGAACAAGGAGTGCAAAGACAGGAAGACCAGCCAGAGTCAAGTCTGTTAAGTTCATTGGCTTGAGGATAATGAGATATTCCTATGTTCATTGATCAGGAGAAAAATCTGGGTCTTCTATAAATCAGGCATTTATGAGAAATCAGTCTCTCAGTTCCTAAATTCTGTTCTAAGGCTGCATAGATGAGAGTCCCCATTTCCTATTTCTGGTTCCATTTTAGATTGAAATTCTTTGATAAATACTTTGGTGATTCTTGCCCAAAACACTTACTACTATGGTAATTGCCAGATGGCATTTTCTAAATGCAATATCCTTTTTACATTAGCTGTCACTCTCTTGTAAGAAAGACCTCTCTCTTCTTCAATTGATTCACTTATTTTATCAACATATAAGCAGTTACTTTTACTAGCAAAATTAGTTTATTCAGAGATGGCAGAGGAATTGTAATACAGGACACGCAAGCTATGGTGAACCAACCGTAGGCAAGTCTGAAGAGACAAAGGGAAAGTCAGCTTTTATTAGGGGAGAGTTGCTTTGAAGGAAAGTTCATGGGAGAAGGGCAAGGGTTTACGGCTGTGGCAGTTCTCATTGGCTGCAAGTGATGGTTAGCACTTTGTTGCTGCAGGATCTCCCCACCTTTTTTTTTTTTCCTGAAAAGCAGAACATGAAATTCCTATGTGAAAAATGTCTTTCCTTGTCAAGATAATTCTTATCTTCCTTCTCTCTGTTAGGCAGGCTAAATAAGTGGTACCTGCGCGAGAGCTCCCCCTCAAGCTGTCTGACTCCATTTTTAAAAAATTTTTAAATTTTTTTATAAACATAGAATGTATTATTAGCCCCAGGGGTGACTCCATTATTTTAAGTGAGGTTTCTTTCATTAATTTTCACAATTTCTGTCTGTAATAGACTCATGGTTTCTTGTTTTATTCTGTGAGTTATAATTCATTTTTATCATTATTTATTTTAATGTTCAGTTGTCCCAGATTGGGACGCCCCTCAACCTGACTGTATCCGTTAGCCATTTTCCCATAATTCTTTGAGCAGTTCTCTGCTTTCTGGCAGAAAAGGAATTCCCACTCATATTGTGCCTTTCCTGCCCCAGCCCAGGAATCAGTCATTCTCCTAAGAAGCCTGTTTTCATTTTTAAGTAGAAAATTTAAAAACCAAGATCTGAGTGTGAGGCATTGTTACTATGCATCACTGCTTCTAGGCCTTCTTAGAGGACAGAAATAGTAAATACATGGGTGTATATGTACATGGACTTCTATATACTTATTGATTTCTGTTAATCTGTATGTATTAAAAAGCCATGTGTCCATGCTGATGCTTCCAATTCCAACACAATACCACAGGGGGGTAGAAAAACATTTACAATTACTACCTCAAAACTGCGTCAAAACTCATAGACTTGAAGTCATTAAATCTGTCATGCAATACAATAGGAACTGTGAGACATTCTGGAACTGGGTAATGCCAGCCATCCACCCATCCTCTTAGAAACTCACGCTCTGTGTGCTAGGTAGTTGGCTAGAAATATGGAAATGTATCTTTCTTTGTTTTTAAATTTATTTGACAGATCACAAGTAGGCAGAGAGGCAGGCAGAGAGAGAGGGAGAAGCAGGCTCCCTGCTGTGCAGAGAGCCTGATGCAGGGCTCGATCCCAGGACCCTGGGATCATGCCCTGAGCCAAAGGAGGAGGCTTTAACCCACCGAGCCACCCAGGCGCCCCCAGAACTATGGAAATGAAAAAGACTTTTTCCCTTTTCTCAAGCAGCTCAGTCTATGAGAGAGGGTAGAAGAAAATAGATAATTACAATGCGGTGCAATAAATTCTGTATTAAAGGTATTCAGCCTTCTATTGAATCAGAGAGGAGGGGTGCCCAGGTCAAACTGAGTAAACTGGATTACTCCGGGGAAGAAAACAAAAATAGATCACCCATACTACTTACTGCAAGAGTTCTTAGATTATTGCACGTTTACACAAAATGAAGAGTGTCCTTTGCTTCTGAACAAAAGTACACTTTACAGAGAGCTCTGATTTATCTAGAAGGGTCTCTGCATTGATTGAATTCATCAAAAAGCTGCAGCCATGACATACTTACTATTCAAGTAAGTTCCAAGGGAATCGGTGTTTGCCTGTGGGATCTAAGTTGGGGTTTCCCTCTTTTTTCTAGGCCCCACTCAATGGCCATAAATAAGGGAAAGGAAATTTTTTATTTTTTCAAACTGCTTATTAACCCAAACTAAATGAACTGACTTATTTGCCGTTGGATTTATTGTCACCCTCTTGAGCCACAGAATAGTTTACACACCCTGATTTTCTTTTATTTAAACTTAAATTCAAGAACAGTATCAAGGAGAGAAAAAGATTTGTGTGCATGTGTCTATGCAAAGTAAAGACTAAGGCAAAAAATTGAGGGAAGAAAATATTAGGATAAAAATTGAGAAAAGAATTTTATCATTTTTGTTGTCATATATACATAAAAAATTGAGAAAGGAATTTTATTATTTTTGTTGTCATATATATGTATAACAAAAATAATAAAATTCCTTTATTATATATATATACATATATATATAGTATTCTTATCAAAATTTACCTCTAGATTTCTTTTTCTTCTTTTTAAAGTATAAATGTGGGCTGTCTTCTAGTTTGTGCTCTCCTTGCCAGTCTCCCCCAGTTGTTAAGTCTGGTCACATAACTATTGCTTATTTTACCAAGTTAGAAGTCCCAGACTAGAAAGTTGCTCAGTAGGACGTGCAAGCAAAGATCACCAGCACCAGGAGGCTGATCTTCACATGTCTTGCTGTCTCCCGTTCTGCTGTAAAATGACTCTTTAGTACAGCTGATACTGCAGAAAAAAGTAGAACTGAGATATGTATATGCTTTTTCTGTCACTACAGAGTCAAACATGACTGAAATGTTCGTTTGTTTGTTTATTTATTAGATGACCTTAGATCAGAGAAGATAAAAAATCATTCTAGTCATGAAATACTCAATACTTAATAAGGACACTTAAGTCTTTTCATATGCTTTTTAAGAGCAATGTAATTTTAGGTAACCATAAAGCTGAGGCAAGGGTAGTTTGGGTTCTTAAGAAGGATCCCCAGCCCTCATTAGTTGCTGCTGGGCGCAGAAGCACTTATGATCACTGCAGTGGTGGACCAAACTGAAGGTGCCAGGCTGTGTCAAAGGTCCATGTGGTGACAGCAGCAGGAGCCCCTGCAGAAAACATGGGTCATACACACTGGCTTACACAAGGAACAATGAGAAAAATATGCCACCGGGTGGGGGTTTTAACATCTGTAATGATTACTGAAAGCTTCTTTGAAAGTGAGAATTTTTAATTACTTTATTAATTATTATATTCAATTAAAAGGCTTTAGCCATCCATAAACACCATGATACAATGTGTATATATGTAAAAATATACCCACTGAACATGCTTTGAGAGGTATAATAGTGTTTGGAAATCTATGCCACATGAAATACACTTTGATATAAAAAGCAACTAATCAGAAACATGAAAAACAGTGTTTTAATAAGAGCCTATTGCAGATTCTGGAATGATTGTTGCATGCATGTCCCTAGTCATGTTGGACTTCTCCTTCAGTTTTGATTGGAGTAACGTGTGTTCCACAACGCCAATTCTGATGTCCATCTGAACCGTTTCTTGCTTCAGCTTTGTTAAGCTCTGTTTAATCTTTACCAAGGGAGCTGCAGAATGAAAATAACATGCAATAAAAATGTTCACTTGGAGTATCAGTGTATTACAGAATTGCATGACATTTTCCTCACTTTGTCTTAAGCCAAAAACAGGGTTAAAAACAAAACCTACAACATACTGACATTCACATGGTTTTGCGGTGGTATTTTAAATACCTGAGATTTTTAGGATGTGAAATGATGCAGCATTTGAGCTGAGGTTAAACTCCTTCCTTTTCTTGGGGAAGAGGTGTTAAAGGGGTATTTAAGGATGTCTTTAATAAATTTTATGAGCTAGAATATTTGTCTGAAGGAAAAGGGATACAATGGGGAAAAAAAGGAAGACAGAACTACCTGAGAGATAGAGTTAATGGATTCATTCAAACATAGTACAAAATCTCTATACGTCCCCTTTTGGATAATCACTCAGTTTATATCATCAGAACTCTGGAAAATCTTTCTAGAACACAGAAGGGCCTTAGGCAATAAACCAGGCCATGTCAAAGTGACTAGCTCATGATGGAGCATGATTACTAGAGGATTATTAATTCTTCTCTATTTGACCGCTCTGCCCAGTTGGGTCCACTGGGGGAGAGGAAGATAAACAAAGGTCACCCCATCGCTGCCTTCATGCCATTTGGGCACACACTTAGTGCTCTTTTGCACATAAAGTGGAATAATGAAGCTCATTTGAGAAAACAGCAAATATTGTTTTTTTTTTTAAATCGGAATAACAAAGTGTATATTTAAGTATTTCCCACTCTATCTCTAAATCAACACAGTTAGAATAAAAAAATCCTAAATAAGGGTAAAAAAATATGATTCTCCTGAGGTGA
Organism: Lontra canadensis; assembly: GCF_010015895.1. NCBI lineage: Eukaryota > Metazoa > Chordata > Mammalia > Carnivora > Mustelidae > Lontra > Lontra canadensis. The sequence continues at coordinate 8,908,329 of NW_022631000.1, forward strand.
TTGATGAGGAAAACAGTACATGGATTATCAGACATCATTTTTGTACCACATACCTACCTCTCCTCAAACTCATTTTATTTTTTAATTTTTTTTATTTAATCATATTTTTAAATTTATTTTCAGCATAACAATATTCATTGTTTTTTTTTTAAAGATTTTATTTATTTATCAGAGAGAGAGAGGGAGAGAGAGCGAGCACAGGCAGACAGAATGGCAGGCAGAGGGAGAAGCAGGCTCCCTGCTGAGCAAGGCGCCCGATGTCGGACTCGATTCCAGGACTCTGGGATCATGACCTGAGCCAAAGGCAGCTGCTTAACCAACTGAGCCACCCAGGCGTCCCAATAGTCATTGTTTTTGTACCACACCCAGTGCTCCATGCAATCCGTGCCCTCTCTAATACCTCAAACTCATTTTAAAAAGCAGACTCCCGATTTATGAATAGCATTTTGTTAAATAGATTTCTTGAGAAATACTCTCCTCTTGCTCATTTTTCCCTGAGGGTGAGTGTGTACTCACCACCGTCAGTCATGCTGCTGCCTTTTTCTTCCATTTCTTGCTTTACCTTTTCCAGTTCTTCTGTCACCTTTAATTGAAAAAAAAAAAATTCACACGCTCTGGATTTTAATAAACTTTTAAAATCATTGAATGATGTGTTAAGGAAATTTAGATCTAATACATCTGTAAAGGGACATAAAAATATAAGGAGTCTTCTGGACATAATCTGAATAATAAGATAAAACAGGCAGACACACAAAGCTTTTCATCTTCTGAGAGTGCTCCTAACATTAAACTTCACCAAATGACATTCTCAGGTTGTCACATGACAATAAAAAATTGATCTGAGTTCTCATTTTAGGCATCAGACGTGCAAACCTTGCAGTTATCTCCTAGCATGTATGGTGTCAGTCCTTTCTTTTTCTTTTTCTTTTTCTTTTTCTTTTTCTTTTTCTTTCTTTAGAGAGAGAATGAGTGGGGGTGATGGGTGCAGGGAGGGACAGAGGGAGAGGGAGAGAATCTTAAGTAGACTCCACTCCTGACGTGGGGCTCCATCTCACAATCCTGAGATCATGACCTGAGCAGAAATCAAGAGTAGGATGCCCAACCAACTGAGCCACCTGGGCACCCCAACCATGCCAGTCATTAATAATGAGTCATTAATTAAAACCATACACACATCCTGAGAAGATTTTGGATATCTGAGGCTTACTAGGTATATTTCTTAATATTACAGTTTTATAAGAGAAGATGCCATCTTTTCCTCTATAGGATGCTAAAAATAATGTTTATACCATATGGCTGTAATATAAAAATATTCCAACTGCTTTTCTCCAAACCATGAGCTCCAAGAGGCATATTGTGCTGTCATATCGGCTCCTAGCTGTACTCTACGTCATACTCAAAATTATACTACTATAGCCTCTATCAGCAAAATTCCAAACAGGCATATTATCTTTAAAAAAATTAAAAATATTTTTATATGACCTAGAACTAAGCCATAATTATTGTAACTTAGTAGACTTTATTTTTATCATACTGGTGAGTAAAAACTTCCTTGGGAATAAAGTGCTCATCCAAGTAAAGCAAATTAATTTTTTTTAGGCACCTGCAATGTTACAACTGGGGATAACTACCTCCTCCAAAAGAACTAAATGGGTCCCTGGACTCCCTTCAAGTGTTAATTTACTTAACGTAAGTGAGCACTTTACTTCTTTCCACATAACATTCTATTTGCCTAGAAGCACAACAGGATTAGAGTCTAAATATTACTAAAGTTATATTTTTAGTATTCTAAAATAACTATTTATGCCTCGAATAATCTCTATAAAAGAAGCTTAATTCTATTATATAGAAAAAGTCTGGGACAATTACACTGGATTTTGACCAAAGATAGTCTTGTTCATTGGCTATTGACCTTGCTGTAAGATTTTTTTTTCCTCTCAGCTCTTCAGTAAAAAATTGGAATATATATTAGATCTTACTCTCTTACATGATGTTGAAAGTCAATATAACGATATATGCAAATATTTCATAAGTTCTCAGAGGGAAAGGGTTACAAGCCACTTCCAGTTTGTGTGGAGAGAAATACTCAGGATCACATACATCGGCAGCAATCAGGAAAAACAAATCTTACATCTTACAGACTAACATTAAAATCTGTGTAAGACATTTAAGCCAGTGCTTTACCTACTCTTCTATATATTAATCATAATTATTAGGTTTTTAAAAAGATTAAGGAAGGTTATAAACATGCTAATATTATCAGCAGGTTCTGCGTTGAATTTAATAAAACAACTTCAGGCATTTTATGGAAACAAACAGTATATAAATACATAATTGAGTCACTGATAAGGAAACTAGGGATTTTCTCCTTAAAGAAAAGGACTTAAAGCCATGGGAAGCAGTTACCGAAACAAACAGCACCCGGCTGTAGCCTTACTAAACTGCCCGGGGCCCCCCCGAATGGCCTGGGCTCAGCTGACGTGAGAAGAGGGCAAGAGCACAGTGTGTACCTCAGACAGGAGCCTGGTCCTTTCCGTTACTCCACCGTTACCCTGCTGGTATCGCTCCCTCGCCTAAGGGAGAAAACATTTTGTTTAATGACAAATTCAAAACAGAAGCAGATTACTTAAGTGTGACCTCTTTGTGTTTGCAATTTCTGCATATAATTTTATGATGCCCCTCCATTTGTGAATACATTTGTGAAAGTGACATTTAACTGTAGCTGTTTTATGTCCCTAATAGACACCATGTATTTAAACTAAGGCACTATAAAATGATAAACTACCTTAACCTTCATATACTGACTGTGTAACTCACACAGGCATGGTTCACAATAAAAAGTGTCCTCAGCTATTCCTACACCGTTTAGGAGAGTAGCTCTTGGTCGATCTAATTTGCATGCAATGCAGAGAAAACGAGTTCTAAAAAATCAATCATAATAGAGCGTCAGGATGAGCAATTAATAAGGATTAACAAATGGTATGACAGTATAGAATATGTTCTTGGGAACTAATCTAACAATTATTTAATATCAATGTTTGACAGATACACAGTGGCTTCAATCAGAGTCTTTTACAGCATTTTGAAAGTAAAACATTCACTAGTAGATGTGTCTGTGAGGGAATACTTTGTTAAATAAATAATTAAAAAGTGAAAATTATTTTGTTTGGTCTTTGCGAACGTCTGAAAGTGCAGAGGTATCGCAAGTTCATTTCCATTTTTTTTCCCATTCTTCCAACCTTGTTTGCTTAAAAAAATAAATAAGTCTTTAACTGACACTTGCAAGTGTTCTTACTGGTCTTTCTCAGTATCAGGAAAGAGGGGGCATAACTCCCGAGGAAAGCCTTTAGATCCCTACTGGGGTACAAAGAACTGCTGCTTTCAAAGGCGAAGGTTTTATTTTTTTGGTTGAAATTCTAAAACCTTGAAAGGATAAAAAATTTGCTCATTAAATTAATTAAACTGCTTGTCTTTGAACGCGTCGTGCTTTCATATTCTTTATTATGTGGCTGTAAGTCATTAAGGCAATGATGTCTTTTCCTACTGACACATGTAAATGAATACTATTCTTTTTCCTCCTACTCCTAGGGTAAATTAACAGCTGACTTAGAAACAAAACCAGGTGTCCTGATACTCCGTTCCTGTTCTTAGCAATGTCCCCAACAATACATGCCTTCATTTATTTAAATCAAAAGAAGAAATGCATTTAAAGACTTCCAGGAGATAATTTCTATTACACGTGACACGGAGATGGCAAGTGCTCTGGCCTCACGTGGCTTCCTACAGTGGGCAGAGAATCCAGGTGTTGCTGTTTGTGAAAAGCATTTCATGATTCACAAATTCGAAGTGCTGTGTCACGTCTGGGAAATAGTGTCATCAGCTGAACTAAATCCCAGATACCATTCCTAAGTTACCTCACTCAGCTGGGCTTGAGCCGCACGATATTCTTGAACCAAGTGCTCAAGCTGATTGTTGATGTACTTTTCTCGGCTGCCGATCTTTTCCAGAGTTCTGCTAATTTCATTATGAAGTTTATCCAAAAATCCCTAGAAATTCCATAGGATTTTAGTAGATAAAAGAATTCACAAATATATTTCTTAAGAATAGTATAAAACGGGCTAAATCTCCTTCAATTCATCCCACAAATTCTCAACTGGCGAAAAAGAAGTTAGCTTGAGATTTTCAAGAGCAAAAGAATTCTGTAATGAGAAATAATTTAGTCATACTTGGCAGAATGTTAAAATAAAAAGCACCTGGTAGTGTTAGTCAATTCATTAGCCCTTATGCATATCTAAATTGTATGTGAGTGGAATTTGCTTTATATAAAGTTTGTAATCAAAGTAGGTAATGGAATAACAAGACTTTCTTATAGCACAGTTCAAAGATGACTAGAATGTTCCCTTTGGAGGTAAGTCATTAAATTTATAGTTCTAGCCTGGGACCTGTAGCTTCTCATTCCAACTTTGCTTCCTTATGGCATCCTCCAAAAGAGTCCTTATTTCTGTCAGAGCAGCAAGCTTGGGGGAGTTGTAGTTTCTAAGCATTGCTGGCCTGGTGCTCTGTTACCTCATGGGATTCAGAAAAAAAAAGAATGATGAAATGTTTCTCTAATATGTATAGATATATAGAGAGAATCTAATATACATTAGATCTAATCTAATATATATTAGAGAAACACTTCATCATTCTTTTCTTTCTGAATATATTGTACAATTGTATAATAATACTCAACTATATATATTATATAATATACATAATGTATACAATTTGTATATTGCACAATTTACATATATATTGTGTAGTTGTATAGTATACATACATATTAGAGATATTTATCTTTCTCTGTACTAGGTATATATTACACAGATTTGATATAAAGTTACTTTTCTTTAGTTTACATTAGGGCTGTTGAAATATAATATGGTACATTCAATCTATAAGCTCCTCAAAGGCAAGGATTGCGTCTTTTTTTCTTTTCATGTTCTCCTTTAACAGGTGTTCAACAGATGAATAAATGTACATTGATTCACTTGAAATAATTCACATACCTTGGTCTCCTTTAGAGCAGATTCTATTCCACTTTTGTGTTGGTGCATTTGGTCAACATGGATTCTCCAATCCTATAGGCATAAGAGCATAACAGGAACAAGTAAAATACACATTTCCTTCTTTCCTCTATGTTTTTGAAGTTGTATTCTTCATTTAGTTACTTTGGTTGCTGCCCTATTTCAGGTAGGGAAGTCCTATATATAGCTTGCAATCAGATTATAAAGAAATATGTGTAGAGCACTTTAGGATTAAAGGTTCTAAATAAATGTAAATGATTTTATGTGTTCACAGAGTGATGTCTGACAATTTGAATATAAATTATTCCTGCACTGCTGGTGGTTAATATTTATGACTACCCATCAAAATGAAAAAAAATATATAATTACTAGAAAAGAAAGAGTTGTTTAAATAGTAACAATTGCCAGAAGCAACTCTCGAATCAAGTATCATATATCAAGTATTAGTTTGTCCCCTAAAAATTAAGATAGGGCCCTCTTCTTCAGGAAGACTTCTCTTTCTGAAAAAAGGAAATCTATAATGATTATTAGAGTTCATATATTTCGAGATCAATGCATTACTACTAGGCTGTGTGCATATTTAAAATCAATGCCAACATTTTAATTTCTTACAAGATATCTTCAAAATCTTTTGGTTTACATTAATAAAGGAAACGATTTTAAGACTGGAGAAATACCCATGATGAGAAAAAATATGGTAAGTTGAAGTAATGGAACCAGGATATTCCTCAATTATACATATCTGTTTGCATAGTCTGATGCTCCACTTTGCTATCTACACTATTCTGTGAGACAAAAACATACTGTGAATTGTCCTATTCTACCGATTCCTTAACTTTGAAACATGGGCTAGTGACTACCGGGTGAAAAAGCAAGCCTGGGGTACTTCACACATACCAATGATAAAATTACAATATATTAAAGAACCTCAAAGAGCAACTAGGCTCACCTTTATCATTTCACAGATAAGCAAGAGGCCTCGTGACAGGAAGTGGCACACCCGGGGCACACCCAAACCCACGCGGGTAGTGGTGCACCTGTCTCAGAAGCCAAGTGTATTAATTCTCGCAGACCACATTTTGGCAGGTCAGAGTTATTAAAGGAGCAGCTGACTACTTGACACCGGTGCAGGTGCTAGAGCAGAGAACAAATCAGCACTTCCTTTTGTCCATAAGCATTTTTCTGTCTCATAAGCAAAAAATATCTCAGAATATGAGAGCTGGGAAAGACCTTAGAGATCATCTACTCATCCACTTAACAGTCACCTGGTGCAACATTTTCATTTTACAGTTGAGGGGACTGTTCATCACCCGTGACTATGACTAGACAGATCTGGCAAGGAAACAGGCCTCTCCAACATGGCCAGTCAACACTGGAACGGGGAGGAGAGGCTACTGGCTGGCCTGCTGCAGCTGGACCAAATATGTTACTAAGCCTCAAAATGGAAGACTGGTTAAGCCCAAGCAAGCATCCTTATAAAAGAAAATGAACTTAATAAGTATCATTATATTAGTAATTTTTCCAAAATAGTACTTGTCTGGACTGATTCCAAAAAAAAAACAACTTCCTAAGCTTAACAAAACACCAAGTGTAAGTATTTCTACAGTCTTGGTGTCTGTAGATATATACATGTATAAACACATACATATATACATATGTATACTTTGTATCTATTATTTTATTTATAGTAATTGATGTGTTTAATATAGTTTGTGTTCTGCTTTTCCTTCCCAGCCTTATCTTTTACCATTACATTTTTTTCATGTTCTGATAAAGTATTTCGAGAGAATTAAGCATGCCTGACTCATTTATGTATAACTATGATAACTTACATTGATGTTAAACTCCATGGAGGAGCTGGCATTTCAGTGCAAGCTTGAAGCATTAGTAGCATTTCAACAGGCTGGAAAGGAGTGGGAGAGGAAGGGTATTTTAGGCTGAGGGAGTAACTAGAACAAGAAAAAAACAGGAAATATATAGGGAACAAGAGCCCAGGCTGGCTAGAATATAAAACACAAAGTTCTTGGGGCAGGGTGGGGCGGAGAGGGTGAATCATGAAGAAGCAAAGCTCGAGAGGTAGGTTAAGTTAGGTGGAGGGCTTTAACTGAGGACTGTGGATTTTATCATGTGGACAATCGAGAGCTATTAAAGATTTTTGGTTTCAGTTTTAGGACAAGTTTGTCTTTTGAGAAAGTAACAGAGGGAAGGACTAGAAGGCAAGGAAGAATTAGAAAGGCAATTAGACTGAAGGCAGGAAGGCAACCAGTTAAGAGGCTGTGCAATGGCCCACGTTAACATTAGCAGTAGAGCAGCGCTTGTGAGAATGAAAGAGAAGAGATGGATTCAAGGGACATCATAGGGACAGAACTAGCAGGATTTGAGGACTAAGGGCAAGTGTGGGGTGGCTGAAGTGGAGATGGGGTGGTAGAGAGGTGTCTTTAACGTTTCCAGTCTTAGGGACGAAAATATTAGTAATATCACAGTGTGAGAAGAATAGATTTCAGGGACCCAGAAATACTGAGGATTTGGTTTGGGACTTTTTAATATGATAACCCACTGGGACATATTTATGTATTCTTACTGCCTTTTAAAGTGAAAAGTTAATAATGATTTATAATTATCTGGCACATAAATCTGAATATTTTATTAAAATCTAGATGGACACATTTCCTGATGTATAGTTATTAAAAAAAAAAGGCCTTAAAGATGTTCTAACCTCTTAACCCAGCAATTTCACCTCTAGAAATTATTCCCAAGGAAATATATGGGGATATACACAAAGATGAATGTACAAGTTCTTTGTAAAACAGCTCTCTAAAGAGTTAACTCTCTAAATGTTTAACAGTAGAGGACAGTTTAAACTAATTTTGTGATATCCATTTCACCACTAAAAATAATGCAGTATGATACCATTTTTATAAAGCTCAAAATGAAGCAAAGCTCAATGATACACGAAAATACTAAAAAAGAGGAAAAGAAGGAGGAAGAAGTGGAGGAGGAGGAAGTGGAGGAGGAAGAGGAAGCAGAAGCAGCAGATAAGGACAGTATCTGATACACAAATTGAGGACAGCGGTTCCCCATGGGAGGCAAAGGGCAGCAGCAGAGGAGCACCCAGGTAATTTCAAGGGCATGTAATGGTCTAGTTCTCAAGTTCAGCAGTGGGTTCATGAGTGTTTGTTTTATATTACTGGGCTCCATAAATATATATGTATTGCATATCAAAATGTTAAATTCATGTTTTCAATAGAAATTTATTCAGCAAAAATACACGCAAACAACATAAAGTAAAGTGGAAACACATTCCCCAAAGAATATCCTATTAGGTGTCCAATTTAGTAAAAATTAATATTTGTGTATATTTGTATTTACATGCATATATTAAGCCAGGAATTTGGATATCGATGTTTAGAATTTCTTCTTTATCCTTCCAAAATTTCCCAAATTTCCTGCCAGAGAATTTTTAATCATTACTTTAATCATCAGGGGGGAAAAGTCTGGATGCCCAAGTAGTTCTCGAAAGGGGTTTAATACAGTTACAGCAGAAAATATAAGTGATCACATTTGTAACATTTTAAAAACATGAATATAAAAAGGCAAAACACATAGCTTTTAAAAAACTACAATGGAGATAGTTAAAGAGTTTACAAAGGTTTGTGGTAAGAATGAAGAAGTGATGAAGGACTTGATCCCCAAAATGCTAGCAATCCTTATATTGGTAGAGAATCCATTAGGTTACAGTGCACTTTTATATACATTTCCTTATTTGAGACTCGCAAAGGTTTGGAGTGCTATGTCAATTTGTCATCCTTCTTTTTCACTTCTACCCTTCCCTGTGAGAGGGTTATGTGATTTGTAGACCAGTTGTGGGGGGAGTATACTTCTCTGCTGCATTGATGCTGGCCTTGGCCATGTGATTCTCTTTGGCCAGTGGAACAGTGGTGGGTGTGGCCTATGCCAGGACTGTGCAGATGGTGTAAGAGGCATCCATCAGCCCCCTTTCCCTTTCTTTCTGCCATTATAATAGGCATGCCCCATATAGGGGTTATACTTTCAGCCTGGGCCTGGGAATAAGAAATATGAAACACAGCAGGGCTAGAGCCGCAGCTGAGTCACACAACAGCAGACACGTATCTTGAGTGACAGTATATTTGTTGTTATTATGATTATAAACCACTGTGATTTGGGCTTGCTTTTGATACAGAAAAACTGACTATATATACGTATTGTATAGGAGGAAAACCAAGAATCAGGCAAATTAAATGACCTTTCTGAGGTTTCATGTCTGGAAAATGGAAAGCACTCTCAGACCAGTGCATTTTCCACATACCATAGGCTGCTTTTCTTTATGATAAAATGAACTACCACAGAGTATCTAAGGTAAACCAATAATTTTTTGGTTATATACCAAGTGAGACCACTCCTCTCTGTAGATGTTGAGTTTTTCACTAATCCAGCATGTTTCCTCTCTCCGAGGAAATGAGAAGACTAATAATGATGCAGTATATCATTTCTTTAGACTATTTTTAAAAAATCCTTTCATACAAAATCTTATATAATTCTGTCACCTCTGAGGTAGACAGCAAAGCGACTGTTGTAACCATAACCTCCTTACCACTCCAAATTCTTGAGTGCCAAGTTATATTCTCTCCCTTTTTCAAAAACTGGAGAATTACGATGCCTTGTCAGCAGATGGCGAGTCACAGCATACCATAAAGTCAAAACATAGGAGATCCAGCTGCAGCCATTAAGGTGACCAGCAAGACTACAAGGATCTCAGGGTTTTACTTCAACAGCACAACCCCTGAATGACTAACTTTACATATGATGCACAGACACCTGGCTTCTTTGTCTGGATCCCCAACTCAAGGCTCCAAGCTCCTCTCTGAAACTACTGTGGAGGGAGAGACCGACACATGAGCTAGAGGTGGTAAATGGAACTTTTATCTGTATATACATTTTACTAATTATACAACTCATAAAGTGTCAAACTGTCAGTTTGAGCTCCTGAATAGAGAGAGGTGGAGAGTCAACGGAGTCCTGATAGAACAAAGCTGAGGAAGGCACTCTGGTGTATACTGGGATGTTTTTTCCTGGGCTCAGGAAATGTCCATGCCAGAGCAGCGGAGTCTCATAGTCTGTGGCTCTAGTGGCACATTTGCTTCAGCCCCCAAGGGCGGGAGCAGGGCCCCAAGGCTCAGATGTATTTTGAATTTCTTTCCATCACAAAAATGCTACTTCTGCCATCTACTTTCCCTTTTCCCTCTATTATTACTGGTTCTCCCCCAACTGTGTTATGAATAATTACTAATGGAATCTTAATTTAATGTTCTGTTTTTGCAGTTGTGTTTTAGTGAACATGACAAGATATACTAGGGTTTTTATGGGCTCCCCGCATTTAAGGGTCCTCACTGCATTTTTCTCTTTGGGCCTCTATTTCACCCCTGAATTCACTTTCTCTGTGGATTTTCAAGATCACTCTGGGGAGGAAATCTTGTACCTCCCTTTCACTGATTGGGTAACAAATTGAGGTGGTATGATTTTTACTATGCCAATTACAAAATGAATAGGAAGCCAAATGTCTCTTCTCTCCCTTACAGGTTTTCCATTACACTGACCTGCTTCTTTCATTTCCTTGCTTTGTCACCCAATTTCAATAAGGAGCACAAGAAACTGACAACTTTCCATTCAAGTTTGCACATTAAATAAATGTTTCTTAGCTCAGTTGTTTTGCTAAAGCTTAGATGCTATGGGAGGTTTGCTGCTTCTAATCTGCTGTGGATGAACTGTTTAACCAACCTTGTTAGAATAATCTCTGAAACAACTATATGTAAGTTCCAAAGAAGGATTTATCAGATTCCCCTATAAATAAAATGCATGAGCTTTAGAACATAGTTTTTTGTGATTTCTATTTTGGCTACTTAGAAACCTTTTCTTTTTCCTTCCTTGGTATAGAGTAGTTCCCCAATAGTCACATCCATTCCGAGATCCTTTTACATCTAATGATAGCTTCAATGTTAACATTCAAAAATGTCTAGTATGTGTCAGGCACTATGTTAGGCACTATCCATACATCATCACATACAATTCTTTAAAAAACTCTCATAAGATGAGGAAATTGAGATTTAGCTACTTTAAAGTAGACTGCCCAATCTTATAGGCAAGTGAGCAGTAGAGCGCAAATTTGCAGAGACCACGCTATCATTACTTATCATCTCCCTGATGAAACGTAGCGAAGTATAACTAAAAATTTTAAGGGGGTGATGGTTAAAAGAGATGTTAGTTTCATTTATAATATTTGAATATTACCAAGAATGTATTTATATATCAATTGTATAATAAAAAAAGAATTTAAAAGTTTTAGGATAAACACACGCAATTAAAAATTCTCTCACAAAGGGGGCACCTGGGTGGCTCAGTGGGTTAAGCCTCTATCTTCATTCAGCTCAGGATATGATCCCAGGGTCCTGGAATGGAGCCCTGCATCAGGCTCTCTGCTCAGCAGGGAGCCTGCTTCCCTCCCTCTCTCTGCCTGCCTCTCTGCCTACTTTTGATCTTTGCCTGTCAAATAAATAAATCTCTTAAAAAAAAAAATTTCTCACAAAGAAATACCCAGACCCAGACGGCTTCATCGGTAAATTTTTTCAAATATTTAAGGAATAACAACAACTTTACACAAATATCAGTGACAGGAAAAAAAAAAAAAAAGAGAGAGAGAGCAATTGCCAACTGGTTTTATGAGGCCTAGATAGCATTACACTAAAACCTGACAAAGACACCTAAAAAAACAGGAAAAATTACAAATCAGTATTTTTTGTAAACATTGATATAAAAGAAGTTCTCAACAAAAAAGGGTGCCTGGGCGGCTCAGTTGCTTAAGCGTCTGCCTTCGGCTCAGGTCATGATCCTAGGGTCCTGGGATCAAGCCCTGCATCGGACTCCCTGCTCAGCGGGAAGCCTGCTTCTCCTTCTCCCTCTCCTGATACTTGTGTTCCCTCTCTTGCTGTGTCTCTCTCTCTGTCACATAAATAAATAAAATCTTTAAAAAAAAAAAAAAGTTCTCAACAAAAATACCAGCAAATAGAATCCAGTAACATATAAAAAGGATAATATATCATGATTAAGTTACATTTATTCTAAAATGCAAGGTTAGTTTGATACTCAAAAATCAATCAGTATAATCCACCATAGCAAGAGAGGGAAAAAAAGAGGAAATAAATCACATGGTCTTCTTAATAGATGAAGAAAAAAAATCACTTGAAAACAATGTAACATCCATTCATAATAACGCTAAGCAAACTAGGAACAAAAGGAAAGCTCCTTAATCTAGTAAAGGCAAATAAAGTCATAAAGTTAACATCATACTTATTGGTACAACTGAAATATTAAAAGCTTTCTCCCTAATACCACTTATATCCAACATAGACAAAAATTCTTAACCACTATATAAGGCAAATTTAAAAATTTAAAAATCTTTAAAATTTTATTTATTGATTTATTTATGAGAGAGAGAGAAAGCAGGGGCAGCAAGAGATAGAGAGAATCTCTAGCAGACTCCACACTGAGCATGGAACCCAATGCAGGGTTTGATCCTATGACCTTGAGATCATGGCCTGAGCTGAAATCAAGAGGCTCAACTGACTCAGCCACCCAGTTCACCCCATAATTATTTTTACATACCAGCAATAAACAGAAAATAAAATCTAAAGAGATACCATTTCAGTAGTATGAAAGAACAACAGATAGACTAGGGCAATAAAACAGAGTATCCAGATGCAGACCCACACATACAGGCTTTTATGATAAAGCAGTGCACTGGTGAAAAAATAACCTTTTCATTAAAATGGGTCAATATATATATATATATATCTATCTCCCCCAAATAAGTCTTGAGTTCTACCTTACACCATACATAAGAAAAAATGCTAGATGAATCACAGAACTCAATGCCAAAAGTAAAGCAATAAAGCTTCAAAAAGAAAACATAGGAGAATAACTTCATGGCATTGGGGTAAGCAAAGGTTCTTAAAGAAAACAAATATTAGCCATGTTCCCTTCTCTCCCAAAAAAGGTCATTTTGAGTATATTAACATTAGGCCACTGTTTATACCAATAAGAGTGAAAAGAAAAGCTAAAGAGTACATATTTGCAATACATATACCTGACAAAGAACTCATATCCAGAGTATAAAAATAATTTCTATAAATCAAAGGAAAAGAAGATAACCCAATAGCAAAAGACAAGAGGATATCCAAATGTCAAATATATGGAAAGGGGTTTGACTTCAGCAGTTGTTAGGGAAATGCAAATTAAAATGGCAGTGAGACTATAGCATAGCTATTATGATGACAAAAACGAAAAAGAATCAATACTTAATGTTGATAAAGATGCAGAGCAACTGCAACTTTCATACCCTGCTGGGAGGCGTATAAATTTGTATAACCACCTTCAAACACTATTTGGCAGGGTCTGCTAAGGCTGAACATGTACATACCCCAGGACTTAGCAATTCCACACCTAGTAGAAATTCCAGTAGAAATGTGTGCAGATGTTTACCAAGAGACATGTATAAGAATTTTCAAAACAGTATTACTTATAAAACTATAAACAATTCACATAAGCCCAGATGTGGGCTCCTCTGGAAGGGCATGACCTGGGCTAGGAAGCTCTCTGCCATCACAGGCGCAGGCAGCTAGGGATTGTCTGTCGACGACACTCTGTGGCTGGGCAGCAAGTCCTCGCTTGTAAAGGGATCTGGACATTTCATCTCCGTTTCAGTCACAGGGAGAGAGATGCAGTTATTAAGATTATAACTGTATCTGCAGCGGTAGAGAGGTAGGGCCAAGTGTGAGCGGCAGTCCAAAAGTGATCAGTCTCGAGATTTCAGTGTGGAATACTGATGTTCCTGTGACATGTTTAATACCCCATTCATGGTCAATGATGAAATTCTTTGGAAATCGGATGGTGGGAATCAGGTTAAGTGAAAAAAGCAGAGAAGACAGCTTGATAGAAGTGGCTGCATATGTCTAAGTTCACTGTAGCAAATGTTGCTGGGATAGGTCGATAATTCATCACGCTTTCAGTGCAAGGAAAAGAGCAGCAAATTTCCCTCCTCCACCCACAATACTACTTTCCCTAATAATAGAACATTATCTATATTCTCTTTTTGCCACTTTGCACAAGTGGTTTTGCAATCTATTCTTCTTGTTCTAATGGTTAATTTGCGTCTTCACCAGGGCTCACGTTTGCGCACTTATTTGTGTATGTGTGTGTGAGAGAAAGAGGAGTGAGCGAGAGTGTCCATCAGATATTTTTTTCATGAGACTGAATTACTTTCTGAATGAAAAATGCCCATCAGGTTGTGAGGTAATCACAGAATGTGGCTTTCTGAATTTTTTATTGTGACAGTTTTCTTTCATTGCCAGCAGCTTAAAGTCTTATCTGATACACACTTGTGTGAAAACATGATTTTTCTTTGTAAGTGTTTAAAGAACTAAACATGCTAAACATACGACTTAGGAGTTGAGTATGTATGTGTGATATATAATGTATGTGTATATTTGTTGCAGGGAGTATGGAAATCCACTAGTGCTGGAAATGTGAGTTTCCTCAGGGAAGTTCCTGGTTCCTTTATAGTCCTCTTGTTGTAGAGAAGGATAAGACAGTGTGCACAGAGGGTAAGCAAAGGCTGTCACAACAATCACTAATATTCTCACACCTACCTGTAGTTGAACTGAAACTGGAAATCCATCTCTAAACCTTGTTAGTTAAATAATTACATTTCTTTTTAAAAAATTTAATTATTTTCAGTGTTCCAAAATTCATTATTTATGCACCACACCTAGTGCTCCGTGCAATATGTGCCTTCCTTAATACCCACTACCAGGGTCACCCAACCCTCCACCTCCCTCCCCTCCAAAACCCTCAGTTTGTTTCTCAGAGTCCACAGTCTCTCATGGTTTGTCTCCTCCAATAATTACATTTCTAATTGTGTGCTCAGAGATGATCTTTACTGACTACCATCTGTTCTAAAGTGTTTTCATATGTTGACTCTGACTTATTATTCATGCTTCCTCCATCCACACCCCTTTTTTATAGCCACAAAATTCTCCTGAGTGAGGGTTTCTAGACTTTAGAAGGAATTACATGCCCAGAGAAGAGAGCTGGCAAGGCAGATGGGGAGTGAGTGGGGGCCCTTCTGTGAATGTAGGGGCACTCTTAGGCCCAATGAGAATGTAACTATTTCACAGGATGCTGAGTAACCGTGAGGCATAGCCGGAGAAGATAACCTTGACAGTCCCTTCAAGAATCTACTAATCAAAACCTTGATCTCCTACAATACTCAAAAAACAAAAAAACTGAAAAAATAAATAGAGCCATCTGCATATTTGAAAAACCAAGAAATCTAAGTCATTACCTTGGCATAAGGAAATAGAATCAAATGTAATGGGATAAAGGCTATGGGAGTAAAATTTGTCCACATATTAAGAAATTTAATAATGAAACACAGTGATACTGAGAACTACTCTAATATCATTGATTGGAGAAATGAAGCAAACCAATTAAAAAGTACATTTCATAGGGAGGTCCATATGACAAATGGTTTCTGTTTCAATTCATATTTTTACATTAAATAATTTAAAGGAAACATTAAATCATACTTTGTAATAATGAAATATTTAGGCAGTCTAGAAGTTTTAATTATAATCAATATATATTAATTCACTGCTCTCAATCACAAATGTCTGTCTGAGGTATATCTGCTGTGAGGCATTAGTAACAAACTTCCCTCTGTAGTGTTCATATAACATGCAGTCTTTATTGGTTATTTCCTTAAAATCTGCTACCACTGCTGATGCTCTTTAGTTAGAGTTGATGGTACTCTCTAAAGCAAAAACACTTGTTCTCCTATTTCGACTTGTGATAAATGAAACCTTTCCTCGATCCAGTTGAAACATTTATCACACTCAGGGTAAATAGGAAGGAAGGCATCATCAACTATCTTTAAACAGAATATCCTGAATGTTCAACAAGACTGTGACAGAAGCAGCTAAAAATTGTTTTCAGTTTCTTAAGGATAGCTGGGTTTTTCTCCACCCCTTTACAGTAGTTTTACATATAATTTTAAGCATAGTATTCTTTTCCACAATCCTGATAACTGCCCATGACCCATATGCTAAAAAGAAAACAAACAACAACAAAAATGACAGTTGACCAGCTTAAGAAAAACAAGAAACCATGAATAAAACTCTAAGTCTACAAAATAACACCATGTTTTAAAAATAACACAAAAATCCAAAGCAATCCTCTGTTTCTTGTAGTCTCCTTTAAAGAAAGCTTGCCTGTAAATGTCCATCAGCGAATATTTCCCCTCATTCTTTGAGACAATGTGGCAGTTGAGTAATCATGCGGGCTGCTCTAAAAATGTGTCTAGTTAATTTAGGCAGTTTATTTTGATAGCATTCACCTCTTTTTGATTATAGCAGGTGTTTCAAGGATAAATTTGCTGGAAATTGTATTTTGTTTAAACAACAGCAGCATGTACATTTATGGCCTTACTATATTAAAAAGCATTTATTGTCTGGCAGCAATAGATACAATTACAAACATTTGTGACAGTAATTGGAGCTATTATTCCTGCATGGAGCCTCATGGAGACCAACTTATTGCCACCTGTATTTACATTTGTTACTGGTAATTGTAAAAGCTGATTTTTTTTTTTAAATTTGGTGCCTTATTTTTTTTTTATGTGAATATTTCTCAACAAAATGTCTTTCTACCAGAAAATCCTTAAAAATTATAAATGTAGTTTCTTCATTACTCAAATAACTAGCAGAATCACATTTTTAATGACTAATACATACATAAACTGTATTCTTGTATCCTAGCCCACAGAATATATTATACCTTTTTGCTCATAGATGCAAGAATCCTATCAATGTAGCCTATCCAACAACCAGAGTACAAGTCTTAAGAAATGATCTTTATTTCCAAACTATAACAATTCATAAATCCTTGCAGGTCAGAAATATTTAGAAAGCTAAATTTTATTAACATTCTTCTTATACTACATCCAAACATAGCGATGGCAGAAGGTCAAAGCAGGTTACTCTCTGCACTGCTTTGGAAAGAGAAAAACACCCTCTTTCTCTTGCTTCCAGATACAGATTTGTCTATAATGGTAAAAAGAGAAAGCCTACTATTGTACATTTTCTGCAGGATCTGGCTTCCAATTTGAAGAGACTTAAATCTAATATAGTAATTCTGTGGTCCCTCCAGGTTCATTTAAATGGAATTCCACCTGCTGATTAATAAAGGCCTCTCTCCTCCCTCTTAGGTTTTAGCTCTCATACTGACTAGAGAGCCCAAGGGCTCAAGACTATTGCAATGATTCCATCCTTAGCACAATGACTCTTCCAGAAAGGTTTCTTGCTGTGAATTACCCAAGGCAACACTTGTATGGTTTATTTACGTTAAAACAAAATCCAGTTGTTTGGAGTTGAAATTTAAAGTTTAAGGTTCTTTTTATAACTGCACCCTGAGAAAGTCAGACACTGAAAAACAGGTAAGGATGTAAAAAAGCAGTTCAGTGAATCAAAGGCTTGAAATAATTAGAAACACATGCTGTAGTACTTCCAAAGCCTTTAAAAAATATATATAATCTCTTTATCTAAATTCTTGTAATGAACCTGAAGATTTACATAATGAGTAGGAGACATTTTGGAGGAATGAAGGGGGTACTTAGCCAACTATCTTTTAAAACAACAAAGCAGGAAACATTTAATTATAATTTGGAAAAAAAATCAATTTAAGTCATTAATCAAAATTTTAATTACAATATCCACAGGGCATTAAAGCATGATAGAACATTTGTTCATTGCATCAAATACCCCATATTAAATCATTATAATATACAATTGTTTAGGGATAAATACTGTATAATTGAGGAAAAGGGTCTATGTAAGGTTTAGCTGAAAACTGATTTCACACTTTCTGCTCTTTCTTATTTCTGGAGAACAGGAATAAATATTATTAATGTTTACTTGGTTTCTATTATGGTAAAAACCCTTGACTTGAAAAAAAAAAAAGTCATTCTCCTGATAAAGACTGATAAGACTGATCATTTTAAGAAGCCACTTTCCCTCGGTTCAATGGATGAAGCTGACTGAATATACAAATGGAGAACAATGTCCAGGCCATAATCAAAAGTAGAATTCTGATCTACTGGGACACGTGGGTAGCTCAGTCCATTAAGCATCTCCCTTTGGCTCAGGTCATGATCCCAGGGTCCTGGGATCCTGCCCCAAATCAGGCTCCTTGTTCAACAGGAAGTCTGCCTCCTCCTCAGCCTGCTGGTCCCCTTGCTTGTGCACTCTCTCTCTCTCTCTCTGCCTCTCTCTGACAAACAAATAAATAAAGTGTTAAAAAAAGGAAGAAGAAGAAGAAGAAGAAGAAGAAGAAGAAGAAGAAGAAGAAGAAGAAGAAAGAAGCAGAAAGAAGAAGAAAGAAGAAGAAAGAAGAAGAAAGAAGAAGGAAGAAGAAGAAGAAGAAGAATTCTGACCCACAATCTGCAGCAACTAGTCCAGGAAGTCAAACCATAACCTCTGAGTGAAACTGGACCAAAACAGTCAGGACTTAGTAAGTGCTGGCTTCCCCAGTTTTTCCCCTCACCCACCTGCTTCCAATGTACAACCAGCTAGACAGAGCCATGTATCCTCTCCAAACCAGACGCATAGGAGGCCCTGCTTCTAGTTAGCCTGCCTCCAAATCTCCAGTCATATCTGAACATTGCTGAAGGTTTCCCTTTTTCCCAGTATAAATCTTTTAAATACTCCTGCCTGCCTTTTAGTCTCTGCCAAATGCAGGTGATGATGGCTAACTCCCTGGCTATGGCAAGCTCTAAATACGTAGTCTTTGTTCTCATTTAGGTGGTCTCCTTTATTTCCACAGAATCAAATATAGGTTTGTTTTTTATAATAAAAAGGAAACTAAAAAAGAATAAAAAGGAAACTAAAAAAGAATAAGGTTCATCGAGAAACAGCATTATTTAGTGATTCAAAATTAATAAAAAACACAGAAAGTCAAATCTGTATGAATATGCAACCACATCTTTTATTTCCTCAGAAATTATGGAACATGTAGAATTCTTTGGCAGCTCAGTCTCCAGCTAGTAGTTGTCAACTGATTCACTTAGACGTTTTAAAAAATTACTATTATGGAATTAAAAATATTTTAATCATGAAGGAAAATATCATCTTTCAATAAATGACACCATGTACTTCCACCACCAATAACTACTGGTTTCTTCAAAATAACTCACTGGCAGGTTTCATTTCTTGCTATTGGTCTGTATTCTCAGATCTTATGGTCCTTATGCTTGCCCATATTCTAACTATCAGCTGTTGCATGACTCTGTCCAGCCGGCCATTTCTCCACCAAGATCTTGGGCCTCCTGGTTTGATTCCAGCCTGCTTAGCTGGCCAAGCCATCTCTGCTACCTACCACTCAGCTGAAGTTATGGCTTGTATGTTTTAAGGATGTGTGGAACTGCTCATGATGTACTTCTGTGTTTTTAAAAACAGAGGTGTAACCTCAACTGTATACACAGAAAAGCACACAGAAATAGTGATTAACATATATTAAGCAATCCTTCTGGCAACATTCTAAGTGCTTAAGCTACACTAATTTATTTAATCCCTTTAATAACTCTTTGAGGTAGGTTTTATAATGAACTCCATCATACAGATGAGGAGACTGAGACGTAGTGGTTAAAACTTCCCCACAGGGTCCAACAGCTAGTAAGTATTAGAGCCAGGATTTGTACTCAAGCAACCTGGATTCAGAATTTGTGCTTTTAACCAGTATGTGATATTGTCATTAATGGAATAGGTAAGAGCCTGGCCTGTAAGTTCAAATATCTGTCACTTACTAGGCAAAAGCAAGTTACTTCACTTCACTGTGTTTCAGTTTCCTCCCCTGCTGTGAAATATACCTGTATGTAACAGGGCAGCGGAAAGGATGAAGTGAGTAAATATATATGTGAAGTGTTAAGAACTGTACTTGGCACATAGTAAACACTTGGTAAATATCAGTTATTATTACCATATTATGTATACCTTTACTAGAGGAAAAAAACTGGATAGATTTATCAAAGTGAATACTTTGAGCCTGATTACTTATATGAGTCTGATTATATCCCCATGTAAGACTATAAGGTTGATACTTTAAAATATTCCTTTAAATGATGGAAGTATTAGTACAGAAATTTTGTAAATTTCTCCTGAATAATGACATAGGCACTGAATATGAGGGCCATGATAGAACACAATAATATTATAATAACAATACTATAATTTAACAATAATTAACATTTATTTATTAGGCATTAATTATGTCTCAGACACTGTTGTTGGTGCTTTACAACAACTGTGTAAGATAAGTAATACACTTAGTCCCATTTTACAGATTAGGAGAAGGAGGGACAGAGAGGTTTAGTAATTTGTTCTGGATCATACATCTAATAAATGGTAGAAATATGAATTCTGGGTGGCAAGGGAAGATGTGTAAGATAGGCTCTACCTTCCTTTGATCTTTGTGACTACCCCAGTTCCACTAAGTTTCTGAAACTCTGGCCCAATAAATCAGGAATTGATAGTGAAAATAAATCTGGGATCACTAGCTTCTAACTCATAGCACACTGCCCATCCCTCTTCCCCTTGAATTGCTTCCATATTATTTTTATAATTAAAAACAGAAGTGTATTTTATTTTATTTTTTTTTAAGATTTTATTTTATTTGACAGAGAGAGATCACAAGTAGGCAGAGAGGCAGGCAGAGAGAGAGAGAGGAGGAAACAGGCTCCCTGCTGAGCAGAGAGCCCGATGCAGGACTTGATCCCAGGACCCTGAGATCATGACCTGAGCTGAAGGCAGAGGCTTAACCCACTGAGCCACCCAAGCACCCAAAAACAGAAGTGTATTTTAAAAAGACTCAGAGAAGGAAGCTTGGATGGCTCAGTTCGTTAAGCGTCTGCCTTTGGCTCAGGTCATGATCCTGGTGTCTGGGATTGAGCCCAGGTCTCCCTCTCCCTCTGCCTGCTGGTCCCCCTGCTTGTGGGTGCTATCTCCCTCTTGGTCAAATAAATAAATAAAAATCTTAAAAAAAAAAAAAAAGACTTAGAGATCAGGAGAATTCTTGACCAGTTATAGATTTAAGTTTATTCTGATTATAATCACAGATGTTTGCTCTTAGTTCTAAATTTCACCAGAGTACTTATGTAACACTTGTGGGCACCAACTGCTGGTCTAACAAAAAACAATAAAAAAGACATAAAAACACACAAGAAGAAAGGGAAAGAGATATAAAGAGAAAAAATGAGGGAAAGAACAAAAAGTACAAGATACACAGTCACAGTGTACTAAAAATACTCACAGATGATTATATTAGGTGGCACTGTTATCTACTCTAATTTAGCTGTCCTCAGACTGCCCTTCTAAGGAATTGACTCCAGAGCTTTACTTCCTCGGTCATAACTGAGGCATTAACTAGAATGGAATGACCCAGGATTTGGCTGAATATATTGACTTTCTTGGCAGAACTTCTGACTATGTGTTTAGACACATTATTCCAAGTCAAGGCAGAGCTGAGTTGGTCGCTGGGTATATTTAACACTCTAGAAGTAATCACCAGGAGCATTCTCTATAACCAACCCTAAAAAGGAAACTGCTAATATGGTCCATTCAAGCTAACATAGGACAGGAGTCCTTCACTTTCAGCTGTGGAACATATTATTTGTATTTTTGGCAACATATGTATTTTCCCAATTGTAATTTGTTTAAGCTAATATTAAAATTTGTTTGCGTTCTTTGAAAACTGTCAACAGTAACAAGTGGTGCCGGAAAAAAGGACAAGCCAGCCCAGCAATAAAAACCTGATTACAACATTATGGGGAATATAAAATAAAATATTAGTATATGAGAGGATCTCATAATAGCATACATACTACAATATGCAAAAAGAAAGACAAGGAGATTTACTTTTCTTTTCTTTCTTTCTTTTTTTTTTTTTTGCGATTACCTGCCAGGAAGCATACAAGGAATAAACTGAATCTGTGAGAAAAGAAAGCAAAACAAACATTTGATCCAGTGCTAAATAAATACAGAACTTACTTACTCCTAACACAAGGTCATTTTCAAGAACTTTATAATGGGTCTAAATAATGGAGGCCCTTTATTGTTTATTTCCCACATCTCTATGCTATTTAAAAATTAATCTAACAGTGATCAGTAAAGCACATTGATCTGAAAAAAACTAATTTTCCCTCAAACACAAAGTTGAATTCTCTAAATGTCCTAAATAGCATGTGTTGAGTGAAAGATAACTGTTTTGGCCAAGAAGAAAGGAGAGGATTTGGTTTTGTAGCATCAGGAGTTGAGAAGAACGGGATATACCACGATGCAGGAGTCAACCTCTTCTGATGGAGGATAGTGAGCCCATGAGAAACCTCATCTGTGACCAGATTACTTTTATTTCTGAGGCATGAAAAACACCTCTTTATTCACTAGCCCCTTACTTTCTCAAATCAATGTATAATTTTATTTTTCTTAAGTAAAACTGAATAAAGAATTGACCCAAAACCTGTCCTTCCCATTTGATACCTCTGAAACACTTAAGAATTTGTGAAACACTGGACACAGAGACCAAATGATCTAGAAAAGAATTCTGAAAAAGCACTCAGATATTACTTTATGTCAGTATATTTTACTGCAAAAACCTAAATTCAAATGCTATTCATATAAAGAAAACCCCTCAAAACTTCATCTGACATTTCAGGATGTTGCTTGTAAAATTTGACTATATAAATTAATTTGGCACAGTATATCCAGTACATGGCAATACATGGCACAAGAGTAAGAGGCCAACTTTCACCTAGTTAATTCTTCCCCAAATCAGGAGATCATTGACTCTCTAAGAACCCAGGATTCTGATTATTGTAATATTTGTTTGTTAGTAGAATTTGACCTGTACTTAGTTTTGTAAAACTGTATGTGTCAGAAGTTGCATTTATATTCTTTCTTCATTCAGTTACTCCTATTATGTAGAAATCAATGACCACGCTTTAAAAAATACTCTGGTGTGATCCTATTAGGCTCTAAATGAGATGTTGGATTTCAAGAGTTTACTTAGCTTGAAAGTAAATAAATTAAACTTGCTTCTTTGTGAGATTAAGATGTACCTGAGAGTTCCTCACTACATGGTTATTCTAACATGTCATTCTAACTAGAATAACAATAAAAGTGATTTTTAAATTTATCAGATTTCTTCTTATAAAATTAAAGAATTAAAAATTACATTCCCCCCCAAAAAATCACGTTTTTGCAAATTATGACATCCAGCAGAGATCAAATCAGTGAAGAAATCTGTATTAACATGTATTTATATATAAGAGATACACAAACAAAAAATTCAGCCCTAAAGCAGCCAAATAATGTCTGTCCATAATGTTTGGGTAAATACATGGTAAACAGGCTGCAGGATTTGCCCATTTACCTTTAAGTCTGTTCCACAGCTATTCAGTCTAGTAAGACCTTTGCTGCCCTTATCCTAATCTAGCACTGCCCTGGGAGTCTAGACTGCTTCTTACCTTCTCTAGGACACAGTTTTATAAGCTCAAATCCAGACATTCTGAGAATGAATTTGTTTCCAAGGCATTCTGAAAGCAGTGATCTTTGGGGGTAGAAATGGTAGACCATATTTTCAGAGTAACAAGCTTCCTTAGAACCTAGTTCCATAATTCTGGTGCTTTTCTCCAGCCTCCTAGGATAAAAAACCCTTTAGTTTCTTTACCTACACGTCTCTCTAGTCTCTTCTGCAGACATTATTATAGTATTAGTGAGAATGGTATTGTTTAGTCACCTCTTAGTTTGTTCTGAAATTCTTATACATTGTAGGTAAGAAAGAAGCAGAAACTTGATTAAATGGGTCAGTTCATCTGGCTCAATCCCCAAATCTTAATGCAAATGCTTTGCTTATTTGCTTACTACTTGATTTTTAATCATATGTACTGAATAGATTATGTAAGGCAACCTCAAGGATGTCTTCTGTTCTGCCATCTAGCAGGGTTCCAAAACCATTTTCTAACTATAAACAGTTGGTATACAGTCATAAAATTCCAATTTTGTTCACCATTCACCTGAACAAAATATGATTTCTATGAAAATACATCAAAATGTATTGAGAAAATGCCCCTCAATCCCAAGGAAACATGACAAGTGTTTCAAACCACTTTAAAGATCTATTGCTTTCTTTTTCCTTCTTTAATATGACACTATTGATTCATTCAGCAACAATCTACTAAATCTCTGCTAAGTCAGAACACTGGAAGCTGAATCCTACCACCTTAAATCATTCATATAATTGGGAGTACCCATGACCCTGAAATTGCCTTATGAAGCTCTATTTGAACAAAATTACAAATTCTGTCCCCTATACCTTATTGTCAGTCCTAATCGTGACTTTCAGTTGTGGTAGTACACGTTCCACTTCGAGATTCCATTCTGCAGCATCTGTTGTGGATTCCAAAATATCTTCCTGTTTGGCAGACTCGTTCATATCCTAAGAAAGGAAAGATATCACAAGATTGAGAGCTTATAAAAAGAAACAGTAAAATTTTGAGGCATTTTAGCAGGACTGCACAATTTATATCAAGCATGGTAGTGTCAAAATTACAGTGGCAGAAGAAGTTCTTATCTGTCCTCCTAGCCATGTTGAAAGAAAACAAAGCACAAACCTGGTAGAATAGCAAAATTAGCATTTTTAAAAAGAAGCAAATACATGATTCAACCATTTTCACAAAAACAACAACAATGCTTTTGAGATATCAGTGTGAACTCCATGGGAATACTATCAAATGAACAAGCCATTTAGTTATGTTAATTGATAACAGTAAAGGAGTACAAACATTCACACACTTGGTAGGAAAATATTGTCTCAGTTTGAATTTTCTATACTGAAATACAAACCACAAATCTGAAAGACAAAAAAGATAAGATCCCAGAAGCCAAGGGGACATTACTTACAAATTACGTAGCTTTAAACCGTGATTTAATACAGACTTATTTGAACTTAAATAGGGCGGGGGCCACATTTCTGCATCTGGTTTCTGCTGTTGGGTAATAAAATCAATTCATGCTTGTTTTTTCAATAACAAAAGAAACCTCCCCTTTTTTTCATTTTCTCAGCCTTTCACACTTGGGCATTAAGTATATATGGATCTGAAACTATAAAGAATATACAAATTAATGACTTAAAGATAAAACCTATCACATTAATTTTGGTAACAATTTTTCCTTTAGGCTTCCTTGATAAATTAAAAGAAAATGGAGGGAAAGCATATAAAAATGTATTAATATAGAAAAAAAAAGAGACCTGAGAGACATAAATAGCCAAATACATTTGTACACGATTCTAGTTTGAACAATCCGTAAGAAGATGTTCTTGAGATAATCAGGGAAACTGGAATGTGGAAGAGCATTAGATGATAAAAAGAATCATGACTAATGTTAGAGGTATTTATAATGTCAATGGTTACATTTAAAAACGAGGCCTTATAAATTTGCGACAAATGCTGAAATATTTACAGGTAAATGGACATGATGTCTGAAATTCAAGATGCTACAAGGCTAAGGAAAAAGAGGGGGCCTCTGGAGGAAACATGGATGACAAACTATTACCTGCTGAAGCTGGGTAATGTTACATAAGAGTTCATTATCTTGTTCTCTCCATTTCTGTTTATGTTTGAAATTCTCCATAATATAAAACTTAAAAATAAAAGCTTATATAAATAAGCTCATGGTGAAATTTCATTCTCAGTGTGAATTTATGTCACTAAAAGACGCTTCTTAAACAAAAGCTCATCAGACTAGTCTTTCCAATCCAGTCTAATGCTAAGTATAAAGAATAACCTTATATTGGGATTTGTATTTTGGTGGGAGATTGAGGTCTTTAGGGGCTTTAAACTCCTGACTGAGTCCCTAGAGCACTGCTGGCATCAGAAAGCCTCTCTCTCCTACCTCCTAGTTCATATTAGCAAGACCTGAAGAGACTCAGAGCCCTAAAAGGAGCATATGTTGCTTTTTGTTCAGAAATTCAGGGGGCTCTATAGTTCTAACCACACAATTAGAGGATGGATAACTAATACATGCCTTCCCATTTTACAGTACATGGTCTGAATTTATTCAGATACATTCTACTTTAAAAACCAGAAGTATAAAAATAGAAGTATTAATTAATGTAAGTAAAATACGGAAACTCTAAGTGAAAAATGCTCAAGATTCTGGGTTAAACATTTAAGGTGCTCACTTTAATATAGAAATACTGTATTATTTTGAGGACTAACAGAACCCTACATACATCATAAAGTGAATCAGGGTAGCCCAAGAACACCAAAGCAGGGCGGGGGCGGTGGTGAGGGGACAGTATTCACAAAGTAGACATGTGTGAAGTTTTATGAGACAAATGCGATAGCGGGAGAAGTGGGACTGAGTCTCCCAGTTGAAACCTAAAGCTGTGAGGAAAGTTTTGTGTCATGCCACTGAGACAAAGGGGCATGTCCAACCAGCAGCAATTTTGTGAATCTCAATAGAATGTAGATGTTCTGGTCCCCGATTTACAAATAAGTTTCATTTATGGAACCACCATTTCAGTGAACTGAAGTTGGTACTGCTGATTAAATCTCGGAGCTAATTCTCAACTCCAATCTCTCATTCCCATTCCTTCTTTTTCCCTTCCCTACAGAAGGGTGGAGTCCAGAATCACCAAACAAGGCTAGAGAGGGTACTCATCCCTAGTCCCACTTTCTTCAGACCTCAAGTCATAGGACTGTTCATCCTCAAAGATTTTCCTCAAGGAAGGTCTCAGTTTTCTAATTTTCCTAAAGGCAAATGGGTTAGCAGTGGCCCTCTCTGAATCAGACTCAGAATCTAAGAGTTACTAAGATACACGGAGCTCAAAAACTGAATTAAGACATCCCAGAGCATAAGCTGCTCTTTGGTTTACATTGGCCCTTTAGTAAGTAGGAACTTTTCTTAAGTTCTTATTTGGTTCCCTTAAGCAATGACTTGCAAATTCCGACTTCCAATGTCCTAAAGTGATTTAATATACCAGCTGAAATGTCTTCACTCACTCCTAGGCCACAGTTAATATACTGGGGGGAAATGGCCTAGTTACTAAATGAGGAAGGACAAAAAGAGAACATTAGGCTTGATAGAGCAGGAATAACTTATTCAAACTATACGATCTCTTTCTGTTTCCATGTTTGCACATCTATTTCCTAACCTTGTTCCTCAGTCAAAATTTCCCAATGCCTAATAAATGGAGACATTAACTGAGCGAGCCCTACATTTGAAGTAGAAATCACTTTAAAACTATATCGTGTCCTGGTTATAATACCTTGAGAAAACCTTTCCTTCCCAATTGTATGTCCATTTAACAAATGGTATTTTATGTGGAGATATTAGTAAAAGAGAAATAAACTGCTGTTTCCATTTAATCAAAATTTTATATCAGCATGACAAAGTCCCAGTCCCTCTCTGAAACAACATTAACTAAGATAAAGCATAACTCCTGGGAAATTGTGTTTTCTAGCTAATGCTGCTGAAGAAATTGAAGAAACAATTAGAAGCTCAATAAGACACAAGCTATCTAGAAGTCTCATTTATAATTAATTAATTTACCAGTAAGCCATTTGTAAAGCTTCTACAACACACAAGGTAAGAATCCAGGCACTGTGTTTGGTGTGGGAAGATAAAAGCATTTAATCCCTGCCTGCAAATAAGCCTATTAGGGGGAGATTCAGGCTAGTTTATGGAGGTAATAAATGGACCCAAGGGAAAAAAAAATATGAAAACTGACCTTAAAACGGTCAATGGAAGAACTGAAGATAGTCTAAACCATCCTATAACATAAACCTGGGCTCAAATAGTGGGGCATGCCACAAAAGCCAGTTCAAGGATCAAACACACAATGTTAAAAGCCTGCTCAGAATCCTGTTCCAGGAAGTAATCTCCCTATTTCCAGGTAATACTAATGGGATGGTTAAGCATCTGAAGAAATACTATATTCTGTATATCTGTTTATATATATAAACACATAAAATTGAATGTGTGTGTGTCTAAATGTATGTATGTATATTTATAAAATTGGATGTATCTAGTCTTATGGTTATAGGGGTAGAATAAGGGCAGTCTTCTCATATCAACAAGGGAGGGTAAATAAAGCCCTTTGCAGCTTCTGAGCTGTTGGATAGCCTATATGGTGCTGCGAAGGTGTTCTGTCACACTAGTTTAGATGCAGTACAAAATCTGATAGACCTTCAAAAATACCTTCACCTCTTAATTAACACTGGGGACTCCAGGTAGGCCATGACTACCAGTAGGGGAAGTAATGGATTTGATATTAACAGGGAGAGACTGGCCCATTAACAAGTATATTTTTTATAAAATTTAAATTCAATTAATTAACATATAGTGTATTATTAGTTTCAGAGGTAGAGTTCAATGATTCATCAATCTTATATAACATCCAGAGCTCATTACATCATGTGCCCTCCTTAATGTCCATCACCCAGTTACACCCCCTTTCTCCAGCAACCTACAGTGTGTTTCCTATGATTAAGAGTCTTTATGATACCCCTCTCCGATTTCATCTTGTTTTGTTTTTCCCTCCCTTCCCTATGATCTTCTGTTTTGTTTCTTAAATCCCACATATGAGTGAAATCATCTGATAACTGAATGGAAAAGGAAGATGTGGTGTGTGTGTGTGTGTGTGTGTGTGTGTGTGTGTTTGTATAAAATAGAATACTACTCAGCCATCAAAAAATGAAGTCTTGCCATTTGCAATGATGTAGATGGAACTAGAGGGTATTATGCTAAGTGAAAAAAGTCAATAAAAAAACAACTACCATTAACAAATATTAATATTAATTCATATTAATATTAATATAGAAAACTGTTACAAGTGATATAGTAGAAGCACTGACCACATTTTTGGTAGACCTGATGAATTACCATCTTAAGCAAAGATTTAAAAAAAAACTCTTTGGAATGAAACTATTTCTAGTATGTAGTACATACTCACTATTGGAAAACTCCATAAGGGAAAGGGAACTAAATATTACTGAACAAAGCATTGTTAATTATGACTTCTTGTACTTACCCATTCATTTCAGTTTTGCTATAATAACAAAAATCTAGTGCTATAGGATCTTTTGATCCCAAGGGTCCAAATCAGGTTGGGCATTTAGCTCTGGTTAAGATACTCCATTGGGAATGAAGAAGGAAGAAAGCTAGAAGTAGGATGAAGTAGAGTTTCTAAAATTTGACTAATCATGGATACACTATAGTACTTCCCCTCATTGACAGAGAAATACCTTGTTTAGTAAAGGGAAACACCTTGTTTAGTAAAGGGAAAATATATGGCTGCATGGGCAGACCCAAGAGTGAAGCTCAAGGCTCAGGCATCCATGAGAAGATGTTTCCTTAGAAATGGGGATCCTGCATCAGAAGTTACAGAAAGACCTTAAGTCAAATGGGAGCCTGGCCAAGATAACCTAGATTGTGAGGGCCTGGGCAGAAACTGGATTCACAGACTTCCTGGTGAAAATGGGAGATAATTGAACTAATGAAGCAAGAGCAAGCAGAGGCTCTTGAATCTTCAGTTACCAAGGCCTTTTGCAAGAATGAGATATCACTGTCAGACTGGATACTGGTAAATGCTGACATTTACTAACCATAATTAAATCTTTTATGATGTCTCTTATTATACTAATTCCGTAATACAATGGTGCTCTCAGGACTGAGAAAACTGGGTATGACTGACCCTGCATTAAAAGTTCCCAGATAGTTATAAGTTTTGTATTCTTACGTTTGCTTTTAAAGTTTTCCAGTAGCCCCTCGGTATCAGATGCCAGTGATCACCTCTGGTTGTCTGCTTGATTTTCTGTAGCACCTCTTCTTCCTCCTAAACTTCTGTGGGCTTAGAAATCTAATATCCAAACTTGTGAGAATTTAGGCAAAGTGAGAATACAGGGGAAATATGTGAGAGCTGGTGAGAGTGGTGGTGGTGGTGATGAGGGTGGGACTTCACAGATTTTTTTTTTAAGATTTTATTTGTTTATTTGAGAGAGAGAGCATGCACACATGTGAGTGGGGGCAGAGGAGGGGCAGAGGAGGAGGGAGAGGGACAAACAGACTCCACACTGAGTATGGAACCCTACCCTGGGGCTCCATCTCACCACCCTGAGACCAAGATCTGACCCTAAAAGAGCCCGATGCTCAATAGACCGAGCCGCCCAGGTGCCCCTTCATAGATATTTTTGTAATGGTAGTGGTTATACTTATTTTGGTTGTTCAGAGTCCTTTCTGGAATCTTCCTAATTTGATGCTTTGTTCCACAGAGGAAATAGAATAGGTGGCCAACAAGCTAAGTACTATATATATATATATATACTTGTTTTTTTTTTAAGATTTATTTATTTGAGAGAGAATGCGTATGGGAGGGGGAGGGTAGAGGGAAAGGGAGGGAGAGAATTCAAGCAGACTCTGCACTGAGCAAGGAGCCCAACTCAGGGTTCAATCCCAGGACCCTGAGATCATGACCTGAGCCAAACTCAAGAGTCAGGTACTAAACTAACTGAGCCACTGAGGTGCCCCTGGCATTACTATTTATTAAACAGGGTTTCTCCTAAGGGTATCTAATGTCCTTCTTTCTTTATCATTGATCAATAAAAAGTTAGAGGGATAAATAAGGTATTTCAATCAAGAAAAGTGTTCCCCTGAAATCCAGTGATTTTAACAAATCACATTGAAGGCACAGAGTTAAAACCTTTCATGTCCCTACAAGTCAGTTCTTCTTCATGATTAAAGAAGCAAAAATCATGAGTCTGATTCACTATTTTCTTTTCAAATTAGGTTTTAAATGATTTAACACTATATTACTATGAAGAAAAATGTTTAATACCATACAAAAAGTATTTTCGGATTTGTTCTGAAAAACTAAATTAAACCCTGGCTATAATCCATCAAAAGAAATAGATAGATGATAGCCTCTGTCTTTAAATATATGAAGTTCATAAAAGTTTTCAATTCAATTTTAAGACTATCAAAAGAAATTTTATTGTTATAATGTGGCCTAAGTTATTTAAATAAATTATGCTCACAAATCAAAAAAGTTAAAAAGCTCCCTAAACACAAAATTAATTTGATTTTCTAATAAGAATTCTGAAATTATTTTTGAATGAGAACTCAACTTCCAGTAATTATTTCTGTTTAATATCTCAAATACCTGTCTTTGCCACTATTTCAGCTATTTTAATGTACAGTAAGTGCAAAGGTAAAACCATCCCTGATTTTTAATTTTCTCAAGATAAAAACCAAAAGAAAGCACCCCAAGAAGTATGTATGGAAAAACTGCCATAGACACTATAGTTGGTGTTACAGAGTATGCCAAAGGAAGTTTAATTCTTTATGGAATGAACTTCTACAAGGCTTCTTTTCTCTGAGATGGCAACGTTATGGATATACCAGTGCCCAAATACACTTGAAGAGCTCAATTCATATATGTACTGAGAAGAACATGAAAACCCTATTAACTGTCAAGATTACATAGTCCCAAGACTCAAGGAAAAGGGAACTAAACTGTCTTGAGAACTGCCACTGTGGTGTAAAATGTCAAGAGGATGGGTCTGGAATCCCATCTCTGCAAATCTTACCTCTATCAATTATTAGCCATTGGTCAAGTTGCATACCTCTCTAAATCTCAGGGTTGCCATCTGTAAGATAGGGATCATGGTACTCTCCTCAGTGGAAGGGTTGTGGTGAGGATTGAATTATATGATGTATTTTAAAAGGCTTGCACAGTGCCTGGCACAAAGTAAGCCACAATATATTTTCACAGTTACATTTACTATTATTATATGCCAAGCATGGTACTAGATTCTTTCGCCTATGTTAAATGCCCATAATAGCACCATGAATCAAAGGAGACTTATTCCCATTTTGCAAATGAGAAAAGCGAGGTATAGAGCAATTACCTAATTTTCCCTATGTCACATCATTAGCAGAGTTCAGGGTCCAGGCGATGTTACTCTAGAACACAAGTTCTTAGATACCTTAACAAATGCCCATCAATCCTTTGTTATATAGTTACAATTACATTCCCCCAGTTTATCACTTGTCTTTTTAACTTTATGGTGTTCCCCATCCCATCATTTCGTATATAGACTTTAATTTTTATGCATTCAGATTTATCAGTGCTTTTCTTTTGTGTTTTTTAGTTTTCCTGCCAGGCTTTATCATGCCAAATTCAACCTGTGTGTATAACCCTTGTCACTCATGTTTTTGTTTTTGTACCTCATCTTTTTCTAGTTTGTTGATCCATGTGGGATTTATTTGGGTGTACAATATGAGGGAAGAGCCTATCTTTTTTTCCAGATGGACAGCCTGTTATTCCATCACCCTTTAATTGAACAGTCCAGTTTTCTCCACTTATTTGCATTGCTTCCTACATTATTAATACTATGATATATTTGGATTATTTTATGAACTCTGTACTTCATCAATTTGTTTCTGTGTCAGTATATTTTTTTCAGACTTACAAAAAAAATTACACAAATAGTACAAAGAATTCCCATATGCGCTCATCCAGATTCACCAAACGTTAGCATCTTACATAACCTCAGGGAAATTATGTATAAAGTGATACAGTGCTTCTAGTATAGAGCTGAGATTTGGGGATGTTTTCAGATTTTTCTTTGTACTTTTTTGCACCTTTGTTTAAAAAAATAAGGAATATATTTCACTTTAAAAAAGAATAAAGTATTTTCAATAAAAGCAGGTAATAATAATAAATTTGATAAACTTCCAGAAACTAGCTGGTATGGGTGTAAATGCTTTAGGAATTTGAATGAGAGAGAGAAGTGTGTTTTAATGGAGATGGTGAGATCTAAGTTTAACCTTATAAGGATGTATGGAATGCTAATAGGCAGAAAAGAGACAAGCCAAGTGTTTATAGTCAGGAAAGCACCATAAGCCAAGATACTGAAATAGAAATGCACATGGCTTGTGAAGATCATATCAAGAGTGACTAGGGGCTTGGAAAGGCAAATACTGAGGAGCAAAAAAAGAGTTAAGTACTTTGTGAAAGACCTCAGAAGCTAAGGTGAGGAATATGAATTTTGTCCTCTAAGCCAAAAGGGAAGTCAGGAGAGTTACAAGCAAGGTAAAAATGACTTTATTTATCCAAGAAATCTTAATTTAGCACCTACTATATGCCAGGTACTATTCAATACCAGGGACACTTAATAAAATGTTAAAAATCCTCATGAAAGAACATTCTAATCATGTTTTATGAAGACTTACGGGTTATAGATTTGTGGGTCATAGAACTGAATGGGGTTGGGGTAGCTGGGAAGGTGTCACTAAAAAGGCAGAATTTGAGCTGAATTTGGAAGGCTTATTAAGACTCAGGTAGAGAGATGATGAGAAGACATTTTAGGTAGGAGACAAAGATGAGAACAGATATGCTCATAAGGTGTTTGAAAACTCATGGGAGGATCCATTTATCTAGAATAAAGTTATTCCAGCAGAAGAAAATAAGGTTGGCTATATGGACAAGTTGTCAAACTGCCAAGAGTCTGGAAATTCAGAACAAAATATTATTGTTTTATGATCTACATAAATTGACCTGTAAGCAGTGAAAAGCCATCAAAAGTTACTGAACTCAGAATGACCTTTTGAAAGTCGTTTGGCAGTAAGAA
Organism: Lontra canadensis; assembly: GCF_010015895.1. Lineage (NCBI taxonomy): Eukaryota > Metazoa > Chordata > Mammalia > Carnivora > Mustelidae > Lontra > Lontra canadensis. The sequence goes on from NW_022631000.1 coordinate 8,942,205, forward strand.
AGATAAAAGAGTAGTGAAAAATATTGTGCAAAAGGGTGAGGGTGGGTTTGAAGGAGGAGGATCAAAGACCATTTAGGCCATTATTGTTACATAATCCAGACAGGAGATGAAGCGGACATGACCTTGAAAGATAGCTAAAGGGATACATACGAGAAATATTTTCAAAAGCAGCATCTGCAGGTCTTAGTGAGACCAACTAGATGTCTGGATTAAAACAAATCATTAGACAAATATTCAAGCACTAACACTGCTAGAGGTGAATGGGAGGGGTTGGGTGGATTTAAAGAATATAGGTTTCTATAGGACCAAGAAAAGTACACGTTCTGGGTACCCATCTAATACATGGAGTTATGTAATAAATATCTGCTATTGGCATTGATTGAGGAAATATAATCTATCCATTTATAAAATGACAGCTCTCAAATGAATCCTGAAAAAGATCATATTAGTTCTCATCAAATTCCCCTTAGTCATTTCTGTAGGGGAGACCTTATGTGATAGCAGATTTAGTCCAGTGGGCATTCAATAAGAATCCATGTGATATAGTATGAAAATAAAGACATGACATCACCAAGACTTCCTAATTTATACAAAAATGCAAGCCTTCTTGATAACTTATATCCTATATAAGCTTCTTACTCAAAAATACTTATGGCAATCTAGAAACTTATTTAGATTGAGAGATTGGGGCTTTTTTACTCTCCTATAGCACATAAGAATGTTGGTAACATTCCAGTCTCTTAGTTCCAAACTCTAGGAAAGGTAAAAAATTATACAAAATAAGAAATGCGTCAAGCTATGTGCTGTCCACAAGTTAGGTTATATTAATCTCAAAACAACACTGGGAAGAATTGTGTCACCATCATACAGAATAAGCAGAGTCACAGGTTAATTTACTAAGGTTAAGTGTCTAGTGATGCGCAGCTCCAGTATGATGCAAGGATTATTTTCCACCCTGGTGTCGACATCGAAGGTATGTACTCAGATCTGGAAAGGACCTTGAGAAGTCCTTGCTTCACACTTCTTTTTAGGCTCACAATAAAACCAGGACGGAAATAAGGATCTTTCCTGTTCCAAGTGTGGATTCAAAAGCTTCACTAAAGATCAAGCAAAACCCTCTTTTACACCCAGCAAGAACTGCCATTTGAGCTTCTTCTGAGTAATGCAGAGTACAGGTTTTTTTCCTCTAACCTACATTTTCGATTCACCTCCAGATGTAAAACTGATGGGGTGGTACAGGTTAGTTACCAGAGAAATAAAACCATTTACTCAGTCATAATGTGTTCCATCACACTCAGACATGTGGTGCTTTAATTGTTTCTCCTGTGAAATACCAACCGCAGACTTCTCAGTCACAATACAGGAGGGCAAACAAATGTTTTAGGAATGGAGAGGAAAACCATTTTCCTCAAGCAGGAATCAGAACCAGTGATAACCTAGGGGGCAAGCTATATTGCAGAACAGTACTTTTTTTTCCCTGCCCTACTCAGAAATGACGTTTTGTCAAGAAGTGAAATGTAAATCAGATGTAAAATGAAGAAATTTAAAGTATTTAAGATATTAGCCAAAGTAGACCCATCTTCTTCCCTTTTTTGATTATAATCTTGCAGACTTGCCACAATGACACTCTAAAACTGAGATGACATTTTTTTTCCAAGCCCAGATTTTTGCTTCCTCACAGCTTTTGCTTTTTAAGCTAAAAATTCTCTCATTCTTGGTACAATGAATTTTTTGCTAAGTAATTAAAAACCAATTGTGTTTAAACCTTTTGAGATAGTTGGTTTTATGCTGTCTAACTCAGAATTTGGTTTCTAAAACCTCAAATTTAGCATCTCAAGGAAGAATGGTATCTATGGCATGTTTGGAAAAAAATGTTTTGAAATGAAGTGATGGACATTTAAAAATAGAACTCAGAGCGCACAGCTTCCCTCCCATCTTTTTTCCACTGGGGGAGGAGAATGACACATCTGCGTTATGCTGCCACAACACTGCTGCTGTGATTCTACTGAGCTTCAGAATGGAGGGGAGCTACAAAGACCACTTGTAATTACAGTGTAGCTGCCACAACCATGCAGGCAGTTTCCAATTAACATACTCGAGATAGAACTAGAAACAGCCCGAACACCTGCCTAACACCTCACCGCCAGCGCCTTCCTTTCCTGCTCCCACCCCTCACATCTCTGAAATTCTACTGTACCCCTACCCATCAGGAGTTCTGCCCAACTGTGAGAGCTTTAATACAGCACCAGTGTCTTCCTCCATGACCGTTCTCAAGGAGTCTTTGGCTTAATTTTGGATTTCAAGAGTATTTAGGAATCAGAGAGCGACCAAGAGAATGTGGAATTTTGTGGGCTAGACTTGAAGACTGCTATTTACTCATTTTTTCCCCTTCTAAGAAAAGCTCGATGAAAATTCAAATAACTAACCTACAGATAAAATTTCAGAAGATAAAGCAATCCCTCAATAACTGCAAAAATTATTTTCTTGAAAATACTATATTTGGCAAAACCGTAATTGCAGTAAGAGAATTAGAGGGTGAAATCACACAATAAAAGGGCATTAAAATGTACCTTTTGAACCTCAGAGTAAATGAATGTTCTAAAAAACAACTGCTTCCAAAGCAAACTGATTTCACCCATGTAAGCATTCAATATTGACTAGAGGAAACATTTGCTTAGAACGCCATTATCAGTGTTCATGAAACATTACTGCTCAGGTTCTGTGTAGGCAAACGCTTCAAAGTTTAGTCAGTGGGCACCTGGTAGCTCTTTACAAATTCTTCAAATTCGCAGTTAGAGGATTCAAATCCACTGTGGTAGGAAGATGGACCACCAGGTCTCCTTCCAGAGAAAGACGTGCTGCCTCACTGCCGGCATTGTGGTCAGCAGATAGCTTCCTGCTATTGGCTCCCTCAGGCTGTCTCACCTAGAGAGGCCACCCTCAACTTGGCAGTATGTCCTCCCCAGGGCAGCCTGCCTCCAGTGACTGAGCCAAGCGGGCAGCACTGGCATCAGACCTCTGCAGCAGGTTGCTGAAAACTTTGTCAGGCCTGAACCACAGCTAGACATCTCCCTCAGCCCAACTTCTTCCCCCTTCCTTTCACAATGAACATCCTGGACCCCAAACTCTGGTCTCACTGTCCACTTCGAGAGAACGTAATCATTAGCACGTCTTTTCCATGCCCCTTCTCTCTCGCTCCATTTACTACAAATCTCAGGAAAATGCTGGGTATGCTCATCTTCTTGCATTATCATGGAACTTAAGAGCAAGCACACGTTTTAGGATCTCAACATCACTTTATTTAATGAAAGGAGGGAATATAAGTAGATTCCTCCCTGCATCATCTTACTTGGTACATAGAAGAGGTAATAATTACTGTTGAGCAATTCTTTTCTCTCTGAAGATTAAACTATACTTTGCCTATAAAATTACAAATATAAAATAGCGTTCATTCAAGCATGTATTCATTCATATTATTCAATACTGGGCACTTTCTACATGCCAGGCACAGGTGAAAAAGTACTGAAGAAAGTTCCCACTCTAGAGGATGGTGCATTCTAGTGATTGAGATAGGCAAGAGATAGAAATGAATACATTGCCAGGGTCTGGAGAGAAAAATAAAGCAAGGTGTGAGAATAGAGAATCATTGGAGAAGCATCTGTTGTTTCAAAACCACAGGTAGAGAGGAATTGCTATCATCCATAAATGGTTGGGATGGCCTAGTCACATCCACATTTCGTATACCAATTTCCTAGACAGAACATAACATTTTTGTTCTAGTGCAAAACTCATTGCATGCAACTTCCCTAAAATAATATTTCCCCTGCATCGTGAGTCCACCTGCTGCATCAAACATAAAATCTTAAATCTACGTTACTAACCTATATAGCAATTCTGTCCTGGGGAAAGAGCAGCCTAAGCCATCATAAGCTAGAGTCAGATACAGCTGTCTCAGGCAGATGGCTTTAGTGGGCAACATCATAAGCCTGCCAGATTTTTTAAAATATGAAAGGGTTTTCTGCCTCATTAGTACTTCATGGCTGACCATCCACAAACACCTGGTGTTCAGACTTCTTCCTCTTATGAAAATGCAACCATATACAGTCTTAGCTCGAAGGGGTTTATGTTATATCATCTTTGTCCAAAGAATCTAATACCTAGATAATTTATAAAGGCACAGGTAGGGGAGAACTTACATAGTTCAATTAAGGTGAAAAATTGAAATCAGGACCTACAGGAACTTAAGAGTAGTGGGTAGTGGTAGAAACAAATTAAATTACTTTAAGGCCTTCCCAATTCCCATACTACATTGTCCAGAGGGAATCCCAGGCTGCCTTTAGAGGTCTCTATTTATACCATCAGTGGAAGAATAAATAACACAAATGACAATTTTCTTCTGAGAATAATTGTATATTCATCTCTTTTGTTTTATTTCCTTATACTTTAGGACAACTTTGTTGTCATCTTCAACACATATAGGAATACTGAGCACCACAGTGTCTTTCTTAATGTGGGAATCAAATCTTACTTACCCTGCTGAACTCTCGTATGAGGGAAAGGGAAGTTTAGAGCAAACTTAATTCAGCTATTGTAGATTTATTAAGTTTTTTAAGAGTATACTATTCCAAGGTTATAAATTTCAGCTTTTGTATCTGTAAAAGGGAGATAACAACATCTCAAATTCTTCACAAGGTCAGTAAAGGATGTGTTTTAAAGTACAACTGACCCTTGAGCAATGTGGGAGTTAGGGGTGTGGAATCCCAATAACGGAAAACCTGGATATAACTTTTGACTCCCCCCAAATTTAACTTCTTCATTTTTTAAAATTAAAACAAACAAACTTTTTTTTTTTTTTTTTTTGACAGAGAGAGTGAGTGTGCATGTGCAAGTTGGGGGTGGGCAGAGGAAGAAGGACAAAGAGAATCTCAAAAAGACTCCCCACTGAGCACAGAGGCCAATGTGGGGCCTGATCTCATGACGTTGAGAACATGACCTGAGCCAAAATCAAGAGTCGGATGCTCAACCGACTGATCCACCCAGGTGCCCTCCAAAAACTTAACTTCTAATAGCCTACCGCTGACTGGAAGATTTACTCATTAATTAATACATATTTTGCATGCTATATGTATTAACTATTGTATCCTTACAATAAAGACAAAAGAAAATGTTACTGAAAAAAATCATAAGGAAAATACATTTCCAGTATTGTACTATATTTATTGGAAAAAGGTCCATGTTTAAGCGTATCTATGCAGTTCAAACCCATGTTCAAGGGTCAACTGTACTTTGAAAACTACAGAGTGATTTGCAAATGTACTGTTACAACTGGAGTTTATTTGTTTGGATTAAAATGTTAACACATTATTCTGATATCCTGTATCAGATTATATTATACTCTCAATTTTCAATTAAGCAATAAAAATACATTCATTTATTGGGCAACTTCTGTGTTACACCATGGAGAATATAAAAAATGATAGTTATCTCCTATAATCAAGGAGCTTATACAGATCAGATTTGAGAAGGGGAATGTGGGACGATGTGGTTCTGGGTTTTGCCAACAAATTTACTGAGCACTTTTTATGTGCCAGACATCATTATAAACGCCTTATATGTAGTAACTCTTTTAATCTTTAAAAACCCTATGAAAAGAAAACATTTTTATCCTCATTTTACAGATGCGGAAGATAAGGCACAAGAATTTGTGGAAACCTGCCCAAGGTCAGACATCTAGTAACTATTAAATGTATTGAAGTTAACTCACACATTTAGGCAAGTTAGCTACAACGTTACTCGTTAAGTTTTATTGCATTGCAAGTTGGGCAGAAAACAACAAATGTATCATTAACGATAACAAATAATGCCAACTAACAGTAAATGATAAATGAAGAGATCATCCTGGGATAGGATGGCCACCAAAGTCTTCTTGATATGAGCCCAAAGCTATATCCAAACTTGTTTGAAGAATTTAGACAAGAAAAATAAAGGGCAAATGAGACTATTATATTCTATACATACCTTTTTGGACAAGCAATAGGTATCACTTTACTGAAATATACAAATAGGAAAATACAAAAATCCCATACATACTTTCAAATATTTCATTGAGTGGGTTCTCATTTACAGACCAGATTTATTTCCTAATTAAAACAGAACAAACATTGACTTAAAGCACTGTCTGACTCCTATCCATACACCAGTCTTAAAATAATCTACTTAATTTCAAATAATTACCAATTAAATATTTTCTTATAATTGAGACCATTCAATACTAGCCACTTATAATGGAAAATAACTTGAAATCAAATAATGTCTTTCTATAATAAAAAATGACAAACTATTTTCAGCTTATGTGAGAAGCACTGTGTTGGTTTTTCATGGTGCAGACAGGAGGCTGCTCCACTTGCCCCTCTGGAGTTTTGTATTTGTTACAATTATAACATTTTATATATATGAAAAGAATTTTTTGAGAGCTACTTTTCACATGACACACAAAACAATGGCAAACATGGTTTCTACTTGTTTTAATTTCCAGCAGAACAAGTGTACTGATTGCTTGTTGGTCCTGTGTGTATCCCATGTTACTTACCAAACGATACGTCTGGGCCTTTAAGACATTGAGATCAATAAAGTTTTCTTCATTGTCTGTCTCCTCTTCCTTAGGGGAAAAAAAAAAAAAAAGTAAATAATTGTAAGAAGAATGTATTTCCAGTTTTTACATGCATAATACACTAAGTTCAACACAAAGACTAATGCAGGAAAGGGTATTTAAAAGCCTAGTGGTGTGCATAAAGTAGGGCATAATGTTATTAGCAGCTCATCTGTTTTTTGAGGTTTTGATGGTACCTTTTAAAATAGGGCCTTTTTATAGTCACTGAAAAGGGAAAAAAAAAAAACAAAAAAAACAGAAGGAAGGGCTGCTGCTGTAAAACTAGGGATAAAGAATCCCAAGAATAAAACAAGAGTGTTATGGTGAGTGCTATGAAGTATGTAAGCCTGACGTTTCACAGACCTGTACCCCTGGGGCAAATAATACATTATATGTTAATAAAAATAATAATAAAAAAAAGAATAAAACAAGAAACACTGAAGAGTGGTATATCTAAAAGAGAAGAGATAATGGAAGAAGTGAATGGCAATTTTGAGAACATGACTAAAATGGACAAAAATGAGGTTGACAGACACAGAATATCTTCACCTGCTCCCAGGACCAGTCCGATTAATGCATATTTTTGACATCTCATCTCTTACATGCTCAAGTTTGATAAATTAATAAGATTAGTCATTAGTACTGTTTGGCCCATGGCCCCTAAACCCTAACCTTGTATTAACTACTTAAAAGGATAGTTCAGGTATATTCCAAGCTGGTCCTGATCCCTGGGCCAACTGATATGGGGGGCAGGGTCAGAAGTGACCCTTGGAGAGGCAATCCCTTTCCCAACATACAAAAATGGAGTCTGGGGAGGTTCTAAAGCATGTAGAACAAAGAAAAAAAAAAAAAAAGCTCCCCTTTCTCTTCAAAGGTCTCTAGGTGGGTGAAACCAATCTAGTAAGGACTTAAGGACACGGTAAGACAGTGAATGGAACTTGGTCCTCAAAGGAAAAACAAAACAGTAAGTGTGTGTTATTTGGCAGACATTTCCACATATACAGTTCTACAAAGCTGCAGTGGGAGATTTCAAAGATAATCCTTATCTTCAAGAACTTAGATGTAAGAGTGGTTCTGAGACCTGAAGCATCAGCATCAGCATAAGCACCAGCAAGACCCAGGAGCCTGTTAGGATGCAGATTCTAAGGTTCTATCCCAGATCTACTCCGAAACTCGGGGGTGGGGACACTAAGGCAAGCTATGAGAACTACGCTAATCTTTGGGGGAATTGGAAAGATTTTATGAAATATGAAGCAATATAAATGCAGAGTATAAATACACTCAAGTGACGTTTACATTTTTTTACATTACTTTCTCAGAGAGGCAGGGCAGTGGAACACAGAGGTGTAGACAAAATTGATGGATTGTTTACATCTTAAATCTTAGCCATCAATGCAGATGCACACCTTTGAGATCCAGCTCAGTGTATTCTGTTTGCACTGCTGATGACCTACTTAACAACCAGAGTAAATGACTGAAGTGCCAATGACTCAATGCCCATGGAAGAAGAGACAAGTTTATTACGCTTTTATCATAACCTAATCAGTACTATTTACATAGGGAATCAATAAATACTCGTTGAATTAGTACTGGATTAAATGCTAATAGGTAAAAAGCTTTAATAGTAGGCAGTCAAAAAAAGGATTTATGTTACTAAATATTACTAAGAGAGCATTCAAAAGGAATTCAAATATAAACAGACTTAGAAAAAAGTTTCAAAATAAACTAAGAGGATTCTGATTTCAGTAATATAGAAGACACTCAATAATTTCCCACTATTTCTTTGCTTAATAAGTACTATGTACCCTCTTAATTCTCTAACTGCCAGTTACTAAGTATATGATTATATACAGCAGGTGAAAATGTTGTTTTGTGATCAATACTTCTTTTATCTTTTTTTAAGGAGTTATCAACGTGTCCTATCTTGACAAGTCTAAAATTGAAGGATTCTAATTTCTAGATGATTATAGCAGAACTTTACTCTGTCAGAAATAATTTTTTTCCACGCTTGAGCCACCGCACAAACTCTGGCAACAAAATAATGTAACATCCCACCATTCAAACGCTTTTTGGCACTCATCACCTTAGCAAGAGGGATGGGAGAGGTAATGAAGGGCTACTTAGACAACATGATGACAATAAGAAAGAAAGAAAAGGAAAAATTCAAGAGACTCGACATAAGGGAGCCAGCAGCCTCTTAAGGAAGACCTTCATTTTGGTCTAATGATAGTAGAAGGTCTTTACTGTACAGTTGGGAAGAAATGTGCAAAGAGGATGTTTTCTAGTTTGTTTCTCTAATTTACACACCTAATGATGCTGCTTTGGACTTTAAAAGTGCTCAGAAAAAAATGAGCTCTAATTTCTAAAAGATACATAGCAATTTGCTGACAGCTGATTATGAGTCAAATATTTAAGGAACACCCCACTTTGCACTAGTAACATGGAGATACAAAAAAATGCAAAGTTGGTTTCCATCCCTACAGAGTCTTCTTTCTGACTAGTAGGTTTTTGTACTTTTTTTCCCCCTGACTGGCAGTTTTGAGTTATATCCCTGAAGCTAAATGTCGATGCACTAGGACCAGGTTTCTATCGATAAACCATTAACTAATAAATACTTATTAAAAAGTGAAGATGAGGAAAATACTTCAGTAAAGTAAATGAGGTCAACGAATGGGAGTATGCAAGAACTTAACATTTTCTGAGCCTGAATGGGAAGATCTATTACACAAAGAATAAAGTCGAAACTCCTTAAAATGGCCAAAATGATCTGGACCTGGTCTATCTTTCCTGTGAATCTTAAACCACACACATGCATACATACACCATACTTAGGAAATCTGGCTCCAGTGGTCTCTAAGTTCCTTGATCAAGCTAAGCTCGATCCTGCCTCAGAGCTTATGTACATGCATTTCCACCAGGGTCTTGCTCAACAGGTGTTCAATAAAACACATGTGGAATGAATGAACATATACTTACCTTAACCTTTAAAATGTATCATTCTTTTAAAATATATCTTATAAATTGATTAATTTTACAATGGTCTTTTTCCTTCTATAAATAACAGAATTAGCTTTTTTCCTATTAATGGTTTAAAATATTTATACTGCTGGTAAAATTCAAGTTAAAAACTTTGACAATACAAAGAAGCATAGAAAAGGAAATAATCAGGGTGCCTGGGTGGCTCAGTCGGCTGAGCGTCTGCCTTCAGCTCAGGTCATAATTCCAGAGTCCCAGGATTGAGCCCTGTATCAGGCTCCCTGCTCAGTGGGGAGTCTATTGCTTCCTCTCCCACTTGTCCTCTCTCACTCGCTCTCCAATAAATAAAATCTTTAAAAAAAGGAAATAATCATCCATAACCCTTCTACCCATATATAACTAATGTTAACATATTATTATTTTTTCTTTTTTGTATATTTTACATACTTGGGTTTATGCATACAGCAGAAAATATCATCTCTATATCACTAACATTTCTTTGTAAACAATTTTTATGGCTACATAATATTCTACTATTTGGAAATAGTCTAATTTACTTAATGGTTAGGTTCAGCATTTGCTAGAAAACAATGTAGCATATAATAGCTTAATAAATTAGCTGAAATATAGAATATACTTATTATCTAATGATTTATTTACTTTTCAAAGATTTTATTTATTTATTTATTTATTTGAGTGCAAGCAGGGGGAATGGCAGAGGGAGAGAAGCAGGCTCCCGGCTGAGCATGAAGCCCAATGCAGGGCTTGATCCCAGAACCCTGAGATCATGACCTGAGCCGAAGGCAGATGCTTAAAAGGCTGAGCCATCCAGGCACCCCTTATCTAATGTCTGAAAAATTCACTTAGAAAATGTAATTGGTTTATGGCAATAAAATACACTTTAAAAAAGGGTTTTTGTCCCTACTATTTTAATTTCAGATCATAGGTATACTTTCTAAAATATCAGGGTCAATCTAGCTCTGGTTCTGAGAAAGTGCTTTTTTTTCCCTACCATGTTAATAGTTTAATCTGTTATAGAGACTTGATCATATGGTTTCACAATATGAATAGAATGTTAAGAATGGTCAAGGCCCAGATGCTGCCAAACAACTTAAAAACTGTTGGTATTTAAAAGTGTGGGTTTTTTTTTTTTTCCTTTTATTATTTATTTGACAGACAGATATCACAAGTAGACAGAGAGGCAGGAAGAGAAAGAGGAGGAAGCAGGCTCCCCGCTGAGCAGAGAGCCCGATGAGGGGCTAGATCCCAGGACCCCGGGATCATGACCCGAGCCGAAGGCAGAGGCTTTAACCCACTGAGCCACCCAGGCACCCTTAAAAGTGTTTTTAAAAACTCCTAAAGGATAGTACTTATCCTAATTTTAGAAGCATATAGGAGTTCCTGAGAAATGAACAGTGTTCTTACAAAGTAGAATATATTAATCCTAAACCCTACTATTCTTTTGTAAATTTTATATTATTTATGGCCTATTTTAAATCATGAATGGTTGCTAACAAACTATTTATTCATATAACTAGCAGTCCACTGTTTCCTGTTTACAGTTGAAGAACTTCTGCTACAATTCAGACTTCAATCTTTAGAAAACATGAGCATTAACTTAACTAATGGTCTAAACAACTGATACTTGGTACCCTATTTAAAAGCGTTTCTTCTCTAGAAACAATGAAATGAAATACATTCCTAAAAATGGAAGTCTGGGGGAATTAAGAGAAGGGAAAGGAATTCAAAGGTAAAAAGAAACAAAAAGTTCAGTAGCACACATACCACAAATTCTTCATCCACTTTATTTAATGTTAATTCTGCATCATCTTCTGGGACAGTTTCTTCTTCTAATTCTTCCACTGGGTATATTGGTCTAAAATAATAAGGCTTAGTATGTAATAAGAGTTAAAAACTAAACATTCTAGCAAGACAAAAAGGTAAATGTGAATTTTAAGAATTCCCTCTATTGCAGATCTTGTCCTTTTTTACTATGCCCCCTTTCATAATCACTACTACATGTTTGATGTATACTTTTGAAACTTTCTATTTTTAGTTATGTTAGTTATGTTAGTTGTGTTAGCTCTATGTAAAGAAGCAAAAATGTTCATCTCCAAATTTAAAGAATAAATATACACAATTGGGATGATAAAATGCATATTGTTATCCAACATTCTTTTTCACTAAGTTACCACATTTAAGTACATATACATTTTTCTCTTTTTTCCCCCTACACCTGCACTATTCCACTGAACAATAGTACCATAACTAATTTAACTAGAAACAGCCTGAACATTGAGGTGGTTTCTAGTTTTTTTTACTAAACAAAAAATCATCCTTGTACATTCATCATTATGTCCATCATTTAGAATAAATGTATATAATAGCTGGGTCAACAACTTTGTACATTTTATTGTTTTTCCATATGTTCCAAAAGCCAATTTCCATAATGTTACCCTAATTTACACCCCCAACAACAGTGACTCCATTTCCATATGTTCACAAATACTGCAAACAAACTTTAATCTTTGCCAATCATTTAAGTGAAAAATCTCTTGTTTTAATTGCATTTCTTTAAGAGAGTAAGTGAACACCTTTTCAAGTTTTAATTGGTTACTGGTGTTTCTTTTTCATTGAAATGACTATTTATGGCCTTTGCCCTTTTGTATATTAAGAAAATTAATACTTTGCCTAACTTGTATTAAAAATATTCCCAGTTTATCACTTAAAATTTTGGCTATTCAGGACTGTTACAATTCTTATTACATAGATTTGGCAACTTTTCCTTGCATGGATGATAGCAGTTTTAACATCATATATACAAGGTTTTCCTTCACATGACACATCCCACCCCTCTTTGACCTTTTAGTACTCCTACAGTTTCATTTTTCACATTTACATCGTTGACCAATTTGAAATTTATTTTGATGGAATAAGAAGGGTTCCAGCTTTCTTCTAAATCTAATCAGTGGTCCTAACACTAAGTATTGAACAACCATTTCTCCAACAAGATTAATGACATGTATTTCCCATATTAAAAATACCTGAAAATATTTAGGTTTATTTCTAGAAACTCATTTAAAAATCTATACCTCAGACATAATGATAAAATATAAAAATCAACATTTAATATTAAGGAAAGAAAGTACTGAGAACCAAATCAATCTTCTTAAGGAATAAGTTCTCTATTTCATTAATTAGAATTTGAGACTACCTCAAAAGCAATGTTCTTCTAGGATTTGCTTTGACATATTTAATATATAAAATAATCATCTATAAATATATAACTTCTAGGGGCGCCTGGGTGGCTCAGTGGGTTAAAGCCTCTGCCTTCGGCTCAGGTCGTGATCTCAGGGTCCTGGGATCGAGCCCCGCATCGGGCTCTCTGCTTGGCGGGGAGCCTGCTTCCTCCTCTCTCTGCCTGCCTCTCTGCCTATTTGTGATCTCTCTCTATCAAATAAATAAATAAAAAAAAATGTATATATATATATATAACTTCTATGTAATTTACATATTACATAGCTGACATACTATCTGATGCCTACTTTCAATATTTTCCCTCTATTCTTCCCCATGTATTTTAACAGTCCTTATAAATTATTCAAATCACAATACATGGTCAAGAATTAGATATGCCTAGAAACAAAGGAAGTACAAAACTGAATACTGGTTGAGATATTAATCACTTCAGGTGAATTTAGAATACATTGGGCAGTAAATTTAATAACATCTAAAAATGCCAAAATGGAGTAGCACATCTCCTAACTTTTCTTCGAGTCTAATAAGGAAGTAATGTGAATCCATATAGTTATTTCTTATACTGCACTAACTGGTAATATTTAGGCTGAAGCATATGAAATTGCCATTTTTTAGTTCAATCACAGGTGAATATCAGCAATTTCATATGGTTCAAGTTGATGATGACCTAAGTCAAGTACATTTTTTAAAAGTACTTATTAATAAGAGAATAGATTATTTACATGAGAATGTAATTGAATATACATTAAGATATTAACAGGGAACAATATATACACCTTTCCAAAGAAATTTTTTCTCATCCCAAAGTACTGCTTGCTCAGGTTTTGCCTAAATAATGCTTTCCACAATCTCTAACCAGTCAATAAGTCCAATCTTCAAAGAACCAAAATTATGTATTTCCTAACTATATCTTATATAAATTGATAGTTTCTGAATATTTTATTCTCTTATCCATGTGATTAACATTTATTGAGCATCTATGATATACAAAGTGCTATGCTAACTGCCATATTTTGAGTACATATGAAGAGTTCATAGTTTCTTGCAAGAAAGCCAAACCTGTAAAAAACGATTTCAATACCATGGGATAAATACAAGCACAGAATTATAAACAGATCACTCTCAAGTCAGACAAAGAAGCAATGTATAGTGCCTAAGAGAGTGTCAGGTGGATTCTTCAGGTGGCTATTATTCTTGCCCAGTATCTATAAGCAAAAGAGAAAAATCCCATTTAAAGTATATTAATTTCCATTTTTTCCTTAAATCTGCAGCTATCAATTACCCCCATGTATAACTATCTTTGTGTGTATAAGTAGACTTTGAAAAAATTTCCTACATTGACGAAGATACTCAGTTAAACCTTTAATAATTATATATTTGAATTGGGAAGGGGCATGATAAAATCAGAACTGGTTGTGAATATACCAGATATTCCAATTTTGTCTATGCAGACATTTCTAATCACCTGTGGCATTTTCCGTTTAGAATAGTCAAGAGGAAATGCTTCTTGTCAGTTCAATTAAATAGCTCTGAACCCATGGGGGAAAAAGCTATCCACATAAAAGTACTATTGCCAGGTTAGGTAATGTTTACCTTTTCCAGGTGAAACCAATATATTTTAATGCTTCTTCTGCTAAACAGTCAAGAACATAGCATACATGTTCTCCATAACCTGACTTTAATTTTGAAGGAGGAAAATCTGCAGTTCTGCCCTGAAATACAAAAGAAAAACAGGGTATTACTTGTTATTTATATTCCAAATGTCAAAATATTTTAAGCAAAGTACTACTGAATAAATGTATCACTTCTCTACTTTTCAAATAGGATTTAAAATAACTGTTATTATATTGCTTCTTAGAAATCCATCTTTTTAGTCCATTGATACATAAAAACTACAGGAAAATGAAGACATTTTATTGTCAAAGGTATCAAATTGAAAGGCAATAACCTCATGATAGAACAAGTAATTGATCCTGTTAGGGTGAAAAAAGACCACTACTGCCTCGGTATCCTACTGTTAAACAATCATAGGAAGGACAGAGTGAATCACTTGTCAAAAGTTAATAACATGTGTGCCAAAAATTCTTACTGCCTGTCCCTCAGGAAAAGTCAGAAATGAAAAGTACAACTGCTATCATGGTCTATTAAATCAAAGCTCCCTTTCAAAATACAGTGTTTCAACTTCCTACTAGCATTTTTTAGAAGGAAAACTAAGTATCCAAATAATATACTTCTGAGACATAACAAGATTAAGAAAAAGTATTATTACTTTCAGCTATAAAGAGTACATTGAACATTTTTAGAAGTAGCATTAATATTATAATACCAAACATTCTGAGGTTTTATCTGAAAAATCCAGATATAATTTTATATATGTATGTGTGTGAATAGACATAGTTATTCACAGAAAATTAATCTAGAAGGGTAGCATCTACACTGAATAACCAATATTAAAATTCAAAGCTTGACAACATTCTGAAAGAAGAGAGTTGTTTACACTTACAAGTGATCGAAGCTCAGATAATATGTTAGATATAGTTGCATTAGGGTCATCATATTCTTGAGGTTGCTCAAAGGGGCGTCCTGCTTTGTTAATCAGCCAAGCAGCAAGAGTGCAAAACATGTAGAACTGTTCACCAGGGTTGGTAGGCAGTGCAAAATAGTGTCTGTTTCAAAACAAGGTGGGGAGGATGGAATATGACATATTGCAAACAAGTCTATAGCAACTAAATGGACTAAGTTCAAAATTGCTAAAGAACATTTTTTTTAATGGCTTTAAAATCAAAAGACATTTATAATTCACTCTGAAGTTTCTGGTAATCCACAACACTCATATTCAAGTTTTTAATCAATAGAACTAGAGCAATTACTACTATACACAAAATATTAGATCAAAGATCTTAACACCCAGTAAATGCAGGGCATGTTAAAAAACTGATCGATCATGTACAACTTTTGCCAGTATTATCTACATGTCAGGAATAATGAATAAGAGTACCTCTTGAAAATGGTAACTGGGAATTAAGAGAATTTCAGACTTTGAAAAAAAAGACTCTAATGATTAATTACTATGCATTTTTACAACATCACTGGTATCTTTACATACTGTTCCTTACACATTAGTTATGTTAAACAGTTGTTCTCATCTTGGCTGCATATTTGAAATACCCGAGAAGCTCGTTGAACTATTGCTACTGGACAAAACATTGCTTCTTCCCTTACAAATTAAATCAGAACTTCTGGGGGTAAAGCCCCAGTACAAGTATGTTTCAAAAGCTACCTAGATGGTTTTAAGGTACCAGGATTAAGAACCACTGAGTATCACATCCACAGTCTAACAAACATTTGTTGACTTTTGCTCAATCCCCTAGCCAGGAGGCAAATAGTCCTACAAAGATCAATGTACGATTTATACTTAAATAGGTTAAGAATAAAACTTGCCAACAATATTCAAGTCGGTTTGATCAAAGATCTGATTTTGTTTTATGTGCAATTATTAATTTTTTGTGCCATTTATAATTTTATTTATGGCTATTATAACTATTTTTCATAAAAATCAGCAGTCTACTCTTTCATGTTTCCCAAACTTTTTCCTGCAGGGTAGTGCAAATGTTCTAAAAGATAACAGGTAGCTGGGAAGAAAAAGGTCAGGAAGTCCTTCCAGGCATATGTGCACAACGCTTTCAAAGTACCCACTGCTGAAAACTCATCTTTTTTTTTCCAGGCTGTTACCAACTCCAGAACAGAGGACTGAATACTGACAGATCCTCCAGACACAGGGCAGTGGTTCTCCAACTTGAGCATGCATCAGAATCACCAGAAAGGCTTGTTAAATAGACTTCTAGGCTCCACCCCTAGAATTTCTAATGCAGTATACCTGGAAAGGGACTGTGGCCTTGCATTTTTAATAAATTCTCAAGCCATGCTACTGCTCATCTGACAACCACAGTCTGGGAACCATTAAATTTGCCACACAAATCCATGATTTAAAATATCCTGGATTATAGCACAGAAGTTATACCAGTAGAAACTTTAGGCCATTTTCTTTTAGTCTGAAAATACACTTGGGAACAAAAATGCATTTTTATCATAGAAAATGTTGGTTGTTTATATTATCCTGATTGATTCATTGAAGTAATAACTCCCAATCCCCAAATTCCTATCATAGATCAAGCAACACTGCCTTTTCCTCTAACTATTTTCTCCTACTCTGGACTGGCTTAGCAGTATGGGCAGTTTACATAGAGCCTACATATCCTAAAATTCAAGTTATTGGAAGAGAGCAAGGAATGAAATCAAAACTGTCGAGGGAAATTATTTAAGCCAAGGTACAGCCATTAAAAGAAAGTATTACAGATTTTTTTTTTAAAGATTTTATTTATTTATTTGACAGAGATCACGAGTAGGCAGAGAGGCAGGCAGAGAGAGAGGAAGGGAAGCAGGCTCCCCGCCGAGCGGAGAGCCCCATGCGGAGCTCGATTCCAGGACCCTGGGATCATGACCTGAGTTGAAGGCAGAGGCTTTAACCCACTGAGCCACCCAGGCGCCCCAAAAATATTACAGATTTTTAATCTAAGTTGCATTTTACACAATAAACAACGTTAAGTATTAACTTATTTATCTGTCACTAAGCTACACTGATTGTGAGAAAAAGTGCTAGCTGTGCATAACCCTCGACAACTAATGGCACTTTTCCCGACCAGAACAAAGGCAGAACTTTAGGTTGTATGATAGACACAGTTCTTTCAGTTGTCATTTTGTCTTTTCCACTTCTTAGCTTCTGAAAGTACTGTTATCACAAAGGTAGAAGTCTTTTAAAACACAGCAATTAGTCAACAAGTTTACTAACTTCATATAAAGTCAAGCAAGGTCCTAGGTACCCAGAGTTACCAGTTGTAGGGACAAATTATCGCAAAGGAAAACAAAAGCTAGAAATAGAGCTAAAATGGTAACAGTATTCATCTTTGGGGATGAGATTATGGGTCATATCAGTATTTTCTACGCACTTCCTTGTGTTTTTCTGAGTCCTCTACAACAGGTACTTTTATAACTTTTATAATCAGAAAAAAACAGTTTGTGTTTTGTGGAGGGGTGTGTGTGCTTTAAAGACTAAGAAAGCCAAGCCGTCTTCCGGTTCTTTCAGCGATTCTGAAACTTTACTCTCTAAAAAAATACCAAAGCTAAACTCGGTGAGCTCCGAGGCCTCTGTCGCCAAGTTTGGGGTGCAGTGCCCTTTCCTGGCTACGAAGATGGAGGCAAGCGCTAACTCGCGTTCAAGGTTCCCCAGGAGGCCGGAGGAGGCATCTCCCCGGGGTCTGGCCGGCACCCAGGCGCTGGAGGACGAGGGCACCCACCTGGACGGGGGCTTCAGGTTGTTCTTCCGGAGGAGGTCCTCCTCGTAGTGGAGCAGCTTCAGCTTCTCCACCAGGTCCTCCATCACCACGAACATGTGGTAGGCCGCGCCGGGCCCCCGCTCCACGACCACCTCCCCTGCCCCTTCGCCGCGGGACCGAGACACTCCATCTTCCAAACCTGATGGCGTGACCACTGCCGCGGCGGCCGCCATCACAAAACAGGCAGAAAGCGCCCGGCGTGGGCTCCGGCCTACAGTCCTCGGCGGCCTTCGCCGCCTGAGCTGCCGCAGCCAGGACCGCCGCGACCGGTTACCAGGCGACCGCCGGGCAACCCGTCACCAGGGAAACTAGACTCCGCCCACTTCCCCGCCCACGTTCCTTCTAAATTCCCTCCAACCAGGGCGGGCTTTCTGAACTACGTCACGCGGGGCCCGCACCCTTCCCCCGCCCCTGGGGAGGAGGTGGCTGGGACGTAGTCCCACCCCCTCGTGGGGGCGTGGCGCTCCTCCTCCAAGTGGGGCCGCGCCTCCAGGCAGAGGAGGGGAGGAAGGAGTTTCTGTGGCGCGCTCCCGGGGGTTGTTAGCTGGTTTGGGGCGGGCTCGGCCTGGTGGTTACCCGCCGCAGCTGAGCTGGTATCCGAGTTAGCGGGTAGCGCTGAACAATATAAGGGGTAAGGAAGACTCCCACTGCTGTGTTTTCACTATTCTCAAAATTGAAAGTTTTCACGGTTGCAAAAATAGTGGATATCGTAGGTTTCCCTTTGGGTCAGGAACTTTCCAACAACAGGTTTCTGTATTTGCTGTATTTAACGGAATATGATAAACCTTGAAGTATTATAATTCTCCCCTGTTATTCTGGCGCTGGAACAAGGAAGGGGTGGGGAAAAGAAGGGAAGAGGATGAGCAGAAAGGAGGTACTGGGAAGGATTTGTTCTATCTCTGAAACAAGAATTCTAAATTCACATCCTGCTGGTTTCAAGCCCATTACATGTTGCATAAAATTTGGGGGTTCCTTGTTAAAATCAACAAAATAAAGGGGATTATCTTGAATTTCTCTGCAGGACAGCTCTAAGTGTGGCTAAAGAGAGGTACTACTGTACCCTGCAGCTATTAGGAAAACAAGAAAGGTGACATAACTGACCCACAGCTTTGCAGTCCTCAAAACAGGTTTGTGTGTCAAGCAGTTTTCCAAAATGCAGCATAAAATATGAGGTAAGTGGTAGATGTGTGGAGGTTTCATGGGAGAAGAGAATGTGTGGGAAGAGACTGGAAATGTATTTGTGTTTATGATGTCATTTGAGGGAGATCTCTGATGTTATACCTGCTACTAGAGGACAGAAGAGTCACATTTTTTTTGACATAACTGAAGTTTTGAAATTTATCTAATATATTTTTGTTTTTGTTAGAAAATGGGTGGAGGAGCACTTTTCATTTTACTATCCGTCTAACTTCTTTCTGATCCTAGTAAAGTTATTAAAGCGAAAAATCAGAAAGACAAATATCTTCTAACATTTACCAAAGAAAGGAAATACATAAAATAATTTAGAAGATAACCAAAGGGAAGGGCCACAGAGAGTTGCTTTTTAAATAAATAATGTTACTTTCCTACTGCAAGTCATTAGCCAGCTGCTTTTAATAAAGATAGGTTGGAAAATTGGCTTTGACTGTACCCTACTGCAGATTTGGCCTTTTTCTTTGCTTCCTCAGAAGAGTGTTTCTCACCCATGCATTCCCCACCCCAGCCACCACATTTGGGGGTGAGGGATATTGTAGTAAGTCTGTTTAACTTTCAGAGTACAAGATAGATATATAGCTTTTTACAATTGGAAAAGAAAAGTGAAAGCTCAGAGGCATACTTTGTGATGCTTGGTTAGTCAACAAGCAACCGTTGGCTGTTTAAAGGATACTCAAAAAGGTTTCAGACTTTACAGGTAAATTGGTTCCAGGGAGATATTCACTCAAGTCATTCTACCTGCATAAGATGTTTTGACATTTTCAGAAAGTTATATATAGCGCTCAAGATGAAATAGCCAAACATTGTATTTTGGCTGAGAAACCCTCCAACAACATATGTGTTTTGACTAGGGGGAAAAAAAACCCCACCTGTCCCAGAACCTAGCCATTTTCTTCCCCAGCACAATACTGATGCATCCGGGCTTGAAAGCAGTATGAAGAATTGTTTCTCCCCTTCATTGTTGTGAAGGAGAAAAAAGACTAAAATATAAAGTGTGCCACGGTAACTGTGACACAGAAAGAATAAAAGAAAGGAAAAGCCAACTGTTCAACATTTTGTGTTTTCTCATAGAAAAAAAGATGGGAAACAATACTGAAATGTCATTTCATTTTTATAAGGCCTGGGGATGAGGTTTGCTGAACCTTTGTTTCCCATCATAGTTGATAACACTTCTCTTTCCCTGCTGGAAGTATTTCCTTCTCTCGTGTGAGAATGCACACTGAAACCCTCTTCCAGCTCTTTCAGCCACTTGGAAGCTGTGGGGTACATTTTTGTTCATAGTTTTGCTGGACTAATTCCCATGTTGACCAAGGAGTTAGACAAGGGCTTGAAGAGAAAAGAGTGTTGAGGCATGTGCATTCCTCCTTTCAGGAATCTTGGGAGATTTATCTCTGACTCTATGTGTTGACCACAATTAATAGCCAGGCTTCTGACAGGGACTTTTATCTCTTACAAACTGTGAGATGATTGGAGGTAATTTTTAAGGCCCTTAAGATCTTTTGTGACTGAATGGGCTAATCTCTGGAAACTGAACGGTACTCTGATCAAAGGGAGATTTAAAGTAAATGGATTTCCTGAAAGATGCTGAGCAAGGCTGGCAGTAAAAAGGAGGCAGGTTCGAAGGTGGAGGAAGGCTTTCCAGCTGCATCTCCAGATATAAGAACAAGTCCTTCAAGACTGGGTGGGCATGCTTAAAGAGCAAACCTGCTTTGCATTATAAAATGACTTCAAGATGTTAAAAACTTAGAAAATCACTAATTGAATAAAACTTTCTTAGCCTAATAGAAAATGTATGCCAAAAATCCAAAAAGAAAAAGGTCACGTTTAAATGTGAAGCATTAGAGGCGATGTTTTTTAAAGTTAAGACCAAGATGAAGATACTCACTTTTCTAAACCATACCAGAGATCAGAACTAGAACGCTGGATAAAAATTGGTAAGTATTGCAGAAGAAGAAACTGTTGCAGGTGATATGATTAAGTAAAAAATTCCAAGGGAATCTACAGACAAGTTATTAAGACAGCTCAGCAAGTTTGCCTGACTAGTTACTAGTACTAATTACTAATAATAAAAGTGTTTATTAGTATTTACTATTAATAAAAGTCTAGTTACTACTAAAGAAAGGTTACTAGAAAAACAAAAACCTCAAAAGTAAACCATATACAGCACACAGGAATAAGTGTATCATTATCATTATGGAGAAATTGTTAAACTTTACTGAAAATCATAGAACAATCCAGATAGGGATATGATATTCATGAATGAGAAAAATTAATTATCTTTGCCCAATCTTTAAAGTCAGTACACTTTTGAATAAAATTACAAGAAGGCTGATATATACTGAATTTGAACGCTGATACTGAAAATCATATGTAAATGTATATTTATTTATTTTATTTTTAAGATTTTATTTATTTATTGACAAGAGAGAAGCAGAAAGAGAGGGAATACAAACAAGGGGAGTGGGAGAAGCAGGCTTCCAGCTGAGCAGGGAGCCCCATGCTGGGCTCAGTCCTAGGACCCTGAGATCATGACCTGAGCGGAACGCGGATGCTTAACGACTGAGCCACCCAGAAGCCCCGATGAAAGTAAATTTAAAGAAGACTGGGGAGGGAATCATGATAATCAGATAGTGGTTTCATCATCGAGGTATAACTTAAAATAATGACATCACAGGAATAAATAGAAAATAGAAAATCTGGAAATTCAGTATATGACAAAACTGGTGTTACCAATTAGTGGAGAAAGATGAACTACTCAGTAAATGCTCTTAGAATTATGGGTTATCCATATGGAAACAAAATTATATCTCTGAATTCCAGCACATAAATTCCAGTTGGTTTGAAGGTATAAATGTGGAATACTTATAGGATATTTAGAAAAGAACAAAAGAGTATCTTTAACCTCAAGTAGGGAAGGATTTCTTGAAGGAAATAAAAAACAAATTTTAAAGGAAAGAGAAACCCATTAAAATTTAAGAACTTAGATTTAAAAAAGAACTATATAAACAATGAGGAAAAAGATACATGTGACCCATATAATGTCAATGGATTAGTCTCTGGAATATACAGAGGTCATCCCAAAGCCTCTGGACCATGTTGAAGGATTTTAGATATCTTCTGGGTCAGGATTTCTTGGCCTTTAACACTATTGGCATTTTAGATTGGATAATTCTTTGTTGCTGTGTACTGTTCTATATATTGTAGGATGTTTCACAGCATAGTTGTAGCAAAAATGTCTCCAAGGATGCCTCAGTGGCTCAGTTGGTTGAGTACCTGACTCTTGGTTTTGGTTCAGGTCTTGATCTCAGGGTCCTGGGATACAGCCCCATGTTGGGCTCCATGCTCAGTGGCGAGTGTGCCTGAGGATTCTTTCTCCTCCTTTCCCTCTTCTTCTGTCCCTCTTCTGTCCCTCTTCTCTCCCCCACTTGTGTGCTATCTTTCTCCCTCTCTCGCTCTCAACTAAATAAATAAATCTTAAAAAAAAAAAAAAAGTCTCTAGACTTTGCCAACTGGGCCTGGTTGAGAACCACTTTTCTAGATGCTTGGGTTGAAACAGGAAATGCCTTTATAAGGACCAGGAATGTAAGCAATGTGGGGGTGGGGTGAGATGGGGAGCAGTGGGGAAGATTGTGGTGAACTAGAGAACTCATGTATCATCTCAAGGAGAGGACATTTTTGTCATTTAGGAATTTGACCCAATTTTGTCATGTACTATGTTGCAAGGATCCAAATCTGGATTTGTATGTCAATGTGAGGTTCTCTTGAGGATGACCTCTCTACACGCAAAATATTATTTCAGGGCTACTTTAGTTGTTGAAGATATTAATATGTCCAAGTTCAAAATTGAGAAACCTCGTTCTTAAATTTTATTTTGATTTTCAATCTTACTCAACTTGTAAATGTAGGAAATGTGTTATAGTCAAGGAAGGGGGGGTAGAATTTACAACTTAAATTTCTATAGAGATTTTTTTAAACTGTTCATACACTTACAATATTTGCTTTAACATTCTCTGACAAACCATTCCAGATGCCATAAAATATCCTGAATTTAAGGTTTCAAAAAAATGGGGGGGGGGGGGGGAGGGAAATATATTCTGTTGAATAACTCTTTGTAAACAGATTTCAATGTAAAACCAAATCTAAATCAGTTACACAATTGCATATTATAAACTGGGATCACAAATCAGTCTGTTTCTCTAACAGGTCAAATTTTCAAACATTAGATACTTAAGTATCAAATATGTACAAATTATTCTTTAGCATAATTATTACTATAGTGGGTTAGACTTTCATCCTTCATGTATTTAGTTTTGCAGTTTTCCAGGGTTAAAATATACTCACCCACCTGGGAACCAATCATCATCCCAACCAGAATTTGTGAAATTTCCCATGCAATGGACCAAGAGATTCTTGGGCCAGAGGTAGAAGAGATTCTTGTCCAAAACACCGATGGGACACATTAAGTCCTAAGTTACTAGAACAGACTCTGTAACTTAGAAAGGGAAGTGGTTTTGTAACCCATTGTCCTGGGTTTACTTCAGTTTCTAGTTCTTCTCTACTAATGGAAGTCTTCTAAATCCATTAAGATTATAGTTAACTGCTTTAGCTAAGTTTGGTTCTCAAGGTAGATAAATCTGATACAGTTATACATATTTCAAGGCTTTGCTTTGTTTCATGGTTTCTCTGGCTTGGGAGGGACACATAGTACATGTGTGAACTGAGTTCAGTTCATTGCCTCTGTGTAAGTGATGGAGATAATTAATGAAGGGTATAAGTAGGGGTATATGTTTTTGTTCTTTTTTTTAAATTTTCTTTATTTATTTGACAGAGAGAGAAATCACAAGTAGGCAGAGAGGCAGGCAGAGAGAGAAGGGGAAGTAGGCTCGTCCCTGAGCAGAGAGCCCGATGTGGGGCTCGATCCCAGGACCCTGGGATCATGACCAGAGCCGAAGGCAGAGGCTTTAACCCACTGAGCCAACCAGGCGCCCCGGGGTATATGTTTTGAAGGAGGGAGAGCAAAGCTTAGATTTGTATCTTGGAGTGTTCCAGCAATATTGTAGAGGGGGCACTATAGGAAGGTGAATATTGATTCAGAAGGCAATTTGAATAGTCAGGTGAGAGATGGTCCTGAACTGAGATGAGTGACAATTATGATAGCGGAAAAATGATACTTAGATATTAGAAAAGAAATTCAACAGAACTTTGTAACAGGTACAATGAGATGTTCTCTAGAGCATGAATGACACAAGGATAACCCACTTTAAGGCAAGAAAATTGGCCTTTGTATCCCTGTCTCACTGGGTCACTGGCTATGAGTTTTCCCAGACATCTCTGGGTGAAGAGCTTCTATTGGCTAAGGATAATCTTGTGGAGAAGGATACAGCTGTGAATACTGAATGGCCAATATTTATAGCCACTGGGGGATGGGAATATCAGCCTGTTAAAAAAAGGACCTTGGTAGGCATCAGCAACTTTTACTACAAGAGTTGACATTAAAATGCAACACATCAGAATTTCTTTATGTGGAACATGAGCTGAAGTAGTGAAGATGGTGTTAATCTATGGTTTTCAAAAAAGTAAGGCTGCTAAAGGTATAACTTATTGAGCAGCTATAGTATAAGCTATTAGATGGGAAAATAGTAGATAAGTAATTGAAAATATTGAAACAGTTTAGTTTTTAAAAAAGAGTTCTATTCCATCATATAGGATAATAAGATTTTGATACATACTGAGTATTAACAAGAAGGACTGATCTGATTTTTCAGAATTTTGAAGGTTAAATAGAAATGTTTACTCTTTAAGGGCTAGATGAAGAAAATTCAATTTATTTTACAGGTTGAGATGGCATTTTCCCCCAAGGAAAAATTAAATTCAAGTGGAGAGTAAACAATAAATGTCCTAACACCAAGCTTTCTTAATGGGGCTCTCTAGAGCCTAATAAAAGCAAAATCTGCTAGATGCTATACCTTCGTGGTATAACTCGGCCTCTCAGCTCATAGTGCACCAGCCTTTCTGACAACCAGTTTCTGAAATAGTTATTGGCACCTTGTGTGATTTTGGAAGCTGGTGCCGAACCCATTATATGGTATAAAACATTAAATCCAATTTCCTTATTTTTATTCCTAGCTCTTTAGTAGAGATGATTTCTACTCTGTATCTACATGTTTTGCTTCATGAATATAACAAGTAATCCATTCTGTCTTTGCATCTAGGAAGATTTTGATAATGAGAGAATATCTTTTTTTCTTTCTTTCTGAAGGTGTGAATGTGAAAGCCAAAACTAATAGATCCAAAGATCAGTATTTTGCTTTTGACAGCCATGGAGAGTATTTTCTAGAATTTTTTTGCATGGCAAATATTTGAGTACATATAATATGTTAGTCACTATGTGTGGGTGTAGTGATACACAGGCTTACAAGCCTGACGTCTGTGCTGAAATGTCTCATACCCTAATGCAGGATACACATGTCAGTTGACAAGTGCAACCTACGATATAGAGGAGTGTGCTTTTGAAAAAGCTCTCCAGACTTCTTTCATTCTGCCCCTTCATGAGAAAGAATTGGGTGGGTGTCCTCTGTACCGACATTGCCTATGATACCTTCTGTCTCTCTAATAGCACTTTTTTCTTATGATCTGAAGTGTTGGGAGGAATTAGTAAGGGGACACTAGTAGGAGAACCAATATGACTGCAAGAGATCTCAGGCCTGGGGAGCCAAACTGCAGAGCAAATGTGATGGCTCCTCTCCTTTATGTCTAATGTGGGGGCTGATGCCTGTCGGCCTTTTGCTTACGTGTGCAGGGGCGTGAGCTAACTCTCCTTGCCTAAGAACTTTAACAAGGGGTCTGTCATATACAATCAGATATTTTCAGAATCTGGAGAAGACTATGCACCTGTGGCCCATTTGCTAAGAATTCAAATTAGAATGTGTTTAAGCAAATTCCAAAGAAATCATCCCAAAATAGTCCTGAATCAAGAACATATACTAAAGACTATTTCTATGACTTTTTAACAGCTTATAATTTTCAATAAGTCTTTGTGCTTGATCTGCACACTGTGTGTGTGTGTGTGTGTGTAGCTGCAGAATTCAAAGGAATACTCATAAAGTTAGTGTAAAACTTTTCTTCCTTCTCCCCAGTACTCCAAGGCAGAGTAATACTTTTCATAATATCTTTCTGAGGAAGAGTAGACAATTGATGGTACATAGACTGTGTGGTTGTATGGTCCCCAGGAAAAAGGGGAGATCTTTCCCACAGTTCCCCCATAGAGTACACTTGATGATTTCCCCTTCATTCCACAGTGCTGTGAAAAAAATGACTACCCACCTACCAGCCCATATTTTCCTTATTAATATGACATGTTTATACTTAATTGGTCCATTTCCAGACTCCAAACTTTGAACAGACTTCTCTTTGCTTATTCTCATGCCTGTAAAACTTTTTGTTTTCATGGTTTTAAAATAAGATTTACTTTCTAACAGAATAACTCGCCTTTCTCAATCTTGATTATCATGTATTTATTCTTCCGGATGAACACTAAACTTGTTTAATGTTAAAGTGTGTACTCTTAAGATATTTTTTAGTAATACTGAGTTTGCTATCCAGGGACATAGTATATGCTCTATTTGAATCTCTTATTAGATTAAACAGGTTTCTGAAAAACTCTTCTATTTTCAATTTGTAAACTGACAGTCGATTTTAAAACACAAATTCTTGCTATTTTCCTTATGCTAGTAATTTAGCATTGTTGAGTATGAAAATTCCATATTTTACTTTCTGTAGGCAAAGACAGACTGTTACACTGCAAAAGATTTGAATCTCCACAGCTTCTTAGAGGAAGAATAATACTTCTGAAATGGGAGGCAGAAGCTTTTATAAGTAAAATTAGAAATGCCCCAGAGGATCTTGTTCTTTCAAAGGAAACACCAAGTCCTTTTATAAAATAAAAAGAAAAAGGTCTTTATTCTTGCTTGGAATACAATGATGGCTTCCTTAGAGTTTTCCCTGCAGATCTGGTCCTTTTTCACACTTTTGTCTACCTTGTTCTCAGAGTAATCTTTCTAAAATGCAAATATGGACATGTCACTGTCTTATCCGATATCTGTATATGGATCCCTATTTGTGACAGTATCCAAATTTCTCAACCTGCTATACAAGCCTCCTGGGACAAATCCAGGCTTTGTGGGGCCTGAAGTTTATGCAATCGTGGGGAGTGAGGGTTCCTTTTAATTGAAAAATATGAAATTTTGAATTCAAAATCACCTATGGGACCTTTAAAGGGACAATGCAAGTGAGGTTCCCTGAGCATAAATTTCACTCATTTCCCGGTTTATCTGCCTCTACTGAGGGAATTATTTTATCATCTCAAACAAGTTGTGGTTACTGGCTCAATAAATAATGACCAAAATAAAGCATCTAACAAGTTGAAGTTGAAAAAAACTTTTTCCTTTACCCTTCTAGATTCTTTGGCTATGACCTTACAAATTAGACTGACAAAAGGCAGATTAACAAGAGAAAATCAGTTTATTAACATGTGTTCTGAGCATACACACAAGAGAAACTCAGGAATGAGTAACTCAAAGAGGTGATTAGAACTTGGGCTTACATAACATCCTGATAACAGATTTGTAGAGAAGTGACAAAACAAACATATATTTCCAAAGTAAATATATGGGGGAAACTAATGGAAGATAAGGGTTGTTTTGGTAAGTCATGTCATATAGATTTCTCTCAGTGCTGTTTCTGGGCTTGTAAGAGTCCTCAGTAATTCAGTCTCGATTTGATTTTAGGCAAATGTGGGGGAAGGCAGAGCCTTTTTTGGCATCTGCTATTTCTCAGTCGTCTTCAGTTCAAAATAATCTTTATGACAAAGTTGCATATTTTTGTTTGTCATATTCTGATCACCCACAGCCTACAGATTTCTGAATAGAACTCAACTAGTTTGGCTGCACATGGCCAAGATAGTTCTTCCTTTCATGAGACAGACATGGTGAGCCTTATAGTCATCACAATGAGGAGAACATTAAGCCCATAGTTTTTAGAGTAGGCTGTTTATGATTAGGTTCAAGTTTGAGTCTTAAATTACTAAGGTAAGTAAAGTTAATTAAATTACTTTCTTGTGATTTGAGATTGTACCTCTTGACCCAGCAATAACGAGCTTCCTTCACTAATCCTTAACTACCTGGTTGACACATCTATTTAATAGTCTTCCTGTTTGGGGTGCCTGGGTGGCTCAGTGGGTTAAAGCCTCTGCCTTCGGCTCAGGTCATGATCCCAGAGTCCTGAGATCGAGGCCCCCCGGCCCCCACATTGCTGAGCAGGGAGCCTGCTTCCCCCTCTCTCTCTGCCTGTCTGCCTACTTGTGATCTCTCTCTCTGTCAAATAAATTTTAAAAATCTTTAAAAAAAAAGTCTTCCTGTTTGACTGAGACACAATTCGTAATGATATTTTACTAAGGGCTGATTGGATTCACTATCTCATACCTGTGTCTGGCTTTGTAGTCAACACCACCAAAGTCATGCTTATGACACCTATTATTAACTCTTCTTCACACCAGACAGTGGTCTGATCTCTCTTAGTTGAGGTTGGAATGATGACAACTACTACACATACTCTCATTTTTTCTTACCCAAGTACCCATCTTCTCCTTACACTGTAAGTTTGGTTTCCCCCTTTTATTTCCTCTAGAGCCTCTTTTTAAGTATGACAATGATTCCTTATTCTTTAGATGAGTTTTCCCTGAAACACTTGTCTTAGTCCAAATCTTCCAAGAATCAGAGGCTGAATGGGAGTAGACATGACAGAATTTCATTAGGCTATACATCTGGGATTGAAGATAGGAAAGGAGCTGGACAAAGGCTGGGTTGGCAGTCAGATCTTGGTACAAGACTAAACCCCGGTGAAGAATAAAGAGAAGGAAGGTTGTTTGGAAAAACTCATTCTACACTGCCATGCAGTCAAAGGGCCCCCACTTAAAGCTGGCACCTTTTTTTTTTTTTTAAGGTTTTATTTATTTACTTGACAGCAGGAGAGCACAGCAGGGGAGGAAGTAGCAGGCAGAGGGAGAAGCAGGCTCCCTGCTGAGCAGAGAGCTGGGTGTGAGGCTCAATCCCAGAACCCTGGGATCGTGACCTGAGCTGAAGGCAGAGGCTTAACCCACTGAGCCACCCAGGTGTCCCCACAAAGCTGGCAGCGTTTGTATCATCCCACAGTACGGGCAGGATGAATATTCCCAAGTTTGGAATATGTTGCCTCCAGAAGCCAAAGAGGCCTTCGAAATGCTTTCCTTCCTTCCTTTGTTTAGGAAATGCAAGATACAGTAATTTACTGTCTTTTACTTTGGAGCATGTCTCAGCATGCCCTTGATCACTGGGTTCTCAAAACTTCACTGAAAAGACTGGCACCTGAATCTTTGATCTTTCATCCTCTAGAGTGCATGCATTTTAGAAAGGTCTCCAACATGTTGATCACCTCTTACTCCTGCTCACTCACTATCATATTATGGATGTCATGGACAGGCATGATATTCCGTGGGATATCTCTGTGACTGAGGGCAGGAGAGTTAACATAGCCCCGAGGGAAAAATTGAATATTGTGTCCATCCATGTGAATGCAAATTGTTTCTGATCCTCTTTCTTGATTGGGATTGAATAAAATACATACATTCACTAGATTAATGACTGTATTTCGTGTCCCTGGCCCCACATTGATGTTTTTCTATCAACTATACCAGGCTTGGCATAGTAGCTACAATTTACAATCTTGGTTGACATTGTGATAATCTACAGTTATTCTCCAGGATCCATCTGACTCCAAATTAAGTGGAGATATGATAAGAGCAACTATTCCTGCATCCTTCAAGTATATAATCCTGATGCTTATCTTTGCAACACCTATTCATGAGGTATTATTATGTTTTAAATTTACCGTGTTGGGGGGTTGCTGGTTTCAGGGGTTTCTATTTGACTCTCCTGCTATGATAACCTTTTTTCCAGAGGCCAGCAACATGATGTGGGGATTGCTCCAACTGCCAAATGTATCAATTCAGATCATGCATGCAGGCACTGTATTGTCATGGTACTTACTTGCTGTGGTGTGGCAGAGTCCTTCCTCCTGGGATCTTAGCCCCTTCTTTAGCAAATTGGTTATAAATGTGAAAATTTGTCCTGATCTGGGAACTGAGCAAGTGACTGTGACTTTGTTGGGCAACAACTCTCAGCATCCTGCTCATCTGTGCTTATTTGGTTGTAATGTTAAGCAACACCCTTGTTAGCTGTCCATCTGTTTTGCCCCGAGAGACACTATGCTCTATTAACCATCTCTATAACTCCCTCTGGGTCAAGTAGCCTTGGCTGCCCCGCGGTCTTGCCAGTCATTATGGTAATTACAGCCTCCTAGCTCCTGATGGACAAGTGCTGCCATCTGGCCTCTATTACTTCAAGGCCCCATCATCTCCAGGGATGCTAACCAGTCCAGTTATGCAACTATTTCTAGTACCAGCATTTCTGTCATGTAGAGGAAAGCCATCACAGAATTTCTCACTGGTGGTGGTTCTCTTCTTACCAGTGCCTTCCTGATGGCCTTAGTGAACTGTGTGCTATCTGGGCCCCACTGTGGAACATAATCTTCTGGTGGGTCTTCTGGCCTTATGTATCCATACCACATAATCACTTTCTTCATCTACTTAATTCCTTCATTTGTTTTCTGCTAGGAAAATTTAGACATTCCACTTGACTGAGAGTTACCCAAGCTTCTAGGGGCTACCTCAGTGGTGAGTTTACCTATCCTCTGGGTCCTTACTGGACTTTTAAATCCTGAGTCTTAATAAAGTATCCCCAAGTCAATGAATTCTGGCTTTTTCCTTGTACATTCTGTCCCCACTGATCAAGAACTTTCAAAATCAGGGCACCTGGGTGGGTTAATCAGTTGACCATCCAATTCTTGGTTGGCTAAGGTCATGATCTCATGGGTTCTGGGATCAAACCCTGTGTTGGGCTCTGTGCTCAGCATGGAGTCTGTTTGGGATTCTTTCTTCTTCTTCCTCCCTCCTCTACTCCCCCCCACCAACCCACCCCACAATTGGCACACACACACTCACTCACTCACTCTCAAATAAATCTTAAATTAAAAAAAAAAACTTTCAAAATCCACTTTAGAAATAGCTTCCTGATTCTTCCTATCATATGCCAGTTCATTCATATAATTCTTTCTTTCTTTCTTTCTTTTTTTAGATTTTTATTTATTTATTTGACAGATCACAAGTAGGCAGAGAGGGAGGCTCCCCACTGAGCAGAGAGCCTGATGCGGGACTCTATCCTAGGACCCTGGGATCATAACCTGAGCCGAAGGCAGAGGCTTTAACCCACTGAGCCACCCAGGTGCCCCCCATTCATATAATTCTTTAGGGTATAGTCTCTTTATTCCCCTATAAGGCTCAGCACATCTCCAGCTGTGTTAAGCTGAGATTTAATGCTAATTGTTGTTCCAACAAACAAGAAAGGTAGCAGCTGTGGCCCTTAATATTACCTTTTCCAACCCCAAGGTATACAGTCACTTGCTTTTCATGATCCTGGGGCAGCTAGGAACAGCAGGTATCAGCTCTTTCTGCCCACGGGTCCTGTCCCCCATGCTTTAATAAAACCGCCACTTTGCACTGAAGTTGTCTCAAGAACTTTCTCTTGGCATTGGCTCCAGACCCTACCAACCTCACCAACACACTGACATTCCAAAACTACATCATATGGTGCCCAATATGGCCCAGTGTGGCACCCAACATGGCGCCAAATGATGTAGTTTTGGAATGTCAGTGTGTTGCTGAGGTGCAAAATGGTGGTTTTATTAAAGAGAAGTTCCAAAAAGACTTTCATAGACTAAATAAGACTCACAGGATCCTGGAGGAATGTTATAATCTGCCATGTCAAGTATTTGTCAAAGCATTTCCTTCTGCCTTTGTTTCCCATATCACTGACTCTGGCCTTAAGCTTTCTTACCGAACGTAAGCTTTCTTCAGTTTCCAGTGAGCTACAAATAACTTATACAGTGGTTCTACCTTAAATGGAATGTAAGTTGCTAGTAACCAGTCACAACAGAAAACAATGTACTTTCTCATTCATGCTTTGTAAATTGAGCTATAACTCTGAGACCTGAGCTTCATACTGTTACTAGTGGGAGGGTCTGCATTGTGTGAATGGAGGTCTAGTTCTCGGATTTTCCGGGAAAGATTTATGTGAAGATCCACATTCGAATGAAGATAGCCAGAAACAGAGTAGAAAGCACAAAGCAGTTTATTAAGGACAGTATACTCTCAAGGTAGGAAAAAGCAGGTAGGCTCAGAGGTGACAACTATCCTGAGGTTACAAGGATCCTTTTCTTGTATGTGAGTGGGGTCTTACATCATGGATGGGGTAGTTCTGATGGAGGCTGCTTCCAGTCATTTGGAGAACTCCTTCCACGATTGGGAGGGTAGTTTCTGACCCTATCAAATTTGTACCAGAACTGTCATGGGGTAGCCTTTTTCCATGGGATGGAGGAGGGGAGCTATAGCCACACAGTAACTGTATTATCAGGAGTCTGGAGCAGAGGTGGAAGGGGAGAGCCCATACTTTGCACCCATAGCTCTTGATCTGTTAGCTCCAAGGTCTGGGAAGCTGTAACATCAGGATGTTGTGCCCTCGGGCTTATAATGTATAATCTGTTTATCTCCGTCCTTGCCCCCAGCTCCTGTCCTAGTCTAACCAACTCCCTACTCTAATCATTTTCCCCTCAAGGACTTGGGCTCTCTAATCTTTTGGGTCAATGATTGAAGTTCCTCAGGGCATTCCTTCTGTGACTCAGATCTAGCTTCTACCTAACAATACCACTGTCAGTTTTAAAGTCTCCCTGTTTGTGAACAGTTCGCTTCTCACTCAAAATATTATATCAAATAAAATTCTGTGAATTTTCTTTTGATAGTAGATTCTATGGGCCTGGAACTCAAATACAGCGTATAAAGCACAGCTTGTCTTTATAACACTTAGGGACTCAGGCAGGAAGACTCTTACGGAGGGTAGTTGGGACAAGGGCCCTGCCCTAAGAGGAAGGTAGCCCTTCACCCTTTCCCACATGATAGATAGAGGACAAAAACCTGATTGGATGACAGGTGCAGGGAGGGTTAATCAGATTAAAACAGCCTGCCAACAAGCCCATAAAGCCCCCTAGGCTTAGAAACTCCAGTGACAACCCTCTTTGGTCCCCTCCCTCTTTGAGAGCTTTGTGCTATTGTTCAATAAACTTTACTGTAGCTCAATAAAGTTCACTTTGCTGCCCACCACTCTTCATCGGGTCTGCCTCTTCATTCTTCCAAGCTGAATGACCAAGAACCATGGGCACTAAAGGAAAAGACATCCTCTAACAACTCCGGGGCTGGGGTGACTCCGTGTTTGGGAGCTGGGTTCCTCTAAACACTTGTTCACTCATAGGGGCAGGTGGGCTGGGAGGGTGTAAAGATTGCCAACTGGGGTGGGGGGGGCGTCTACACAGGGTCTCTCCATGTGGCTTGGCTTCCTCACAACATGATGACCTCAGAGTACTCAGACTTCTTATAGGGTAGCTTAGGGCTCCAAGTGTAAGCATTCTAGCAAACAAAAAACACTTTATGATGCAGCCTCAGCTGTATTATATTGGTCAAAGTAGTCACAAGCCCACCCAGTGCCATAGAAGGGGACAAAACCACTTCACCTTCTGATGGGAGCAATGACATAATTTTGTGCGGTATTTTTTTTTTTTAATGCATCATAACTGGTCAACAGGTTCCTATAAAGAAGACTTAGAAAACCTGCAGCTTAGGGGTGCCTGGGTGGCTCAGTCTGCTGGGTGTCTGCTCAGGTCATGATCCCGGGGTCCTGGGATCGAGCCCCTTGTTGCATTGGGGGGGATGACCCTGCTTAGCAGGGAGCCTGCTTCTCTCTCCCTCTGCCCCTCCCCCTGCTTATGCTCTCTCTTTTTCTCTCTGTCAAATAAATAAATAAATAAAATCTTAAAAAAAAGAAAAGAAAAGAAAAGAAAACCTGCAGCTTAATTTGTTGCCATTTCTACCTTCCTGGATTTCTGCTCATCCTAACACTTCTCAGCTTGTATTGTAGCTGTGTGTTTACTTCCTCAGTTTCAGTCTTCCTTGTTCCACTGCACCTGGCACACAGGTGCTTAATAGGCACTCAACTGTTCCTCTCTAAAACCTACTCCAGGAGCAAAACTACCATATATAATAGTGTACAATGTAAGACAATAAATTACAAGTTCATATGGTTCAAGTTGTACTATAAGAGTTAAGTTTTCTTTGCTCCCTCATCTCAATGAAATCAGATGGATGAAAACCAGGAATTATTCAGGTACGCTGTCGGGAGCTATTTCAGGATTCTCCTTTTTTTTCTGAGGTTGTTGATAAACACTTCAACTATGGCCTGACATAGGGCTCCAAAATAATAAAATCCTAACTTGCCTCCTGAAAATGGCCTTTCTAAACTGGGAATTAAGGAATGAGTTCCCATCAAAAAGCAATTACATGGCCTTAATAAGTAATGAATGACTTCTTTAGGACATCCTTGGTGTATTCAAGTATAGTGTGTTTACTCTAAGAGAACTGGGAAGAATGGCAGCTCTTTGTCCGGAAGGACATTCAGAACAATTCGCTAACCTATACCTACTCCTATCTCCCTTTAAAAATATTACCAAAAAATAAATGAAGAATATTGGATAATAAAATTGGTTAAAGTAGTTAATCTGTATCTACACAGTAGTTAAAATACAAAGTATCAGAAGAAACAAGAGGAAAATGAATGAGACTGAACCAAAATACATTTTATAGCTATGTGTCAAATTACCCTGGAGTTGTTTAATCTCTGTGTGATTCATACATGAAGAGCTAGCTAATTTGTGATATTGTTTGGAGAACTCAGAGGTATTAGAGTGAAGGCAGTTTCTCCAAACTAAAATGAGTTAGGAAGATAAGAAAATCCACCATTTAAAATAAATTGGCTTGGGGACTAGCATAACTCTGTACAAAGCTGTATCGTGAATGAAATCCTTACTGGAAACTGAGCTTTGACATATCAGTAAATATAAAATTCTTATTTTAGTCTCGTACAGCAATAGATATCACTTACTTAAAATTTTGATTTTGCCTGTGACGATTTGCATAGCTTAGTAACTTAAGAAATTTATAGAGTTTTGAAGAAAAAAGCCAAGACCCATTGAAATTAGAAAAACACCTTTCCTACCAATCCATGCTTTTCATCATTGTATAGAATCTAATTAATGGTCTTGGGACTCTCTTTCTTGAAGATCAGTAGGATTAGTTTGTTATCTTTCTTGTATTCTCCCTGGGTTTTTGTAGTCAGGCTAGAATAGAAAAAAATGGACTCCTTCCTCCATAGCCTCTCTGTCTCATTTTTGGAAGGCCTGCTCAGAGAAGGAATATGTATGTGGAGATGAGGGATAATTCTTTAGCTTGGCTTTAGCATAAATTCTATGGTTTTGAAAGCTTAAAATAATAGTGAAAATACCATGAATCCAGAAAGTCTGATTAGGTAACTACATCCTAATTATAGAATAATTGTTAGAGTCACAGAGGAACAGAGCACCAATGTCTGACATCAGTGAAGACTACAAAGCTAATGAGAAAGTTCTTCTAGTTTGGGAAAGTACCTGGCCTTATCCAAGTCTTAAGAGAACATAATCATTCAGTATACATCAGTAATACATGTATCTGGTGATACATATTTGTCATTGACCATTTCTGGTGATAAAGTCAAGGTAATTAACTGAGGATTCGTCCTTTCAGATGCCAAAGCTAACATTTGATGGGAGTCTTCTCAAATGTGTGGGGTTCATGATCCTGGTCTATTAAAAACTAGTTCAGTGAACAGCAGTTGGGCTTCTATATGCAGATGCCCATCCCTCAACCAATAAGACCATCCTAATTGACTATGCTTGGATGGAGCCTGTGCATCCAAGTGTTTAAAATCTCTGCAGATAAATCTTACAATGCAGCTCGTAGTTCTATCATCTTCCCAGCAAAGTTACTGCTTCTATCTTGCATCATGTTTGCTATACATAAAAATTCAGAACTACCTTCTTTCTTTTTCACAAAGTACCGCTTGTCAGATTAATGACCCTATTCTGTGACATTTTGCAATGTGAATTTTCCTTCCTTAGTTATCACTTCACTCCATCCATCTTGGACTTCTACTTCCTATTAATAGTGTTCTGCCTTAGAGTAAAGATTTTTCTCCTTTATGAAGAAGAAATGAAAGTGGAATTAAGGAGTTCTGCCTCCTTTCACAGGATGATTTTTTTTTTTAAAGATCATATTCTTCAGGCGGGGTGGGGGGTGTCTATCTAGTCTTTTTGTGCTCTTCTTTTGCAAACCAGATTTTGGCTGATTTCCTGATGCAATCCCTTATTGTTTTTGGTTATACACCTGTTCCCTGAATCTATAATATGAGTTGTTGAATTTATGTACATGTTTCCCCTTTTTCTTTTCTCTGTTGCCTCCCAAATGATTCAGGTGCTGGAGTTCAGTCCAAGCTTGCTATCAGCCCCAACCGTCTTTCACAATAATGGGCAGTGTGACATTTGAATGTTCTGACTGCTTTGAAATAAACCTTCCTAATGTCTGGCATACTTTTCAATGTGCTTGACATGCTTTTCTTTGGTTGTAATAGATTCTGGGGTATTTTTGCTTTCTCCCAAAGTTTCCATTACTTCTGCTTCAAAGAGCATTAATTTATGGTGGTCAGAGTGAAATTAATTCAAGAAGAGCAAATGCTTTCTTCCAGAAAAATAACTTCTTAAAAATCCTGCTTCATTCTTTTCTGAGGGACTTGGCAAGCAAATTAAGAATTTTAGAGTGTATTCTTTTCCTCGATACCCCCTCTATAGACTAGCGAATATATCAATAATCAACTTAGACAAACTTTTATGTAAGTGGAGTTTTTCTATTAGTTTCTATAATAGAAAGAAATTGGAATTAACTAACATGTCCGGTGGTACATAGTTTATATTCCACTGTATATATGGGCTCTAATTAAAGCAACACTGAAAAAGATGTTTTAAGATATTTAATGACATAGAAAAATAGTCATGCAATCACAAAGTAGTTTTGAAAATTGTGTATAAACAGCATAATATGAGTATTCTAAAAATATATGCATATAAAAAAGATTAATCATCATGTTAACAAAGTTATTCTGTAATCATAATGGTATTATCTATGTTTCTTTTTAAATTTTCCAGTCTCTGTAATCGTATCCTACTTTAAAAATAAAGAAAAGTTATTTGACCATTTTTAAAAATCACACATAAAATTTTGTTAATGGGTATATGCTTAGTCGGGGCTCTATATCCCCTTTATACCTTGTTTTAGATCTGTTTCCTAATCACTTACCAAGTTTAATACCAGGGACAGAAGAAACAGTTGCTTGCTAGATAATTGTTCTGATTCTCTTTACTTCACAATAGCTAGCATCAGAGTACTTAATCTGTGGAAGGCACAGTACCAAGAGTGTGAAGTATATGGTGTTTTATCTATCTAATTTAGATAATACCTCAATGGAGCCTTAGAAGAAATTAGTGTTTTATAGGTGAGAACACATAAACTCAGGCTGTCCAAGGTCACACCATTCATATGTAGCAAGCTGTATTTTATCCAAGGTCTTTCATGACAAAGCCCCTACTCTTTTCACTGCAAAGGGAACATCATCATTTCTTCCTCGGTGGTGGTTGTGTACTAGCGCAGCCTCTAATTGTTTGAATATGCAGTAAAAGTTCTCCTTGTCCTGGTTTTCAATTAGACTTCTTTTTATTAATTAAACTTTATTTTGAGATAACTGTAGATTCCCATGCAGCTGTAAGAAATAATGAAGAAAGATGCTTTGTACCCTGTTCCTAGAACACTCCGTTGGTAACATCTTATGAAACTATGGTACAATATCATCATCAGGATATTAACATTTGTACAGTCAAGAAGCTTCACCATAAAAATCCCTCATGTTGACCTTTTGTGGCCATATCCACGTCTCTCCCCACCCCATTTAACCTCTGGCAGCTACT
Source organism: Lontra canadensis (assembly GCF_010015895.1). Classification (NCBI taxonomy): domain Eukaryota; kingdom Metazoa; phylum Chordata; class Mammalia; order Carnivora; family Mustelidae; genus Lontra; species Lontra canadensis. The sequence continues at coordinate 8,980,758 of NW_022631000.1, forward strand.
ATACTGTTTTCTGTTTATGTAAGGTGTCATTTAAAGAATGTTATATAAATAGAATCAAACAGTATGTAACCTTTTAGAATTGGCTTTTTAAACTCAGCATAATTCTCTGGAGATTTAGCCTGGTTTTTGTATGTATCAATAGTTTCATTTCTTTTCTTTCTTTCCTTCTTTCTTTTCTCCTTTTTTTTTTTTTTTTTCTGAGTAGTAGTCTATGGTCTGGATGTACCACAGTTTAACCATTCGTTCACCCATTAAAGGATGTCTGGGTCATTTCCAGTTTTTGCCTATTACAAATAAAGCTGCTGTGAACATTACCGTGTAGCTTTTTGTGTGAATGTAAGTTTTCATTTCTCTGGGTAAATGTAAATGCTCAGAGGTACAATTACTGAGTAGGATGGTAATTGCATGTATATTTTTATTTATTAAAATATTTTATTTATTTATTTGAGAGACAGCACAATAGGGGCAGGGAAGGGCAGAGGGAGAGGGAGAAGCTGACTCTCCACTGGGCAGGGAGCCAGACACGGGGCTCCATCCCAGAACACTGAGATCATGATCCGAGCCAGAGGCAGATGCTTAACCAGCTGAGCCACCCAGGTGCCCCACGTGTGTGTGTGTGTGTGTGTGTGTGTGTGTGTGTGTGTGCATTTAACATATAATGTATTATTTGCTTCAGGAGTACAGGTCTGTGAATCATCGGTCTTATATAATTCACAACACTCACCATAACACGTACCCTCCCCATGTCCATAACCCAGCCACCCTATCCCTCCCCCGCCACCCCCCAGCAACCCTCAGTTTGTTTCCTGAGAGTAAGAGTCTCTTACGGTTTTAAAGAATTTTTTTTTTAAGATTTTATTTATTTATTTGTCAGAGAGAGAGAGACAGAGGGAGAACACAAGCAGGCAGAGCAGCAGGCAGAGGCAGAGAGAGAAGCAGGCTCGCCACTGAGCAAGGAGCCCGATGTGGGACTCGATCCCAGGACCCTGGGATCATGACCCGAGCCGAAGACAGCGGCTTAACCAACCCAGGCGTCCCAAGAGTCTCTTATGGTTTTAAAAGAAACTGCCAAACCGTTTTTCCAGATCAGCTTTCCCATTTTACATTCCCATCAGCAATGTGTGGGTAATTCAGTTTTTCTATATCCCCATCAGTGTTTGATGTTGTCATTATTTTTTTAGTTGTCATTATTTATTTTATTAATTGTATTTAAAGTTTTTGATTATGATAGATATGTCATTGCAGTTTTAATTTGCATTTCCCTAATGTCTAATGATGTTGAACATCCTTTGATGGGCTTACTTGCCATCTATATATCCTCTTGGATACAATGTTTCTTCATGTCTTTTGCCCATCTTCTTATTGAATTCTTTGCTTTTTCACAGTTGAGCTTTGAGAGTGCTTCAAATATTCTAGATACTAGTCCTTTGGGAGTTACATGGCTTACAAATATTTTCTTTCAGTTTGTGGTTTATTTTATTTTTCTATTCTCTTAACAGTGTTTTTTATTAAACAGAGTTTTAAGTTTTGATGAGGTCCATTTTACAAAGTTTTTGCTTTTATGGATTATATTTTTAGTGTTCAATCTCAGAACTTTTTGCCTAGCCCTAGTTTCCAAATATTTTCTCTTACTTTTCTTCTAAAAGTATCATAGTTTTGTATTTTATGTCTAAGTCCGGGCTCATCTTGGATACTTCCTGCCCAGTCCTAGAATCAACCATTTCTTCAAGGACCCCTTGTTCCTTTTATTGGAGAATGGTATCAGAAACCGAGATCTAGGCACTAGGTATACCTTTTGCTCCTGGAATGTCCTTGATTTTAGGTCCTCTCAGCCTACAGAGCAAGGGAATGTGTGTTATACTAACTCAATCACTAAAATTTGCATATACGTACCTATAAATATTTTTTAAAATTCTTTTTAGAGAGGGGCCAGGAGGAGGAGCAGAGGGGGAGGGAGATAGAGAATCTTAAGCAGGCTCCACGCCCAGCACAGAGATCTATATGGGGCTCCATCTCACTATCCTGAGATCATGACGTGAGCCAAAGTCAAAAGTCAGATGCTTAATCAACTGAGCCATCCAGGCTCCCCTATAAATACTTCTGATGTAGCCATCTGTATCTATATTATGTTAAACTTGAGTTTATACTGATGTCTCCAACTCTAATCTATTACCATATAGATTATCTAGTGTCCTCCCTTTGCTTATCTGTAAATTCCCCATGTTGAGATACTTGGCTCCCATCATCTGCCATCTATCTACATAACTGTTCAATTCCAATATACCACATGAATAATGGTCTGATAATTAACCTGAACCTAAGTAGTAAACACTTCATCAACCAGAGTATAGTGCTTATGTACAGCTTCTTTTGCTTCCATATTAGAAACGCCACTCATTTGCAGAATTACTTAGGTCAGCCCCTCTCCCTGGACTCCCCTTAGTAAGGTTGTTTCCTACGTTTATAGTACAATTAGATTGTTTTGTCTCAATCTGCATTTCATCCTGAAATCCTCTAACCTCCTAAATGATTTTTTCAAGTTTTGCGTACAATAAAGTTTAAAGTTTACTCTGTGCTATGAAGGTCTATGGGATTTTAACAAATGCATAATCTCAGGAATCCACAATTACCTACAGAATATATGCCTTAAAAATATCCCTTGTGCTTCACCTATTCAGCATTTCCTCTTCCCCTCTTCCCTGGCAAACTCTGATCTTTCTATGGTCTCTATAATTATATCTCTTCCAAAACATCACATAATTGGTATCCTATAGTATGTAATACACATTTAAGATTAATCGATGTATTTTCCTGGTTTGCTGGCTTATTCCTTTTTTTTTTTTATTCCTAATATTCTATTGTATGGATGTACCACAGCTTGTTTATCTATTCACTTATGGAGAAAATATCTTGGTTGTTTTCAGTTTCTTATAACCATGAATAAAATTGCAACAAACGTTCAGGTACAGATTCTGGTGTGGACAGAAATTTTCAAGTCAGTTGGGTAAATATCTAGAAGTATGCCAAGAGTATGCTTGCTGGATTGTGTGGTAATACAATTGTGTATGTGGTTACACAATTGTATGGTAACTATGTTTAGTTGTGAAAGAAACTTCCAAACTGTCATCCAAAGTAACTGTATCTTTTTTCATCCCCATCTTCAATGGATGAGAGCAATTAGTCTTCTTTGTCTTCACCAGCACTTAGTGTTGTTGGCATATTAATGGCATCTTCACCAACAATTAGTATTGTGTTTTTGTTTGTTTGTTTGTTTTTAGTTTTGGTCATTATGATAGACGTGTGGTAATCAACTATATTCTTAGAACTGGAAGACAGTTATTTTTCAGTGTAGAATAATTAATAAGAAACAATGATACTGTTCAAAGACACTGATAAGCATTGATTTTGCCTTCTCTTCACAGTACGAGGATTGGCCTCACTGCTAAGGAGTCTGCTTCAAGACCCAGGAGAACTCATGTTTGTAAGTGTTACCTTAAATCAGTGATTCTCAGTCCTATCACACCCAATGCTACCTTATACCAAATGTTTGTAATGTCTTCTTTTCTATGCCAAGGTGAAATTAAGCAGTAATAGAACCTAACTACATAGTTTTAAAAAAATCAATACGTATGTTCTGTTACAGAAAGGAGAATTTTTTGAAATACGTTATATATTTCAGATTGTAAACATATAACTATATTAAAAGACAGTGAAGTAGTCAGGTGTTAGTACCCTCCTGAATAATAAATTGAGATCAGAAATCATTCCGCATAAGATGTATAGGGAAATTGAAGCAGTGGTATGGGTGGACACTAAAATCAAGCCTAGTATTACTCTTATGTATATAAAAAAGAGAGCTTATTTGTATACAATGGAAAGGAACAACCCCCGTTGAAGTAGGAATAACACACCAAGATAAATTACAGACTGTTGAGATGGAAACAACGGGGATTTATGATTCTTGCGAATGAGCTCAGCATTACAAGCATGGTGTTAATTTCCTATATTATGACATAAGGTATGATAGTGACAAAGTGTCACATCTCCTCCCATTTTGAAATCCCATTATATGTTGGGCATATGTTCAGTCTCAGCTAAAAAGGCCTGGGAGGCTATATTCTTTAATAAGCAATAGGCACTATGGAATAGATTGGAAAGAAGTCATAAAGTAAGAGCCTATAGAGAAATTGTGTGATGAACCATTAGGGACAGAACTGTAGTAAGAGCTGAAAGTAGGCAAGCACCAAAACAACTTCAGTGCTATTTTCACAACCTAACTTTTTATCCTTGTACTACAGAAAGTAATATAAGATGGTAAGCATGTGAAATTTTAAAAACATTTTTATAATGAAATATAGTGATATCCCAATGTGTTCTGCTCCTTTAATAATATCTGGCATTAAGTGACTTAAAAGGAATCCTAAAGCGATGATATATTTGCCATCTGCCTTGTCATTTTTGCAGTAACTGCACTTCTATAATATGAAACCCTTTTTAACTGATACATGTTTGAAAATGCTATACAATGTTGAGTAGCTAGAAAGTACGAAGTACTTACTTATTTATTCAATAGTTTTAAAATAGCCTTTACCCAATTTAAGCTTTTCTCTCTAGAACATATTTTCCTTAAATTATGTTGGCTTTTTGCATGAATTTATGTAAAAAATCTTTCAGCATCTCGCTAATAAAGTTTCATTAGTTTATGCTTACAGTGGTTTGGTGCCCTGGGATAGTAAACATTTGTTTAGGAAGATAACTTCCTAAGTGGGATTGTCCTGGGTGTTTTAGGATAACTTATATCCCTGGCCTCAGCCACTAAAGGCCTGAACTTCCATGTCTCTGTGCCCAGTCATCACCCAAGCAAAAATGTTCCCATGTTTCCAAGTTGTACCTTTGGCTACAGTACTTTCCTGGTTGAGAACATAACTTAAATCTATGGCTCCTGCTCTTTCATGGGGTTTTTATAGGTTTCAACCATTTGATCCTGTAGAGTGAAGCCTTGAGGCTCTAGGAAATAATCCAGAATGATTTCCTGATGGTCTGTGTTTGATGACATGGGGCTTTCAGAGCAGAATTTAAATGATAAACGTCAGATTCTGCAAAGGTGGGTCCCAAAAATGCCCTCGAGGAATAAACTGCTTATGAGCTATTCCAATCTCAGGTCAGGAGTGAGTTTTGCTCTTATTTTGTTGTTGTTTCTCAGTCTGCAAAACTGGGTTAGGAGAGGGTAACCAAGAAGAGGAGACTAATGTGCCAGCATGTATCGTGGGCCAAGAGCTCTATTGCTACTTCCAGATCAATCTTCAAACTCTTTTAGGAGGTTGCACAGTTCTCATGGAATCTTTTCTCAACAGTGGAGGAAATTCGGATTTTGAGAAACAGTGTAACTTTTCCTATCTCTGTTGAAAAACAGAATCTGCCAAAAAGAGAAATAAGAAGCAAATTGGATGTTGGAAATAGAACAGATTGGAATATTAATGCTGTTGAGTAGGCAAGCAGACTCAGTTGGTGAGAGATATACATGTTAGAAAGCCTTTTATAATGGTAGGTAACTCCAACCTAACCTGATCTAAGATCTTTTATCTAAGTGGTAAGAGTATACCCTTAGAGGTAGGAACAAAATACATCACCCAAGTCTTTAGGTTTCTCTTTGAGGTCTAGCTATGACAATGACCCCTCCCTAAATAATGGCATCTGTGTTTCTGTAATAATTAAATGTAGCAAATGGAAAGGTAGAAGAAGTTCTCCCTAGCTCAAATTAATGATTCTCTGTAGGTGAAATGAGTTGCTTTCCAGGAGATGATGGACAGAAAAATCTCTGCGTGTTTATTTTCTGTCATCTTTGGCAGGATCTACATTTGTATCCTTGAGTTTTGTGCTTCAGTTCTGGAGTCTTAAAGGCAGTCTGCCGGAAAATACTCTGACTGGCTTGCGGGGGCCAACTGGTGCATTTTCAGGAGTTTTGCCATCTGTTCGTTCAATCATCGATAGTTTGAAATTAGCTCTGATGGGAATATTTACATCACAGAAATCGGCAAACCCTATGAATCAAGTCCCTAGTTCCTCCTTCCGGAACTGTTAAACATTTATCAGCATACTACTGTTGAAAGGATACAGAATACTTCACTGTGGTCACTGGCATTGACTTGTACTCAAGGGATCTTGGGTTTCTCAGGGTATCTTTCTATGGCTTAAAATCATTGGCCATGTGACAAATACTGAAAAAAATCATTTGCTCCTTTGTATTAACCCACTTTTGGTTGGGATGAGAAGAGTAACTAAGTTACTTATTTTGGGGGAGCTCTCTAGTGCAGATGGTCCTGTTAATCAGTTTGTGGCTCATTATCATTCAGGCTTTTATTATTTCCATTTATCCTTATTCTTCACTCCAGTTGCCCTCTGCTGTCACTGGCAAACATGCTAATCTATATAATGTTTATACTTTTGTATATGCTCTTATAAAATGTATACCGTTCTGCATATCTATATTAACTTACAGAAATGATTTATCTCAGCCTATTTTATTCTATTTCATGTTTTTACATCCAGAACTAGCATTAAGGATTCTTAATTTGACAGTGTTATGACTAACTGTCCTGTGGAAAGACTCCACTAGGCACTTCCCCATCAACCATTCTTGAGGAGTCACTCATTCTCACAGTCTTGCCAACACTTTACAACTACCTAGCTTTCTATTTCCAGGCTAATAGGTATAAAATGATAGCTTCTCTTCATTTACATTTCTTTGATTACTATTGAGTTAAGCATCTTGTTACATACTTGCTAGCCTTTTGAGTTTTCTTTTGTGTAAATAGCCTGTGGATATGTACTTTGGACAACCTTTTTTTTTTTTCCCATGGAGTTCCCGCCTCTCTAAGGGACATTCTGGGTATTAATTTCTGATCAGTTTTAGACCCTGAAAGTATCTTTGGGGGAACAGATTTAATTACCCTTAGTGTTGAGGCCCTAAAACTAAACGCCCATAATTTTAATCTTGTTTGGTGGTAGTGCACCAAGAAGAAAACTGTGCCCATTACCTTGTCTTCGCCCTCCCCTCTTGGTTCTTTTATAAGTTAAGATAGATTATATTATGTTGCAGTACCGAACATTCCCCATATCTTTGTGGCTTAAAACAGACAGTATGCCTGAGTGAGAAATGAATATGTCAACTGTGGATCATCAGAGTGGTTCTTGTCACAGTCACTCAGGGACTGATGGATCAGCCAGCAGCTCAAGCACTGCCAGTTGCTAAGGTAAAGGGAAAGAGAATTCTGGAGGCTCTATCATCAGCAATTGTACGCTTGGTCTGGAAATGACAAGTGTTCACAGCTCATTGGTCAGAGTGGCCAAGTGGCCTTATTCATTTCTAAGAGAAACAAGAAGTATGATCCTGCCATTTTACCAGAAAGAAGAGAGATGCACATTGTCAACAAAAATCACTAATATCTCCCCTTCTGGCTGAAACCACTATAGAAAAGTAAAGATGGATGGAAATTAGGATGGACACACTAGTGTTTCAGTGAGGTAGGAACAAATTTTTCTCTTCCTTATTCTTGAAGCCTTCTCCACTTTCACTTTTTCTGTAGAATCCTTTGTTCCAGGAATTCAGTATTAATACTGACGTCTCACTGACTTCTGTGTCTACTTAGTAATGAGACTCGAATGGTTGGTGCCAGTGCTTGATCATCTTTTTTGTTTTTTTTTTAATTCATTTGAGAGAGAGAGAGAAAATAAGAGAGAGCACAAGCAGTGGGGAGGGTCAGAGGGAGGAGTCACTCCACTGAGCAGGGAGCTCAATGTGGGACTTGATCCTGGGACTGACCTGAGCCGAAGGGAGTTGCCTAACCAACTGAGTCATCCAGACACCCCAGTGCTTGACGATCTTGAGAGCACCTTGAAGACATGACGATGGTTGCTGGCAGCATGTATTGGATTCCTACTGAAACCACCCAGAGCCTGTATTTTTCTGTAAAGCTCCTCAGCCTTTTATCCCAGGCAGGAGCGCAGTTTTGAAGACATTAGCCTCCTTTGTCTGGCAAGTAATAAAACTGTCATTCCTCTCTATCCTCACACTCTGTCTTGGTGTTGTATTTTGGCTCTGGAGCACAGAGGTCAGTTTTTTATAATATGGCAACCAAATATGCTGGTCACCACGTTCTTTCATGCAGCCAAAATACATTTGACCTTTCTTGAGAGATAGAACCCCAAAGTCACTTCCAGTCAGTGTATCAAACTCAAGCCCAGCATCTCAGAGTGATAAATAGAATTTCTTACATCAAATCCAGGTATGGTTCTCCATTATCTGGAAACCTATGAAATAAGATGACAAGTTACTTGTTTTTCACACACTGATATACATTGGTGGAATAAGAAAAGAATAACTCAAACAAATAGTCCTTTTCAGACTGGGAAAAGAATGGGACACTTGGGAGTCACTGGCAATTTTAAAATCACCTGGGGAATGTGTTGTGAGGGTCCTTTATGCTGTGGATGGAGGCTGTTTCTAATCAGGGCTCCATTCTGTTTCCTGGGAGCGACTCCCAAGTCCATTGTTTTCCAGGGCCCTTAGCTTTAGCCTTGGGGAGTTTCTCCCTTCCCTGTTATCTTCCTTGGTTATCTTTGAGGAGGGAATTTGAGAATATATTCTTACTACAGGTTGAAAAGCTTTCTTAGGTGGTCCTTAGGGACTAAGGGTCACTTTAAATTTCAAATAATCAATTTAAGTTTCAAATTTTGGTTTAGTCTTGTGGGTCTTTGAACTGCAGCTACAAATGTAACTACAACTACAACCACAAATACAAATGTAATTTGGATTCTCATATATTTGATTCCAATCAGCAACATGTGCCAATAGACTTGTCCACAATTATTTTCAGGACTGGGCTAAGTTCAATCAAGTGCACAGTTTGAACCTGGAAGGATTTGATGGGAGAAATCATACATAGCCTTTCTCTCTTCTCTTCAAGCCATTTTGTCCTCTTAAAGCGCTGTTGTGGATGCTATAAACTTGGCTAGATCTCTGTTCCAACATAGCTGGAACCATTCAGAAATTTTACATTTCAGGCATGCCTTTGACTTGGTTCTATTAGGCTGAATTCTAATAAGCCTTTTTTGCTCAGAAGATTTCTCATTTTTATCTTTTACCAGTTGGGTATGAGAAGCAGTGTCTCTCCTAATCCTGCAAGGCCTGGACTTTTGGGATCCTCTCTGTTTCCTTTCATTCTTGAAGTTGGCAAACCAGCCAACAATTTCCTGAGTTAATCCACTTTTTTTTGTTGACAAATATAGCCAATGGTAATTAAAGTTTTCTTTTCCATCCTCTTTCCTCAGAGATGCAAGTTTATCAAGCATTTAAACTACATACCTTCCAAAGTGTCCCACATGACAATTTTGCCAAATGCTTCACCATTGTATAACATGGATCGCTGTTGTTCTAGCCTCCAAAGTTTATTTTCTTGCTATCTAACTCCTAGGCCAGTGCCATATAATTTGATATTTTTGTTATAGTGATGCCCCCCTTTTCTAAGTATGTTTGTGTAATGATCCAGGTGTTCTGTCCAAGATGGGTGATCAACGTAGCAGGTAACCATGAGGTCCTGCTGCTTACTGGGATACCTTTCTCTGTTTTACTGAGTTAGAGAAGACAATTGATTCATTTGCTATTAAGATCCAGTATTTCCAAGTTAGTTACCAAAGATAACATGTTAAAGTAACACTAAATGAATATCAAAATCTAAATCATCAGTATCTAAAACTAATGTATCCAATGTCTCTTTCCCCCTTGCTACAATGATAGCAGTCTTGAGGATACTCCTCATATGGTTTGCCTCTTTTCCTGATCCTTTCACACAGGTATAAAGAATAAATAACTTGGTAATACTTGTCTTTTGTCAAAATATGCTTGCATAATTGGAAATTTTCAAGGAATTGAAAAGTATTGAGGCTACTCAGGCTCTAGCCTCATGGGTTTGTCCTTTCAAAGACCATCTGGTAATTTCAAACGCTACAATCTCAGAGTACAGATTTTTGGGAGATGGAGAAAAGAATGATGCTCCTCCTCCATGGGGGTTGGGATAACAGATTCTTCCATAAGGCTGAGGGAACTGATGCCAGCTTCATGCTTAGAGTTTAACTAATAGGTCTCAGATTCATCCAGCACTACCAGGGCAAAAGAGGTGGCTGGAGATGGCAGACATCTAGATAGGCTAGAGAGAGCCAAGATGACCCTGAATTAAACACAGAACTGGGCTTGGCATTAAGAAGACTCAAACTCTCCACGAACCAGGTGGTCAACACCTGGTCATTGAGTATCAGAGTGCTAACTCCATAAGATTTGCAGATACAGGAAAGTGACAGCATCAAAGAGAAACTAATGAGATCTGTGTATGGAGCTGGCATTGGCAAAATTTTCTTCTAAAATGCCAGATAGTAAACATTTTAAGCTTTGTAGGCCATATGTAATCTCTGTCCCATGTTCTTTTCCCTTTTTTCTTCTTCCTACCCTTCTTCTTCCTTCTCTTTTTCCTCCTTTTTTTCTTTTCCTACTTCTCCCCCTCCCCTTTTTTTAACAACTCTTTAAAAATATAAGAATCATTCTTCATTCCTGAATCATACAAAATCAGGATGAAGACTATGTATTTGGCCCAAGGGCTGCAATTTGCCAATCTCTGGTGTAGAGGAATTAGGCAAAAATCTCTGTAGGATCGTGGATACTGGGAAGCTCCAGGGGAGATGAGGGTGCATCTGCAGGAATAAGTGATTCCATGTGATAAAGTCCTTATTGGTCAGTGTTTATGCTAAAATACCAAATCCTGAGATACCAGCAGCTATGCATAGAAAGATGGAGATATGCCCTACCCCCCTCCTAGCTGAGTGGACATAATTTCTGAGCAAGGATAAGAAAGAAGCCTGAAAAAGGATCTTTCAGTAAAAATGTAATTAAATGATTTTGAACTTGGCTGGAAATAATCATTGAATTGGACAACTTTTTCTATTGCTGAGCAGAAGTGGGGCTTCGGAGCTAGGATGAAATTGGTTATAGAGTTTCAATTATGTTCTTTCCATTTTGACTTTCAAATCTACACCTGGTTTACAAAGATATTTGAACAATTAGCAGTGAATTAGAGACAATTAAATATGTCTGTCTGCCATTCTCATGTTTAGTGGTTGAGTTTGTATACTGTACATTCCAGACCTCTTTTCATCTGTGAATACAGCTTTTGTACGCCTTTCTCTCTGTGTATATCCATACCTTTGATAAAGATAAAGTTATTTATCTTGGAATCTCCAATTATTTTTAGTCATTTTGTAGAAAGGAGGTAAAATGTAATTTTTAAGAAGCTTATTTCTTTGAGAAGTTTTCTAGACTTTGAAAATTGGGTAGTTTTTAAACCAACTCTAGCAACACCAAATCCACCAAAAGATACAATCAAAGTTTACTTGATTAGAAAAAGAAATTAACACTATCTAGGCTACAAGAAAAAAAAAACTGAGAATATTATTCTAATTATTGGAGACACTGATGTTTTTAAATGTATTGAAAGTTCAATTATAAAAGTAAATTTCAAAATGACCCGTACAGTTGTTCTTTTTGATTCCTAATTGGAAAGTCTACAGGACAAACAAAGAAGTCTTCAAATCTTGAGCTGATATCTAAAAAGGGTTATTTGGTTTTCTTAATGCCTTGGATTTTTTACCCTAAGTAGTAGCAGTAATCATTCTCACCTTTGGGGCAGTTAAACTCTTCATCAGTTGTGCTGTAATCCCAGGAAAAGGCCTCTAATGGTTTTGAGAAAATCTAGTCCATGTGCCTTTGGTCATTATATCTCACCTTTTGAATTTCTTTCATTCTACTGAAGGCACATGTCAGAATAGAGTTGGACAGGATTTGAGTCAGGCTAGTATATGGTGGTATAAACCAGGTTAGGTCTCATGGAATCCCCAGGGCCAAGGCAGACAGGAACTCCAGGGCTGATGTATGACTATCAAGAGAGTATGTTTACACCAACTTCTTGATGACTTGATGCTTTTGCTGTCTTTGATTCTGAGGCAGCTCAGGTCCCCTTGGCCAGTTCTCTCTTATATTTGTAGTACCTTCAAAACTGGACATAAAGAAATTTAAGGAGATTAGACTTGCATTTTATCTCTTAGTTTAATGTCCAGCAAGACTATACTCCTGGAATGATGTTGGAGTCTTCAGATAGATTTGAGTCAACCATTTCGCAGAGTTGAGTTATTGTCTTAGCAGGATTTCCATCTATTGAAGGTACATCTGGGAACAATTTTGTCCTGGTATGTTGCCATTCTATCCAGTTATCCTTTGTTTGCCCAATCCTTGGGCAATGGAGAGTATGGCAATTAATGGCTCTGGAAATCTTGTTCAGATGATTTGGGGCTGAAATGTCTACTTTATTCCATTGTCTGCTTTTGCTGAGGATCTTGAATCAGCAATTGATCTGCAATTGAATGTTATTTTAAGGTCTCTAATGGTTGCAACTTCCTAATTCTGTTAAGAATTTTTTCACTTTTCCAGATGCTTGGTGATTAATAAGGACAATGATGTTTCTAAGTAAAGGATAAAGACTTTCATAAACCATGAATAATTGTTCCTACAAAATGTCTTTCTCTATCAGTGGGTAGAATAGATATGTTAGGATTGCCTAGGTAGAAATCATGAAGTCTTAGAGCCTCTCTTTTTGGCCATTATTATTCCTAGGGCTTCAACCCTGCCAGAGAATAAACATTCCTTTACTCCTATATATTCACTGTCTAGGCAGCCAATTTTATAAAACTTATTTAGAGATGCTCAACTAATCCTGTCATTCAAATTTCGGTGTGTGTCACCTATATAGTTTTTTCAATATTATGTTAATTATAGTGAAGCATGCACTGGGCATATCCTCTCTTATTCTAGAGAAGTTTTCCTATTACTATTTAATATCAGAGGCAATTTATCCCAATTGGAATGCACTGTATCATGGAGGTCCATTTGAAGTCTGATAACACTACATATCTTACCTGGATTTGACAGATCTTATTCTCATAAATTTTAAAATTTGGTGATTTCCATTTTTTCTGCAGAATTTGGGGTCAAATTTTATGCTTATATTTATGTACTCTTTGAACTTCTTCATGGATTCGTCCTTTCTGTTTTGTAAGGGGGCGTTTTTATTGGAACAGTCTGTTCAGCAGGGTGATCTGCAGTCTCCTTTACTGTAGGCTTCTATCTCGATGACAGCAACTTTCTTGGGTAGAAAACCTTCGTGTTTCTATAGCATTTCAAAATCACAAACTACTAAACTACTAATGAACTATTTCAAAAGCATATCAGTGATCAGTGTGTGTGTGTATTTTGTTTATTGGCCACTTAACATGCCTTTTATATAACCACAAGTTCAACCACTTGAACTGATTTGGCTTCCATTAAGGCATAGGTTCTGTAAGAGAATCTAGAGTAATTATTGCATGTCTATCCTTGCATTACTACTTTTCACTTTTAAGATAAAATCCATCAGTAATAAGGAAGTCAGAATCTGGAATAAACATGTCCAAAAGATTTTCTCTAGGACGGATACTTCATAAAGTACAGAAAAATAACCATGAGGTTCTTTCTCTTTCATTAGGTCAGGTTAATCATGTTGCTGGATTAAGAATGTTAAATCAGTTGTGGCTGATATCGAAGAGATTACTGCCTATGTTCTCCTCTAGGATTCTGATGGATTCCTGTCTCATGTTGAGGTCTTTTATGCATTTTGAGTTTATCTTTGTGTACGGTGTAAGAGAATGGTCGAGTTTCATTCTTCTACATATAGCTGCCCAGTTTTCCCAGCACCATTGATTGAAGAGACTTTTTTCCACTGTATATTTTTTCCTGTTTTGTCGAAGATTAACTGACCATAGAGTTGAGGGTCCATATCTGGGTTCTCTACTCTGTTCCACTGGTCTATGTGTCTGTTTTTATGCCAGTACCATGCTATCTTGGTGATCACAGCTTTGTAGTAAAGCTTGAAATCAGGTAACGTGATGCCCCCAATTTTATTTTTGTTTTTCAACATTTCCTTAGCGATTCGGGGTCTCTTCTGGTTCCATACAAATTTTGGGGTTATTTGCTCCAGCTCTTTGAAGAATACCAGTGGAATTTTGATTGGAATGGCATTAAAAGTATAGATTGCTCTAGGCAGTATAGACATTTTAACAATGTTTATTCTTCCGATCCAAGAGCATGGAATGGTCTTCTAAAGGAAACAAAAGCCAAAATAAACTTTTGGGACTTCATCAAAATCAAAAGCTTCTGCACAGCAAAGGAAACAGTCAAGAAAACAAAGAGGCAACCCACGGAATGGATTAAGATATTTGCAAATGACAGTACAGACAAAAGGTTGATATCCAGGATCTATAAAGAACTCCTCAAACTCAAAACACACAAAACAGACAATCATATCAAAAAATGGGCAGAAGATATGAACAGACGCTTCTCCAATGAAGACATACAAATGGCTATCAGACACATGAAAAAATGTTCATCATCACTAGCCATCAGGGAGATTCAAATTAAAACCACATTGAGATATCACCTTACACCAGTTAGAATGACCAAAATTAGCAAGACAGGAAACAACATGTGTTGGAGGGGATGTGGAGAAAGGGGAACCCTCTTACACTGTTGGTGAGAATGCAAGTTGGTGCAGCCTCTTTGGAGAGCAGTGTGGAGATTCTTCAAGAAATTAAAAATAGAACTTCCCTATGACCCTGCATTTGCACACTGGGTATTTACCCCAAAGATACAGGTATAGTGAAAAGAAGGACCATCTGTATCCCAATGTTTATAGCAGCAATGGCCACGGTTGCCAAACTGTGGAAAGAACCAAGATGCCCTTCAACGGACGAATGGATAAGGAAGATATGGTCCATATACACTATGGAGTATTATGCCTCCATCAGAAAATACTATGGAGTATTATGCCTCCAAATACCCAACTTTTGTATCAACATGGACGGGACTGGAAGAGATTATGCTGAGTGAAATAAGTCAAGCAGAGAGAGCCAATTATCATATGGTTTCACTTATTTGTGGAGCATAACAAATAGCATGGAGGACATGGGGAGTTAGGGGAAGGGAGTTGGGGGAAATTGGAAGGGGAGGTGAACAATGAGAGACTATGCACTCTGAAAAACAATCTGAAGAGGTGAGGGGGTGGGAGGTTAGGGGAACCAGGTGGTGGGTATTAGAGAGGGCACGGATTGCATGGAGCACTGGGTGTGGTACAAAAACAATGAATACTGTTATGCTGAAAATAAATTAAAAAAATGATTAAAAAAAAAGAATGTTAAATCAGTAGGTAGGAACATGAAGAGGAGAAAATAACCATATTTGATAATTAGTGCAGCCTCAACAGAAAATGCTGGATGTTTTCGGTTAACAATAGGGACTGTACTGCATGTGGTACCTCAGATTTGTAGGTGATTTTGTTAGTTTGGGACATTTGAAAACAGATGTCAAGAAGAAATTAGAAGTATAAGAGCTTTATTGGAAGAAATGATCTTGTGAAATATAAAAGTGAGAGGGATGGGGGAATAGTCAGGTCTATGAAGCAGGGCCAATACTTGTGAAAGAAGAGAAGGAAGGAAAATTCAGAAGGAAGCACCTCAAACTGAGGTAAATGTCAGAGAAAGTCATTTGCTTAGCCCAAGGGGTGCTCTAGAGCAGACTGCCCTTTAAGGAAATTCCATGTTGGGACAAACGACCAGGACCTTATACCAGGGTGACTGCAGTCTGCCTGGGGAGGTTGTGTTCTTGACTTGAACACTGTGGCAAATCTCAAAAGCATAGTCCTTGGAGGCTGACAGCTAACCGCAGTCCTTGTGGCAAGTTTTCTCTTTTTAGAAGGTTCTAGTGAAACATTATACTGCTGTTGCAGTCTTTACTTGCTGTCTGCAGATCCACTGAACACAGCGGAAGCAGCTTCTCCAGGGTTCCTTTACACCTCTCTACTGAGTAGGACTCTGGTTGGAGGTTAGTTAGAATAACCACAACTTTGCCATAGGAGTTGGTCTTGGAGCAATAACTGACATGACGTGTACTAGTTGGCAGAGGACCAGATTGTTAACTGTCCCTAAGGCAAAATTGTAAAGGAATTTTGTCTTTACAAAATGCAAATATGAATGCAAGTTTTCTGATTCTCATTTCTGACTGAGACAAAAAAGAAAGCATTGTTAAATCTATGGTTGTATACCATGTACCTCAGGCCTTATTAATCTGCTAGTAATATTACCACATCCAGCACAGTGACTGTGACACTAGTTGGTTGAGTTTGCAGTAGTGTTTTATAGTCTATGGTCTATAGTCATTCACTAGGGTCCGCTCAGTTTCTCTAGGGAAGGAACCACCAGTCTTGTATCCCTTTTTGGATGTGATATTGTTTTATATTTACCATCATATTTGGGTGTGGATATTTCAGAGACTTCCACTTGGCCTTCCCCTCTATGACAGTTCTTATCAATAGGACAAGGACCCAATGTGAAGGTTATACCAACTAGCAAGTTATGTCAAACCCAACTATACATTTGAGACTAGGGAAATGATGACCACATGCAGAACAGATATAGAATGAATTGCATCAGTGTACTGTAAGTCAGTGGAATCTGCTTATTACCTGGACTTTGTGTACCGCACCTTAGCAGTGAACTTTATTCTGTTCTGAGAGTATCAATATCAATGAAGAACCCATGTCCAAAAGTTCTTGAAATGTCTGGGTGTTCCCCTTTCCCATATATTAAAGTAAATGGCCATCAATCTTGTTGGGAAAGGACTAGTGGAACCATTAGTAGGTATCTACCATGGTTTTGCAAGTCCTTTTTCCTGAGGACCCAGTCACCTCTTCAATCAACGAGGTCCAGATCTTAAAACTATTCAGGACCAGGAACTGAGCAAAATAATGTGACTTTAAAATGAGATGGCCACCTTCTGCCACCTGCTTTTATTCTTGACTGCTTTTGGGTGCAGTAGTGCCATCATTAATTGCCAGTCTATCTTGTCTGTAGAGACACTGCAATTCCTTGCAGGCTAAGCCCCCTTAGCTGCCCTTCCAAACTTGCTGGTTGTTAAGTTAACTGTGCCCCCCTAGTTTGTGGTATTTAAGCACTCCCATCTCTTTTCCTATCATTCCCCATTAACCTCCTTGGTATTACTGAACCAAATCCTGAGACCAGGTTTCCTACTCAAAGCCCTGACTGGAGAGGAAAGCAAACAATTTTTAGAGATGCTGGCAAAATTCTCTCCAGCACATTCCTAATGGCCTTATTGAATAGTGGTGCATTCTGGGCCCTCCTATGGAACATAATCCTGTGGTGTGTATTCTGGCCTCATATTTTGGCCAGGAAGCCTACTTCCCTGAGCCTTTTAATCCTTTTTCCATTGTCTGTCTCAGCATTTCAGGCCTTTTTACTTGGCACAGTGTGGACCAGCACTTCCCTAGTTTTCCAGAACCATCCATGCTCACTGTAACTGTAGGATCCTTGCTATACCTCATTAAGAGGACCAACGTAAATAAACTTCTCAGTTAGCCAGTCTGGTATTCTTGGTCAGACTCTCAAAATCTATTACAATGGATGCACCCCCTTGTTCTTTTTTTTTTTTAATTTATTTTTTTTTATGTATTTCTTTTCAGCGTAACAGAATTCATTGTTTATGCACCACACCCAGTGCTCCATGCAATACGTGCCCTCCATAATACCCACCACTTGGCTCCCCCAACCTCCCAACCTCCGCCCCTTCAAAACCCTCAGATTGTTTTTCAGAGTCCATAGTCTCTCATGGTTCACCTCCCCTTCCAATTTCCCTCAACACCCTTCTCCTCTCCATCTCCCCATGTCCTCCATGTTATTTGTTATGCTCCACAAATAAGTGAAACCTTATGATAATTGACTCTGTCTGCTTGACTTATTTCACTCAGCATAATCTCTTTCAGTCCCGTCCATGTTGATACAAAAGTTGGGTATTCATCCTTTCTGATGGAGGCATAATACTCCATGGTGTATATGGACCATATCTTCCTTATCCATTCGTCTGTTGAAGGGCATCTTGGTTCTTTCCACAGTTTGGCGACCGTGGCCATTGCTGCCATAAACATTGGGGTACAGATGGCCCTTCTTTTCACTACATCTGTATCTTTGGGGTAAATGCCCAGTAGTGCAATTGCAGGGTCATAGGGAAGCTCTATTTTTAATTTCTTAAGGAATCTCCACACTGTTCTCCAAAGTGGCTACACCAACTTGCATTTCCACCAACAGTGTAAGAGGGTTCCCCTTTCTCCACATCCTCTCCAACACACGTTGTTTCCTGTCTTTCTTGCTAATTTTGGCCATTCTAACTGGTGTAAGGTGGTATCTCAATGTGGTTTTAATTTGAATAATAAACATTGTTAAAATGTCTATACTGCCTAGAGCAATCTATACTTTTAATGCCATTCCAATCAAAATTCCACCAGTATTTTTCAATGAGCTGGAGCAAATAATCCTAAAATTTGTTTGGAATCAGAAGAGACCCCAAATTGCTAAGGAAATGTTGAAAAAGGAAAACAAAACTGGGGGCATCACGTTACCTGATTTCAAGCTTTACTACAAAGCTGTGATCACCAAGACAGTATGGTACTGGCATAAAAACAGACACATAGACCAGTGGAACAGAGTGGAGAGCCCAGATATGGACCCTCTATTCTATGGTCAAATAATCTTCGACAAAGCAGGAAAGAATATCCAGTGGAAAAAAGACAGTCTCTTCAATAAATGGTGCTGGGAAAATTGGACAGCTATATGTAGAAGAATGAAACTTGACCATTCTCTTATACCGTACACAAAGATAAACTCAAAATGAATAAAATACCTCAACATGAGACAGGAATCCATCAGAATCCTAGAGGAGAACATAGGCAGTAACTTCTTTGATATCAGCCACAGGGACTTCTTTCAAGATATGGCTCCAAAGGCAAAGGAAATAAAAGCGAAAATGAACTTTTGGGACTTCATCAAGATCAAAAGCTTCTGCACAGCAAAGGAAACAGTCAAGAAAACAAAGAGGCAACCCATGGAATGGGAGAAGATATTTGCAAATGACAGTACAGACAAAAGGTTGATATCCAGGATCTATAAAGAACTTCTCAAACTCAACACACCAAAACAGATAATCATGTCAAAAAATGGGCAGAAGACATGAACGGACACTTCTATAATGAAGACATACAAATGGCTATCAGACACATGAAAAAATGTTCATCATTACTAGCCATCAGTGAGATTCAAGTTAAAACCCCTTGTTCTTCTTAATATAAGTTTAGGTAATTCTTGTAGTTCCTATGGGATCTAATCTTTACCCTGTCTTAACAAAACTGGCATAACCCCAGATGGCATATGCTGGCATTTAACCCT
Organism: Lontra canadensis; assembly: GCF_010015895.1. Classification (NCBI taxonomy): domain Eukaryota; kingdom Metazoa; phylum Chordata; class Mammalia; order Carnivora; family Mustelidae; genus Lontra; species Lontra canadensis. The sequence goes on from NW_022631000.1 coordinate 9,000,180, forward strand.
AGGTATCAGTCTTAAAACCAGGACTATATGGGCCAAGGGCATGTAGCCTGAAGATGGGCTCCTTTGGCATGAACATTATTTTAAGGTGAAGGCAATAAAAACCCACCAGATTCAGGAAAAGCTCTTTGCTTTCACCCCACCCTCCCAACTGCCTGCCTATACCTGGAAAAGAGCTATTATCAAACATCCTCTTTACTAAGAAACTTACTGCATATCAGGGTGTTTGTTTTCCAAACATCACCTTTCACCTTCCTGCCAGTGGTTTTCCTCCCCTTTATATCCTCAGACTCTACCCCCTCCTTAGTTCCCATGTCCTGTTGCTTCACTATCCTTGGAATTTCCAGATCTGTGTGGATTCCCCATATGTATGCTACTAAATTCAATTTTCCCTTGTTAATCTGTCTCATGTCCATTTGATTCTTAGTGCCCCTACAAAGACCTCGAAGAGTATAGAAAATTCTTCCTCCCAACAAGACTAAATGGAGGCATTTCTTGAGGTGAGCACTGCATGCTTTGTGAGGAAGAAACCTTCTGTGTCTTACCTTGTTGTATGAAGTCAATGTTAGACTTCAAAAGGGAGGATGGGGGCATCTAACTTGGTTCTAGGCTCTGCTTCAGGGCATCCACAGAGACACTGTCCTCAGGGATGTTTTCCCAATATGGCCTTATCCTAAAGTAGTCGACCCTATGTGGGATGAAATTTCAATGACCTTTGAACCCTCCTAACCTTAACTGTCAGATTAGGTGTTTGCTTCTCAATTGTATCTGCTCTCCTTCTGAGGAATATAAGGGCCTCTTTGTAAACTACGAAACAGGCCCTCTGGTTCTCACACTTAGTTTTGAACTTTTTAACTGCTCTATGGTATATCAGTTTCCCTCTGTAGTTCATCAATTAAACAGCTATAACCAGACAATTCTACTTTCCTTATATGTACTGTTAGCCTTATTATCTTATAAATGCTGAGTAATCCCACTGGCAAGTGTATTCATCCACTGAGATGTTTTTCTTGTCCTAACTAATGACATTTTTAGCAGTTGGGCTTCCTTTTGCCTTGCCTCACACACCACTTAGAAAGAAGTCTTTCTTATCACCCAGCTGTTGAGGGAAGCACTTCCTGAACCCCATTTCACCACCTGCTTTCTTGGGCCACTCCTGATGCCAGTTGTGTGAGGCTATGTCTCCCAGGGAGTAGTTTCTCACAGCATTCCAATGGGTCTTAAGGGTTAACTCGTTTCAAGCTTATGAACTCTTTGCTTACTGACCTAAGTTCTTTCATCTGTGCAGAGCTTACTTTCCTTGATACTAGCAGACCACTGGTCTCAAGGAATAAAGGACCACTTTCCCAGAAGATAAGGGCCGATTACACTTGAAAACAGCTGCCACAGATGCTTGCAACTCTGTTCAGGGTCATGGACATAGGTCTAACTGCCTGAGCACCTGCTGCTCTTGCACTCAGCTCCCCCACCCTTTTCCCCTGCCTTTCCCTTTAAAATCCTCTGGATTTGCCAGCATGGAGAAGATGGTCTTTGAGATGTTAGTCTACCATCTTTCCAGGTGACTGAATTTCTGAATAAAGCAACCTTCCCTTTCCCACCTCACTTGTCTCCCAAGTATAGATTTTCAAGTGGCAAATAGCCAAATCTAAGTTTGGAAATAGTTCTGTGTTCAGTAATATCACCAAGACAGACACAGAAATATACTAATTTTATTGCTGGTAATGGCTATGAGACATAAAGGAGAAAGTAAGCAGGAATAGGGAAAGCCTTCAGACTAAGTGTCAGACCTGAATTGTAGTCTGAAGCCTTTCCCTGTTCCTGCTTACTTTCTCCTTTATGTTGTGGGGATTGGATGGGAATAGCATGCAGCTGAGGTGCATCTTTGCGAGTCTCCAGGAGCCTGACAGAGAGCTCCAGAGCAAAGATCGCCCATCACAGGAGTCTTGCACTAGACAAAAGGACCACACTCCCCTATCTCTCTTCCTCTGTGCCATTGGCTAGGAGATGTCTGGGAAGGACTGTCTTTGGCTCAAATAACAGCAGATCCTGAAGAGGCTTCAAGTACTGCTTGTCAGTGACCTGCAACCACCATTACAGGTTATCACTTAAAGGGAGATCTGAGCAATGCACTTTTATACTTTCCTGCTGCCAAACTAGATATGGACTAGAGGCTAGGCATTACTTTTTACGGTTTAGACTCTTTACCTGGGATCATTTCCCTTCTGCTTGAATAACATTTATTAAAATTTACTTAGTGCCATTACTCTGATTGTAAAACAGTTTTTAATACTCTTTTTCTCTAGGTATAGAATGATAAGTTATCTTTTCTCCCCACTTTAAATAAATTATTTCACCGTCTTCTTCCTTCTATGATACTCTTAAGAGTTTAACCATCATTTTAATTGTCTTTTTTTTGTAGACTATCTTTCATTTCTAAGTACTTTTGCAATCTACCTTTCTTCAACATTTATGATGTATTGGGCATGGTTTTATTTTTATTTTTATTGCTTTGGACTTCTTGGCAGTCTTGGCTTTTCAATAATTACAAAAAATTTTCAGCTACTCTTTATCTCCTCCTCATGCTTTCAAGTCCTTCTAGAACCCCAATCAGACAAATGTTAGACTTTTCATTCTATTCTCCGTGTCTCTTCTCTATTATATTTATATATCAATCCTTCTGAGATGCATCTTGGAAATTTTCTTCAAATTATACTTCCAGTGTAGAGGGAGCAAAAGTAAAATTAATCAGATTTTTAATTCATATTCTGAATTTTACATTTTATGTGCTATATTCTTTTCTGCGTATTCTATTTGGTTATGTGTTAATGTCTTGGTTGCTTTGTAAAATCTATTATTTCTAGCACATTTTCAAGGATCTCATTTCTTTAAACATATTTGCTTTTTAATCTGATTGATAATTCTGATACCTAAAATGTTTGTGAATCTACTTCTCCCACATGTTACTCATAATGTGTTTTCATGAGGTTTTTATGGTTCACATTTTGGAGTGTGTATGGAGATACTCGACTCCTGTGGTTCTTAGAATTCTGGATTGTTAAGATCCTTTGAGAGGATTGAGGTTTTCTTCTCTTGTATCCTGGAAGTATGATTAATCTCAACTGCAGATTAAATTCTGCCATGCTTGGGGTTTCCTTGGACCACACAAGTAACTTGAATGTAGACAGTAAACTTGACAGTAGACTAGTTTATGTTTATGTATTCTCAGGGAAGAATTTATCTTCTTTCCTCCTCATACATTCCAAGTTTGAGGAGGCATATTTCCTTGACATCATCTTTTCTGGCAATGTTTTATTTTGTTTTGTTTCTTAGATCCTGAAGAAGTGAATTTCGTGCAGAGATATATTATTAGATTTCCTAAGTGGATGGGCCATACATTTATTTCTTTCTTCCTCATATTAGCTCACACAGAAATAGCTCAAGACTCCAGTGTTCCACAGAAACTGACAAGTCAAAAGATTAATTTGGTGCTGCTTATCCAACATTCCTGGTTTTAAATTATTTGGAGAATTTTTCATATTCCTCAATTTTGTATCAATTTATTGGCACTTTATAAAAGATATTTTTATGTTTTTATTTATTCTATTAGATTAAATATCCCCTCCTTAGGGAAGGATTGTTTAGAATATTTAATCCACCATACTTCTGGAATATAAATACTGATAACTCTTTATCTATTATGTTTTCCATGGAACCCCAATTTTTTCCCCAACTGTTTCTCACTGGAAAGTAAGCTTGCATATTTTGGAACCTAGATACTTTAAATAAAACCAATTTTAATAAGACCTAACTTACCCAAAAATATTCCTGGGAAGAAAGCTTCCTGTTGAGGAGAAGGAAAGAAGGTAACATATGCCAAGAAGAACTTGCTTGTCATGAATGTGTTTTTGTGTATTTTGTTTTTAAGCCAACTTGCTCCTTGCCCCTGTTACCTCCTACAATCTTGATGTTAACAAAATGTTTATCTCTTTGTGGTTTATCCATATTCTGTTCTACTGTAGCTTTGCGTTTCTTTCTATTGATCTTTTCTGATCTGCTCCTTTCTGTCCCCTCGGAGTCAAAATTCCAAGCTCTGTCTTTAATGCTCTTGTATTAGGGCAGCATTCAATCCATTGGACAATAGAAACATGCATTTCTAAGGTTCCCATTTACATTATTTTTCCTGTGAAAAATGCTGAAGGACAAAAAAATTCTACTGACCCTTGCAAGACTTTAGCTCCAATTCTCCCCCTGCACCTGATAGTCCCACCAATGGCTGGTAAACCACAGCCCCAGTCTTGTTATCCCTGCATCTTGTCCTGTGATTAACACAGCCTCAGTTTCCCATATTTTTCAAGGGTGAAAAATGAAATATGATTTCCTTAATATACTCAGTAAAATCTTTATGTGTCTTGCTCCCCGAGAACATTCAACTTGAGCACTGATCTTGTTGTAACTTTTAAAAGGAATTGCCTGAGTTACTCCTTTTGTTTGTTTTCCTTCTCTCACACCCCTTTTGTTTGGTAAATGCTTATTAGTCACCAGGCAATGAGTATCCTTGGTGCTAGGGTAACAAGGTGAAAAAAACAGGACTCCTATCCTCAAGGAAATTTTTGCTTCATTTTGTTTTGTTTTGTTTTTAATAGAGAAGTAAATAGTTCCTATGTCTCCCATGTCATTAGAGACATTCTTCACATTCCCGGGTAACTGAAGTAATACGATCCAAGTTTGAGTAAACTTGAGCTCTACAAATGATAGGAGAAATGAATAAATGAGGGTGCATCTGGTTCATTTGGAGATGGTAAGCCTATGTTTCTGGCCATAGAATTTCCTTCCACAACACGCGGAAACAAAAGACATTTCCAATGAGGAAGACATCTGACCATCATATAAAATAGGCTGCTTTTAAGGAATCTTACTCTTCAACTCCCTTTCAAAGTGAGTAAGGAGATTCTGAAAAATTTATATCTTCCAGAAAAATAGGTATGTGAAAGTCAGATGGACTCATTTACTGTGTCTAAGGAAATGTAAATATTTTAAATAGATCACTGGTGTGGCGATCAAGTCACCATATCTGAAATTCCTCAAAATGTATGAGAAAATCTTTACCTTCAGATGACTTCTTAGAACCTCAGAGCTGAACCAATCAACCCAGGCTTTTGACTATATACCTTGCAATTATCTCCAGCTCTAAAACTGCAAACTATTTCATAACTTAATGAAACTATCACTGGGTACTCCACTCTTACAAAGGTCCAAAATTAATTAAAAGTTAGAGTTCTTTTGGAATGGTACAGATTTGCTTATGCATAGCTCTCATCTAAGAATTTAATGTAGGAGAAATAAAGCTATGTCTGTACATCACCCTAGCTATGTACCTATTGCTATCTTATAGACAAGAAAAACCTGATTTGTGACTACTAGAGTCCTGAGTTCCCCCCTTGATGTGGCTGTAACACATTTATGCTATTGTCCTTGGCTCTGCTAGCAGCTGTGGAATAATAGGGGAAATGGGGATAAAGACGAGGCAACATTGGTGATAATAACAGGATATTATTGTATCACTGCAATAGTGTGCTCCCCAATTTTTTGGTACCAGGTGAGGATATCATTTAGAAGTGAGTGTTTGTATGTGTATCCACTCTATCAAGTGTTATCCCTATCCTATTGCTGAGGAAATGGCCTTGTTGCTGAAGATTGGCTCAGAGACACACCGTAAAATCACAAAATATAGGAGGAACTTGAATTTGAGTTGACATTTGAGTGTCTATGTGCTAGGAGTTTTGCTAACAAGATCAAATGTCTTTATAGGGCAAAATTGCCAACTCCAGGCGGAGAGTCAGAAATGATATTAAGAGTGTATAAGGGGCTGGCAGAGGTTGAGTCTCTTTGGAACTAGAAGATTCAGAGGAAGTCATGTAATATGTACTTGAAAGATCAGGTGACTGGTGGCACAGTTTCCTTTCAAAGAGAGGCAGTGTCTGTGACGAGTCAAGCGCCTTACAGATGGTCTTGTTTACTCTCCTGCACCACCTGATGAGGTAGATGTTGTCCAGATCTCAGAGATAAGGAAACTGTGATAAAAAGATCAAATAGCTAGAGTGACAGTAAAGGACTTCTGCTTCCAGGAAGATCAAGTGTAAGACTTGTCTCTTTTCCTCCCACAAAGCATAGGAAACCCCAGAACACTTTCTATAAAACAAATACTAGGGTCTGAAAAATAGAAAGAAGAAGAACAACAGACTAGGAACCCCAGGACCCAAGGACCCCCGGTGTGGAGAATTCCCTGGTTTTCTTTTAGACTCATATATCCTACAATTGAACTGAAGAGGCTGGAAACCCAGAAATGTCAACAGGCATAGACCAAAAAGGCCCAAACAAACCCCTTTTTTCTCTACTAAAAAGACCAGGAAAGAAGAAACCTGGCAAGATAGACAGCTTTTAGACAATAACCATTCTATTCATGCCAAACATCATAGAAAAACTGGAGGAAAGGCCATACTTCTACTTTCTAGAGGCTGTAAGAAGATGCCACACCCTGCCCCTGGGGTTGTTTCAGGGAAAGCTGAATGGGAAACAGACTTGGATCTCTTCTAGGCAATGACTATGTGGGAGGCTGGACATCTACCTCTACTCGGTAATAATGAAATGACATCTCCTGCCTTTCCTTGCTGGATCTGTGTCAGGAAAAGCCAACTAAAATACAGTATAAAAATAAGATCCAGAGTCTTATAAATTATAGAGCTGGAGAACAGATTAGTGAATGCCAGGGGTTAGGTTGAGGGAGAGAAAGGAGGTGCATCTGTCTATGAAAAGTCAAAATGAGAGATCCTGGTGGGATGTCCATGCTCTGTATCCTGTTCCCATGAATGTCAGTATCCTAACTGTACTAGGACCAAACTGTGTCCATCCCCTGCCCACCACCAACCCACCAAATTCATATGTTAAAGTTCTAATCCCACTACCTCAGAATGTAACCATACTGGAGATCAAGTCTTTAACGAGGTACTAATGTTGAAATGAGGTCATTAGGGTGGGTCCTAATTCAATATGACTAGTTTCCTTATTAAAAAAAAAAAAAAGGAATTTTAAACAGACACACATACAGAAGGAAGACACTATGGAGACACAGGGAGAGGAGAGCCATCTACGAGCAAAGAGAAACGTCCTTGCCAACACCTTGAGGTGTTCTGCGCACCTGAACATCAGCTTCTGAGGCTTAGAGACTTAGAAGAAAGCAACTTTGTGGACAACTAGTTCTCAGACTTCTACCTTCTGGAACTGTGAGGAAGTAAATTTCTGTTGCTTAAAACCACTAAACCTATGGTACTTTGCTATGATGGCCCTAGCAAACCAATATGCTGGTTATAATATCATGCTTCAGTTTTGCAAGATGTTCCGGGGAAACTGGTTAAAAGGTACATGGGATTTTTCTATATTATTTCATACAACTGCATGTTAATCTATGATTATCTCAAAGTAAAAAGTTTTTTTTTTGTTAAGTGGTTCTGAGGTTCAAATATGGCTAAAGTTTATACTCAAAACTGACCCAAACTTTTAACTCAGTTCTGTGTCAGAGGACCATCAATTCTGAGGCTGAGTTAAAAATTCAAACTGTGAATTCAAATTTGGGTGATTGGCATGGGTGCTGACTTAGAGTCTTGGTAGCAATAAGTCAATATGTAGCACTTTGCCATGGGTTTTTCTGATTTTCTTTATTCTGGAGCAATATTCCTGACTACTTTATTCCTTTTAGTAATGACCGTATCTCATAGACCCAGAGCTTAGAGTAGGGAGTAACCTCAAGTATTATTGCTTTCATATGTGAGTAAAAATAACTTGCCAAACCTTAAAGGTAATTGATTCCATCCAGTGTTCTGTGACTTTCTAAAATTGTGATACTGCATAATTTTGAGTGCAACTATGTCATAGTGATTAGGAAAAATTACTTTTAAATACATATTTTTGGTATCACATAGAGCATAAATGCAAGCCAGCTATGTTGGGCCCTCAACTGAAAAATAGTAATCTGAACAAAAGAAATAATAGTCCATTTCCATATTTAAATAATAAAAATCCAAAAGGCAGAAACTTTGAACTCGGGATTGTCTCTGTCTGTTTCTTATGTGGTAAGGGATTTTCATAAGTAAATTTCAGAGGTAATTTTGACTTTGTGAGTGTTTTGCTTTATATGCTGTCTTTAGAAATTAACCTCCTCATAAAATCCAATCCCACTTTGCTATTTTGACATTTCTTTTGTCTGAAAGCATTCATTAACATTTCGCATAATTGCCCCATTTCCAGAGCAAGTATATAATTTCCTGCAGAGCGAAGACTTCGTGATGCATATCCAATAAAGTCCATCCTGTCTGCTAGTGGTTGATGCCTTAGTCTTACCATGGTTTAAAAGAGCTTTTTCTGTCATGGATCCTATTAGAGCTTATTGAGTGTCATTGGGCCTCTGCACCATTAAAATGTGGCCACCAGTAGCTGCCATGTGTAAGGTCTACTATTCCTCACTCATTGTTGCTCTCTAATGACTTCGTAGCTCTTTTCTGACTACATAACTATAAGTGGTTATTGCCAAGTCAACATCTAAAAACTTAAGCAAAATTACTTAAAGTATTTTCATAACTTGCTTTTGTTTAAAGCAAGAGAGTCATGCAAATATGAATTTAATTTTGATAATAATATTAGAGAATAGGGAAAGCCATGATAATATATTTAGGAGAACATCTATTCTAGAGAAATAGGAAGTCAAAGGATGGGCTTATGGAAACAAAGATACTTTACTTTCTGACTAAAAAGTAAATTTCTTAGAGCTTCAAGAGGAATTTTCTATAATTGAATATACATATTTTTTCCCTAAAACATTAAGAGCAATTTTAGAAACAGATTTCACGTCATTATTTTTCAATTGATACGACTTATTGCTGTTTTTTGTGTTCAAGCAAACTACAATTTAAAAGTTCTTTAATACTTACACAAAATTATTCATCATATGGATAACTCTGGTATTTAGCCCATAGAATAGTGACAGATAACTCCTTATATGTAATTCTATTTTAGGCCTTGAAAGAAGTGTATTCCTTGGCCAATCAACGTAGACCGTACAGAACCTCTATTGTTGTTGCACACTGATAGATATTTCGGTCAATAGATCTAAGTTCCAGAAGCTGTGTTTTAGCTTCTTTTCTTCTTTTCTTTAGAGATCAAATTCACTTTCTTCTGCAGTGTTTTAACACACTGCATCCCTGTCTTTAGTACCAGCAATCAGAGCAATGTTTACATTCAGGCTGCTTGATTTCTGGTATCTGCAAAATATTATAAAATGACCTTTGTTGGTTGTTAAATAAAAACCACCGTGGGATGCCTGGGTGGCTCAGTTGGTTAAGCCGCTGCCTTCGGCTCAGGTCATGATCCCAGCGTCCTGGGATGGAGTCCCACATTGGGCTCCTTGCTCAGCGGGAGCCTGCTTCTCCGTCTGCCTCTGCCTGCCACTCTGTCTGCCTGTGCTCACTCTGACAAATAAATAAATAAAATCTTAAAAAACAAACAAACAAACAAAAAACCACCGTGACGGGGCACCTGGGCGGCTCAGTGTGTTAAAGCCTCTGCTTTCGGCTCAGGTCATGATACCAGGGTCCTGGGATCAAGCCCCACACATCAGGCTCCCTGCTCAGCAGGGAGCCTGCTTCCTCCTCTCTCTCTGCCTGCCTCTCTGCCTACTTGTGATCTCTGTCTGTCAAATAAATAAAATATTAAAAAAACAACAACAACAAAAAACCCCACCGTGACCCATTGATCTGTCCAAGCTGAATAAAATTGTTTGTTTTATACTATTATTTATACTTAAATTTGTCCTTTCCAAATCAAGAACAGTCTGACATTCAGCAGTTGGTTTTTCTTGATCCTGTGCTGGTATGTAATGCTTTTTTTGCACCAGAGTAATAATATGAGTAATAATATGCCATCTTTACAAAATTTATGAGAGGCAAACCCCCATTAACACATATATGTGTATATAATTAAAACTGGTAAATATTGATGTTATTGCTTTATAGCTTGAAGTTATAGAGACATTATTCAATTTTCTCCATTCAGTGAGACTATTTAAAATAAGCCATCAATATATCTAAAAGAAGAGGCCATAAAACTTAAAAGTTTACTTTCTAATAGAAAACATAAGATGAAAAGAAGCCAGCCAGGAAGGTTTACAGACATGAAATCCTTGTAAAGTAATCCTAGAAGTGTCACTGAGTAAAGATAGCTACTTCCAGCTCCTTTAAGTCATCTGTAGAAGAGCAATTTATTTATTCCTCTTCATATTTACATAGGCATCATTCTTCTTTAGCAGTCACTACCTTCAAGATAGCTACAATATCCTATTACTAAGCACCTAATGTGTGCAAGTCTCCACTTAAAGAGGTTATATGTGGCATACAGATATTAGATCTATAGCTATTGTTTCTAAGCAGAAAAAAAGTTGAGTATTGAACTTTAGGTCTGGTGATTAATAGGATAGTAAGAAGAATGAACTAGAAAATCTAAACAAATTGTTTGCAGCCTGTTGTAACTCAGGTTCTTCCGGGAAGCAGAATCTGAGAGAAGTTTTTAATACAAGTGGGTGACTTTGGAAAGTGAGCCCAGGGAACAGGGGAGGGGCCCCTGAGAAGAGTGAAACAAGGGAGGAAGGAGAGCTGAGCCAAGTGTGTTGTGCTGGGGTTGGCTATCCCTGTGGGCAACGGGAGCTTAGTTCTGGTGGAGAGACCTTCAGAATTATCAATCATAGACAGGAGAGAAGAACAACCCAACTTTTACAGGCTATGATTAACACTGGAGGGTGTTAATTTTCTCTCCTTCAGGATTCTCACCAGGAAGCAGAGAATCCCTGAAACAAAAAGACACACACACACAATAGCTGGGATGCAGTGTTGTCAAGAGACCCTGTGCTCAGCCGGTGGTTGACTCAGCGATGGCCAGAGTCAAAATGTGGGTGGATGAGATAGGTCAGGGGACTGGCAGATATCCAGTGTGATGCCCATCTGTGAAACTTATTCATGAGGTGCATCACTTGTCTACACTTAGCACCTGTTTCCTCATCCTAAAAGAGGCGGGGGTCACCTACCCTGCCTGTTTCCCTGAGTGATCATTCAGGATTAATGGAAGCACTTGGAAGAAATTTAAAGAATAAGGCACTACAAAACTGAAGGGAGCTGAGGCTGTTCTAGACCTGAGACATGTAGAACTAGAGAGAAAACAAAGAGGAGGTCACAGAAAGCATCTAGCAGGCCATCGGAAGCCCCTGCCTACGATGTAGCAGCTCTGTTAGCAACCATGGACCAGGAAAGGAAGACATGCACAAATGATGACAAATATCACATTTAGCATCTTGGAAAATAAATGTGCAAATTAAACAGATCAAATTATCTACCAGCTGGGATATTAGGAGATTGTTTCTTGTTTGGAATAAATATTGATTGAACTGATTTAGCAAATGCCTAATACATGAAGAACGTAATGCCTGGTCTGCCTCTCCGACCAATTTAAGATCTTTTACATTGCAGTCATGTCCGTCTACCCCTCAGCTTTAGAGATCAAATTCACTTTCTTCTGCAGTGTTTTGACAATTGAAAGTCTCCAGTTGGGTTATTAATTTTAGCCCTATTTGATCTCTGAGGATTCACCCAGCAGCTACTCTCCCATCTTCAAATTACATGACAGTTATACTTTTATTTCTTCGGAACTTTTGCAAATTTAATGAGTGTTAAATGCCAACATTACTTTAAATTTTCTCTGAGTCTTAGTGGAGGTGCATATGCATGATAGATATGATCAAGGCTAACAGTATTTCATAAGCCAGCTCTCCTTCCAGAAACTTGAAGACATTATGGAAGAACTTTGCAGGGGAGAGCCCAAAGAGTCGCTTGGAGTGGAAGCAGGTCTCAAAGCCTAATAGCTGAACTTCTTTGAGCAGTGGCCATGTGGGCTTCCCTGTCTAGGATCTTAATGGCTCATCCTGCTTTTCCTTTCAGTTACCCCTCCCTGGAGAGGTAGGGACAAAGACATCACAAGGGAGAGGCACATGACCTAAAACTGTCAATTTAGTCTTCAATTGTGGTATAAATGTTGTAGTAACCTTCCCTGTGACACCACCTCAGAGCAACCCTCAACCATTGTTATTCTTAAAAACCTTAATTCTATTTTTGCTTCAGCCTGAACAATCTCTGCATAATCAATATCTTTTTGTGTATATGGCATTTCATCCTAAAACTTCAAAAATGTTCAAAGAGTATCTAGTTCTTCTGTTCTGAGATTCTGTGAAAGCCCATCCTCTCCATGTGTATGCTTTGGGATCTTAGCTATTCCTTAACCTAACATTAGTGTGGCTGTAATGTACCAGGAACTACATGGCCCTGGGAACTGAGAAGTAAAAGCTGGGATTGCCGCATCACAGTTGATTTTGCTAAATAATAATAAAAATTGGCCTAGGTGACTTTGGGGATCCGGGGAGGTAGGCAGCGACCTCCAACTCAACTTGTAGTGGGTAGCAAATGTCTCACTAAAGACAGCTCCTGAGTAGAAAAGCAAGAAACAGATGGGAAAGAAGGGGACAGGACCTCTCCATATGGACCCTGTCTTCTGCTCCAAGCATCTCCATGTGGCAGGAGGACAAAATCAATGCAGGAATAATGCATAAAAGCTAGAAGGCCAGGCAGAGCCATATGATCAAGGGCTTTGAGTACCCTGCTGAGTCTTGGATGGTATCCTTTAATCCAGACAGAAGAGCTCCATTGAAGTCCTGTTGAAGAGTCCCTCATCTTCGTAAAGTATCTTTTTATTTACTTGTAACTTTTGTGTCCAGGCATTCAACAAGCAAATATTGACCACCTAGTGATCACTGTGCTAGTATGTAGTAGGGACAGTGCTAGTTGTTGGGGATACAGGGGTGAGTAAAGCATGGAGGTCCTGGTATCTACAGCAAGTGTGTGTGTGTGTGTGTGTGTGTGTGGTGTGTGACCAAGAGAAGAGAGAGAAGGAAATATCCAGTAATTTTAATAACAATGTGATATGGTAACATAAAGGAGAAACACTGTTAAGCTGACCCCACAGTGTTCGGGGAAGTCTTGGCAGAGAAGGCTTTACTCTGAAGCCGACTTTGTTAAACTTGGGTGCTCTAGCAATGTAAACTGTAGATGCGATAAACTATGACTTTCTGTAGGGTTAGGGTTCTTTTTCATAGAACTGTCCACACCCACTGCAACCAGAAGCACACTTTCCTTTTCTTTCCCCTCCCCCCCTTTTTTTTGATGACTTTATTTATTTATTTGAGACAGAGAGGGACAGAGTACACAGGAGCAGGGGCAGAGGAAGAGGGAGAAGCAGACTCCCCTGCTGAGCAGGGAGCCTGATGCCATGTGGGACTCCATCCCAGGACCATGGGATCATGACCTGAGTCAAAGGCAGATGCTTAACTGACTGAGTCACCCAGGCGCCCCGAAGCACACTTTTCCTTATTACTCTAAAGCAACCTAGATAAGGTTTTCTCTGGATGTGGAGGTCATAGAGCAGCCTTGCTCCATGAGGCTGCGTGAATTATTCTTGCTGATGTGACTGCTGACCTGCATAGCGTGGAAATCAGAGAAGTGTACTTGGCATTTTACCCCTCCATTTTATTATTTGTAATGGGACATTCTGATTTCTGGACTTTTAAAATACACTGATCTTGATATGGGTGGGGTTTAATTTGAAAGAGGGAGTCTTGTATAACATCGTTGTTTTCCTTGACTTATTATAGATAATTAACCAAACATATCATAGACTTTACTCTCTGCCTCGTACTGCATTCCTAATCCCTTCCTCTTGTATGTACCTGAATTCAACCTTTATTCTTGTGGACTACTTAACATTCAGCTGAAAGTCACAGATCTCTAAGTAAGGTAAGAATTTCCTTCTAAGTTGTTTATACTTAGATCTTGAAATCAGAAATGAATGAATCAAAAATACATGGTTTTATCTAATGCTTTATTTTTCTGTTAGGAAAAAGTTGTGACTGGTTATTTAAATTGATTTCATGCAAATCTCTATAGTACATATGTGCAAAATAAATGTTTAATAAAAGGTTGTTTTGAAGAATCAAGCTGAGATATTTCAAGCTAAAGAATTTACCAAAAATGATAAAATGCAAAAGATGAAGGTCCTAATGCTCTAATAAGATAGTGAAGAAAGGATGAGAAATGTCTGTTTTGAAAAGTATTTGGGGAAATTTATGTCTGAGAGTATATTCTTATTCACATTCTATTTATCTAGTTACTCTAAGGAGGCTTGTTAGCTGCCCCCCACCATCCCCGCTCTGTGGGGAAAAAAGGACTGTGGTAATGGTTTTCTAGCAGAATCAAGAGATCTTTGAATTCTAAATAAGAAACTGAAGTCTGTTAGATATTTAGTGTCTCAAGGGAGGGTCATTAAATTATCTCATTTTTAATGCCTAAGAAAGGATACAAGTTAGGATTTAATTATCAATAGGTTCGTATTATTTGGGACTTTGGACAATAGAAAAAAGAATACTGAAAGATACCTTGGATTTTCTGTGTCACCAGTACCTGATGAAGAAAACTTGAGTGTCCATACTTCCCAGAAACTTGGAGGAAATCATTTCTGTCAAGAACAGTGAACTGGTGTCATCTCACACATTTATAAGCATACTTTAATTAAAGGATGTAATAAGCTGTAGTGCTCAAAATCATAGTCTCCACAGTTAAATAATCCTTGATGTGAATACCAACTTCACCATTAGCTGTGTATTTTTTTCTAAGCCTTAGTTTCCTAATATGTAAAATGGGATAGATAGAACCTCCAAGGTTTGTTGAGAAGATTAAATGCAATGTAGTAAAGTGCTTGGCAAGGTGCCTGGTACATAGAAAATATTCAATAAATATTTATTATTATGACTTCAGAGTACACATATGAAAGACAAATAATTTCCTAGTCTTATCATAATATGATATTATGATACCTTGTAATCCTCGTGTCCTAAGGGTTGAAAGGGTCTGAAAGTAAATTAAAGCCCGTAGTTGAAGACTGCACCTGGTTCCAGTGTGCAGCCCAACAGCATGTTCTATAGGTTGGCCTGAACTAGAGAAGGGACAGATTCCTGGGTTTAGTTTCCCCTCCACATGCTTTGAGGAGACCACAATTGTATGAATATTTTGATCAGTAACCAGGGATCCTGAGACTCCTGACTGCTGTTGTCAGCAACCAGGTGTACATTGTATGCTAAAACATTAAAGGTGTTTTCTTTATGTGACTGCCAACCAACTGGAAATTCCCAGCGACTAGTCTAGGAGTGGGAACTTCGTTCTAAACTATTACATGATAGTATTCTCTTCTTTGAGACTTTGAAAGAATCTCTGTAACTTACATCCAACCTCAAACATATAAAAGTTTTACCCCACCTAGTGGGAATGAGTATCTCTTCTCTAGGAGGCCTCCCAACAGCCACCCAGGAGCCACAGAAGAACCCTGTTAGTTCTGGGAAAACCAAACTGCCTACTCCAGCAAAACTCATTTCTCAGCTTCTCCCAGGTGACGCTAGCCCTTGGGTGCATGCCCTCTAGGGCTCTCATCTGATTCCCTTACAAAAGAAAACTGAGACTTAAGTTTGTTCCATGCAATTGTAACTAAAAACATGTATCACTCTAAAAATCCTGCTGCTATTCTGGTTTTCTTTAACTTTGGATTCTTCTTTCCAACACAAAACTGTCTTTTTAAAATATGTCTACCTTTCACTGTATTCAGCTGTGATGTTTAGGTATTAAAAGTTTCTCTAATTTGGTCCAAACTAAAGTTCCAATGCATTTTTTTAGGACTTCTTTTACTCCAAGATCTTTAAAAATATGTGTATTTCTTTCTTTTGAGATAGACCTCACCCTTGGAGATTTTCTTTTCTCTGGGTGTTCATTTCTGGCAAGTCTCTGTGATAATGCACTTGACTCCATCTCTCTCTATTAAAGAATAAGATGTGGATAGCTGTGGAAGCTTCTCATCTCTTCAATTTCAAACTTTTCTCTGTAAAACCTGTTAAATGATTCTGTAGAGGCTTACCCTTATATTCTGGGTAATGGGGGTTTCTCTGTCTTCGTTCTTGAAGTCTCTAGTCTTAAATTGTAACCACTTCTTAGCAGTCATTTTGAGTTCAAAGTCCTATTCCCCAACCCACAGGATATCAAGATTAAGCTGGAGATAGGTAAGCAAATGTACATTTATAGCATTATTGCTCCAACACTTTCTGTTTCACTTGGCGTGTCTTCTCCATGGCCAGCCAGGTTCTGTCCTTCACATCATCTAAGACAAATGGGGTCCTTTTAATCTAATTTAACTTAGACTTCTAAAGAACACTGCAGAGAATACCTTCTGAAGAGAAAAACCCTCTTTCCTTACCTTTCTGGCCCATCCTTTATTTGCCTTAGCTGTAATCACTAAAATGTCCTGACAATTACAGCAAATCAATGTTACGGAGCCTGATTTTAGCAACATTTCTCTCTATAGGATGTTAAGGCTTAGTTTCATTTCAAATTATGGCTTAACAACATTTCTTCTCTTGGGAAACACCACTGTCTTATACGAAGTTCAGTACTTTATTGAACATTCTATTCCCAGTTACATATTTAAAATTTTACTTATTGTTTTAGGACTACCTTAGGCATATTTTTTTCTTTTAAACATATTATGATTAAATTGGGCCCTCCCCCACCCATGCTATCCTAGTCCACACCATCCCCACCAAAGTTTGCATTTGAAATATTTAAAAAAATGCTTTCCCATAAATAAACTTCTTTAGTTTATATATTCTTTGAACTATTTCATCAATCATCTGATCCTTAAAAAATATGTTATGCCTTTTTTAAAGCTATGCTATATATTTTTCAAAGTCTAAAACTTTTAATGATAATTTACCTATAATTATGTAAGAACTTTTTACAGTGACTTTTGATATAACCTCAAAGATCTCCTCACTCTGTTTCTAACACAGGCAACAAGTTAAAATGTTTATCAAACTACCTCATCTGTTTAAAACATTCTAATGTGAATTAATACAAGACAAAGATGCCCCTTTTTATTAGCAAAATATTTAAAATATCTAATGCTGATGATGTTGAGGTATGATAAACACTTCCAAACATGACTAGTGGCAGTATATATCACAAACCTCTTTTTGAAAGCAGGATCTCAGTAAATATAGAGCATGTAAAAACCTGTAGTTAATATAAAATTCATAAAATGCTAAAACACAATATACAAAGCACCTTATTTCAGACCTGGTTAGTGACTGGAAAGATCATCTCCTGGTGGGCGATTGGAATAGAGTTCTAAGGGCTGAGATGGTACTGGTCATTAACCTTTTTCATCTGCAATACAGTATTTGCCTGTGGGACCTGTAGATACTAAAAAAATAAACATATTTTATTCCCAAGATTTATATCGGTTTTGACTGTAAGACAAAAAGCCTTTGGCGACTTCTGAAATTCCATCTGGTAATTATTGGTAAGGGGGCCTCATTTCTGAGATCCAAGGCTTTTACACTGACTAAAACTTATTGTGTGTGTACTATATGCCAGACATTGTTTTGTTTTTGTTTTCTAAGATTTTATTTATTTACTTGAGAGAATGTGAGAGTGAGATAAAGAGAGAACATAGAGCGAGAGGGAGAAGCAGACTCCCCTCTAAGCAGAGAGCCCAACATGGGGCTTGATCCCAGAACACTGAGATCATGACCTGAGCTGAAGGCAGATCCTAAACCAACTGAGCTACCCAGGCATTCCCTGATATTGTTTTTTAAAACTTTTATACACATTAATTTGTTTACTCCGCCAAACCACCCAAGGGTTTATTCTCATTTCTGTTCAGTGCTACAGATGTGAGTGTAAGAGCCAGGTCTGTATCCAACATCTTATTCCTCAGTGGTCTTTCTCAATAAGATCATTTGTCATATGCTTATACTCCTTCCACCCAGATGTTATTGGATGTAGATAGCTCTGGTCTATGTTAAACTCAGGTGCCATAATTTCTGAAGGGTTAAATTCCAGGATAGCTTTCATCTACAATGTATAGATTTAATATTTATTCATGAGTAAGCGTACAGTCAAAATATTTATCAGCCTTTAAGGCAGTGGCACTAGCCAGTCAGTGGAGACACCACCTAATCAGAATGCACCATAAACAACCAGTAAGATCATATGGATGTGAAGTGACTGCGTATAAATCCCTTCCATAACCAATTCATCCAGGGATGTCTGTGTGACTGAAGAAAATTAGCAGCTAAGTTTATCATTAACAATGTCCATTGTTTAAAGATAGCCTGTGGGGATCGGAACATGGTAGCAAAGTAGGAATCCAGGCTTGGCTTGTCCCATGAATACAACTAGATACCTGTCAAATCATCCTAAATAGCCCAGAAATAGACCTAAAGACTGGCAGAACAAACTACACAACTAAATGTAGAAAAGAGGCCACATTCAAGATGGCAGGAAGTACAGAAATGTGGCATGGGAGAAAAACCTATTGTGGCCACTGTGGTGGAGTGGGAACCACAGTCATGAAAAAGGGTGACACAGAGCACACAGAGGAGTAGCATGGAAAAACTGAATCCTCAGAGCAACTGGCTTGGAAAATAAGAGGGCCTGAATTTCATGAGTTCTTGCTACCAGTGGAGCTTACCACCTTGAGTTTTAAAGGTCAGCATGCTTGGAACTGAGAGACCTCAGAGGACAGTGGGGCTACTCTTGGAGGAAAGACTGGACAAATAACCCATGGACATAGAGTGTGGAAACAGTGATCTGAAGTGCTTCTGGCGTATGCACTGGGAAGGTTATTTGTTCATCTTGGAGTGTGTCCCAGAGAGGCAGTGCTCATGGAGAGACCCTTCCAGGAACGAAGGAACTGGTAGATGCCATTGCCCTCCCCTGCCCCTCAGCATAAGCTTAGGGCCACCTGCAGAACCAGCACAGAGCTGACACCTGCTACCTAACTTACTTACACCAAGCCCAGCACCCCCAATATCTGGTGGAACCATACTAGCCAGTCATGCTTATCTTAGTCCTGACATGGTGGGCCCCCTCCCCCAGAAGACCAGCCCATGGCCCTGCCAACACTGTGTTTCCCAACCCGGGAGATTTGCCAGGCCTCAGTTCCCGTGGCAGTGGTGACAGATCTTATTTCACAAGCAGACCAGAGCACACTTAGTTAAAATGTGCCAGATATAGGCCAGAGACTAAACACTAACCACGATAGGCAAAGAGAGCCTCTGCAGACAACTGGCCTGAAGGATGAAACAACCAGGACAGAATAGCAAAGAATATGTAGACACTTCCAGAAGTGCCAGGCCCTGGGGAATAGGGGACACTACATGACAGGGAACTCCAGGACCTCTTCTTTATAAGGCCATTACCCTCAAAAGCAGGAGACATAGTTGACTTTCCTAACACATGGAAATAGGTACAGAGACTTAGACAAAAATGAGAAGACAGAGGAATTTGTCCCAAATAAAAGAACAGGACAAGGACACAGCTGGAGATCTGAGAGAGAGAGATATACGTGACATACCTATTGGAGAATTTAAAGCAATGATTATAAGGATACTCACTAGGTTTGAGAAAAGAGTGGAGGACATCAGTGAGGCCATTAACACAGAGATAAGGAATAACATGGCAGAGAAAAAAGGCTTAATAAATGAAAGGAGAAACACATTGATGGAATGAATTAATGACCTAGAAGACAGAGTAATGAAAAGTAATCAAACTGACAAAAGAGAGAAAAAAGAATGATGCAAAATGAAAATAGATTTAGGGAACTCAGTGACTCCATCACACATAATAACATTCAGATTATAGGAGTCCCAGAATAAAAAGAGAGAAAAGGGAACAGAGAATTTATTTGAAGAAATAATAGCTGAAAACTTCCCTAATCTGGAGGAAGGAAACAGATATCCAGTTCCAGGAGGCACAGAGGGCCCCCAATGAAATCAACAAAGGCAAATCCACACCAGGCCATATTGTTGTTAAAATGACTAAATAATAGTGATAAAGAAAAAATATTAAAAGCAGCAAGACAAAAGAAGCTAATTACATACAAAGGAAACCCCCATAAGCCCCTCAGTGGATTTTCCAAGCCAGAAAGGAGTGGCATGATATATTCAAAGTGCTGAATGGGCAAGAATATTCTATCCAGCAAGACTATCATTCAAAATACAAGGAGAGATAAACAGTTTCCCAGACAAATAAAAACTAAAGGAGTTCATGACCACTAAACCAACCCTGCAAGAAATATTAAAGGGGACTTTTTGAGTGGGAAGACCCAAAATGTCAGTATGAAGGTAGAAAACACAAAAGCAGTAAAAATGAATATTTCCGTAATCAGCTAAGGAATTCACAAAATAAAGGGATGTAAATATGACACCATATACCTAAAACATGGGGAGGAGAGGAGTAAAGAATGGGTTCAAACTTAAATGACCATGAACATATATAATATGTTATAATAATAAGACCACTTTATGCAAAAGATGTTATGTACAAACCTAATGATAACCACAAATCATAATTACTAATAAATATACAAAGAATAAAGAGAAAGAAATCCAAATATATCACTAAAGAAAACAAGCAAACCATGAAAGAGAAAGAAAAGAATCAGATAATATCTTCAGAAACAATCAAAAACAAGTAATAAAAGGCAATAAATGCATTTCTATCAATAATTACTTTGAATGTAAATGGACTAAATGCTCTCATCAAAAGACATAGGGTGACAGAATGGTTAAAAACAAAACAAAACAAGATTCATCTATATCCAGCTTACAAGAGACTCATTTAAAACCTATGACACCTGCAGATAAAAAGTGAGGGGATGGAGGAGTGCTGGGAGGCTCAGTTGGTTAAATGTCTAACTTTTGATTTTGGCTCAGGTCATGATCTCAGGGTCATGGGATGGAGCCCCATGTTGGGCTCCACGCTGGGTGTGGAACCTACTTAAGATTCTCTTTGTCCCTCCCCCATGCACTCACGCTGTTTCTCTCTCTCAAAAAAGAAAAAAAAAGCGAGGAAATGGGGGTGGAGAAATAATTGTCATGCAATGCATATCAAAAGAAAGCTGGAGTAGTAATATTTATATTGGACAAAATAGACTTTAAAACAAAGACTGTACCAAGAGACAAGGACATTGTGTAGTAATAAAGGGGACACTCCAATAAGAAGATATAACAATGGTAAATATTTATGCACCCAACATGGGACCACCCAAATACATGTAGGAGCTAATAATAAACATAAGGAAACTAATCAGTAATAATACAAGAGTAGTAGGGCATTTTAACACTCCTCTTACATCAATAGACTGATCATCCCAACAGAAAGGCAACAAGAAAGCAATGTCTTTGAATGACATACTGGACTGGATGGATATAACAGATGTATTCAGAATGTCCCATCCTAAAACAGCAGAATACATATTCTTTTCAAGTTCATATGGAACATTCTCCAGAATATTACATATTAGGCCACAAAAGAAGCCTCGACAAATTAAAGATCAAAGTCATAGCATACATCTTTTCTGACTACAGTGTTATGAAAATAGAAGTCCATCACAAGAAAAAATCTGGAAAGACAACAAATAAAAGAAGGATAAATAATATGTTGCTAAGCAATGAATGAGTCAGCCAGGAAATAAAAGAAGAAATGAAAAAGCACATGGAAACAAATGAAAATGAAAACACAATGGTTCAAAACCTTTGAGACACAGCAAATCTGGTTCAAAAAGGAAAGTTCACAGCAAGACAAGCCTACCTCAAGAAGCAAGAAAAATCTCAAACAACCCAATCTTACACCTAAAGGAAAAGAAGAACAAATAAAACCTAAAACCAACAGGAGGGTTTTTTATAAAGATAAAAAATATAAAAAGATAAAAAATAAAGAGCAAAAATAAGTGACATAGAAACTAAAAAAACAAAAACAAAACACAACAAAAAATAATCTAACAGATCAATGAAACAGATATTTCTTTGAAAAAAATCAATAAAATTGATAGACCTCCAGCTAGACTTATCAAGACACAAAAGAAAGACAAAGGACCCAAATAATTAAAATCACAAACAAGAGAGGAGAAATAGCAATAAATACCACAGAAATACAAACAATTATAAGAGAACATTATGAAAAAATATATGCCAACAAATTAGACAACCTAGAGGAAATAGATAAATTTCTAGAAACCAAAATACAAAAACTGAAACAAAAAGAAAAATTTTTTAAAAGATTTATCTATCTACTTATTTATTTGACAACAAGATAGAGAGCACAAGTAGGCAGAGTGACAGGCAGAGGAAGAGGGAGAAACAGGCTCTCCACTGATTAGGGAGCCCAATGCTGGGCTCAATCCCAGGACCCTGGGATCATGACCTGAGCAGAAGGCAGCCGCTTAATCAATGGAGCCACCCAGGCGCCCCAGAAATAGAAAATTTGAACAAATTACCAGCAGAAAAATTGAATTACTAATCCAAAACCTCCCCAAAACGAAAAGTCCAAGACCAGATAACTTCAGGGGTGAATTCTACCAAACATTTAAAGAAGATTTAGGGGCCCTGGCTGGCTCAGGCAGTTAAGCATCTGACTCTGGATTTCAGCTCAGGTCATAATCTCAGTGTGGTGAGATGGGAGCCCTGTGTCAGGCTCCAGGTTCAGTGTAGAGTCTGTTTGTACCTCTCCCTCTACTCCTTCCCCCAATCACTCTCTCTTTCTCTCACTCAAATAAATAAATGAATAAAATCTTTAAAAAATAAAGAAGAGTTAATATCTAATCTATTCTTCTCAAACTATTCCACATATAGAAAAGGAAGGAAAACTTTTGAATTCATTCCGTGAGGCCAGCATTACCCTGATACCAAAACCAGATAAAGACACTACTAAATAAAGAGAGCTATAGACCCATATCCCTGATGAACATAGATGCAAAAATCCTCAACAAAATATTAGCACAATTCAACTATACATTAAAAGAAATCATTCAGCATCATAATCATGTGGGATTTATTCCTGGGATGCAAGAGTGGTTCAGTATTCACAAATCAATCAATGATACATATCACACCAATAAGAAGAAGAATAAGAACCACATGACCATGTCAATAGATGTAGAAAAAGTACTTGACAAATTATAACATCTATTCATGATAAAAACCCTCAACAAAGGTTTAGAGAGAATATTACTTATCATAATAAAGGCCATATATGAAAAAGCCACAGCTAACATCATCCTCAATGGGGAAAAACTGAGTGCCTTTCTCCTAAGGTCAGGAACAAGACAGGGATGTTTTCTCTTACCACTTTTATTCAACATAGTACTGGAAGTCCTAGTCACAGCAATCAGACAATAAAAAGAAATAAAAGGCATCAAAATTGGTAAGGAAGAAGTAAAACTTTCCTTATTTGCAAATGACATTTTACTATATGTAGAAAACCTGAAAGACTCCATTAAATATTCCTAGAACTGATAAACGAATTCAGTAAAGTCACAGGATATAAAATTAATCTACAGAAACCTTTGCATTTCTATAGACCAAAAAGAAATATATAAAGGACTTATAAAACTGAACATCCTCAAAACAAATAATCTGATTAAGAAATGGGCAAAAAACTTGAAGAGACATTTCTCCAAGGAAGACATCCATATGGACAACAGACAAATAAAATGATGCTTGTCATCAGTCATCATCAGGGAAATGCAAATTAAACCCACAATAAGTTAATACCTCACACCAGTCAGAATGGCTAAAATCAACAACACAAGAAATAACAGGTGTTGGTGGGGATGGGGAGAGAAAGGAACTCTCTTGCACTGTTGGTAAGAATGCAAACTGGTGCAGCCACTATGGAAAACAGTTTGGAAGTTCCTCGAAAAGTTAAAAACAGAACTACCATACGATACACCAATTGCACTACTGGGTATTTACTCAAAGAATATAAAAACATTAATTCAAGGAGATAGGTGCACCCTTATGTTTATGGCAGCATTATTTACAATAGTCAAACTATGGAAGCAGCCCAAGTTTCCATCAATTGATGAATGGATAACGAAGTAGTGGTAATATATATTCCATATACACTCCAGAATATTGTTCAACCACAAAAAAAAAAGAAAGAAAGAAATCTTGCCATTTTCAACAATATGGATGAAGCTCGAGAGTATAATCCTAAGTGAAATAACTTAGAGAAAGTTATACCATATAGTCTCATGGGCCATATGGACCAAATTCCATATGGAATTTAAGAAGCAAAACAAATGAACGGAGGGGAAAAGAGAGAGAGAGACACACACGCACAAACCAACAAACAGACTCTTAACTACAGGGAAAAAACTGATGGAATATGAAGGGGGAGGTGGTTGGGGAGAGGGTTAAATAGGTGATGGGGGTTAAGGAGTGCACTTATTGCGATGAATACTGGGTGATTAAAATAAAAATTAAAAAAAAAAAAGATAGCCTATGTGAACAACCTAGAAGAATTTGATAAGGACTCCAAAATTACAATTGCAAAGTAAGTTCTTTCTACATTTCCTATTGTTTAATGTGAGCCCAGGAATTGGAGATCCTCACTCCACTTGAGCCTTCAGTTTACCCTTAGACATTCTTTGTTCTATCACTTTTAGCTTAACTGGTTTTTTAAAAAATTGGAAGAGGGAAAAAATTCCACTGTTAACTGTTAAAACACCTGCTAAGCAGCAGAGACCATTCTTCATTCAATGCTTCTTCCAAATGTGACTTCACAGAGTCGTCTCTCATTCTTAGCTCTTCTCATTTGCCCTTCCTTGAATTGGCATTTGTCTTTTCTGATATATTTTTTTAAAGATTTTATTTATTTATCACAAGTAGGCGGAGAGGCAGGCTCCCTGCTGAGCAGAGAGCCCGACGCGGGGCTCGATCCCAGGACCCTGGGACCATGACCTGAGCGGAAGGCAGAGGCTTTAACCCATTGAGCCACCCAGGTGCCCCTGTCTTTTCTGATATTTAATTCTAGCCTCTGACTACCCTAATTTTGAATTCTTCCTTGATAATACATTTCTAACTTCAGTTATTCTCTTTTTAAAATCTGTATTTGGAGAAACCTTTTGACTCACAAAGTTTTCTTTGGATTTTCTACCCCTTTTTGACGGGAAGGAAGGTTATTTGTAATACTGCATATTAAATTTGAGAGACTTCATCTATTGTGCCATTTTTTGTTTTAGAAAGTTTCACCATGGAATATAGCTAGATCCTTGGAAATGTTTATAAGTTAGTCTTTTCTAAAGTCTATAGCATGTCTATCTGTGCTCAGTGTTTTTGTTTTATTTTGTTGTTTTTGGTTTTTGCAAATGACACAATTACCTTTTTAAAAAGATTTTATTTATTTATTTGACAGAGAGAGAGAGACAGTGAGAGAGGGAATACAAGCAGGGGGAGGGGCAGAGTGAGAAGCTGGCCTCCCGCTGAGCAAGGATCCCAATGCTGGGCTCAATCCCAGGACCATGAGATTATGATGTGAGCCAAAGGTAGATTCTTAATGACTGAGCCACCCAGGCATCCCCACAATTACCATTTTATAAGTCTCTCCAATAAACAGCCCATTTTGTACCTCTTCTTTTAAGACAGTCGCTTTGTATTTTGCCTAATTTAAAAATAGACTTTATACTGTGTGAGGTACTATTTTGAACACTAGTCTTGCACCTTGTCAAGCAAGTATCCTAGTATCTGAACTTGTAGAGCTTTTGTAGGGTAAGGCTTTTACTGTTTGTGTCTATATCCTTTACACTATTTTTTACGAATAGTTTTGGTGCCTCGAGTGGATAGCCTCCTTTTAATAGTGGACATTCAGAAGTGAGTTTTTTCTAGAATGCCCTCTGGTTATAAACTCCTGGCAAAAAGATAGTTCAGCTCTTTTGAATTATAAACCAATGTGTTCATAGCTTTTTCTTTATAGAGTTGGCATGAGTAAAGTTTTCGTACTTCTTTTGGGATGGATATACCTTTCATTACATCTGTCTATCCTAAAATACAATTCAGACACATCATACACTTATTATATTAGTTATCTCTTGTGTAGGAAAAATCCAGTACCTTAAAACAACAAGTAATTAGTACATGTTTTCTCTCAGTAAGGAATGTGTGCACAGCTTAGTTGAGTGCCCCTGACTTAAGGCCTCTCAAGAGGCTATAGTCAGTGTATCAGCCAAGGCTGTGGTCTCATCTGAAGGCTTGATAGAAAGAGCATTTACCTCCAAGATCACAGATATAGTCATTAGAATTGTTCAGTTCCTTGTGAGATGTTGGACTTGAGAGACTTAGTACCTTGCTGGTTATGGGCAAGATGCCTCCCTCAGCTCTATGCCATGTGGACCTCTCCATAGGGCAGCTTGCAGTACGGAAGCTGGCTCCCTGAGAACAAGGGAGAAAGTGAGGGCCCAAAATGGAAATTGATTTTTTTGTTGCCTAATCTTAGAAGTGATATCTCATTACTTCTGCTGTTTTCTACTTGTTAGAAGTGGATCACTAGATGTAGCTTGAATTTCCATTTTCTCTTTGATATATCTGGGTAAATACTTAATATTTGATATTACTTGATATTTTCAAAAATGTAATCATCACCTGAAGTGTTTCACCATGCACTAAATAACAATTAAACATTAACCATAGGTCCGAATTTAGTGGGAACATTTACATATATTTTTAATTATTTGTCAGTTTGTGTCAGTACTTGGGACTACTCAAGAGACAGTTTGCACAATGGCTGCCCATTGCTGAGCATAGGGGATGGTCAAGAGGCAAGTCAATGATTATAACTATAATTGTGGGGTGTATGACGAGGGATGAAGGGTAGAAATTTTCAAAAGGTAGCCTGGGGCCAGATTTTGGTATCCTAAATTTTATTTTGAAGAGTTTGTTTTGTGGGGAGCACGAATCTATTGAATATTTAAAGAGGAGAATAAACTGGTCAAAGCATGTGTACATTGGCCATATTTTCTGTCCTCCATGACATGTGGTATGAGGTGAATAGCAGGTGCTTTATACTTAGGCCTTGCCAATTGCTATGAATTTGAAATAAATCATTCAATTTCTTCCACCTCAATCTACTCACCTATAAAATGGACACATTAGTATGTATTTTACAGAGTTATTGCTAGAACCAAATTTAAGGCATATGTATGACCTATTTATTTAACAGATTTCCTGACACATCACCAACACTTATTGAGTGACTTCTATTATGACACAGTGAACCACAGGAGAGGGCTTCTTGTATATAGGGGTGAAGGGGATCTTTCTTATTGCTTAAGCCATCTTTATAGGCATCAAAAAATGAGAAAGCTTTCTAAGATCAATTTTTTCTTGTTAACTTTATTTATTTTATATATCTGGGTCTGAGTGTCCACTTAGAAGGCAAGAGCACCCATAAACCACATGTCACCTAAGATGTGTGGCTGATGTGTCACAGTTGGACATGCCCCCAAAATAATTTACTTCTCTGCCTCCTGATGATGTAGACAACATGGAGTAGAAGGAAGATGAGCTTTGAAATGGCACTCAGGTCCACTGCTTAAGTATCTTTGTGACTTTGAGCAATTTACTTACTTTCTGTACCTCCATTTTCTCATTTAAATAGAGATCAAATAGGGTTTTAAATGGAGGCTATTATAGTTCATAACTAATTATCCAGGCTTTTAACATCTTTTCACCAAAGGTATATCTCCATAGAGGAGACACTCTTAAGTCCTCATCTTTATCAGGCTCTCTCTATAGGTGTTCTAATTGAAATTTTTTTTTTCTTTTCTGTAGTTTATACTGCATTAACCCTGCCAACTAGGAAGGAAAAAGATTTCTGGGAAGCGAAAATCTATTACTCTTTCATAGATTTTCCAAAAGAGAAAATTACCTATAACTGATGCATTTTTATAATCGTATTTTTGAATTCTGCCAATTTAGAATATTTCTCCTTTTACTGTTTTACCCTTTGGTCAATATAATAAAACACTTCAACCTTCCTCCTCAAACTGAGTTGGCAATATTTTTTTAAAATCCAAAAATACATGTTCCTCTGAACTTGTTCTTATCTAACTTTTTATACATAACTTCTTCAGATTAGAAGGATGGCTATCAGAAACATACTTCTACACCCTAGCCAATTTAACATCAGTATCTGTGGAGGACAGCTGTGAATCTGGCATATGGTGTATGAAAGCATGTAAAATATCATCCACTTTACTAGATTGGGGACCTAGAAGAAAAAATATGAAACTCTTGCTGAAGCCATAGATAAGATTATACCTCTGAAATCTGTGCCTCTGAAGATGTATGTAGACAGATGGTATAGTGTACTGTGGACTTGTGGTACTGTTGAAGGGAGGGGACAGGTCAATGTCTTGCTTCTTCACAATCGTGTCAAAGGAGTTATTGAGAGCATCTAGGTCTACCTAAGTAGTTCTGAGAATCCCTGTTTCTTTCCTTTTGAACACAGGAACACCTTCCTGTAGATTGCTTGAAGATTACCCAGAAGGAATCCCTGTCTCACTCAATACTTCCCTCCAACCTTCCTCAGTTTCCCTAGGAATAATGGGTCTACATTTAGTAGCAAATCTTCCAGGTCCTGGAAAGTCATTGCGACCTTTGACTAGTTTTTCAGCCTTGGAAAAGGTACTTTCCCAAGTAAGTAGTGGATAATTGTTTCCTGAACTGGTTTTAAGCCATGGGTATATTGTGTGGTCTGGGAATACTGATTATGAAAATAAGACCAGGCGTCTCTCTTTGACATCAAAATTGTGTAGCCTATTGAAACAAAAACATCCTAGCATGTTTTGGAGTGAAAAACTGTCCAGATGATATCAACAGGAGCCACTTGCTTCAGTGACTCAGAGGTTGTTTAAATGCCAGTGACAACTGGATTGTTCTCTAATTCCAAATGTATGTGGTGGAGAATAAGTGGGTGTGGGGGTATGTGGGGCACTTCCCTTCTTCCACTCTTTTTAAACAGACATACACTTTATGTTTTTAATTGAAAGGACTTTTTAACCTACTTGTAGAATTTAAAATAATAAACACTAACATTAATTGTAGGATAAATTCCTTAGAGATGTTGGTTTTTCATTCATTTCATCATTGGTTGTATTAGGTGCTAATTGGGAACAGTGGACTTTTCTACCACATTTTTATCTTTTGGGGAAAAAAGAAAAAAAAGTCTTACTGAAACACTGGAGTGCTATCCCTAGTCATCTTTTTTTGTCCACATGACTAGTCTGTGAGAATCTGGATTTCTTCTAAAATAACCACATTGATTGCTAAATATTACTTTTAGAGGTTTACAAATGGCAAATTATATTACTAATCTAATTATATGTAAGCTAAGCTAGCAGCTCCGTAGTTATCAAAATTGACTTGGCAACAAAGAAATCTGTTTAGTCTTAAAAAAAAAAAGAGCTCAAAATATTAAATAGTTTTTAACTATTTAACTCAGGAAGTATACAGTAGCCTAAGTGAGAATGGGAGCAATTGATGGAGTCAGGGTTTAGAAGTCTTAAGATTATTAATTTAGTGGGAAGGGAGAAAGAAGGTATTGAAATGTTAGAAACTGTGTCAGGGTAGGATAGTCTTTTTTTAATGATGTTATGTTTTTTCAATTAATATTTTAAATTGATGTATAAATTGACATAACATCATTTTAGTTTTAGGTGTACAACATAATATTATGATATGTGTATATATTATGAAATGATCATCACAATAGGTCTGGCTAATTTCTATCACCACACATGGTTACATGGTTACAATTTATTTTCCTTTTCTCTTCTCTGTTTGTTTTTTTTTTTTTAACTATTTGTTTTTCTTATGATGGGAACTTTTAAGGGGCAGAATATTCTGAGTTTTATTTCAAGGATAGAATAATTCTGGGAGACAGGGCAAGAATCCATCTTTGGAAGTGATAGGTTTTATGGAGAAATTACTTAGTTTTGGAGTTCTTAACCTTTATCTCAAGACTTTTGTATTTGTCATCATGTGGGCATGATAACACTGGGGATGGAGAGGGAGACTGAGTTTTAGTGGTAATTCTCAAAATCTATGGACCCAATTGGAATTTGATAGCATGAAGGCATAAGAAAGCCAAGACAGATGGTTCCGAGCCACAAATGTAATTTTTTTTAATGACATCTCATACCTGATGAAAAGTACAGCATAGGGAATATAGTCAATAATATGTAATAATGTTGTATGGGATAGATGGTAACTACACTCATTGTGGTGAGGACTGAGTAATGTATAGAATTGTTGAATCACTATGTTGTACACCTGAAGCTAAAATATGTATGTTAATTATACTTCAAAAAAATCTTAAAAAGAATCTCATACCTAGAAAATATATGAAGAATACTATACTATATAAAGAATACTCTAACACAATCATATATGTCGCAGTTGACCCTCCCTATGTACCTTCCTATGGAGGAGTAAGGGTTCCTTCAGAAGAAACTTTGATTCTCACGGTGAGATCTTGAAGCCCTGATGATACAGATGGTGAGAGTTTGGAGAGATCATTATTGTGCACAGAGACTGACAGCTTTATTTCCAGATTACAATGTGAAAGGAGATAGGAAATTCGTTATTAAGAAAAAGGAGAATGGAAAATAGTGCTTTTGAGAATG
Source organism: Lontra canadensis (assembly GCF_010015895.1). Classification (NCBI taxonomy): domain Eukaryota; kingdom Metazoa; phylum Chordata; class Mammalia; order Carnivora; family Mustelidae; genus Lontra; species Lontra canadensis. Next base: position 9,030,885 of record NW_022631000.1, read on the forward strand.
AATCATGTGTCAGCTGAGGCTGGAAGGCAGCAGGACTCTATGCAGGTGTGGGCAAAGAGCAGTTTACCACGGAATGATGTTTTCAGAACGCACAGAGAAGAGATCTCAGAACTGCAGAAGTAAGAGCCTAGGTCAGGGGAGAAGCAGCACAGAACCCAGGGAAGGGCATGTGTGAGAAAATGAGTGTCTTATTCACAGTGTGAAATGCCAGCATTTGCAGAGATGTGGAGGTGGAAAGGAACAGCTTAGGGCTTGTTTTCAGTGCATTGTTTCCGTCTTTTTTTTTTTTTTTAAGATTTTATTTATTTATTTGACAGACAGAGATCACAAGTAGGCAGAGAGGCAGGCAGAGAGAGAGGAAGGGAAGCAGACTTTCTGCTAAGCAGAGAGCCCGATTTGGGGCTCGATCCTAGGACCCTGGGACCGTGACCTGAGCTGAAGGCAGAGGCCATAACCCACTGAGCCACCTAGGAGCTCCCATTGTTTGTGTCTTAAGGAAGAGTCTATTACAAGCAGCTGCTTAGCCAAAGATTTAGGTGCAAATGATTTATTAAAATAGTGCTCCCAGGAGAAACTAGTTAAGGAGTGGGAGATGCCAGCTCCACAGATGGGTGGGATAACATAGCCCAGGTGAGCTAATGATGTGCAAAAAATTGTTTTCTTGGGCTTCTGGGAAACAAATTTCTCAATAGAAGGTGCTGGCTGAAGTGCCTCTTCTTTCCATCAGGATGGGGTGTTGTGCAGATATCAGGCCTGAGATTTCTGCAGCCACTTTATTACCATGAGCAAAGTCAGAGAAGGTAAAGCAGAGACATGGGACCTGGTAAGATGGTTCCTGGATCATACTGGCCTGAAGCTCTCAGTATCTTTAAATAGTTTCTCAGAAAATTTCCATTGTTGTCTAAGCCAGTTTGTTCTGGAATTTTGTTGTCATTGTTGTGGTTGTTATTGCTTGTAACAGAGCTGTGAATTTCTAACACCTTATTTTTTTTTTTTTTTTATAATTTTATTTTTTATAAACATATATATATATATTTTTTTTCCCCCCAGGGGTACAGGTCTGTGAATCTCCACGTTTACAAACTTCACAGCACTCACCATAGCACATACCCTACCCAATGTCCATAACCCCCCCCTCCCAACCCCCCTCTGCCCAGCAACCCTCAGTTTGTTTTGTGAGATTAAGAGTCACTTATGGTTTGTCTCCCTCCCAATCCCAACTTGTTTCATTTACTCTTCTCCTACCCCCTTAACCCCCCATGTTGCATCTCCTCTCCCTCATATCAGGGAGATCATATGATAGTTGTCTTTCTCCGATTGACTTATTTCGCTAAGCATGATACCCTCTAGTTCCATCCATGTTGTCGCAAATGGCAAGATTTCATTTCTTTTGATGGCTGCATAGTATTCCATTGTATATATATACCACATCTTCTTTATCCATTGGTCTGTTGATGGACATCTAGGTTCTTTCCATAGTTTGGCTATTGTAGACATTGCTGCTATAAACATTCGGGTGCACGTGCCCCTTCGGATCACTACGTTTGTATCTTTAGGGTAAATACCCAGCAGTGCAATTGCTGGGTCATAGGGTAGTTCTATTTTCAACATTTTGAGGAACCTCCATGCTGTTTTCCAGAGTGGTTGCACCAGCTTGCATTCCCACCAACAATGTAGGAGGGTTCCCCTCTCTCCGCATCCTCGCCAGCATCTGTCATTTCCGGACTTGTTAATTTTAGCCATTCTGACTGGTGTGAGGTGGTATCTCATTGTGGTTTTGATTTGTATTTCCCTGATGCCGAGTGATATGGAGCACTTTTTCATGTGTCTGTTGGCCATCTGGATGTCTTCTTTGCAGAAATGTCTGTTCATGTCTTCTGCCCATTTCTTGATGGGATTATTTGTTCTTTGGGTGTTAAGTTTGCTAAGTTCTTTATAGATTCTGGACACTAGCCCTTTATCTGATATGTCGTTTGCAAATATCTTCTCCCATTCTGTCAGTTGTCTTTTGGTTTTGTTAACTGTTTCCTTTGCTGTGCAAAAGCTTTTGATCTTGATAAAATCCCAATAGTTCATTTTTGCCCTTGCTTCCCTTGCCTTTGGCGATGTTCCTAGGAAGATGTTGCTGCAGCTGAGGTCGAAGAGGCTGCTGCCTGTGTTCTCCTCAAGGATGTTGATGGATTCCTTTCTCACATTGAGGTCCTTCATCCATTTTGAGTCTATTTTCGTGTGTGGTGTAAGGAAATGATCCAATTTCATTTTTCTGCATGTGGCTGTCCAATTTTCCCAACACCATTTATTGAAGAGGCTGTCTTTTTTCCATTGGACATTCTTTCCTGCTTTGTCGGAGATTAGTTGACCATAGAGTTGAGGGTCTATTTCTGGGCTCTCTATTCTGTTCCATTGATCTATGTGTCTGTTTTTGTGCCAGTACCATGCTGTCTTGATGATGACAGCTTTGTAATAGAGCTTGAAGTCCGGAATTGTGATGCCACCAACTCTGGCTTTCTTTTTCAATATTCCTTTGGCTATTCGCGGTCTTTTCTGGTTCTAACACCTTATTTTAAGACTCCTATCATTGTTTGCCCATTGTCCAAATGGGCTTTAATCTTGGGATTGACAGTAATCAAAAATGAACAATGACATCACATATTTGGGTTTATCTTCAGATGCAGAGGAAATAATTCATAGCATTACAATTAAAAGCAAATTTTCCTTTCCCATTGTAAAGGAAAGAGGAGATTAGACTTCCACAAATATTTCTTCTAATTTATGTCTTCTGGTGTTGGAGTTAGTCTTTTTAAAATTTGAGAATGACGAGATCTAGACCCTCTAAACCAACTTTCCCCATTGAATGTAGCTTTTTATCTCATATGCAAAACAGCTTTATATCCTAAGTGTGCTTTGTAGATTACATTTCTGAATCTTATGCCTTCTTGTGCTCTTAGAGTTGTTTGCTCTGATGTGGTTCTGCAAGTTGTCTTTGCAGGACTTTTGCCCTCCTTTTGTCTTGCCTGTGAATTCCAGAGACATGACAGCAGAAATAGATGGTTGAACTCCAAGTGTATGGTTGCTCTAGTTTCTACTTTTATTCATTTCCTTTTCTGAAGATTCCAAATGCTCCGTTGTTTTCCAAGGCATTTGCTTTCTCCTACAGTTACCTTCTTGTAGTCTTTTTTTTTAAGTTACCGCCTATTCCCTCAAAAATCCTTTCCCCATAGTCTTTATTCACCACAAGCTGAAGTCTGCTGTTTCTCCTTCCCCTGCCCCTAATTATGTCAGGTGTCCTTATCTCTTGTGCTCTTACTATCTTCCTTAGGGTAATTTGAAAGACTTGATTGTTCCTCTTTTCCTTTTGACATTTTGAGGATGACCCACAGTCATTTTTATCTGACAAATTTCTTGTAATTTCTCCTTATAAGGATTCTATCTGTCTCCCTCAACTCGAGCAAGCATAAGGTCGCCTTTGCCTACTTCTTTCTTCTTGGAACCAAGTAGCATATCTTATTTCTCACTTTCTCTGACTTCTCCGTTAACCCTTCATTTCTCTGGTCCTTAAGATGGTTTAATCAGAGGAATCCATTCACTGAGCCCCTGAGTGGTCTGGCTGTTAGTTGTGCATTATAAAGATAAAACTCATTTAATCCACATATCTGAGCTGAGGGTACTGGGTTGACATTTTCATTTCAGAAGAAAGTTGAGATGCGTTACAGGTTTAGGAAATAAGGTTAGTGAGGGTCTGAGGTTTGAATTCTGTATTGCTCTTTACATTCACCATCTAATTCCTATAAGAATGTATGCTTACTAGTTACATAAATGTGATTTCTCTAAGTGGGCAATGAATTTTAATATGAAGATTCAACAATCTGACCTTTTTAGGGTATATAAATTGGGTTGTAGAACACCTCAGTTCATTTTCTGTTTTCCTGTAGGTGGAGAGTTAGTCACTAGAAAATAGGTCTGAAAAAGTAAGTACTAGATTAACTATAAACCTGTAAATATTTTACTCTCTAGGCTCCCACCTATCTACTTTTGCTGACAGTATGTTGACACAGACATGATTTTATTGACAATTTAACATCTCCCCCAACTTTCTGCCCTAATTGTACTTTCATTTGTTTAGGTTACAGTTGGGGATTTCTGGATTCTTACAATGCAAGATAATTCAATTCAAGGCAAGTAATAAATTTTTAAAAATTAGTTCATCAGTGTTTTCCCCCAATTAATTTGTAGCCACTTATTTAATCTTGCCTCAGGGCTCTTCTGGGTGGAAAATGGCTGCCACTTTCAGGAAGTACCATTTTCTTCCTTTTGTTCTTGGGAGTTGGAACTCAGAAGAGAGTATGCAAGAGTCCTGAGGTTGAAAGTGGAGACAGGAAGGAAGAGGAAAAAAGGAATTTCTTGAGGGCACTTAATAGAAATATTTGCTTGGTTCTCTGTTTCTGTCCTAGCCTGGCTCTCTCCATGAAAACGTCATAGATAGATAGGAAATCATCATTCTCTGTTGTCTTTTGTGGAGAAGTTAGAGGTCCTTCTTTGTCTTCTCCATCCCTTCTCTACCTTTTTGTTACTAGATTGTTTAAGCAAAAAAAAAAGTTAAAAAAAAGCAATAAAAAAAAAAGTAAAAAAAAAAAATTTTCTCTCCCCTTCCCTTTTATTTGATATTCAACTTAATTAGGATATGCCTTGGTCCTGAAACATAGATGTTCTTTTCATCAATGACTTAATTTTTTCTTCATTTCAGGGGAACTTTCTATTTTATCTATGTATCAACAGCTTAATTTGATAGATGTTTGGCCTCAAGAACCAATAACAATTAACCTTATATTGCATCATCTATGTTTATCTAGTTGTGTTCATCTCTTTTTCTATCTGAATTACCAGGATATGTCAAATCTTTGTACTGTCCTGTGGTGTGAGATAATAGAAAATATATACTTTGGTCTCTGCCTTTCGATCCCGGTGAAGAACTCCTAAAATTCTTATAAATTCCTAAGTGATGGGATCAGTAGGAGAATCTTGTGTTCTAATGAGGGATTCTGACTAGGCTTCTGGGTGGCACTGGTTATCAGAAAGACCAAGCCATGATTAGAAGCTTGGTATTTTCAGTCCCACTACGCCTTCTCTAGAGAAGAATGAGGGACTGGAAATGGAATTGATTGATCATGCATGTGTGACGAAGCCTCAACAAAATCCCAAAACTACTGGGTTCAAAGAGCTGATAAACTTCAACAGATGAATTGACAAAGGTGTGGTTCATATATACAATGGAATATTATTCAGCCTTCAGAAAGGATAAATACCCATCATTTGCATCAGCATGGATGGAACTGGAGGGGATTATGCTAAGTGAAATAAGTCAAACAGAGAAAGACAATTATCATAATGGTTCCACTTGTATGTGGAACATAAGGAATGAGGACATTATGAGAAGGAAGGGAAAAATGAAGTGGGGCAAATCAGAGGAGGAAATGAACCATGAGAAACTGTGGACTCTGAGAAACAAACTGAAGGTTTCAGAGGGGAGAGGGGTGGGTTGATGGGTTAGCCCAGTGATGGGTATTGCAATGAGCACTGAGTGTTATATGCAAACAAGAAGTCTTGGAACACTACATCAAAAACTAATGATGTACTGTATAGTTACTAACAAAAAAAAAAGAGCCGATACACCCATGTATCAGAAGGGTGACACACCCCAACTCTCAGGACCCTCCCACATATTATCCTATGTATCTATCTCTTCATCTATCTGTTTGTTCATCTATATCCTTTAACATACCCTTTGAGAAACTGGTAAACATGTTTCCCTGAGTTCTGTGAGCTGTTTTAGCAATAGTTGAATCTAAGGTGTAGGAAGTCACAGGGACCTCCAATTTATAGCCAACTAGTAGGTGGAGAACTTAGTTGTGATTGGTATCTGAAGTGGCAGGAGTGGGGGAGGGGTCAGTCTTGTGGAACTGAACTTTTAACCTGGGGAATCTGACTCTATCTCTATCTCCAAGTAAATAGTGTCAACATTGAGTTACATTGTAGAACACTCAACCAGTGTTGAACAAGTGCTTGGTGTGGGGGGAAAAACCCATAGACTTGGTGACTAGAAGTATCTGAAGTATTCTATGTGAGTAATAAAGAAGACACACAGAAAAATATAGGGTTTTAAAAAATATATGGTAATTGGCTTTCAGTGGTATCTCTTCTATACTTAGCTAACTCTGTATTGTTATTGCTTCTCTCGAGAAATTTTAATGCGTGGTTTGTTTCCTTAGTCACATTTTCATCATATTCTTGCATTTTTCTTGTTTCTATGTACTTGTTTTATTGTACACATGTCCTGAGGTTTACTTTCTAGAAGGTATGGATTTAATATAAGAAAAGACTTTATTTTTTTTTAACTATTTTATTCTAGGCTGGACTTTATTTTTACTTTTTAGTCATTTGCATGCTATTGCTGCATACCCCATCCCTTTTTGGACTACGTATATATTGTATATTTAATGTACATTTAGTATATATTTAGCTTGTCATTTCTTTATTTTGCTCAATTAGTGACTACATAGTCAAATTGCTCTGACATAGTATGTACGTGATGGTTGATTTTTTTTCCGCTCCCATGGTATCTGTGACCTATGACCACTAACACAACCTCCAATGCCACCATCCTCATTTTCTTAGCCTGAATTACTGGCCAGAGGTGGGCACTGGCTTTGTTTAGTTTCTGATAGATAACTGCGTTGAAGTCTTTTTTTTTTTTTTGAGCCTACTGAATATTCTGTCCTAGTGTTTATACCAGTTAGTTGGTGTGTGTGTGTGTGTGTGTGTGTGTGTATTTGCATGCACACATGTGTAGTTTTCTAAAGGGGAATATATCAGGAGGCTTTGAAAGATTTCTCCCAGTTCAAGGTACAGTTGTATAAGCTCTACTTTCATTGTAGAGTCAACTTTATTGTTTATGTTCCCATTTCTTTCCTACTAGTACCCCATTAAGGCAAAAAAAAAAAAAAAAAAGAGAGAGAGAGAGAGAGAAATGACTCCTTTTCAAATCTGGGTATTATATTGGTTTCCTAGGGCTCCCATAACAAAGTGCTACAAACATGATGGCTTAAAACAAGAGTTTGTTCTCACAATTTTGCAGGCTAGAAGACTAAAACAAGGTATCAGCAAGGCCACACTCCCTTTGAAGGGTCTAAGGGAGAATCCTTCCTTGATTCTTAGAGCTTCTGATGACTGCTGGCATTCCTTGGCTTGTGGGTGCATCATTCCAGTCTATGCCTCCATCTTCATGTGGCCACCTTCTTGTGTGTCTATGTAGCATCTCCTGTCTCATTGGACTTAGGGCACAGCTTCCTCTATGTTATTTTATTTTGATCCTTAATTACAACTGCAAAGACCCTATTTCCAAATAAGGTCACATTCTGAGGTTCTAGGTAGACACGAATTTTGGGTGGATACTGGTCAACCAACTACATGTATATTAGGGAAAACTTTACTTCTAAGATTCTGTGAATGCAACCACATGTCTACATGGTCACTGAGGGCTGGCTGTATCCCCTCTATTAAAGGCCACAGTTCATGTCCTACAGATAGCTGATGTCTATAGATCTGGTAAATTTCTCTTTTAGCTCAGGGTAATGAGGATTCTCTTCCCTGTTGCTATCCTTGGAGGTATAACACAGTCCTTGTTAGTTTCTCTTAACCCTGCCCATCACTTTGCAAATAACCACATTAGTAAACTATTCTCAACTATCCAATATATTGTCACATTTTCTACTCAGTCCCTGCCTGATTCTGCATCCTTACTATATAACTGATTTTGCAAAGAGTATTTCTATTTTCCCATTTAATACCATATTTGCTCCAGGTTTTTCAGATATGTGCTGTATCATATTTTAAAAAGTCATTTACTCATGTAATGAGTTTTTAAAATTATCTTGTATATCATTTTTTCTTGTATTCAGATGATTGGATTTTCCACTTTAATCCATTTAATATATTGTCTTAACCTGGGTTCTCTAGGAAACTGAACCTGAAGAAAGGATTAAAATGCTGAAGCTTTATTTGGGATATATAAATTCAGGGCAGTAAGAGAGAAGGAAAACGGAAGTGAGGCAAGGAAAGATGGGAAACTTTGTGAAGGGTTGGCTTACCATGCTGGCTTCTGCTTTATGAGTAGCCAAAAACAGAGCAGTTCTCTTGGTAGTTGGATTTACTCAGCACCGGCAACTCTTTTGAATGGGCTGCATAGGGAACTGTGTCTCCGAGCAGTAGTACATGGGAGGAATTTATCTGCCCAGATCTGCTGGTTCCTAGTGGTTGAAGTTTATCTCCCAGGAAGTAAACTCGTATATCCAAGTTCCATTGTCTAGTCTCTTTGATGGCAGCTAAGGATGCTAGATCCCAAGCCTTGCTTGGGATATAGTGTTCCATTCAAGTGTTCCATTCAAGCCCAGAAGTATTAGATGTCAGACATCCAGGTGTGTGGCTGGGTGGCTCAGTTCTGCAGTGATGACCAAAGGGAAGGGACTGGTACTAATTAGGGCAAATGTCTAATCAGGCATTAACAGTAATGGTAAAGTCTGTGAAGCATTTGAGGCCAGGGAATCTGAAGAGATACATAGATTTGGGTCTAACACATGCTGTAAGTCACATGTGTAGATCTTCCTAATAGTAAAACTTTGGGATTCCTGAAGAAAACCCAACTTGGTCACTGTGACAGGGTTAAGGATCTCCTGCTGTGCAGAGCATGGTTGATTGACAGCCCCAATTGCCACCCTCAGAATTAATCACCACCTTTCTGTTATGTGCACATTCACTGCAGGCCAAGATTGAACTCACTTAATGCTCAGTCATTATTTACTTAACTGATGACGGAGCATAATGGTGAAACTAAGGCAGGCTCATTCCTGAGGGTCTTGGGATTCTCTAATGGGTGACAGGCTAAGTACTCTCCAGTGGTCTTGCCAAAACTCTCTTAGAACTGCACTGTGTCTGTGGTTCTTTTTACTTCATTTCCTCTTTTCTCCCTCTCCTTTCACAAGTCTGAAAGGGTTCCTGCTGACTTCTGCCTCCTTTATTCTCCTTTATTCTTCTAAAGAATTTCCCTCAACAAATCCCTTGCACTTATTATACCATCTTGATGTCTGCTTCTTGGAAGACAGGATTAGCACAGTCATAGTGTATTGTTTGTTTAAACATTGTTAGATTTGGTTTACTAACATTTTGTCTAGATTTTTAGATTTATTTTCCTGAGTAAAATTGGTTGATTATCTTTTGTCCTTATGCTGTCTTTGCCTGGTTTTAATAAGGAAGTGATTCTGTCCTAGAAGTTTGGTAGACTTCATCTAGAAAACCATCTGGGCCTGCTGTATGTGCGTTTTGTAAAAGCAGGATACCTAGAAAACTTCTCAAGTCTGTTTGCAGAAAGTAGCTAATATTAGCAAATCTATGCTGTATTTATAGTCATGCCACCTTTTTATAGTATTTTCTCACTGAATTTTGCCAGAAGTTTATCTATTGTCAATTTCATTAGTCTTACCAATCAATTTTTTACTTTAACCTCTTCTTTTGTATGTTTTCTATTTAATTTATCTCCACTGTTGTTTTCCTGCTGTTTTCTTTATTTCTAACTTCTTAGATTTTATACTTCATAAATTTTAACATTTATTCATTTTCAGTATAAATATTTATGACTATAAATTTCCCTTAAAGGACTGCTTTTCTGCATTGTACGTGTTCGTGTATACTATAATTTTTCATTTGGTTGTAATTAAAGAATTTTTGTTTTGGAATAAATTTAGTTATAGAAAAGTTGCAAGAATATTAGAAAGCTCCTGATTACTTTCACCCAGTTTTCCCTGTGTCAACATCTTACATAACTATGGTTCATTGATCCAAACTAAGAAATTAACAATGGTAAAGTACCATTAACTAAATTGCAAATTTTATGTGAATGTCATTGGTTTTCCACTAATTTTTGTTTTCTATTCCATGATTCCATTCAACCCAGAATAAACGTTGCGTTTAATACTTATATCCTCATAGTCTTTTCTAATCTGTGACAGTTTGTTTTTTCTTGTTTCTTTGTGACCTTGACAGTCTTGAGGTGTAGTCATTTGATATCTTTCAACTTGGCTTTGTTGTTTCTCTCCCGATTAGACTGGGGTCGTGGATGTTGTGGCAGAACACTACACAAGTGAAATTCCCTTGCCATCATATCAGGGGTACATGATATAATGATAACCATGATCACTTAGTTAAGCTAATGTTTTTCCACTGTAAAGTTACTATGCTCCCCCTTTTCATAACCTATTTGTCAGAAGTAAGTGACTAAGTCCACTGCATACTCAAAGGTAAGGGGGTGGTATGCCTATGTATTCTGGGTCATTTTGGGTTTTTTGTTGTTGTTGTTAAGGAAAAAACTATTTATTCAACCATTTATGGATATATGGATTTTAAAAAATATTTTGGGTTTCAAAATAGAATTACTCTATAATCCAAGAATCGTACTACTGAGTATTTACTCAAAGACTAGAAAAACACTAATTCAAAGGGATATATGCACCCCTATGTTTATTCTAACATTGTTTCTAGTAGCCAAACTATGGAAGCAACACAAGTGTCCATTGATACATGAATGGATCAAGAAGATGTGCTATATGTTTATAATGGAATACTATTCAGCCATAAAAAAAAGAATGAAATCTTGCCATTTGCAATGACATGGATGGAGGAAGAGAATACAATGTTGAACTAACCAAGTCAGAGAAAGACAAATACCATGGTCTCTCACTCATATGTGGAATTTAAGAAACAAAACAAATGAGTAAAGGGAAAAAAATAAAAAAGACAAGCCAAGAAACAAACTCTTAACTACATAGAAGAAACTGATGGTTACCAGAGGGGAGGTGGGGGAATGGGGAAATAAAGGACAGGCATTTAAGACTATGCTTATCATGATAAAAAAAGAAAAAGAAAAAGAAAAAATATTTGGGGTTTTAATCCAATAATATATTTGTTTTGCTGCTTAAAATGTCCAGTTTTGGCCTTTAGGGACTCTTTGAAGTTGATGCTTGTGTCCTTTTGATATACTACCACTTTTGTTTAAAATTAGCACTTTCTTTCCCTTTTCTTTCACTCCCCAAATGTATATTCCCATACCACTCATATTTACCTAGGCTGGAAGCAAATATATTTAAGAGAGCAATTGTAAGCTAATTAATAAAAGATATTATTTTATTTCCAATTTTGATATTTATGGGAAGAAATAAGTCTTACATGGATAGAAAATAGTTACATATTTTTAAAATTGCTTTCAGGGGAAAAATAAAGGATGTAAAACTTGTCAAATTGCCAGTTAATATACTTGTGTTATTATCATCAATCATATTCTGCAGGAGTTAATGGATTATTCTTCCCCTTTTATTGGAAAAAATCAGCAGGCTTAATAATTTTTTTGAAAGTTTTTGGCAAGTTAGAGTAACTCATTTGGATTATCAAGAGAAAGTTTATAGTGTAATGGTCTGAATTTTGATTCCCAAAGGTTGTTAATTGCTGAAAATTAACTGCATCCCACATCCATACTGGCAGTGAGCATGGATTTACATATGTATTATGATTATGGATTTGATTTCTCATCTCAGCAGATATACTGGATGCCTCCCTAGTGCATCTTAAGACTGATTTGAAAGCTTAAAAGACCATTGAAAAATTGGATTTGAGGAAGATGTGTGTTCTTGGTATATTCTAAATATTTGACTCTGTCATTTGCCCCTGGTATATAACCTCTTTGAAGGCAGAAACTTTTATTTTAATACAACATTTAACCTATATAGTGACTTTTTTAAAACAAATTTTGGGTACTTTGTGCTAATGTGTGCACACATAAATTCAGTTTCTTCCATAAGATTTTACCATTCACCATAATGAACTCTGGATGTGGTAGTGGGTTATATATAGCTTATAGATTTTTCAGCTTGTTTTACAGAAACCTAGAGTTAAGAACACTTTCAGAATGCTATTTATTTTCTTCAGTTTACTAAATGGAAATATATATGTGTGTCTGCATGTATATGTACTTGGAAAATTGTTCCACTCTTAGCCAATCGGTATGTTTGTTTGATCCCCCCCGCCCCCCGCCCGCCCCGCCAGTTATTTGATCTGCAAGTGGTAGAGAACACCACCTGGGAAGATGTTCTTGTTTCCTAATAAGACTGTAATCTCTTGGTTAAGCCTCTAGGGGCAGCCATTGTGCAAACTGTCTCTTGAGTAGTCCCAAGTACTGACACAAACTGACAAATAATTAAAAACGTATGTAAATGTTCCCACTAAATTTGGACCCATGGTTAATGTTTAATTGTTATTTAGTGCATGGTGAAACACTTCAGGTGATGATTACATTTTTGAAAATATCAAGTAATATCAAATATTAAGTATTTACCCAGATATATCAAAGAGAAAATGGAAATTCAAGCAAAGGGGAGTCCTTTGCCAAAGGACCTATGCCAAAATTATTAATAGAATAGAGCTCAATTCTTAGTTACTTTAAAAAAATCCTCCAATTTTTTTTTTTTTTTCTTATCCCTTTGCCTGGATTTAATTTGGGTCTGGGAATGGGCATCAGGAGGAGTGTAGCTTTTGACTTTGTTCTCTTCCATAGCTTGAAAACTAGGAACTGATAAGACAACAACCCATGGTATACATTTGACTGCATAAACTAAGATCAGGCATAATTATCATTACCTCTATTTTAGTCTAAGGGAATGTCTGTGTCCCCTAAAGTAGTTTATTTTTTATAATATCAAGGAAAATGGATGACACAGCTGTTTTGTTAGGCGTATATCTCGCTTGGTATGAACAGAAATGCGCAGGCACACTGTAGCAAGGTCAGTACCTGTTCATCACTCCTGTTCTCTTTCTGCCCTTCCCCTACTTTGCATCACAAGAAGCTATATCTCCATAGCCTCCTTTCCCTCTGATTCCTTATAGGTTTGGCCAAGAGGAAGCGCAGGCAGATAGCTAGAAGACTGGAGGGGAGGGGTGAGGAGAAGCCAGGTTATACCCCATCCTTACTTCCTGAGGTGTCCCCTCTACATTGCTTCAGAGTTCTAGCACTCCCAGACAGCCCTTCCATTATCCCTCCAGTTTTAGGAGATGGTAGCAGCTTTTTGTTACTGCTACTTACTGGACTGTCTTATTCACACCTGTTGCTTCCTACCTCTCCCATCACCCATGTGGCCAAATCCTGTAATTACTTCTTTATGAAAGACCTATGGTTGTTACTGTTTCCTGGCTGGACCTTCCTAGCTCTATCAGTGTACAGATGTCAGTTTGAACAGTAGTCCCAGATGATGTCCTGCACAGATCCTGTTTTTCGGGGAGATGTACCCAACCCTCAGCTCTAGGAGTATTGGCCACTGATGATTCAGGATGCGCTCTTATCCAGATAATTGCCCCTGCCCAAAGATGCCTGGGGGAAAAGTCATCCCACCTGGGATGGCCCATCACCAACAACTGACTAATCTGAGATTACAGACCATTGACTCTTTGCCTCAAGGATAAACAAGTCTGTGGTGCCATTCACACTCCAGTGCTTCCTGTGCCATCCATCAGGGACCAGACCTGCCAGCCCATCTTTGCTTGGCTTCTTTCCCTTCTTTGTCCTATTCCTTCACTTCCTCACAGCTTTTTCTTAAAAGTGAGCCCCCAGAAAAATCAACTGCATAAGAATCCCCATCTCTGGCTCTGCTTCTAGGGCTTCTAACCTAGGACGTATATTTCAGACCGATTTTCTCCATTTCTTTTATCTTGTGAGGTGGTTAAATGGAAGCTGTGAACAGAGCTCAAATACAGTTCCTAACAGAGTAGTAATGGTGAGAATGAAAAAAGCAATGGTGGAACATCTTAGAGGACCTACCATTGTTGGAGAACTCAAAACTTTAATATATAGAAAAAGAGGACCTTACAAAATTAAGATTTAGAAATTTAGGTATTAATGCAAAAAAAGAAGATATTTTGCTTTTGACTGGGTGATTGTGGAGCCCCAAGAGTTTAAGAGTGAAAACACCTGGGGTGATTAGAAATGCAAGTCTGATTTAAGACTAGAAATAGAAACTGAGACAATTATATGAAGGCAATTTTTCTCAGACTTGAATAATACATAACTCTCCTTTGGGGGGATCATTCTCTTGTATCCTCAGTATTAAATAATTTTTAGTACAGAATTAAGTAGAATTAAGCTACTGGTGACACTGTCCATGTGGTATGTCACTTAGTCTTCCTTTGATAAAAACCTATGTGCCCCTGTCCTTATCAACATGGGACAATATGTTACAACTTAATGCCAAACAAAGGAACATTGATACTGAAGTTGTGTAGCAACTTTTAAAAGTGGTCATCCATGAGACTCAGAATATAGGTCACTTTATCACAAAAATGAAAGTAAAGTTCCCCAATGACTTTTAGATCATGAAGAATCATCCTTGAACCATTTGTGGGGAGGGTGGAAGGATGAGACCTTGAGAGTGATGATCCTAGGCTCTGCTTTCAGGGAAAGCAGGCTACAACAGAGACTAGGGCAGGCAGCAGGACTGCAGCTCAAGGGCAGTCAAACTGGGAATGAAAGAAGAAAAGCCAACACAGTGATGCATTATTGATGAGGTCACCACCTCCTGTGACTGTGTTCCACCCTTTGGGACTTCTCAGGAGCATTAGGAAGTGTGTCTCCGAACTGTTTAATCACCCCCCGCAGTCCCCTCATGGGCATCACCTCCTTCGTATTTCTGGATTGTGCATGCATTCATGCAGGGAGACATAGTGAGAGAATTCCTGCCACTCTCTCACTTCCACTTCCAAACTTGCTAGGCACCGGGATAGTCTCAGGGCAAGGCGCTTCAGGCTCCATCGACACTCAACTGGCTGAAGCTTTTGCAGAGCTGGTTGCTGCAGCATGACTGGAGTAAGAGGTTTACTAAGTGCTGCAGGTGTCCATACAGGCTACTGTGTGTAGGGTAAGGGACAGCCACACACCAGTCAAAAGACTTCATTAGGAGTAAGGTCTAGTTCTTTGCCACATAGACACCAATCTCCGTGACTTTACAAACCAATCCTAATTTATGGCTTCTAACTTCATGAGGGGTACCTGGGTGGCTCAGTGGGTTAAAGCCTCTGCCTTCAGCTCAGGTCATGATCCCAGGGTCCTGGGATCGAGCCCCGCGTCAGACTCTTTACTCATCCGGGAGCCTGCTTCCTCCTCTCTCTCTGCCTGCCTCTCTGTCTACTTGTGATCTTTGTCTGTCAAATTAAAAAAAAAAAAATGACTTGATGAAAGCCCCTTCCTTTTTTCCTCTGGTCCCCACTAAATCTTCCTTAATTTGCAAGACACAATTTAAATATTATCCTTGCAGGACCATGGATGGCTTTACGGAGGGGTATCATGTTCTCATCTGAGTGTTTGCTGTTCCTGGCAGAAGTCAAGCATGAACTACTTGGGACACAGACTGATTTTGTCTTTGTGCCCACATTACTAGCAAGTTGGTCAACTGTTGTACTAACGAGTATTAATCACATGCCCAGGGAAGGTGTCCTTGAAAATACCTACACTGAGAACTAGATTAAATGAGAAAAAAATTCAGGATTGGGGGAGGGCAGCCATGGAGCCACTTTCCATGTTCTTGTGAGCACCTAGTCTTTTGTTACCACAAGGAAAATGAATCATAGCCCTGTTCTCTTAAAAAAAAAAAAAAAATTCCTCCGCTTCTACATTTTAGGCTTGCGTTTAGCCATGTTGTGGATTCCTTCCCCTTTTAACTGAGTCCTTCTCAATTTGTAAAGAGGATAGGAATATTGTTGAACATGAGAGAGTTTGGCAGGAGAAGGGGAGGAATTTGTCCTGGTGCCAGATGCAATGGGTCCAGACCTGGAACTCCCACCACTCCTTTCTCCATGCTCCTGTTAGGAGAGAATCTAAAGAGCAGAGAAGGTAAGGAGGGGGTGGTAGAATGTGAAAACTATGTGTACCAGCGAGTACAGAGCTAGGCATTTACTTCATCAAGGTGTAGTGAGGATTAGGAGACCATTTGTATCCAGTGCTATGCCCTACCTCCATTTTACCAGTGAGGATACCATTCAAAAAGTGACCTATCCTCAAAGTCCTGTAACTTGTAAATTTTGGAGCTGGAAGTAAAAAACGAGGCCTGACTGCAGAGCCTGTGATCTCACCTGCCTCCTGCTACAACACCTACTGGTATCACAAGACTCAGGTATCCTCACTATGAAAGGAGCCTGCCACTCTTAGTTGGGACATCTCCCCTTTCTCACTTGAATACAAAGGTTGCTGTGCCACCAAGAAGGATGCCAGGTTCTGTGCCAAAACTTTTCAGCTCTTCAGAAGGACAAATGCCCTTATTTTCCCACACAGGTTGAAAATGTTGCTTTTGTACTACTCTCAGCTTGTGAAATAAAATTCGAGGTGGCACACCGAGTGTACTCTCTTACCTGCCTGCTCTTAGAAGAACCTGGAATTCAGAACTGAGAAGTGGGTGTTCCATC
The DNA here is from genome assembly GCF_010015895.1 of Lontra canadensis. NCBI lineage: Eukaryota > Metazoa > Chordata > Mammalia > Carnivora > Mustelidae > Lontra > Lontra canadensis. The sequence continues at coordinate 9,047,427 of NW_022631000.1, forward strand.
AAGTGCTATGCACACTGAGTATATTCTGTGTGGTTCCAAAGGCAAAAACTTGACAGTTGGAAAGTCCTCAGATATGACTAAGAGAATATAGCCTCCTATTACATAGAACGGAGGTAATAGCTCTTGGAGCTTAAGCACGTGCCCAGGGCAAGTGTTGGCCTGCTTCTGTAGACTGTTAAACTCTCCTTTGCCACTCGACTCTTCTGTTGGTCCTCCCAGGTGGTTAGTTTTCCCTATAGGGGCTACAGGTGCAGAGGAAGCACTTAGTCTAACTGCTGCTCCTCCTCTATGTTACCTTAGGCAAGTCTGTTAACTTCTGCTACAGTGTATCTCATGTAAGAGGAGGAGGCTGGCTAGCATCCCCAGAGGCTTTCTGCTTCTAGGATGCTAACTTGCTTGTGCAGACATGCTATTAGATAAGATGGTTTCTCTTATGGCAGGAACTTTCTCTTCTGGAAACTTAGGGTCTTTCTTTTGAGATAATAAAGTACTGCCAGAGACCACAGGTGATATATTTTATATGAGTAATTGAGCCAATTAAGGAGTATTAGCCTATGTACATTTTGTGTTAAATCTATTTTATTAGAATATAATGCAGAATTAAAAGTTTAATTGATATGTGGCCCAGTTTTAAGTGGTACTTTCCAATCTACAGTTTTGAATGTTAAGAGCAGACCTATATAAGCTGGTCTTTATGGGAGAAAAGAGTCTTAATGCTCCTCAAAAATCTGTGGATGGGCATCTGGGTGGCTCAGTCAGTTGAGTGTCTGCCTTCGGCTCGGGCCATGATCCCAGGGTCCTGGGATTGAGTCCCATATAGGGCTCCCTGCTTGGCGGGGAGCCTGCTTCTCCTTCTCCCTCTGCCTGCTGCTCCCTCTGCTTGTGCACTCTCTCTCTCTCTTTCTCTCTCTCTCTGTCAAATAAATAAAGTCTTTAAAAATAAAAATCTTTGGAAAGTATGGCAGCTGGCTTTTCTTAATATTTTTAAAGGGCACATAGTAAGCATAAGTTAAAGTATACATGGAGGCTTTCTTAAGGTTGCTTGTATGTTTTTAAATGAGAGTGCTATACCTTGCATTTTCTTTTCTCTTGATTTTTTAAATATATACCTGTCTTTTAAAACCACCTCCATTCAAAAGCCTGATCTATTTGTGTGGTCTGCATGCGGTTGGTGTTTATTTGGGTAATCTGAGGTAGCAGAAGAGGAATATATTTAATCATCTAACCTTTACAATAAGGAACATTTGAAATGTCAGCATTTTATTTCAGGAGCAGGTGAGCTCTTGCACTCTAAGGCTTTTATTTATTTATTTACACCATGTGTCTTTCTGAAAAGGAATTTGAAACAGCTTAGAACAGCTTATAATAAGGGTAAAATAATAAGAAAAAATACGGAAGAGGAAACAGAGTAAATATTCCAACCAGAAGAGTCAACATCGTTGCCATGATGGAATATAAGCCCGTGTCTAAGATTCTCGGAAGCAGGAAAGGCAGAAAACAAATTATATAATGTTTAACATTCCAAAAAAGGGATCAAGTTCTTCTGGTTCAAAACTCACATCCCTTAGAGAGGACATTATGTAAGGGACGTTGGCTTAATCCATTCAATAAATATTCAAGCACATATTATGTAGTCAGATCTGTGTCGGGTGTTAGAGACGAAGCTATGTAGGCATGAGTGCTCTTCTCCTGAAGCTCCGTCTGTAAGCGTGATGAATATTAAACCTATGGATATATAACCAATTGTCTTTTAAATCAATTGATGAAAGAATAGCAATTCCTAAGTTCCTAAGTTTGCTTAAATTCTTCCCTGATTCCCCAGCTGAGACCTGAAAGATGAGTAGGCACCAGTTCAGCTGAGGGAACAGAAGGAGAAGTGGCTGGGTGCACTGGACATCTGCAGAAAGCCACATGTGCCTGGAGGAGACGGTACACACAGGAAAGGCAGGTGAGGACCATGTAAGTAGCTCTACTTGACAGCCTTTATTTCTTAAGAAATATTGGCCTTCATTTTAAAATTACAGTGCTCAGTAAATTATATACATTGTCTTATTTTTTTCCAAGTAAAACTTGGCAATCCTTTATCAGTTCCCAAGAAAAACTTTTTTTTTTTTTTTTTTTTTTTTTTAATTTTTAACTGGTCCATGAAACCCAAAAAGCTGGGAAACATGGGTCTACATAAGACCCTCAACAAACATGGCTGGAGGGACTCAAAGAGAGTAAAAATTTAGAGTTAAAGCCTAATGTGCTGACAGGATTTTCTCATGAGTCTAAAGTAGAGCCTGCTAAGCATATAAATCATGGCTACCCTGGACAGTGTACTGGGGCACTTAGCTCATGTGATTGTTCATGTGATCTCTCATGAGATTGAAATCTGGCCCCCTTTCCTCTCACCAAATCATGTATCCTGGAATAGGACAGTGCCTTCTGGAAAAAAGGGAGGTGTTTTTTTGTTGTTGTTGTTGTTGTTGTTTTTAATAGGAAGACACTGTAGCCAGTGGTAACACACATCATCTTCCAGTGATCTAGCTTGATCCAAAAATAGAACATAAGCCTGTAGGAGTGGATATATATGGCATGAAGTTAGAATCTGTGACATTCTTTCTGCCAGGTGTATTTTTTAACATGTACAACTGTTCTTCACTATCATCTAGTAGGGGTCTAAAGTGCTAGCTGTTGATGATTAAAGATGGGGCCACAGGTTTTAGAAATTAAGCTGGCAAGAAGAAGTACGAGTGGCAGGGAAGGAAGAAGAAAATACCTCCACATCTCAGTCATTAAGGTATACTTTAGTAGTTTTACATGATAGTACATAAATTTGCCAATAGAATCCTGTCATCCTGTCCTTGAGAGGATGAGGTAGCCTGTACTCCAAGGAGATTGCTTCTTGAGAAAAGTGGTAGCTTTAACCAGAGTCAGTTTTTAATTTAGACCTTATTGGAGCAATCTTTTTCTTAAGACCTCCTAACAAAGCAGAGATGGGTCTAGTCACAGGGCTTTCAGAGAGGGAACAGCCAATTATTATCAGGCCTGGAAAAAAAAATATATATATCTTAACTAAAAGGTCTAATTTGGGAGCACCTGGGTGGCTCAGTTGGTTAAGCAACTGCTTTGGCTCAGGTCATGATCCTGGAACCACAGGATGTAGTCCCCCATCGGGCTCCCAGCTTGGCAGGGAGTCTGCTTCTCCCTCTAACCCTCTCCCCTCTCATGCTCTCTCTCTCTCACTCTCTCACTCTCTCAAATAAATAAAATATTTTTTTTTTAAAAAAAGGTCTTATTTGACTAACATGACATACAAAATATGCCTTCCAGGATGAATTAGCTGCAGAATGCATCCATGGGTTATAGGGTAGATTGACCTTTCTGTGGAGGGTTGGGTTTTTTTTGTTGTTTGGTTTGGTTTGGTTTGGTTTGGTTTGGTTATAATTAACTGATTATGTTGGAGAGCATGCTGAAAACATTGACTTAGCTAATGTTCAGTCTAATTCCTGGAAATAGGCAATTACTAAAATTATTTTTTCCAATATCTTTATATTATACTGATTCACGTTCATTGTCGAAAAATTAGAAAATGCAGATTAAAAAATCATAACTTTGTCTTGTAAAGAGACAATAGTAACATTTTATTCATGCTCTCAAATATTTTCTATCCACATATATTTCATGTGTGTATATTTTTCAATGAGGTGTCTGTTGTGGTGACCCTCAGTCTACCTCACATTAAGCTGTACTCCTCACCACTCTCCCAAGTTATGTGGGAAATTTACTGCATGGCGTAGGTTTCTGGAATTGCTCAGAGACTGTCAACCTTGATTATCATTTCTTCATTTTGTAGATATTTCCCTATCCCTATGTGGCATGTCGCTCTTTTTCTTCATTCTCTCACTCATGAGATCAACACTCAAAAGACAGCATAAAGTCCTTCGGCCTCCGAACACCTTGTTACTTTGCTCTTTCTCTCTGTTCCTTAGCTCTTTTCTTCTTCTTTTTTTTTAAAGATTTTTATTTAGTTAGTTATTTGAGAGAGAGAATGTGAGAGAGAGCATAAGAGAGAGAGAGAGCACAAGCAATGGGGAGAGGTAGAGGGAGAAGCAGACTCCCTGCCGAACAAGGCGTACGATGTGGGGCTCAATCCCAGGACCTCAGGATCATGACCTGAGCTGAAGGCAGTTGCTTCGCCAACTGAACCACCCAGGCACACTAGTTCTTTTATTCTTTATGTCCTCTTATACCCCAAATGCCTATTTATTTCTTATTCATAGGGTCTTAGGAAAAGGCCTTGATAAGATGGTTTCATAGGGGATTTAGGGCCTGGTTGGGAAGGTGGCAAAGTCCCTAAAGGAAATATAGTGGTAGCTAGTAAAATACTTAAAAAAAAAAAAAAAATCCTGCCATTGGATGCAATTGACTTTAAAAACAAAGGATGGGACCATCCTATATTTACACTGAACAACCCATCCCCCTGTCCCCCTCACACTTCAAACTATATTGTTAAGAATAAATTTCAGCAAACTTGGCCATTTTACAACTATGATACTTTCTTTCCTAGTTCTGTTTCCAGTGATTAGTATCAGTGAGGGTGATGATCTCAAAATTCTTTTCTAGGTGGTTTGCAGTCTCAATTCTGCAATGCATAGTATGACAGTCATGAAAATAATCAAGGTTCCTACTGTGGGGAGCGTAGCTGACTGCCAGTGCCAACTGCTGTGCCTCTGGACATATGGCCTCATTTACACTGACATCATGCTTCCCGTAGCTGCTTCTAGCCAATCACTGAGCATGGTTGGGGGTATTAATGTGGGTCCTTTGCTGCAGCATGAGTGACTCCAGTGATGGGTGACTTTAGCATAGGAACTCCCTATCAGATGGGCTAAAATTTTCTTGGAGCCCCATTGTAATCTGAAACCTTCCCACCTAATCCTCCTTCCTTCCTTGGCTCCTTCAGAAATGCCAAACCTTCCTCATCACCTCAAGATTCTCCTGCCTTATTCAGCCCTCTTCTCCTTTTCCATCCTGTATATATTCCCCCAGTAAATCTGTAATAATCCTATCTTGGCATCAGTTTCTCAGAAGTACTCCAAATATTACATTTAGTACGTGGCCATTAAGAGTCATAAAACCTGTGCATGGAAGCTTGGGGAAGTACTACAGCACTTGTCTCATAGGTACCCAAAGTTCCTTGCACAACAAGTTGACTTAAAGTCAAACACTGATATATTCTAGTGCTAACGGCTCTTATGGGTCTAGGCTTCTATTATACTCCTGTTCATGCAAGAGCAGATGTGTTAGTAGTTTTCACCAATGTAAACATATTTTGAGCATCTCTTATCCTAGTTAGCAGATCCTCCAGTGCTGCTGGAGCTAGTAGCACTGTACTCCAGGGGACTGACTGTGCTTCTATAGCTTCTATAGCACAGTCAGTCCCCTGGAGTACACGCACTGAACAGGGTTCTTCAGATATTAACTAATTACCCCTGGGAAGTAGATTAATCAGTGCATACACACATCACATGGTCCGTGCTTTGATATTTTAAAGTAAATTACAGGGTAATGTGAACTTTATCCATGTCAACAAATGCACCATATCTAGTGACTGCAAAATGGTCAATGGCATAAATATTCCTGTTATTTTAATAAATTCTCCAAGAGTGGGTCTTTTTGGTCATTAATTTTTAACTGTTAGTTTCTGATTTAGCAAAGCCTTTCTGTGTACTTTGGGCATTGTCCAGCTTTTCATAGAGTATTTTTTAGAGGTAGAATTGGTCAAAAAGCATCCCCAATTTTAAGATTTTTTGTTATTCATTGCCAGAAAACCACCTAAGAAGTCTGTTCCAATTTACAGTCCAACCATTACAAGTATGAGTTAGCTAACTTCTTTTCCCTTTATTTTCTGCATGTGATGTTATATGTGCACAGTGTAAATTTTTAACTAGAAAAACCTCAACAATTAAAAAAAAAACCCACTTTAAATCCTTCACTCAACTTATGACATAGAACTTAAAACCCTCTTGTGTTTGCTGCTTCTCAACATTCCTCTTCCACACCTCCCCTCCCACAGGGTGACCAATACAGAGCTAGTTGTGTGAGCAAGGTAAACTCAATAGTCTGTGGGTCTTAGGCTTCTGCTTCCTGGGAGTTTACAAAAGGACTTTGTGGAGTCAGTGGAAGAGGCCAGGCATGAGCTCTAGGGAATCTGAGGCTTACCACAGTCTATGACTTTGGAAGAACTGTTAAGTATGAAACAGGTACTAAACATGATCAGTGGGAGTGAAGTGAACTGCTCTGGGTTTTTTGCTTCAGAGCCCACCATGGCCTTGCTGCAGCTCTCAGAACTAAATGGAAGCAGAAAACTTTGGTGGGGTGAAAGAACTGTTCACATGCATTTTAGGCTGTATGATCCGGAGGAAAGAGCCGGACATGTATGAGCAAATTGTCAAGATCACCACATTCTATCTGAGTCAGGCTCTCCAGGGCATTCCTCTAGGTGTTTTTTATTGTTGTTGTTTTGTTCTTTCTTTCTTTTTTTCTTTCTTTCCTTTTTTTTTTTTAAAGACTAAACCAAAGCACTGGGGGTCGTGGTCGTATATCCTATAGCGGGTCTGTCTAGATTCACTTTGCTCCCATGTGGTCTAATTTCCAGCTAGCGTCTCAGGATGTCTGTTCATTGTCCTCCTAGGAATCCCTTCATCCTTATCCTATTTGGAACTCATATTGCCTGTACCATGTCTTTGTTTTCCTTGGTTTATGCTTTTATTTTGGTGGAGCACATTTCTAGCAGCTTCTTGAGAAAGAGGATGGGTGGTAATTTTTTTTTTTTTTTTTTGAGACTGTGGATGTCTGAGAATGGCATTCTACCCTCACAAGTCTTGTGAATTGAGTAAGTATAGGTCACAAGTCACTTTCCTTTAAGTTTCTGGATATTACTCCATTTTCCTTTTCCTGGCAGTGATGCTGCTGCAAAGTCTGAAGCTGTTATGATCCCTGATCCTTTCTGATCTGCTTTTCCTTTCTGCAAGTTGGTAGAATCTTCTTTTCGCTGGTGATTTGAAATTTTAGATGTTTTTGTGTGCCTATTTTCATCTACTACTTCTATTCAGTGAACCTTTTTTCCAGTAATAGCAGTTCTTGTCCTATTTTTCTGGGGGAATTTTCTTGAACAATTTGGTTTTATACTCTGTTTCTTTCTTTTTTTTTTTCCCTTAGATTTTTCTGGGGTCGACATCCCATTTTCTTATCTCCTTTTCTCCTATTTTTCTGCCTTTTTGTCTTTTTGCTCCACTTTTTAGGAGACTTCCCAGACTTCATCTCCTAACCCTCTAAATGACTGCACTTGATATGTTCTTAATTCCAAGCTCTTTTCTGTTTTCTTAGTTTTTAATGGCTTCCTGCTCTTCTTTCATGGATGCAGCATTTTCTTATTCCTCTGAGGATGATGATTTTATTTCATTTGGTCATGTTGATTTCCCTCTCCTCCAACCCTTGCATTTTTTATCTACTTCAAGTTGCTATTTTTTGTGAAGGAAATTAGTAATTTTTAAAAATTTTTAATTTCTATCTTCCATGGTAGGAGCTTTCCTCAGATATCTCATAATATTTGAGCATCTGCTTAACATTAAGTATGAAGGACATAAAAAGCTCTTTAGAAGTTCTGAGAGCTTAAAATATGGGCCATGCTTATCACCTGAGTTCACTGGAGAGTAATTGAGATTGGCAGTAGGGGATCTTTTATTCAGCATTAGGTGTACTTTTGATCCCACAATCCTGTGTTTTACCCTAATTCCGATGTGTGCCAGAATCATCAGTCCAGACATCTTGCTTTTAGTTTCTCCAGAGAACAAGCTTCCAGATTTTTCTCAGAGTTGGGAGGGGGAATTACTCAGCAAAATGGAGTAGAGGAGGGGATCTTTAAGACTTAGCTTCTTAAATAGTATAAGAAAATCTGTTTCCATTTTAAAAAATCTTTGCTGAGAGCTTTCAAGCCTCGGTTTACTCCTTCCCCACTTTGTTCCATTTAGGCAAGCTGATAAGAAAGCCAGGGCATTCCTTCTTTTGGTGCTGGAGGGACGTTCAAACAATTCTGGGAATGAATTCTCTTATCATTCTACCCCCTCACCATGATAACAACCAAAGCCACCTTCTCTCACTCTCAAGACACTCAGGTGAATTCTAGACCATGCTGGGTTCTGTCCTGTTCTGCCCAGAAAGTCTCATGACATAATATAATTTTTTCTATCTCTTAATATGTGCATGGTGTCATCAGTCTGGATATCCCACCTGTTTGTTGGAAGGGTGTTTTAGTCTGCTTGGGCTCCCATAACAAATTAGCATAGACTGGGTGGTCTAAACAAACAAACAACAAAAAAAGAAAACAGTTCTCATAGATCTGGAGGTTGAGAAGTCCAAGATAAAGGCCTGGCAGCTCCAGAGTCTGGTGAGGGCATGGTTCCTGGTTTGCAGATGGATATTTTCTTATTGTATCCCCAGATGGTGGGGAATAGAAAGGGAGAAATATGCTTTTTTCTTCTCATAAAGGCATTAATGCCATCATGAGGGCCCTATTTCCCAATACCATTACACTGGGTAGTAGGGTTTCAGCAGATGAAGTGGTAGACGCACAAATATGTAGTCTAAGAGAAGGTCCAGGCCATCCACATAGCATGGCTATAAGAAATAGCTTTCAGAAGCTTTTCTTACTCTTCCTTTTCCTGCCAGTTCCAAAGACAGTTCCTGTGCTTATTGGGCACTGTGTATATAAATTGGTTGGCTTTCACATTTCACCAGTACTAGCTAGAGATTAGTTTTCTTGGATCTACCAAGTCAGTTTGTACTTGCCCATATATCTCTAGTTTCCAAAATCTTACTGTCTCCCCCTCCTTTTTCTGATTTGTATTTTTCTCTTTTTAAGAAAAACATTTGCTAAATGTTTATTGACTTGAGGTAAGAAACAAAATTAAAAGCGTGTGTTGAGGTTGCTGTCTTAACCCAAAAGTCCTGGATGGCTCATTTAGTCACACTTTGCAACAATGGATGTTATCTTTCTATTTATTGCTGAATTCCCTAAACGTATTTTACATTTAGTTCTAATCACTCTGGCAACTCAAATTATCCTCATGATTGGATAATGGTTCGCTCTTCATATGACTAAGAGTTTACAGTACAATTTTATGATTTATGGCAGATTCTTAAATTCAGCCACTCAGTTTACCCTAAGTTTGTTTCCTATTTTTAGTAGCACTCCATTGTAATGAAGATGGAGGCTTATACCAATATTCTAGAAACAAGTTCAAATGAAAATGAATTATCCATACCTATCTCTACTGCATTTGTGTGAGGGAAATGGAAAGACAATCAATTCCTGGGTGTCTGTTTAAAATAAAAGCCACTTTTCTTCCCTTTAGGTTATGAAAATTTGATCCATCTTTTGAACAAATTTAGCAATGATTTAAAATTCTTGGTTATACATGCCAAGTTTAAGTTAAGATTTCAAAATGCAGTTGTTAATTTAAAAATAATGATTTCATCTGATAGTAACCCTGTTTTTTCAAAATTGATTTATAGGTTGGTGAAATTTCTTTTTATTAAAAAAAATAATAATTTAAGAGTTATTGTCACAGTAAAAGAATCTGGATGAAAATTATCCCCTTCTTTCTATCAATACCAGAGTCCTAGTCTCCCCTCTTAGAGGCAGGGGCTAGATTAAATTTATTTGTATGTCTTAAAAAATGATCTGTGTGAATACAAGCCTGTATACAAGTATGTAAACTTTTATATTACTAACAAGAGCATACTATTTCTGCTGTTCAGTGCTTTATTTAAGCATATCTTTCTGAGGATTATATGATCTCAGCACATTTCGATGTCCCTTATACCCTTTTTTTTTTGTAGAAATAAAATAAATACAGAGAAAGTGACAAAATACATATAGTTAAATGAATCAGCACAAAACAAAAGCCCATCAGTTAGCTAAGTAATGAACATTCTTCTAACCTTCAGTTCCCCTCCAAATCACCACCCTCTCTCTTTTCCTCAAAGGAAATCTCCTCTGAACTTTTATAATCATCCTTTCCCTACTTTTCTTTAGTTGTACTACTTAAGTGTGCATCCTAGTTTTAGTTTTGCCTGTTCAGAATTGCCTATGTTAGAATTTCAGACAATTGGAGTTGTGTAATATGAGTTGTTTTGAGTCAGGCTTACTCAGTACTTTCTATTTGTCCCATCTATTTTATGTTTGTTTGTTTGTTTCCTCCAAATGTCCTTCTTTCTGGCCTTTACTCCACATTTGTTTTGTTTTGTTTTCCTATACTATTTTGGAACTTACACATTTTTTTTTTTTTTTGGCAGTTCTTTTCCTGGTTAACCACAAGATTATGACAAACTTTTTTTTTTTTTTTGGTTCTTAAAGTCTTGTATTCATTGGTACTTTATTTTCTTCATGAACAGTGGAAGAACCTTAGATTCCTTTTAGATACTTCAACTCCATTATCCCCCTGTAAACTTTCAAGGCATTATTATTTCCTTTAATTCTGTCTGTATTTGGAACATTATCATCGTCAGTCCACTTACTTAATTTGTCCCATATTCCCCTTTACATTGCTCATCATTCCTTCCTGAGTCTTAGTTTCCATCTGGTATCATTTTCCTTCTGTCTGTGAAACATGCCTTTAGTATTTCTTTTAGTGCAGATCGATTTGTTGCAAATTCTTTTCGTGTCTTAAAATTATTTCATCCTATTTTTCTTGAAATACATTTTTGCTAAACTTGTACATCTGAGTTGGGAGTATTTTCTTTCCACACTTTGAAGATATTAATCCTTTCTGACATCTATTAACTCTTTTTAAAATTGGTTGTCTGCCTAATTGTTATTTTGGAGACAATATGCTTTTGTTGTTGTTGTTGTTACTTATGACTACTTTAAGATTTTCTTTGGTTTTTAACATTTCACCATGAGGTACATGGTTGTTTTCTGTTTAGGGTTTGTTGGGCTTCTTGGGTCTATAAATTAATGGCTTTCAGTTTTGGAAAATTCTCATCCATCCTGTCTTGAAATAATTCTTTTTACCCACTCTCTTTTTACCTCCAAAGTTCCACTTACATTGTGCCTTCTCACTGTATCCTGTTTCTTACCTTCCTAATGTTTCTATTCTTTTTTTTTTTTTCTCCTTACTTCATTCTAGACAATTCTTTGTCACCAACAAATAATCCAAGCTACTAATCCTTTGACTACCTACACAGCTGTTAAATTGATCTATTAAACTGTTGCTATTTTCAGTTGTTATCTCCCAGTTCCTCTAGTTTCTGTGGGGTCCTTTATCATGGTTTTTAGTTTTCTGCCAAAATTCTCTATCTTGTCTCCTTGAACAAAATAAGCACGGTTATTTTAAAGTGTATATCTAAAACTCCAACATCTGAAGTGCTTATGAGTTTTATTTTCAGTTATTTCTGTGTTTGATTGTTATTTTGTCCCTGAGTGTCTGGTTATTTTTTGTGTGACCCAGACTTTGTATTTGCAAAAATGTTACAGAAATAATTTTCAGCTGGGATAATATCTTCTTGCAAAGAGGACGGATTATTTTTTATTCTTTTAGTCATATGGGGTACTAATAGTATGGGATCACTTTAATTTCATCTGCACAGCAGGTAAAGGAGTACTAATGCTACACGAGATGTGATGGGGATGCCTCTTTTGAATGGTGCTGAAGTACCTTCTGTGCTGAGTGGGGAGATACACAATCAGATTTCAGTGTGATTTCTGCTGGCTATTTAACTGTTACTGTGTACCAGGTCATATGTTAAGTGTTTCCCAAATATCATTAAGGTCTTACAACAATGATTCTGAGATGGATATTACTATTATCCCTATGTTACAGATGTAAAACACAGAAGAGTTGGGCAATTTGGCCAATGGTACATGGCTTTAAGTGCAAAAGACAGTTTTAGAATCCAAGTGGTCTGGATTCAGTCTCTGATACTAATGGATGTGGTAGAGTGAGAATATTCTTTGGGGGGCACAATGTAGATTACTATTTATGCCAATTCCCCTTAGCTCAGGCCCTGAATGCTTAATGTATTAAACCAAAGGATAAACACCTTTAATAGGATTACTTAACTTCAGTTTTTTCTGAGGGCGATTTTGTGAATGGTCACCAGCCTAAGTTAAATTGATTTGGTAGGAAAGAATAATGTTGAGGGTGAATTTAGACTTTAAAAGTCCTGTATTAATCTGGGAAATGGTAAAACTTAGAATTATATGGGGAAGGGCAGTTAGGAGAGGCACTTAGACTTTGTCTAATGATTATAAAGCTTAAATGCATTATCTGTCATTTTAGTAGTAGTGTTGGGTAAAAAGAATCACAGTAGGATTATCATAAGGGGTAGGAGACTCACTGAGGGGATCTTTATCCCAGTTTGTTTAAACTCACTGCTGTCATTCAGAATTGGGCGAAGGCAGAATTATGGGTTAAGTGTGGGGTCTCTACAGACTCTTTCATGCTGAGAGCAGCAAGTATGGAGAAATGGCATCTTAGAACTCAGAATTTTTGCTTGATTTCTGTGTGAGATTTGTTTATTGTGTTTCTTTTCACAATGACTAGGGCTGCTTCAGCATGAATAGTTAGCTCAGTACCCAGAGAGTTTGATTAGCTAAGTTAGGAAGAAAAATGCCATATACTACAGAAGAAATTTACCCTGGAATAAATGTAGATCATTTAGTCAAATTGCTATATTCTCAACATCGTAAGGCTTCCCTGGGGGAAAAAATGCCATAGGAACTTTCTTAGAAACACAAGTACATAAAACTTATTTTCCATGGAACCTAAAAACTATGACCTAGCATGTGATTTAGGATCAGCCAACATGACCTTGGAGGGAAAGATGTCATTTAAAAAGTAATGACCAGAGTAAGGCATGGAACCAATCTTACAGAGGGCTTTTATGAGTCAAAACTCCTGGTTGCAAGTGACAGAAACCAGATTCAAATCAACTTAATCACAGCCATCAAGAAGGGAAAGAAAGACAAATTACTGAATTTGGCTGATTTGCATATACTGATTGCATATCATTATAAATTACACTTGTTGGAGATAGAGAGAGGGTCAAAATGTGTTCAGCAGACCTAAATGTACTTGGAAGTCTCTGAATTCAAAAGGCAAAAAAAGGGGCAACTGGGTAACATCGTTGGTTAAGCATCCAAATCTTGGTCCAGCTCAGGCCATGATTTCAGGATCCTCAGTTAGAGTCACACGTTGGGCCCCAGCATGGGGTCGGCTTGGGATTCTCTCTGCCCTCTGTGTCCCTCCCCTCCCCTGCCCTCTCTCAAATAAATCTTAAAAAAAAAAAAAAAAAAGAAAGAAAAGAAGGGCAAAAAAGGAGAATGTATTGGCTCATGATATTGGAATAGCAGGAATGACACTAAATCACACTATGATCTACCCAGAAGCTAAAAAAGGACCTTTTCTACCCTTGCACCTGCCAACCTACCTTTGATCTCTGTTCTTCTTTTTGTGGGCTCTTTAACTACTACTGCATATGCTTTTCCCACTTTAGTGAAGGGAGACACAGGCATCTCTCACTCTAGATTAGTCAGGCTTAGGACAGGTCTTATATTATTTATCTACTGCTGCATAACAAATCATCCCCAAACTCAGCAGTTTAAAATAACAATCATTTATCATCTCATGGAATTTCTAAGGGGCAAGAATCTGGAAGCTGCTTAGCTGGATGGTTCTGGCTCAGGGTCTGTCATGGAGCTGCAGCAATGGTACCAGCCAGGGTAATCCAAACTCATCAACGTGGTCATAGGTGGGAGGTTTCCTGTGGACCTCTCCACAAGGCTGCTCACACAGCGTAGTGGGGAGTTTCCCCAGAGTGAGTTATCAGAGCGAGAGAAACTAGTTGGAAGCCACTATGTCTTTTATAACCTAATCTGAGAAGTAGCAGATCATTTCTGCTCATTCTGTTCGTCTACATGGATCAACCATGGTAAAATGTGCGAGAGGACCATCCAAGGGTCTGAACACCAGGAACACCATCAGAAAGGCTGCTCCCGCAGATGCTGTAATAGGCGGCCCTGTAAGATGGCCCCAGATTCTTGGTCCTTGTTATACACTCTCTGTATAATTTCCTCCCCTTGAGTGTGGGCCAAACCTGTGAATATGATTAGGTAGTCAAGGCCTTGATTCAGTTCTATTACATGATGAAGGTGAAAGGATTTTGCAGATGCCCTTAAGGTCCCATACCAGTTGATTTTGGTTAACTATAAGGGAGATAATTCTGGGTGGGTGTGATCCTTTAACAGAGGGTCAGAGACTTAAAATATAGAGACCCTCTCCTATGGCCTTGAAGAACCAAGCTGCCATTCTGTGGGAAGCTCCATGTGCCACAGAATGAATGGTGGGCTCTCATTGCTGAAGTCCTCAGTACTACAGTTGCAAGAAAACAGCTTCTGCCAGTGGTTAGTGAGCTTGGAACAGGACTCCTGGCTAGCAGCTCTGGCTCACCTTGATAACAGCCTGTTGAAACCCTGAACACAAGGTGCATTTCAGCTGTGCCTGGATGTCTGAGCTACAAAGACTGAGATAATATGTGTTGTTTTAAGCTGTTAAATTCCTGGTAATTTGTTATGCAGCATAGAAAATGAATACAAGTGCCCACTGTGGTAAGGGACGTGAGGGTATTCTCTGTTCGTCTCCCTTCATATTGTGAACTGGAAGGAAGCTTCCTAAGGCAAGAATGGTGCCATTATGAAACGAGGGGAATGGCAAAGGCTGTTAGACAAACTGAACTTAGCTCTTGGAGTTTATGATAGTATTTCAAACCTGGAGACCTTCGCCATAGCGAGGATGTGAATCACCAGACAACACTCCTCCCCCAACGAACAGCTTAGACATTATTCTCAATGTGGTCTGTGCAAAACTCATAATGGAACTTTCTGGAATGTTTGTTAAATTATAAACTCCTGGGCCTCGCTCCAGATGGATTGACTCAATTTTTACGGGGTATAGCTTAGGGCTATGTATTATTTTTACTAATCATTTCATAGTTTTTTATTTTAAAAGATTTTGAAAACCAGAAAAAAAAGGTGAAGTACAGTGAATGCCTTTCACCAAGATTCATCAGTTTGTTATTTCATCCAATTTTCTTTGTTTCGCATATACATATTTATGTATAATTTTGTTGTTGAACCATTTGAAAGTAAGATACAAACATGACATTTACCCCAAGCACTTTAGTACATATCTCCTACAAATGAAATTATCTCAGATAATCATTTACCCTTATCACATTGAAGCAATGAAACATTGATGTATTATCTAATACATCCAGTGTTTTCCAGTAATTCTCGAAATACCCCTTAGATGGTTACTTCTTAAGGTTTGAGCCATAAACCAGAAGTTTAGGCATCACTGTATTTTGATAAGAATCCAGTGATTCATAGGCATATCAGTTTGAGAAGCCCCACAGCGATTTTTTGATGGAAGACCTAATCAAGGATCACGTTGCATTTTGGTTACCAATGTTGTCTTTTCTCTCCACCATCTTTAAACTAGAATAGTCCATGTTTTTTCTATCTTCGATTCTCTTTCTGCTTCCATCCACCTTTCCCCCTCCTTCCGCCTACCCTGAAATTTGAAAACTCTTCCATGATTTTGAAACTAGCCACAGAGGAACCACGTATAGGTTTCATGAGTGATACAAACAAGATGTAGAAAAGGGAGGTGGCAAGTGACATCACTAGGATTTGGCTGAGGTTTCAGGAATGATGTGGTACGTCTGTGGATCTTGAAATCACAGATGCTGACTGCAGGGAAAATTACTTGTGGGGATGAGCATGGTACATTCAGGAGTCAAAGTGAGTCGGCGTCAAATAGTTCAGGAAACAACATCTGTTTTAAAAGGTGACTTGTAGCTTGACTCATAAGAAATCAGAAATCTTAATTTTAGAAAATAATTTCTAGACTCCTAGAAAAATGTAGGTTACTTAACTGTGAAACTGAAAATTATCTCGGGATGGTGAAACTAGTGAGTTTTAAGTGTATTTCCTACCATTCTTTATGAAAAGGGTTCACCATAAAAGCTTGACTAGCATTATAAATTTCATACAAGAACTTCCTATAACGTTAAATATCAATTCCAGCCTTTAAAGTCACCTCAAATAATGTACATTCACATATTATATTTTATTTCCCCATATTATTTTAATCTTCCCCCTATTATTGGACATTTAAGCTGCTTCTAGTTCTTCACTGTAATAAAAGCCTTTGTTCATACATCTATTATATTTCTGATTATTTTCTTGTAATAGTCCTGACAGAGTTACTGGGTCAGAACTTAAAATAGTCTCATGCTGGAGTGTGTGCCCAGCTCACATCAATTCCCTGTGAGGCTCTGGCTGTGCTATCATTCCCTCTCTGTCCCTAAATCATTCTGATCCAGGAATAGAGGACCTGGATTCAAACTGGCCATCACCCTCTCCCAAAAAAAGAAAGATTTAGAAACTTGACACAGATGCAGAAAAGGTGGGGTCATCTCAGGCAGGGACCTGGGGCAAAGACCTCAGGCTCCTACGGCTGAGTTTTGAGCACCACTCCTATTCCATCCAGAAGCTGGTTTGTGTGGCCCTTGCTTGAGACATGAGCAGTCTTGGAGTACTTTCCCTGAATCTATATTTTGCTTGTTATTCTGGGTTCCTACCTATTGCCCCTAAAAAAGGGAGGGGCAGCACCTGATACTGACAGTGGGCTACATGTAATATACAATGATATCTAGAGAATGGTAGTATTTGGAATCCTTCTGTGTTCTGGGACAGAAATGTAAATGTTCATGGTAAGTGGTAGCCAAGTTTTCTCATCAACCTCTTACTGTCGGCCAACCAGACCTCTTCTCAGAGGGAGTTTCTGGGTGTCTGGATAGCTGTTTCCTAAAAGAAGAGAACAGAGGCTCATGAAGCACCTGGTGCCACAAACCTATGCAGCTAATCCTGGCCCAAGGTCACAGTCATTAAGTGGAAGTAATGTGATTCAAATCTAGGCACCCTCACTCCATAGCCTTAGTTCCTACCTGCTTCTTTATACTCCTTGCCAAATGCAGCTAAGTCTCCTTTATATGAAGAGGAACTATTGCCAAATGTCCCCCAACTATAGAGATGTCGGAGTTAGCAAATAAAAATACAAAATTCCCAGTTAAATTTGAATGCCAGATCAATGAATGATTTACTTTAGCCTAAGTATGTCTCAAATAATGCCTAGGACATGCTTATAATATAAAAGTATTAGTTCATCTGAATTCAAATTTAACTGGACATCCTGTATTTTATCTGTCAACTGTACACAGCCCAATATTCAACCCTCTTTTCAGTATTACTCTCTCAGCAACAAAAATGAATTTAACTTCAGCACATACATGCCTCAAAGGGCGCAGTGCAGAAAAAATTTTGGAGGAAATTTCAGAAATTCAGATCTGCTGAAATCATTGTTATAGTACTCACCAGGCAGTCTCTATTCAATGAGCTAGCCTAGGCAGCCAGCTTTCATTTCAAGTTTGATGACTTGGTTAGTGCAAACTTTTGTTGCATGCTGTCCTACAGTAGGTGACATTGAATCCTGGCCCCTCTATCATTCTGCAGCTTTTCTTGCTTTCAAAGACTGCAAGAACTGGAAACATTAGTTTGGATATATGTATATATCTGGCCCACCTACCTCCCGTTCTCTTCTGTTCCTGGAGCTAAGAAGACTCTTCTTCCCGGGAGAAACAGATTACTGACCCAGGTTGCAGAAGTCTTTTAAAAATGCACATTGCTATCGGGTTTTGTAGGCCAGAGGAGAAGGCAGAGGAGAGAGATGCAGTGAAAATGGGATCCCTAAATTCAGCAGAGTTAGGAGGAGTCATGCTGAAAGCAACTGATTGCAGACTCCAAGCGGGTGTGGTCAGAAATCCAAAGGCAGTGCAATATTCAGGACTCAGGAAATAGTCAGACAAGCAGAAATCTTTGGCTCAAATTAAACATGGAATTAAATTGATGAGCCAGGCTTTTAGTTCTGTTTTTTGTTTGTTGGGGTTTTTTGTTTGTTTTTGTTTTTACTTTTTAATTTTTTAAAATTTTACGTATTTTTTTAATTTAAATTCAATTAGCCAACATATAGTACATCATTAGTTTTTGATGTAGTGTTCAATGTTTCATTAGTTACATATAACAACCAGTGCTCATCACATCACATGCCCTCCTTAATGCCCCTAACCCAGTTTTTTGACATAAAGAACAACTTTCATTCTTCAACTGTCATCAGTATTGCAATGACTAAACCAAGGAACTATTTGAGAATAAGGTATGAATATTCATATATGCCTCTCTCAAGCCTTTGAAAGTATCCTAGGATGTAGTATTACTTTGGATCAACTATTTTGAAGGCATCGGGTTTGCAAAACGCTACCATCTGGCTCTCCTCCTACTCTAGCCTTTACAAAAGAGGTCAGGGAGCTGGTTAATTTGGGGATTCCAAAATTTGCCAAGGATAGACATTCTCATTATATACTCAGAGAAAAAAAATGTGTAGATTATTGTCCTGCAGAGACCAGTGTAAGTAAAGTTAGCTGGCCTACAGGTAGAGTCCAAGAAAATAGCATCCACTTCAATTATTTACGACAGAGGAAATTTAATGCAGGCATCCAGGTAATAAAGGAGTTGGGAAATCAAGGATGAGACAGTGAGAATCTCATGGAACAATAGGAAGTCACTTCTGTGGTGAAGGAATTAATACTATGGGATCCTAGGGATGAGGTCACCTCATAGAAGCTGGAACCCTGACGGGTCTGCCTGTCAGGACCTTGGGCCATGGAAAGAATGGAGCTGGTACCAGAAAAGCTGCCTAACACATTATTACTTAATCAGGTGTTGAGTCTCATTGTAACTTCTGTCCATGTGTTGCCTCCTCACTGGAAGAAATTTACACAGTGACTAAGGCAGTTCTGGATACTGAATGTTATCCATGGCAAATCCCAATAGAATTGCAATAAAAGCTCCTAGATTTTGAGAAGGGTTTGGTTTTCTTTGGCCAAGGGCATTCCTTCAGAAGTTGTGTCTAGGTATATAAATAGTATAGAGTTTATGAAGAAGATACTTGAGTTTTAGAGTCTATGATCAAGGATCCACTATCTACAACAAAGTGTGCCTTCTGGTATTCTATTGAGCAAATAATTTGCATGAGCGGACTGCTTATATACCATTCAGGACCCATTGGCAAGCAGTGAGAAGGAGGTTGAACTGAACTGATTCCACCAATGCCTGGTCACGTTATGGAGAGCCTCTTCTGTAGTGAAGGCTTTCTGGTGAGCATTCACATGGACCATAAATAAGGCGGCCACAGGAGTCTAGATAGACTCTGTGTAGGCTCCACCACACAGCCTTTCCCTCATCAAAGCAAATCAAGCTGTGCCACAGCTGAGTGCTCACTTTGTCAGCCTTAGAGATCAGCCCACGTCTCTGATGTGACATCACACCTAACAAAGACAAGTCAGCTCTTTGCTGGATTATATGTAATTGCTTCTGTTACAGAAAGGATTGTATTTCCCTTCTTCCTGGCTGTGCCTTTGCCAGAACTACCAACTACAGTCTTACTGAATGCTTCATACTCAGTCATTATCCTACCCAAACTGGTTCTGAAGGGAGTTCCTTGATCAAAAGCAAAGAAAGCAAGTCATGGACTAATTCAAATGTAACTCACTTATTTTATGTTTTCTATCAATGATGCCACAAGCCTTCTAACATGGTGGAATGGTCTCTAAAAACTTATCCCTGCAATCTTCCAGGGCACCTTCTACATGATGACATAGCTACTTCACAGAAGACTGGGTAGGCTCTGAACCAGTGTTCCAAATAAGGAACTGTGTCCCCACAGTTAGAAGATGTGGATCTAGGAACCATGGACAGAGGAGGGACTGAGGTATCTAACAATTTTAACTAAGCTACTCTCAGTTTTTTACTCACTGAGGCTTTTAGTATCATTCATCCTCCCTTTTAGTACCTGAGGACTGGAGGCAACATACAGCATGTAACCTACAGTACTACCCTGTAACAGTACTACAGGGTAGTACTGTATGTTACACGTACACTGTATGGAACACATACACTGTATGTTACACACTAAACATCTGTAACATGCCATGTAGTACTTCTAAATTAGAAACTAAGACAGGTCATTTGGGTTCTTCATGCCAGGGGGAAAATGGCAGAAAAGTGGGATACTGTATTAGCTGGGGTGATTGACCATGACTAGTAAGAATACTATGATTACTGCTGTGCAGTTAGGAGGAATATGATAGGAACATAATGGATACCTTTATTTTATATTCTCAGTGGGAAAGGGTAGTGGGAGACCATTGGTAAGATCCTAGGTAAGACCACAAAGAACTGAAACAGTTCAAAGGTCAAGGTTTGGGCTACCCCACTGGGGGAACATAGCTAAGGGACTGCCAGAAGGTAAGGAGATCACAGAAGAGTTAACAGAAAAGGGAAGACACAAATACTAGCTCTGGTTTAGGGAGAAGTGGCAGATAGAAAAACCATGGTCTGTTTCTTTGCTTGATGTATCATGACTTAGAACAAAATGTCTTCTATCTATATTGTATGTAGAGTGTGGGGTTGGTGATGGTATTCCTTTTGGACCATAGATTGAAGCAGAATTTGAGGGGGAATAAATATATCCTAAAGTAGAACCACTCGAAGTGGGGCTCGGCGGGCTGGTGCCAGTGTATGAGCTGTTTATTACTGGTTCATGATGCAAGAAGTATAGAAATAGAGAGTATTTAAAATTACTCTGATAGATTGCTATCTAGATTTCTATGCCTATTGTATATAATAATAAAAAATCAAGGCTCACATTTTATGTTTAATTTCATTTATCTAGCAATTCATCTTTATTATATTTTCCCAGTGAATTTCCCCATGACAGATTAGAAACCAAAATTTACTGTTTCTTTACTGTAGATGGTTTGAGAAGTGCTGATCTTGTTTAGCAGTGCCCTCGTGATATCTATTATTACTGCTGAATGCGGCAACTTCTGGAACTTGGACTGCTTCCCACAGCAAAGGAGGTAAGTAAGCTGGCCATTGTCCATAGAGTATTTGGGTGATGGTAAGTGAAGACAACCTTGGCTACATGTGTTGGGCAGCCAAAGGTTCATGTGTAGAAATATACCAATGAGCTGACTGTAGAGCTCTTAATCTGTTGCCCTCTCTACCTACCGTAGCTGGCTTTCCTAAGAGTAGAAGTATATAACCAATACATGGCCTCTCCAGTTTGGAAAGTAGAACCATGATCTAGTCAGGAGGAAGTTGACTGGAACTGAGTCACTGTGTAACAAAACCTGAGCTGTTGACTTCCCCGGCATTGTCTGCTCTTTTGAAGCCTGGAGGTTCATCCTTCAGTTCTGGAGTTCCCAGTCTCTTTCTAATACATTTCCTTCTTGTTTAAGTCTTAAATCTGTTGCTTGTCACTACAGAAGGTCTCATAGTTTTAAAAGCGTTTGATAAATATTGCCAAATTGCTTTCCAGAAAGTTGTATATCAATGTATACCATCACCAAAGATATGTCTCCAATATCTTTCCAGAGCTGAATATTAAGTGTATATATACATATGTGTATGTTTGTGGATATCTGTCTCTCTATATAACCTGTCTCTATCTATCTAACCTGTCATTCTGCCAGGTTAGAAATGGGATCTTATTTAAAATTTTTTCATATCCTTGAATATTTGAAGATATTTCATATCTTTCATATCTCTGAAAAATTTTTTCATATCTTTGAATATTTCGTATCTTTGAGTATTATTGAAGGTAAATTTGGGAGAGATTAGGTATCAGGACAATTTTATATGCAAGTTTTAGAAACCAAATTCAAATTAGCT
The DNA here is from genome assembly GCF_010015895.1 of Lontra canadensis. NCBI lineage: Eukaryota > Metazoa > Chordata > Mammalia > Carnivora > Mustelidae > Lontra > Lontra canadensis. The sequence continues at coordinate 9,069,328 of NW_022631000.1, forward strand.
TAGACAAAAAAAAAAAAGGTTTGGTTAGCACACATAAAATGGAAAGATACTGGGGTAGTTTACAGAATTGAATTAAGAAGTGTGAGAACCAAGGCCATGACGATGTGTTTATTGGCAGGCATTTCTGTCTGCTCGGGTGCACTCGCCTGCTTGCCATTATGCTCTCATCCTCTGCCTCTCTCTGCACTCCCTGCCATCGATTGATTTCTTTCTGTCAAACAGTTCTCTTCACATGGCAGGAGTTTATTGCTGCCATTAGTTTCAAACATAGTCTCCCGGCCTAGAAGCCGTAGTGGAAGAAAGGTCTTCTCATTTAATGTTCAGAAGTGGTTTGGCCTTTCTTGGGTCCCTTGCCCACTGTTTGGATGGGTTGCCATGATTTGCCACACCTGGATTATTAGCCCGTCCTTGGTTGGAATGATAGAGTAGGACATTGTTGCCAACACAGATTAGCAGCAACCCCCTTCCCAGAATGAAATGAAATGGGGAAGAAGAGTTCCCCTGAAGGCAGGGTAGCTGGGCAGACAGAAATATTCTCTACGCATTTAGCAGGAGATCTTGACTTCGAGTAGATTGATTACATGTTGAAATCAACATTTAAAAAAGACTAAGACAGCAATGGTACATACTAGGGTGACCATATAATTTATCATCCAATCTGGGGTGCTGTAAAAGAGGCTACTATTAATTAACAGAACGCACAGCTAACCCTATCTGGAGAACTGAGAAAGTGGAAGCAGAGAAAGCACTTAGAATCACTATAACCATACATGGTTTTACAATTGCCATCAACACTTGCCAAGATAAAATAGCTTCTTAGAATTGGGGCTGAAACTCCCAAAAAGGTCAAGATTCAAAAAGACTAAAGGGACTATTGGAAGGGACCATTTACTCCTTTAGCTGGTTCTCTGGGGAATGACCTAGAGGAGGTGAGTCACTGATGTCATGTGGAAAGTTTCAGAGTAGAGTGGTTAATAGAGGGCCCCAAAGTCATGAACATGATGTTCTTTAAAGTCCTAACGTTGCATTCACTGTAATCTTGAGCAAGCTACTTAGCCTATATAAACCTCAGTGTCTTCATCTCTATAATGGAAATTATAACATCTCACATGATTGTGTTTAGATTTATGGTGTATATAACATTACTGTATGCTTAATAGCACTGAGATGTTATCTGCTAATATTACCAAAAAAGTAATAAATTCAGGAGAAAAAACTATTTTATAATTTTTTAATTTTTTTTTAGCAGATAGGACCTCCTTGTAAACTTTGTTCATATGGGTTGTTTCATCCATCTTTAGATGTTCACATCATCTGCTCTTCCGACCTGCCAATTCCTCCCACCCAAGATCCCTACAAAGGTAGACAACACCCCATTTTGTGTCAAGGAAGGAGGAGTCACATGACCCCTCATGTCATTTAAGAATGTCTTTCAGCTTGCCACTTGTGTCACTGGGACTTTTCAAAAATGATTTCAGAATTGATAGGGGGAATCTGATTCACAGGATTTTTAAAGTCAGTACACCGTGAGAAGGAGTAGAAGTAGATATGGTTCCAGGTACAGCTCAGGGGGTGAAGTTTGTTGGGAATTAGGGTCACAATTAGAGGGAAAAATGGGGTCAAGGAATGTTATTCAGTGTGTTTGTAGGCATGGGAAAAGAGAAGGAGAGCTGGGATGGGTTAGGGTTAAGGTCTGGGAAAGAGAGGAGAGAACAGAATTGGGACATGGAGGAATTATCAGAAGATGGGTTGATACAGAGGAGAGCAGATGAGGTCATTCATGTTTCTCAAAGAAGGTAGCAGCTGATCTTTGGAAAGTAAGCATGGGAAGCCAAGGCAAGGAGAAACAGTCATCATTCTACAGCAAATCATGCTGGGCCTGGATCTCACTGCCTGAACAGATGAGAACATAAAAAAGATGCCTCACTTTAAAGAATCCTATCATCACTGGTTATAGTCTATTTCTCTGTTTCTCTGTCTCTTTCTGTCTCTCCTCTCTTTTTCTCCCTCCATTCAAACCACCCCTGCACCCCCGCCAGCAGTCTCTCTTCCTTTCTCCCTCCCTGAATGTTCCAGTGTCTTTACTGAACTCAGAAGTCCCCTGGGAGAACTTCTAGCTATAGAAATACGTAGAACTGAGCAGAGGCTGACTTACCAGGTGTGTCAGGGCAGCTTGAACTCTGAGTGGAGCCATGTGTATGAATGAATCAAACTCATGTACTTTGCTTTCAAAAGGTCTACAGACCAGCTTAAAACTTTTATATTATCCCTTCTCTAGTCTTAACTATAAATTCAACACTAAACTTAGAATGTTGAAGTACACATCATTGCATTAGAACTTGTCAAAATCACTCTTTCTACCAACAAGCCAGTCCTAGGTGTGTATTATTAAGTTACTTTACTACCCCATAGCCTTATTTTTAAAGCCCCTTGAAAACAAATATTCTTTTTTTTTTTTAAAGAAATAAGGACAAACAGGGGCCCTGGAGGGTGAAATAGCCAAACTCTTTTTTAGTTATATGAAAGAAAACATCATTTTTGCAAACTACTACTTCAGCTGAGTATCAGTATTTTACTTTTAATGTTGATACTAACAAGAAAGGGGACTTTTAAGGTTAATGTGCTCTGCTGTTAGAAACCTCTTCTTACAAAAAACATAAGGCACTTTAAATTTACTACGATATTCCAATGGCTCATAACTGACACTGGCTTTAGCTCTAAGATTAAATGAGGTTTTGCCACCATTAACAAGAAAATGCATGTCTCTAACTTAACTCTTAACATATGACAAAACTTCTGTCAATATTTTATTGTGATGGGAAGAGAGATTGGTTTTTTTTCATTGATTTTTTTATGTAGACAAAAATGGAACTTCCTGTGTCAGTAGCTCTTCAACAGGTAAAAAAATATTTTTTTTGAATTTTGTGTCACTTTGGAATATTTGGAGATATTTGTAGGGCCGAGTCACAACAGTTTAAATATATTGCTTACTTAGCACAAAGTCTAAAGGTAGAAGATCCAGAACAGCTAGACTCAACAATATCGTTATAAATCCCATTTCTTTCTGACTTTCTATCATCTCTATGATCCTTCTTATATTGGTTTTTTAATCCTCACACTTATTTCTTCACTTCAGGAAGGTGGTTCCCGTAGCTACAGCGTGAAATCTGTGCTCAGGAAGCAGAAGGAAGGGGTTGCCATGAAGTTCTGCTATTGCATCTATCCCTCTTATAAGGACACAACATTTTCCACAGAAATCCTCCCAACAGACCTCTGCTTATGTCTCATTGTCCAAAACAGTGTCCAAAAATTTTTTTTTTCAGTTTGATTTCAGTAGTTCATTTTGGAGAAAGCAGTGCAAGAAACTGGCCACACTCCTATTTCTCTTGGGCTCAGAGTTACAAGGAGGGAAAAGCAGACATACAGACATTATAGTTGGGTTTCAGTACTTGAGTCGTGCAAACGTAGTTAGTTGCTGAACTCAGTTTCCAGGACAGTTGGGAAGTTCTGACTGGGTTCCAACTCTTCACGGTGGTGACGACCCCGGCTCCTTCCCCCTCCCACACAGAGCCAGTATGGCCATCTCATGTACCCTTTCTGGACCCTTCCTCTGTTCTATTGGCTGGAGGTGGCCAAGTCTCACACAGGGCTGAACAGAGGAATTCTGTTAGCAAAGAAGGGAAATGGTACCAGTGTCTACCATAGTGTGCTTTCACATTTTATCTATTTCATGTTATTAAGTTTGCTTTTAAATAATTTCCTTTCACATTTACTTCATTGATGCTTACAGGCTGGCTCCTTTTATTTATCTCTTATAATCCCGCTGGTGGGATCTTTCCAAAAGACAAATCTGACTGACCATTAACTTCCTATTTTCTCAGTGTGTCTTACAAGAACAGTCATGATCTGGCCTTTGCACACCTTTCCAGCATTTTTTCTTCCACATGGCCTGCTTGGTGTTTAGGTTTCTCTTGCAGCTGTATCTTTGTTTTATTGTCTGCCTAGAAAATATCTTCCCTCCTCCACTTCCCTGTACTCCTTCCCACAGGCAGCTTCTCCTTGTCCTTCAAAACCCAATGCTTTAAGAAGCTTTCATTAACACCCTGCCCCCCACTAAGCTCAAGAGATTTCTTCTGTCCTTCCATAGCACCTCATGGGAGTTCCTATTGCTGCCTGTATCTCTGTAGTATGATTTGTTTGTTTATATGATCCGTCAATCTTTTGGTAGAGCCTGAGCTCTGTGAGATTAGGGACTGACTCATCCCCGTACAGTTTGTGACCCATAGAAGATGCTCAAATTGTATGTTTCCCATGGCAGAAAAGATGGTTAAGCTTGATGGCTGACAGAGTGCAGCACCGTACAAACAGTGATCTAATCCTGTTTCCTAGGAGGTTGGGATAAATTTGAGGTATTTCATTTTCTCTTGTTTTTCAGAACTTTAATATGGTCAGAGTCAAAGGATGGATTGTAGGTAGAGGATAGGGCTAAAGCAATGGAGCTTTATAAACAAGGGTTATTTGGCAGAATTGACTCTGAACTGTAGAGAAAACTCACTGATACGAAGTCAACCTCACAACCACTATACTTTGAAATGACCCACTAAGCACTATATGCAGACTGAAGCCAGCAGTTCTCCCTGTCTTGTGCACCAGCTAGTTGAGTTAGCTATAGTTTTACATTCCAAGGACCGAAAGCCACTAATTTAGGTGTCCATAGGCACAAGCACTTGCCAGAAAGCAGACCTCGATAAGTCATCATTTAATAAAAACGCTAAGCAATCTACACAGCTAGGAATAAGTCTTGTAAAGATTGTTTTGCCTTTTTTTTTTTTTACACCAAATCCTTGATTCAGCAATTCTGATACAGGTCACTCAACCCTAGCACCTCGATATGTAGGTACAAGGAGGAGTTCTTTATTTCTGGAATTCAAAGGGTGACACAGAGATCGAGTCAAAATGGTTAATGGTTAATGAGAATGATGAATACTGACTGTATCACTTACCATGCAATAGATATATTCAAATATAGCAGCCGTGATGACTATCGGATGGGATTCTGATACCAACATTGAGTGATAAATGTAAACTGACCTAAGGAAGGTCTCCTTTGACCCTCCAGGTACTACTGCTTCCTCTCTGTGTTACAGATACTGGGTCTCACATGTCTATAGCAAGAGGTCACCAAATCACTTCAGAGCTTTCCTTACTTTTCTCAAAAGCCTTATATCTGACACAATCAGGCCCAGTTGTTGGTTTAGCTAAAAAATTTGGTATCTAAGTTATATATTTGAATGTTTTTTAAAATTAAAATAACAAGTGTTCATCTACTACTTTCTAGGTTTTTTGAGTGGAGGGGGTCAAGGCATTGTTCTGAGTATGAAGCCCTGTTTGGTTTCCTGTGTTCTCTTTCTCAGACAGCCTTTGTAGCGTACTATCCAGTATTTATAATTTTCATTTCTTGAAAGTGGCCAGAGAACTTGGTACTCAGATTTTTATAAGAGTTTGGCTCCTTCTAGATCTTCACAGTTTGCTCTCAGTCTTTTACTATTGTCTCTCTGACACCTAATCCGATAGCAGAATTTTCTTCTGTCCTTTTTTTGTGACTTGCTCTTACTTAATCTTTCCAGAGCATTCATCTTATTCAATGTAGCTGTTGGGGAAACACCAGGTTTGTCTTGTCCTCGAATTTAGTCAATTAACATTTAAATTATTTAGTGATGCTAACTCACTGAACTGGTGGGAGGAGAAGTATACAGAAACAGCAGACCGGCTTCTCAGAGGCACTTGACAGGCCATGGGCATCTATCAGTGGTTTATAGACCGAGCCCTGACTTTTTTTAATCAGTCCTTGGCCTTACATCTGCACATGTTCAGAACTCACGTCACTTAATGGAGTCTTATTCAGTTGTTTACTACCTTTATATGCTCAACAAAACCCCTGCCATCTGTCTTGTTAACCTTGGCATTTTCTTGTGTCTATTGTCTTGGCTTTGTGGCATTTTTGTTTAAAAAAAAAAAAGCTATATTCTTTCTTGTATACAGCACTATTGAGGCGCATTGTATAACCTACCCTTTTGGCAGGAAGGAACATTTTGTGATGCGGTCTAAAGTGGAAAATGGCCCTTGGAGGCATAGTAGTGCCCCTCTTCCTCACTTCCTCACATTCTTTGTCTCAGGCTCTGTGGGCTCTGCTTCCAGGAGATCAACCCTGGATAGGTTTTGTAGAGTGTCTTTAGGAGGAAAGTGTGAAGAAGTGTGGGAACAGGATAGGGCAGAAAAAAGGAGCTAAGCAGGGATATGGCTTCAGGTGAAGTCCCAGCTTCATTCCCTGGGAGGGGCTCTGGACCACAAAAGGTTTCTTGAGTTGAAGCTACCACTGACTGGGGCAGGGAGTAGGGAAGTTGTATAACTCCCAGAATCACAGCTTTCATCACTTAAGGACAATCCTATGAAAAATGTAGCAGTAGCCAAGCAGTGTTTAGTAAAATTGATCACAGGGGATCTGTGCAGGAGATTAATGGTCTGCTAATATACAAAATATCAGATATTAAATGTGTAGTATTTCTAAAATAGCTGCTTTTATTAGACCCAATTTATGAACCTTCCTAGGTTTTCTTGGTTTTACCTGTTTCCTGGGCCCTCAACTGGGTGGACAGAGAGAACCCTTACCCCAACACCACTGCCCTGCTTTTAAATGTCAGGTGCTGACCCCGCCTCCTCTGGGGAGGCCAACTTCAGCGTGTCCACAATTTTACCCACCACAGTGTGAGCTGCAGTGACCACAGTCCAGACATGAGTTTCCATGACACTCGCAGAGGCACTGTTTTCCCCTGCCTTGTATTTCAAGACTCAGGATACCATACTGTGAGGCATGACCTCTGGCTTCCTTCATGGCTGTCCTCCATGGCCGAGGGGCCAGGTGCACAACCAGAAGAAACATGGGAGTTAAAGCCTCATGGGGAAAGCCCATAAATGAATTCCTTCGGTTCTTTTTCTCTGATGGATATGTGGTTCTGTAGAAGATACTAGGAGATCTGAGCAAGTGGTTCTGTTTTCTGTTCTAAAGCTAGGTCCAAGGCAACCACCACCTCCTATCTATTTTCCCTTCTTCATTGTTTCACTTCCCCTTTTCCTTCACTCTTAACTGCTCTGCCGCTGCACCCCTCTTCCTCCCCAAAAATGTATTACTGTGTACCTTACCCCTGTTGCAAAGACCTAGTCCTCCATCCACAACAACAGTGAAACAAACAAACAAACAAACAAAACCAGAGCCTGAAACAAAGACAGTACCCCCTAGAGATTCAGAGTTTCGACCCAATGTATGAATCCTCAAGGAGTGGATGTCCACTGTAAAACATCAGATGAGGGTTTTTTGAGTAAAGAGAGGGTAATCCTAAAATTACTCTTTTGTTCTTCTTTTCTGTTTTAACAAAGTCAATACTATTAAAATCTCAGTGGATGCTTAGGAGAAATCCCTACAATGTTACAAAGAGTTTCCTTTTATGACTTTCACAAATTGGCTCAGAGCCAAGAACACTGTGGGGAGGCACTGAATTTAAAAACAATGCAGAGGAGAATGTACACCCTGGAAGCTGCTTTTCCTGAAGGAACTCATAAAGGAAACTGGCATGTTGCAAGTTATAGGAAACATTCTTGTTTTTCAAAAACAAATTGACTTGCAATGTAGCTCAGTCACATTTAGGCCAGCAGTTAGGAGCCAGGTCTAGTCTTGAGTGTCACTGATGGGCAGGCTAGAGAGTCTGGCATGAACACAAGTGAAGTTTGTCATTATTGTCACAGTTAGTGCTGATGGCTGCAGTCAGTGTGGTCTGTAGCTGTCAAAGTGGGTCCAGGGGTAGTTCTGTTCTTCTTGTTTTATGCTTATAGAATGGCCTCAATTTTCTCTTCTGTCTGATTAGTCTTAGCATCTGGATTTCTTTTTGCCATGTTCCATTACAGAGGCTGCCTCTCTGCCTTTCTCCCCCACATCTGGAATCCAGCCAAAATGTACCAGAACAAGATGCTTCTAACATTTGAACCCTTTTGTAAGAGTGCTGATTGCAACTTGGGTAACTTCAGTTTAATTCAAGGTGGATGATTTCTGCTGCTTTTGGGGAAGAAAATAAATGTCTAAAAATAAAACTTGGGCATAAAAATAGGGCCAAATACTCATTAACTGCCTCACTTAGCTGAATGCTGAAATTATTTCAACAGAGCTAAATCAGGCGTTTGTGTAGAAGAGGTTGAGTATGTTTTTTTATTCATAGTACTTTATCTTAGATGATAAATGGGTTACTGTAATTTGTCATTTTATTCAAAAGACATGAATTAAATAGCTCTCAAGAGCCTAATTTTCAGCTCATGGTGACCCTTGAATTGGAGGATTGTGTTCACAAGTTTTTTAGAATGTATGTTGTGGGCTTTTATGGGAGAGGCTGGAAGGGCAGGCTGGACCAGGAGCCAGAGTATGGAAGGCTTAGTGGGCTAGGGTTAAAAATTTGGATCTGAGTATGGTGGGAAGCCACTGAAGGGATTTCAATAGGAGGATGTCATGGAATGATTTACATTTTAAAAATATGACTGTTGGCTCCCGCATTGATAGTGGACTGACTGTAAGCAGTAACCAGCCAGATATCTAGGTATGAGATGACAGTGACTTTTGAAGTGACAGTAATGGTAGAGTTGCTGAGTGCACAAATAATGGAGTTTTAGGCCATTAACAAAATAACTGGGAGTAATTCTGAGTAATTTTGTTGTCTTGTTTGGGGTAAGGCAGGGAGCAATGGCAAAGGGAATGAGAAAAAAATTCAAGGGCTCATATTGATTCTATGGGGCCTATAGGCATCTAAACGGACAGGTCAGATGGAAAATTGAATATATGACATTGACTCAGGTAAGTTTCAGAATCCTTCACATACAGAATGACATTCAGAGCTATGGAATAGAAGAACTCACCTAGGGAGAGAGTCCAGAGATAGTATAAGACTTGAGAACTTCCATTATTTCTACATAAATAGGGTAAGCAGAGACTGAACAGCAATGAGGAAGAAGAAAAAGAAAAAAAAAAAAAAAACCAGGAGAATGAGTTGGCTTGAAACAAGAAAAGAATCTTCCATCAGAGAGATGAGGGCCCATTATGTTGAATGCTGCTGTGAGACTGGGTAAGATGAGGACAAATCATATCTACTGTTCCTGGCAACGTGGAGGTTCTTGGAAACACTGACAGGGGCAGTTTATGACCTGTCACATAAACAGAGGCCACAGTGGATTGAGAGGAAATAGTAAAAGGGAAATGGGGGGTGGTCCTTTAGACAATTCTTTCAAGAAGTCAATAGAGCTAAAACATAGGTAGATAGCTAATCAAGAGCCAGAGGAGAATATCATGGGGCTTTTTCCTTGTTCTTAAGATGGGACGTGTTGGGGCTCAGGGGCTTGATCTAGTGGAGAGAGAGAACCTGATGATACAGTAGAAGAGGGGATATATTTGCCGGGACAGATCTCTTGAGTGTAAAAAATATGGGAAACAGGGCAAAAGTGAAGGATTTGGCTTTCTGTAAGAGCAGAAGGGGAGACAGAAAGAGTAGACACAGCTATTAATGGCTTGGTTGAACTGGTGGTGGAGTGAGGGAGTATCCATAATTGTCATTAATGAAGGCAAAAGCATCAGCTGAAAGAGACATGGGGGGGGAAGAAATACTGGAAGTTTCAAGAAAAGTTAGCAAATATTGGAGTCATTATGAAGAATGAGAAAGTGAACCTGTATAGTAAGATAGTGGACATGGAATGCCCCAAAGTTACATTAAGCAAGGTGGATCTGAGTTAATTGTTGCTTGGGAAAAAATGCTTAATTCTTGTTTGCTTGTTTGTTTTATCAAGTAGCCTATAAAGATAAAAAGTGTTATTCCATATTTACATATGTTCATAGCAGAAAATGAGTTTAATGATTACTTGTAATCTTACTATTCAGAAATAAATTGTGATACAACTTTTCATACATTATACATGCAAATACATCAATAAAAAAATAGTCTTATTTTCATTACTAAGGTTATTTTAAATTTTTTGCTTTGCCAAACATTATATCTGTTGCTCTGAGCTACTGGAATGATAACTTTGTCATACTGCAAATGTATTCCCTGATTATTTGTATTTTAATATGTTCTTGTTGCTTTTCCAATTTTTATGTAGATATATCTATCATAAAAAATGTATAGTCCTGTTTAAAAAAGGCCCTCTCCCAGGGCCATACATACAATTATTTTCTTCTAGTATTTAAAAGGTAAAGATGAAACTATAAATTATTCTATCAGGTTTAATTTTGCTGTGATGAAGGACTATAAGTGTATTTTTTTAGAATAGTCTTAGTTATTCTTAAATCTCATATCCTATAATATATTTATGACACAGCTTTTTCATCGTGTGGATCCCAAGTGATTTCTTTAAAATTTTCTTTTAGAGATTTTAAAAACTAATTATATGTTATTCTTTAAACAAAATATATCTTAAAAGGAGTAAAAATTATCTATAATCCCAGCACAAGAGAAAATCAGTTATATCTTACTTACTTGGAATTATATTGCATGTATACAGTTTGCAATCTATATTTTCTTATGTGTTTTAGTTTTTGAAATACTCATTTTGAATCATGATTTTATTTTATTTTTTTTTAAAGATTTGATCTATTTATTTGATAGAGACAGTGAAAGAGGGAACACAAGCAGGGGGTGTGGGAGAGGGAGAAGGAGGCTTCCTGCTGAGCAGGGAGCCTGATGCAGGGCTTGATTCCAGAACCCTGGAATCATGACCTGAGCCGAAGGCAGACGCTTATCGACTGAGCCACCCAGACACCCATGAACCATGATTTTAATAACTGACTTATGATTTGTACTATTATTATAAAACATGAGAATATATTTCCAGATTTTGTTTTGTTTTTTGTGTGTGACTATAAATAACACCATAGTTAACATCATTGGTGTTAATCTTTAAATGAATTTGTTTTTAGTATATTTACTATAAAAATACATGTCCATTGTGGAAAGCTTTAAAAATAACAGAAACTGTTATCCAGAGAACTACTGTTGAACTTTTATCAGATCTTTATTCATTCAACAGCCAGTTTTCAATACCAGTTGTATAGTAGGCACTGCTTTAGATGTGAAATCCATTCTGCAGAGTTAACATCCTAGTGTATATTTAGTGATATGTCCTATCTGTCTCTGATCTGCAGAAATGTATGTGCTTTTAAAAAGGGACTATGCTACTTACAAGTTACACTGTATTCTGTTTTTTTCTCCTATAACATTAAGACCGTCTTTCGATGCCATTGAACCATCTATTACAATATCCTCTTTAGTGGCTGCAGAAGAATGATTTGTGTGGATGTACTGTAGTTTCTTTAACTGATCTCCTATAGTCAGACACTCTTTCTATTCCAATTCCAGTTTGCATTTGAAAACCATAACATGCATATTTTGCTTGTCTTTGATAGTATAACTAGTATGACCTCCACAAGACATGAAGGTACAGGCAGTGCTGTCTCTCATCCTCATTCTTGTACCATCTCTAAGCAGATTTCACGGTAAGTTCCTTTATAATACACCCAGGTGTTAGTTGTTTGTATTCGGAGCTAGGAACATAAGCACACAATGCAAGGTGGGCAGTTTCCTCTGTAGCCATAGTATTGTGAACCTTTCTTTTTTGAAGATTTTATTTATTTATCTGACAGAGAGAGAGAGAGAGAGAGTGCATGAGCAAGGGGAGTGGCAAGCAGAGAGTGAGGGAGAAGCAGGCTTCCCACTGATCAAGGAGCCTGATATGGGGTTCCATCCCAGGACTCTGGGATCATGACCTGAGCCAAAGGCAGAAGCTTAACTAATGACCACCCGGGTGCCCTGCATTGTGAAATTTTCTAAAAGATCACTTAATGAGAAATAGGAAAACAGAGTAGAGGTCCTGCATGAAGATTAAAAATGGTATTTTCTCCTATCTACTGTAAGGCTTTTTCTAATCAGTTATCTGCTACCAATATAAAGTCACTGGAAAGCCAAGTTTGATTGATTGATGATTGATTTTTTTTTTTTTCAAGTGTAAGCTTGGTACTTAACACTTTACAGAAGGCATTATCCCCTTTACTTGGTCTTGTGATGAGCATTTTTAATTACCTAAGGGAATATTAGAGGTGCTTAGTAGAACAATTAGGGAGATTGATACCAACCACTCCTTTCCCCCCACCTTTCCGTGTCGTTCTCTCAACAAAATATTTGCAATCCCTCTAGCTCTGTACAGAAATAAACTAATTCTCTCTGAGGGAGAGAAGTGGGAGATAACAGAGTGGGAAGGGATCCAGAGGAGGAGGCAGAGGAGAAAGACTGTGATAAGCCACAGGAGCGCTCAGTTCTTCCATCGCGGGTGGTCTTGCCCAAGGGCCGAAGGAATTTACTCCCTCATCTATAACATAAGACCCTTTCCAGCTCTATTATTCTAAAATCTGTAGATAGGCTACATAATCTACTTAACATATTTTATGAATTGGTCAAAGAAGCTGGATGTTGCCTTCAAGGATTATGAAATGCCTAAATATATTTTCTTTGCAGAAACCTTGATTGCGATGAATCCATCTTCTTTAAAAAAGTAATTTCTGAAGTTAGTAATAAACTATATGTATAAATTATAATACATATTTATGTATATATATGTGTGTATGTATCTCAGGGTGATCGGACTTCCACATTTATATCCAGAATAATGTTCCTTTACTATATTTCAGTTGACTCATAGGATATCTGGAGAGCTGTCCTAAGGCCAAAATAAATGAGTCACTTTGCTTCCCCTTTTGGACTCCTCCTGCTCATGTATTCCCTTGCTTGAAGCTAATGTCTGCATATTCCTAACAGATTCATGAATCGAACATTGTCTTCTATGTACTCCAAATATTTTCTAATGAAACCAAGTTAAATGTGTTCTAATCTTTTAGAGCCTGCTGACTCTAGTTAGCTGGATAAACTAATTGGTTATTGTTGTAGTAGATGTTAAAAGTGAATTTGTCCAGGAATAAAAATCAGGAGGAGTCTTTTGTATACATAATATACAATTACAAAAACTCAAACACAAGCTTCATGGCTTGTTTCTAGTACTCAGACTAGCAAGGGTTCTTGATGGTGTGGTCTGTTAGTGATCAGGCTGCAGACCCAGGATAGTTCTGCTAGGTGGTCCTGATGGAGCCCTTGATAAGCACCCATCACTAATTCTCTTCATACCTGCTCTTGATTTTTAGATACATTCCTTTTAGCTTCCCCTAATCTTATAACTGCTGAGGAAGAGCAAATAGTCATTGGAAGACTTGGTGAAGATATAATTCTCCCTTGCACATTTGAAAGTGAGCCTGAAGTTGTAATTCACTGGAAAAATCAAGATAACTATGTTCACTCATACTACAAAGGCAATGACTATTTGGAAGCACAAGATCACAGATACATGAACAGGACATCCCTCTTCCATGGAGAAATTCACAAAGGAAATGCCTCTTTATCTTTAAGAAGATTAAGCCTTCTGGATGAAGGAATTTATTTATGCTATGTGGGAACAACATCTAGAAAAATCATAAATAAAGTGGTACTAAAGGTGGGAGGTAAGTAAGTATATGAGGTTTTCCAAAACATAACAAGGATATCATTCCATGTTTTTCTGAAATACCTTTTCCTTGATTGAATATGCTGTGGGCTTCCTTCCAAGTCAATAAATACATATCTACGTCATTTTTTAAATGCATGGTATCTTGTAGTATAAACATGCTATAATTGATGCACCCATTCCTCTCCTGGTAGATATTCAGGTCTTTCCAGTGTTTTACATGACACATGTTGTGAGGGGCATTCTTGTATTTAATAGTAGGAAATGATCTGAAAGTAAAGTATCAGAAAATTTTAATACATGACTTTGACCAGCAGCATAAGAGCATCCATTTTCCCCTTAGTTTTATCAGCATTCATTTCTGCCCATATGGTATCTTTTAAAAATGTTGAACTATTGGCTTATTTAAGGGTAATTTTAATATTATATACTTTCTTCTTGTCTGTATTAATTTTATGACTTATTTATGAGGGGAGGGGCATTTTCTAGTGGGTTGTTTCATCCAGCACTTGTTTCTTCTTCCTCTGTCTCATTTAGCTGCTTCAGACCTTGACTCAAAAATCTGAGAATCATGTGTAAACAAAGAATTAAAAAGACTCTGAGTTATTACCTGGAGAGTACAGAGTGCTGCATGAGCTCTAGTTTCTATTGGTTGCTCAGCGAGGTCATTAGATTTCTTTTTAGAACTCTTTTTTTTTTTTTAAGATTTTATTTATTTATCTGACAGAGATCACAAGTAGGCAGAGAGGCAGGCAGAGAGAGAGGAGGAAGCAGGCTCCCTGCTGAGCAGAGAGCCCGATGCGGGGCTCGATCCCAGGACCCTGGGATCATGACCTGAGCCGAAGGCAGAGGCTTTAACCCACTGAGCCACCCAGGCGCCCCTCTTTTTAGAACTCTTGCTAGGGAATTAAGATTGCTAGTTGCTACGTTAAATATCCATGAATGCTTTTTTTTTTTTTTTCATTTGTAGATAAACACAGTATATCTTAAGTTTCTCTTGAGCTTTGGTTTTGTTTTTCTGTTAGTAACTGCCAACTTTTGCTCATTAGGCTCATCTTTTCATTTCATGGGTATTAAAGTAGTAAGTGTGCTGCACAGATGGCTTAAGAAGAAGCTAATGACAGTCCCTCGTATGCCCCTCTTTCTCCCTCCTAGCTTTCATCACACCTGTGATGAAATATGAAAAGAGGAACACAGAGAGCTTCTTAATATGCTGTGTGTCAAGTTATCCTCATCCACATATCTCATGGAGAACGGACAATACAACCATCTCTGAAAGCAGTAAGGAAGAAATTGAAACTTTGGATCCTTTTCATGTTGACAGTATGATAAATATTACAGGATCAAATGTATCTTATGAATGTGCTATTGAAAACTCATTACTGAACCAAACATGGACAGGGGGATGGACAATGAAAGGTAGGCTCCATTGGGCTTTCTGTGTGTACGTGCTATGTCAGAGGTTGGGAGGAAATGAGGATTGATTTATAGGGAAAAAATGGAACACAAAAGAAAGAAAATGCATCTGCTCCAGTGAGAAGACTGAGACTGACCGACTCTATTATTTACTGGCTCTGAACACTACTTCCTCACTAATAAAATAGAAGTAATTCCTACCTGCTAGGTGTAGGATGTGTGAAATGGAAAGTAGTAAACCTATTTATGAACGTTATTAAAATATTATTATATTTATCTCTGATTTATCTTCTTTTTAAACTTCATTTTATTTGAGAGGAGGAGAGAGAGAACAATCAGGAAGGAGTGGCAGAGGGAGAGGGAGAAGCATGTTCCCTGCTCAGCATGGAGCCCGATGCAGACTTAGTCCCAGGACCTGGGATCATGACCTGAGCCAAAGGCAGATGCTTCACCGACTGAGCCACCCAGCACCCTCTGTGATTCATCTTCCAAATAGGATTTCTACCTGCATTGCACTTCCAAAGATCTGAGAAGAAAGCTTGCCTATTAGGTCACAATCTGTGATGCTTGCCAATCTTTCAACTAAATAAAAATTCACTAGTATTATTGCTTCTGTTTATTCTCTTTACATAGTATTAGCCCATTAAGCTTTATCAACAACTCTGTCATAGCACGAGCATTTTTAGTACCCCTTCCTCTCATTTATTTGAACAAATGGAAATTCTGATCAATCTCTACATCACCTACTATTTAAGATGAAGAGGAAAAATTAGTTTGACATCTTATCCAATTTCAAGAAAAATGTTCTATATTTTAGAAGCAAAGCAAAATGTTTTACTAAATCCCTATTACATGGAGAAAGTGGGGGTCAGCTATCCTTTTTGGTCTTCTTTTCCTGAATTTCATATTCTCAAGTGCTTGCAAGAAGACCCTAAATTAAGAGTGATTCACCACCTTTACATAATCCATATTGAAGGCATGGTCACCCAATGTTCACTTTTCCAGGCAGCAAAGGAACCATGGGAAAGTGTTGGAAATGTTCATACTAAATTATAAATATCTTCTAAGGAAAATCATATTTTCTCATGTTTATTTGGAATTCAGTATCCAGAAGCATCCACAGTTCCTTAGGTTCAGTGCTATGCTGTCTTGCTGAGGAGTCATTATATGCTATGTATGTTGCTTGCAGACTGTGAACACTTGGGGTGCCTGGGTGGCTCAGTCATTAAGCATCTGCTTTCAGCTCAGGTCATGATTTCAGGGTCCTGGGATCAAGTCCTGCATCAGGCTCCCTGCTCGATGGGAGCCTGCTTCTCCCTCTCTCTCTCCCCCTTCCCTTGCTTGTGCTGTCTCTCTCTCTCTCTCAAATAAAAATCTTTAAAAAAAAAAAAAGAGTTCATTTTCATATTTTCATATTCATTTCTGGATCCACAGCATCTAGTACAACCCTGTAAACACTACACTAGGAAGGTAGCATACAAAGGAAGCAATTAATTCTGTTCACTGTGGTTGGGTATAAACAGGGTTGCTGGAGAATATATGCTTAAGGAGGCTGCATATGGGCAGAAGTTTAAAGGAATAGCAGGGATTTCCAGAGAACACAGGCATTCCAGATTCAAAAACACAAAAGCACGGAGGAGTAAATGTCGCCTGTATTTGTAGAAGTGTAAGTGGTAGAGGGTGAAGCTAAAGTAGCAAGAGATAAGCCTGAAGAGGGAGTCAGAAACTAGACGGAAGGCCTTGATCTTGCTCAGGAACTAGACCAGGATTCCAGAGGTGGCATGGAGCCAAAAAAGGAGTTTTGAAGTATTGGAGAGACCTGGACGTGCATTTTAGATAGGTTTGTTTTGGCATACTCTCTCACAGGTGGAATGTGAAGCAAGTGAGTCTAGAGCTTCGGCAGAAGAAGTCGTGGTAGTGCACAGAGGTCAGCTTACCGAGCTGCAGAACTGGAAGGACAAGATAGAGCTGGATGTGGAGGAGCAAGCTGAGAATGTCCAGCAGAGCCCCTCCTCTCACAGAGCTCAGTCCAGTGGGGGCTTGCCTGTACACAGCTGGAAATAGACTGCTAATGTCAGGAGAAGAGACTTGTGCAGAGAGTGATTAAGAAGCAGTTGAGACCAGAAGAGACTACTAGAGAGTAGACAGAGGGAAAGGGGGAAGGTCCTGGGGAATACCAGCGTTTGAGGGGTCAATAGAAGAACAACATTGAGTTCAAAAGCCTGGTAGTTGGTAGCAACATTCTTGAGTGCTCACTGTCAGGCTGCAGGAGTTAGAAACCAGGAGTGTCACCTCGCTAGCTAGCCCAGGCTTAGGTCTCTTCGAAGGTCTAAACTTAATCATGGTAAGTTTAAACTTAAATGGTGGTGGCACAGCTTCTTTCAAGAAACCATTTCCAAAGGTATTTCTCAAAGCATTTCTATGTATAACTTAGAAAATTCATTTGAAAATTGTATTTTCATTGATGTTTCCTTTTCTATCCCATTATTAGATGACCTTCATAAAAAACAAAGTGAAAATTTTTCACTTTCATGTGAACTTACAAACAGTATTTTTTTACTGGATCAAGACTTCATAGTCTCTTGGTCCAAAGTGGAAAGAGAGACCTCCTCTATCCTGGCTTACTTTCTGAGCTCCTCACAAAATACAACCATCTATGAACCCCGAGTCTCCTGGAACAAAGAGCGAATAAACCAGAGTGACTTTTTCTTGACTCTGAAGGATCTTAGAGTTTCAGACAGTGGGGAATACTTATGCAATATTTCTTCAAGCAAATACACTTTACTTACCATCCAAACACTGCATGTAGTAGGTAAGTTACAAGTGGGGTTGGATAACTGGTTTTGGCTATAGCAATATAGCAGTAGAGATTGTAACTATCAAACAGGGAAATTAGGTTGTCATTTAAAGAATTTTGATTAGTACTTCTGAAAATGTAGATCCTACAGGAATACTTTTGGTGAAGATGGTAGTCAACCTCCTTCTTTCAAACACACAAAAGTCCTTAATTGAAAAAAAAAAACCTATTCCCATAAGATTTCCTTTTCATGGTTTCAGGGCTTTAGAAATGAAGGGGGAACCTACATGATTTGATGACTTGAGCCTAAGCATCCTCAATTCCTGTCTACTTCTGTGCCTGACACAGGCTTTAGGTCCTGGGGTCTGGGGAGTTGAGGCTTCAGGCACAGTAAGAAGTTAGAACTGGGGCTCTGGTAGATGCTGGGGAAGCATGGCCTGGGAACTCGGTGGACACAATCACCAAAGGACATTGGAAACACTAAAGGTACACCTGATTCTGCTCTTTTTTCTTTAATCTCTAGTAATAGTTAACTGCCAAAACTCTTTAAAATATTTCTAGTTTATTCTCTATAGAGTCATGGCACCTGTACCCATGAAGTTGACTTTCTAAGTGGGCTGGTTGATCCCCTCACCCTTAAGCTATCAATTTGATATCATAGGACATAGTGGCAGCTCTCTGTTCTTTATTAAATATATTTGAGCCAGTGGGACATGTGTTTTAAAAAACATTTCTATCAGGGCACCTGTGTGGCTCAGTCGATTAAGCATCTACCTTTGGTTCAGGTCATGATTCCAAGGTCCTAGGATCAAGCTCCATGTCAGGCTCCCTGCTCAGCAGAGAGCCTGCTTCTTTCCCTCTCCCTCTACCTGCTGTTCTGTCTACTTGTGCTATTTCTCTGCCAAATAAATAAGATATTTAAAAAAAAACAAAAGCATATCATTCTAGTTGTGAAAATTGGGAATAACAGATTTGGAGGTTCAGTGATTCTATGTAGTGAGATTTAGAGGTAAGAATATGGAGTTGTCCTTAGGTCAAGTGGCCTTCAAATAAAAGCTTCTAGACACTGAGGGATGATTCCCCCTTTGTGTAGAGCTGTCATTTTGAGAGTGCTGAAAACTGGGGTGCAGTTGAAGCTCCTCTCTTTCTCCCAAATAAAAATGTTAGTTCTCTGTAAAATCTAGATAAGCTTACATTCTATCTTTCAAATGTTGCTTCATGTTGGATTCATTTTGGAGTGTAGAAAAAAAAAACAAAAAACAGGAAGATATGGTCTGAAGACCACATATGATCCATCTTTCTAACCAGAGATTTAATTTTTAGTTTACACAAAACAAAACATCAGGACCATTCCATCTCTGACAAAAGAAGCTTTTCAGAACCTCTGAATTCCCAAGTAAACCCTGGCCTGTTGAGACTGGAGGAGGGTCTGTCCACACTTCCCCCCAGAAGAAAGAGGTGTGTGGCAGGAGCTACCCCAGCAGGGCAGAAAAGAGGTCAAGCACTACTAGTATCCTAGATATCACTCTTTCAAAGAAATTTGGTTTCTATTCTGAATCACAGTTTTCTACTTGTCTTACCCAGGAGATACAGCAGCACTTGAAAAGGAAGCCCAGATTGGGTGGTAAGGGGAGTTATGTTTCTTAGAGTCTAGATCTATTCAATACAGGTTGCATGGAATTGAATGGAATTGAATAATCCTTGCTAAATTTTGCTGCTGAATCACTATGTGATGTTGGGCAAATCTCTTTACAGTGGAGGAAGTGAGGGTGACGAAGTAAGACAATGCTATACTTTGCAGGATTTTCTTCAGGAGGAAAAGTATACACCTTTTTTTTTTTCCTTTCTAGGATTTTATTTAGTTGACACAGAGAGAGAGAGAGCACAAGCAGGAAGAGCAGCAGGCAGAGGGAGAAGCAGGCTCCCTGCTGAGCAAGGAGTCTGATGCAGGACTCAATTCCAGGACCCTGGGATTATGGCGTGAGCCTAAGGCAGGTGGTTAACCGAGTGAGCCACCCAGGGGTCCCAGAAAAGTATGCATATGAAAACACTTTCAAAGTCAACATTTCCACTTAATTGCTCATTCTTTATATGGGTATACAATTTCAGAATGATACCAATATGTGTAGAGATGAATGTTTTAGTGGTTACAGAACATTATTAATAAAGAGTATGTTCATAAAAATGGACATCTGTTATATGAAAAATAGCCATAAACACCTTTTCACCTTGAATCGGCCTGTGTGTTCTAATGCTTGCTCCTACTCTATGGCAGAAGGTAGATCACAAGATTAACAGGTTCTGACTTGAGTAACTCAAGGTCTCCAAGTTTCTGCCTTCTGGGGTCCTACTTCCTTTAATACTAATTACAACAATTATAGTTCCAACAAAGATGCTGAAAAAACCCCAGCTCCTGCAGTGATTCTGAGGAGCATCAAGCACTCTATTATCCTGGTGTTCGCCTGTCACCTTTCACTCCGCTCCACTGATCCCCTCTGCACTTACCCTGTTTCTCTATGCCCCTGTCTTCTCCAACCCTGCACTCTGCTCTCCCTTCATCCTCCAAGGAGGATGCTGGGCTGTGGATAGTCTGTAGTCATAATTATTCCTTTGTAACAGTGTGTTAACTCTCTTTACAATATGAAACAATAGAAACTCACAATGCATAATACACTCATTGCTTCTCAAGTTTGCAACCTTTTTCTCCCCAACACCCACCTCCTACCAAGCCATTCTGACTTATGCAGGTTTCCCACAGTAGAGACATTGAGACTGGGAGGTATTTATGCTCATAAATGCAGAATTAACTAGTTTTTAAAATCATAAATTGTGTTCTTTGGTAATTTTTCTTCCAGCTTACAGACTTTTTGTTTTATTTAGAACACAGTCAAAGCAGAACCACCTGGATAATTATTCTGTCTTTGGTGATTTGGGGTTTCCTGACAATTTGCATACTCTATATGTTAAAAAGATACAACTGTTCCAGGAGAGGTAGGTATCTCATGGAGAATATGAACTCCGTCCCTCGGTGTACAGGCAGAGGTTATCAAGGATGACCTACAGATAACCCTACATGGTTGTTGGACATATAAACAGTTCTGAATTTTCTGGACAGTCGTTTGTAAAATTTATCAGAAATCATTTAAAATGCTCCCACATTCCCAGCTAACTATACTGCTAGCAAATTTATCCTGAATTAAATGGTTAAAGATGTAACAAGCCATATACAAGCACATGCATTGCAGCACCCTGAAAAAATTTAAATCTAGCACTAAAATAATACACAGAATTACCAAAATTATCTTGCATTGAAAAATAGATGGAAAGAAATAAGCCCAAGCTTTAAAAGTGGATGCCTTTGGAAAGAGTTTGTCCCTATGTCTAGACTTACTTTCGTCCCTGCACTCTGTTTTCTCGTTCTTTGAGCTTTGTCTATGGTATTACTGCTTTGTCTTTTATGGGCCATTTTATTTTAATCCTTGTTGCATTTTTAAAACACTTTTTCTAGATTTTCTGCAACAAAACTTGGGTTACTTACAGGTAATTTAAAATGATACATTAAGATGCTATGGTCACAGGACTTCTTAGAAGGCTTGACTTTTATTGACAGAATTAAATCTAGGAAAAACTTAGTTTTCTACTTATTCCCAAATTTTATAGACCAGGAAAGTGGAATCCAAGAAGTTAGGGGCATGAAACAGACTTCTCTATACCACTTAAGGAGACCCAGCTGCTTTCTCTTATTCTATAATCTGAGATGCCTGAGTGTCCTGGGAGGTTGAGATAAATCCCATGTCCATTCCTCTGATTGATAATTGCCTTTTGCCCCTGATGAAGTTAGGAGATTTGGTAATAGGAGACACCTTTATTCCCTTATTGAAAGTAAGATATTAAGCATGACAGTGAGTAAGAGTTTCACCAATTTCACCCTTTGACTGTTTATACTAATAGGAAGGCCATGCTAGCTTATTACTGGTTCCTCCTGTCCCTTAGCTGGCCAGAAGTGGAAAAAGATAGGAAATCATAGGCAAGTCTAGTTTGTCCCCTAGGGTTCAAATTATATGACAGAGGGGCACTACATACTGCTCCAGAATGACAGTTTAGTTTCTATACTGGAAGTGTGCAAAAGTCAAGTCTCAACAGAAAACGCCTGGCACACTCAAAACTGTACAAAGGGGAACACAGAAGATCGTTCATTTCCCCAGAGCTGGGAGCAGCTGATTGCCAGCAAATCTAAACAAGTAGAAGGTGCCATTACCAAAACCCAGAAGAAGAGAGTCCTGTAAAATCAGATGCCTTGTAGGGAGAGTAACTTTTACTTGAAGGACATAGCCAGACCAAGGCAACCTTACAAGGAAGGCCCTGGAAGACAAAAAATGTGGTATTGCCCTTCCCTCTCTGTACTCTCTATTCCAACTGGAAAGGAGAGGGAAAACACAGCCTATGGAAGGAATCCGTCCGGGTCAGCTATGCAGGGCAGAAACAGCAGGCTGGGTTCTGATTCTGGAGGAGCAGTCTGGAGCGATCAGCAAAAACAGTGTCAGGGTATTGGCTATTTAAACAATGCTCGATAACTGTGTGGTTAGATAGGCTGAAAATATATTTCAAGCTGTTACACTCAAGGCCCCCAAACCTTGCCCACCTCTAGGTCCCTGGTTATAGTTCCGTATGACCATGATATGTGTTTTCTTTTTTAAATTCCCTTTTCTAGAACTGTTTTAAAACGCTTTTAGTCTAGGATAAGTATAAATTATCCTAGATTTTAGCAAGGCACAAAAGGAAGGCCTTCCTTGGAAAACAGCATTGTACCCGTACCTTTTTCTTTTGCTATCGATGGACTTAATCACCACCTCCTTGGCTGTTATTTTCCATTGTTAATGGTTAGTAGGACTCAGGCCAACTATCCTAAAGAGCCAGGAATTCCTGGCCTGGCTGGACAGCTTTTATCCCTGTTTTGGTGCACCTGAATCAGCCATAAGAATTTATTGTTATTTGTAGCTACTGAGGTATTTCTACACTGCATTTTTAAGGCTGTTTTTTGGAAGAAAGATATGAAAGGGGGAATAACTAATGTGCATCTAATAACAATTGTACTGAGGCAGGAATAAAAAAATGAGTGTTTGCAAAAAGATTTTTTCTAAGTTTCGCTTTTTTTTCCTATAGAAAGGTCTTCTGTCTATACTGAGAGGGCCAACACTGCTGATGCAGAAGAAAGCAAGGTAAAGCTTTTTACTTCATCAAACAATTATAGCATAAGAATGCTACTGTGAAAAAGTAATCGATACATATATCATCTCGCAAGACTTTGACAGAGGAATAAGAAAGGGCGAGAGGGATCATGGGGTAACAGAACAGGAAAAAAATATGTAATTAGGGCTCTACTTAAATAACTGGCTGCTCTTCTCATTTTCTGTTGTTACTTGTGGAGAAGATCTGAGTGGCACTGTGCATATGATGGGAAACCAGTGTACCTATTCTTCCGGTGGAAGCACGGAACTGTATAGAAGTAGAAAGAAATATAAAGTGAGAAAAGCAGATTACAGTTTCTACCCAGAATCAGTTGGCTTGCCTTCCCTATTTGTCCAACCTCTTCTAAGCTCCTTGGGGACCCATAATTCCCTTACGAATTATAGTTTACTTGCAAATTCGGTTGTTTAAAATGGAGTTAAAACTTTTTGCCACACACCTTTTATTATGAGTTCCATTAATCAGAATATAAATAAGAGCAAAGAGTGGGGTAAACTCTTTTCTCTACTGGTTAAAAACTCAACAACTAGGGACACCTGGGTGGCTCAGTTCGTTAAGCTGCTGCCTTTGGCTCAGGTCATGGTCCCAGGGTCCTCGGATCAAGTCCCGTGTTAGGCTCCTTGCTCACCGAGGAGCCTGCTTCTCTCTCTGGCTCTGCCTGCCACTCTGCCTGCTTGTGCTCTCTCTCTTCTGACAAATTAATTTTTAATATCTTAAAAAAAAAAAACCCAGGAACTAATCTAGAAGGGTGATTACAATTGAGCCTTTATAACTACTTACAACTGTCTCATAGTTCTCTGATTACAGATGCAGACAATAGCTCCAAAGCTCCCTACTTCCAAAAACCAAAACAAAACACTATCATCATTAAATGCTTAAGATAAAAATGGTTATTCTGACATGAACCCCAGCCATTTAAAATCCATTTTTCTTGGTTCTAGGCTTTTACAGAACACCCAGCTAGTAGTGGAAAGTAAGACAGAACTGTATCAACCCATGATGAGCATCCTTAATATCCAGTGACTTCGCTTCCCCTTTCTTTCACTGCAATTCCAGCGGGGGCTTGTCATGGCCTAATAATTCTACCTTTGGAAAGACTTGCAACCATTGAGTTTCCCACTACCATATTTCCTCTTCAAGTCCCAACTATTACTCACTGACTCCATACCTACATCAAGATTATGAATGCCTGGATGTCAGTTCCAACTAGAAAAGAACTGTTTTCATTCAGTGGCACTCCTGCTGCAGTCAGTCCAGGAGGCCACACTGAGGTTGCCACCAAGATCTTGGAAGAAATGTATCACTAAGCACTGATTCAAAATCTGATCAACTAATGATGGGTGAGAGAGCACATAGAAGCAGAAATCACCTTAGTGAAAAGGTGAAAAATCAGGGAACTTGATATGCTGAGGTATTGTACTCATTTTATATGAATAGTTAATATCAGCTTAACCAACTAGATTTAATATGGTGAGTCTTAGGGACTCCAAAGTTTAAAAATGTCAGTATCTCCCAAGATTGCCTAGAGCAAAGGGCCCTATCAACTCAAGAACTGACAACTCTGGGGGGGGGGTGGGGGGGTTATGCCTTCCAACGTCAGGTTTACATAGATGAGTGACATTAACTATGAAGATAATTTGACTCACTCTTCTGACTCAGTTGTCATATTGTTAATCAACTTTATGATAAATTTAGATTTCCACATAAATTTTTACACACAGGGAGAATGGATAACCCAGCTGACTTGATGATCTCTCCCCTTTATTTTAATCAATTTATAAGAAAGAAAAAGTCTAACCAGCATTTTAGTGACTTAAGTTTTGACCCTATAGTTTATAGGAGGAAACCAACCCTGAATTGTGCATAATGCTACCTGGCCTGATTTTCTCTAAGTACTAACATCATTATAAAGAAAAACTTTAACTGTAAGGAGAAAATGCTCACAACTGCTATACTCTTCTTAAAAATGGAAAGAACAAAGTCAACAAATTGAGGATGGCAGACAAGAATGAACCTGGGTCCTTCAATGCTATTGAGCCCCTAAATTAATCTCAGAGCCACTTGTATTAGTCAAGGTTGGGGTCAGAGAGGCAGAATGCTGAGAACGACAGAGAATAAAGACTTGTTATATGGAAGCAACCTCATATAGTTCTGGGCACCTGTGAAGAAGACTCCATCAAGCCATCCCTTCTGCATCTGGGGCTGGGCCTAAAGTACCTGGAAATCGGCTCTGTCAGTGGTCAAGAAGGAGCGCTAGATATGGAGTGAGGATGAAAAATGAACAATTCCTCCTTCACTTCTCCCTCTCAAATCTAGTGACAATTTCTCTTGTGACCAGCTCTAACCCAGAACCACACAGAGAAAGGAAATCCAGGAAATGAACCTCCTGCTTAGCCACATGGCATAATACAAAGCCAGCATTCCCACCTGTCACTCAACTATCTTGTGTGAGAAGCTGCTTCCGTGTTGAAAACCTGCACCAACAGCTACCTAGGTATACCTAGGCCCTACCTAGGTATAGACTGGGAGGAGTTAACCTCCAAATCTAAGTGCCTGTGACTATAGTACATCACAGTGCTAAAAGGAAAGTTTATCAACTCCTACCATTGGTGGCTAAAAACATAGAGTCATGGATGAGTCAATAAAAATTTGTTAACTTTAGTAATTACAATTTACCAACATACCCTAGGCCTCATGGCCCATGTCTTCTGTAAATATTACTCATTAAGAGGCAATATGGACAAAAGAATGGGTTTCATTTTTTAATGTCAGAATGTAAATGATTTTTATATTAATCTTTTATGTAAAATGTTTACTTGTATTTGAGGATCTGAAAAATCCCCATTAACCTTGGAAGCAAAGATACTCTCTTACATTTCCTAATCACCTTGTTTAAACTGGTTTCCACACCACATAAACGTTTTAAATGCTTGTTTCAAATGCACCTGAAGTTTTCAGACATTAAATGGTACCATCGTTGGACTTGTCCAGCCTCTGTCCTTCCTGAGCAAAGGACTTCTTATTCTTCATGAGTCTGAAAAACAAAATATGAGTGTGCTCTCTGAGATTGCTGCGACTTTCATCGGTGGTACGCACACCCAGAATGAAGCCCAGCCCTTTTTGGAGTAAGCAGGCCTGAGCCAAGTCCTCATTACCTTCAAAGGGAGGCAGGGAATTGGAAGCAATTATATGCATTACAGAAAGCAGACACAGGTAATTCGTCTGAAGGATGGGCTTGGACACTCTCCATTTTCTGCCCACCTAGCCTTGGTGGTAAAGGCAGCGCCCTCTACCAAAGACTCCATGAGGGAAAGACTGTGGCCACATCACCAATTGGCTCCACAGCCCAGAGAGACACCCAGTTCTATCAGAAAAAACGTTTTTGCTTGTTTTATGGCAGTTAAGAGATTTTTCAGGCTTTCCTTCTGAGAATGGGGAACAATTAGTCATTGCACCGCCAAGGATGGTTTTACTAGTCATCTCGGGTATGTCTAAGAAGCAATTTCTGCTTCACTCATTTTATTCTTTGTTGGAAATAACTGTGACAAAGTCGAATACATTACAAATGTTTTGCAGCCCTTTTGGCCTCTTCCAGCTGAGCACAAGCGTAACACATGTGAGGCATTTCCCTAAACAAAACCATTAAATGGAGTTGATGGGCAGGCCCTGCCTCTAAGACCCCAAATCCAATGCCATGACCCTTCTCAAATTGAGGGCAGAGTTCAAACCACTTAAGTGGACCTCTGCTCACAGGCCTTATCCCTGAGACAATATTCAGGCAGCAACAAGAAATCTCTGGAGTGTGCCAATGACTCATGCTTCTCAAATTTAGATCTAAATGTATTCAATATAACCAACTTTTAGATTCTCCTTCAAAAGATTATTTTGACCTCCTTTCAGGTCGTACGTATTATGAACAACCCTATCTACTTATTTTGCAGAGTTATTAGTAATTCATTTATAATAAGAGGAATAGGTATATACCAAATTTTTAAAAATGAAATGGTACCTCTCTGTGCTAAGCACCATGTTAAGTGCTTTATAGGCATTCCATAACAGGCAGCTGATGGCGCATTATACGATGTTTTTCCATTCATTTCTCCTAAAGCCAGATCTCATTTAAAGACCCTGTTTGTGGGATATCTCAATAAGAAAGCCGGGACTTCCTGTTTTGTTTGTATAACCCCCAAATTCATATGTTGAATGGTTTCAGGAGGTGGGGCCTTTAAGTCCTGAGGATGGAGTTCTTGTGAATAGGATTAGTGCCTTCTAAAATAATCCCCAGAGAGCTTCCTCCCCATCCCCATCCCTTTTACTCTGAGGACCCAGTGAGAAAAGGGTCATCTATGAGGAAGGGGCCCTCACCACGGACTGAATCTGCCAGCACCATGATCCTGGACGGCCCAGCTACCAGAACTGTGAGAGATGTTTATTATTTATAAGCCACCCAGTCTCTGGCATTGTTACAGCAGCCTCAACAGACCCTGACAAGCCTACAGGTCAGTGGTCTTTGTCATGCTGCCACTATGCTAGTAGAGTTAGGGTGGCAACTCCAACCCTGGGATCAGAATAGTAGTGTTGAGAACCACAGATATGGAAATACCCTTCTCTCTTGTTTTAGGACAGAATGAGGGGAAAAGCAGAAAGCTAGAGAGGACAAGTACATTTATTCCCCACTACCTCAGCTTTAAACCTCAGCACCCAGATCTCCATACTGATCCAGTATGAAGTCATCTACATAGAAAGACTCAACTCCGTTTCAAGGAGATCTATCTGTGCTTTTAAAATTGCCTTTGTAGGGAACCTGGGTGGCTCAGTGGGTTAAGCCTCTGCCCTCAGCTCAGGTCATGATCTCAGGGTCTTGGGATCAAGCCCCATATCGGGCTCCCTGCCCAGCGGGGAGCCTGCTTTCCCCCTCTCTCTGTCTGCCTCTCTGCCTAATTGTAATCCCTCCCTCTGTCAAATAAATAAATATATTTTAAAAATAAATAAGTAAAATAAAATAAAATTGTCTTTGCTCTCTGAACTCCTGACTGTTCTACACAAATGGATCTAGGACCTAGAACTGAGAACTTACAAGTTCACCTGGAATTAAACATTTGAGAGGTAGAAATACAATGTACATTCCACTAGAATGCTTAGCACTGCATATTACCTGGACAAGGAAAATTTAGTAAATATGGGAAGACCTTAGCAGAACCTAGTTTTTGCTTTTTTCTCTTTAAAGTATTTTAACAAATAATTTCTTATTCTACTGGTTTGTGTAATGACATGAGCTCTAAACACACACACTTTAAGAATTATAACAGAGTTGTTGTATATCTGACATACCTTTTTTCTAAACTCCTTTGCTTTGATCTTGAGTTTATTGACTTGAGATTCTGCTATCTCTGCTATCTCTGCCCTTTCCTTAGCATCATTCAACTCATGTTGCTGCTTCTTATACTTGGAAAGATATTGATTGGCTTGTGCTTCCTATAAAAATTAAAAAATAAAAAAAAGAGAAAAAATATCCCTGTGCCTGCACAGTCATTTTTTCTGCTTTGACATGAAAAAGTTTAAAAATGTGTGAAAAAAATCTAAACTTCTGAGTATTGAATGGAATATATTTTGGTATGATATATATGGATTCAGACTTTCTACTAGGCGTTAGATCAGCATGTTCCACATGTTACATGTAAGAAAACCACAAATGTTTCATGATCAGTTAAACATCCTGGTTTTTCTTTGAGTAGTGGGGGTTGGTCTTTAACCATTATAAGGTCAACAGGTAATTTGTGTTTTAGCCTGAATCATTGAAATAATCCAAAATCTCTCAAGAGATATTAGGTATAAACCAATATATATGGCACTTATGAATTACATTCTATGTAGCTATGGATATTAACCCAGGGTTGGCAAATACATTTCAAATGATGGTTGTTTGGTTCAGTTATGTCCAGGTTCATCAGGAAAAAGGACTATGATGCACATTTATGCTCACCCAAGGTTTTGGGGTAGGAAGGCCCCAAGGGGACTACCTGGCCAAAAATTCAACTATACAACACCATGTTCTTACTGGACTCTATTCTTGCAATGCACGTGTTTGAGTATAACCACAAGGTTGAAGGCAGCACTCTGACTCCCTGGAAGGAAAAGTAACAATTTTCTGAGCATGGGTGATAACTCTAGTTTGAGGAAAACTAGAGAATGAACAGACTTTAAGCTGAGCTGGTCCTCTCTAGATAAAATACTCACATATCTCCATTAATCAAGAACAATCGCTGGGAAATCCATGAGACTGCAACAGCCCCAGGTACTTACTGCTGCCTCCATTTGCTGCTTGTAACTTTGTACTTGCAGCTGAAGTTGATCCATCAGTCTGCATCCTGCTCAGATTTTTTTTGTCTTCCTCTGCCTGAAATGCATAGGTGAATATATGAAGATGATTTGAATGATCCAGCAGTCTGCATTGGGAGTTGCCTTCTAAGAAAATAAGAGTTAGGAAACTTTATTAAGCAATTTGAAAAATGGGTCTAACTTTATTCATCCCAAGTTTTGAGAAATTAACACAGCTCTGAGCACTGACAGTCCTTTCTCCTGATCTCAGAACTCCACTAGTCTTTCACTGAAATAGAAGTTAAAGCCACTAGTTTTAATTTGGTCAGCAGCCCTTCCATCCTAACCAAGCTACACCTGCCTGTGCTTTCTCAGTAGGAAGGAAGTACCATTGTTACAAAAGCTTCATGTGTAAAACTAGAAACCAATCCTCCTCTCTTTGCTCTCTGGACTCCTGACTATTCTACACAAATGAATCTAAGACCTGGAACTGAGAGCCTACTAATCTCTCTCTAATCCTCTCTCACTAATCAACTCTTTCCTTGAACTTTCTAACTGACTCTTGGCTCTGGATAATGAAACTATAGAAAAGGTAAGACTTCTGGAATTCTGGTGTGGGCATCATCAGAGATAGGAAAATTCTGTAAGCAGTGGGGATGTTGGTGTGTACATTCTCATTGCTTCCATTGCAATCCAGGCTTGGGCTACAGAAACGAAATCTACTAAGGTAGTATTTCTCAACTATGCTCTACAGAGCCTTGAGTATTCTGAGGAAACAGGAAGGGAGAGATATGCAGGCAGGCAAGATTCTACACATCTTCCAATTTCCTATGTCTCTTTAACTAGAATATCTCTATTCTGGAACTGTTGAACTTCCCGAAAGAAGAACATCTCAATTGGCTTATGGCTGAGATATTGATTTAATCAAGACCTACCCCTGCTGCTCAACTTATTTTCCTGTTTTCATCTTACCTATTTCATCAAATGTCAACACCTTTGATGACTTTCATGGTCTTTCCACCTACCTTCCACTACCTTCCACAAACTTCCTCCACTCCAGCGAGGCTCATCTATTACCTCACAGCTCCCCTGCTTATTCCCCCCTCTGTAAGTACAGTCAATATCCCCTCCCCCTGGACACAGCATAGAGGTAGATAGAAACACCCAGTCTTTCCATGAAAGAGGCCTCTTTGCTTACCTTAGCAGCGGAAGGCTAGGGCGAGGCTTCTAATTTAAACACATCAAGGGGCTGATGACAATACTCTCCAGATACTGGAGAGGCAAGTAAGCATCATATTCACACTTGCCCCCTACCTCACTCCAGGTTTCTCATATCTCTCAGAAAGGAGCTTGTGCATATTTGACTCCCTAGTTTTGTGGCTACAGCCCAGGGAATACCTCATGAAGGCATGGCTCTAGTGGCTAGTGGGACTTATATTCATGGGTCCCATGGGACTGCAACAAACAAAAACTGCTTAACCAGCTACCCTTCCCCTGCCATGGCACAGTATAGAAGGAGCATACCGAAATGCCATCATTCTGTAAAAGAGACCAATTTATTTATCTTAGTAGCTGTGACTGAGGAGTTCGCTTCTAATTTAACATACATCAAGGGACTGACTGCAGTCTTCTCCAGAGACTGGGAAGCGGGTGGGGCCAGCTTTATGCTCTCCATCTGTTCCACCCTTGCTTGCTGATGCTGCCAAGAAAGGAGCTTGTGTACAGATCTGGTGCCCTGGATTGTGTAACTCTGTCCAGAAGACACATCTCTTGATAGCCTGGCTCTGATGGTCAGCAAGGTTTATGTTCACAGGATCAATGGAATGGCAGCAAACAAAGAAACATTTCCTAAATGGCTAGCACCCCAAGTCTCAGCACAAAGAAAACAGACAGAAATGTCCTTCTCTCAGTCTTCCCTTAGAAGAGATATATTTGCATGTTTTAAAAGCTCCTACCTGGAAAGGAATAAATGAAATAAGATGGGATCAGGAGGGAGACAAACCATAAGAAACTCTTAATCTCACAAAACAAACTGAGGGTTGCCAGGGGTAGGGGGGTAGGGAGAGGGTGGTTGGGTTATGGACATTGGGGACGGTATGTGTTATGGTGAGTGCTGTGAAGTGTGTAAATCTGGCAATTCACAGACCTGTACCCCTGGGGCTAATAATACATTATATGTTAATAAAAAAATAATATATATTTTTTAAATCCTACCTGAAGATCAGCTTCCAATCAGTCTGCATCTAGGTACTGAGATCTCCCCTTTGGGACTCTAATAGGCTAGGACATCGTCAACTATTGGGAGCCACTAAGACCAAAGAAGACTGCTTGGACAATTACAAAGATTTTAGGAACAACCAAGAGCTAGAGAAGTGTTGAACAATAAAGATCATCTCCTGCGTGAGACCTCTCAGTCATGACTGGGAGAGGTATCTGTTTTATGTAACACAGAGAAACCCGTACAGAGAAGCAAAGAAAATGAAGGAACAGAGGAACATGCTCCAAACCAAAGAGCAAAATAAAATCTCAGAAAAAAGACGTAAGTGATTTACCTGATAAAGAGTTCAAAATAATGGTCATAAAGATGCTCACCAAGCTCAGGAGAACAATGCATGAACAAAATAAAAATTTCAACAAAGAGACAGAAAATATAAGAAAGTACCAAACAGAATCACAGTGATGAAGAATACAAATAGTGGACTAAAAAGTACAACAGCAGACTAGGTGAAACAGGAGAAAGAATCAGCAAACTCAAAGACAGGGCAGTGGAATTCATCTCATCAGAACAGCAAAAAGATAAAGAATAAAATAAATCGTGAACATAGCTTAAGCGATTTAGAGTAGAACATCAAGCAGACGAATATTTGTACTATAGGGGTCCCGGAAGGAGAATAAAGAGAGAAAAGGGCAGACAAATTTTGAAAAAAATAATGGCTGAAAACTTCCCTAACCTGGGGAAAGAAACAGACATTTAAATTCAGGAAATTCGGAGACTTTCAAATAAAATGAACCCAAAGAGGCCCACACCAAAACAAACAATATTAAATTGTCAAAGTCAGGAAGAGAATCTTAAAAGTACCAAGAGAAAAACAACTTGTTACATACAAAGGAAACCCCATAGGACTGTATAAGCAGATTTTTCAACAAAACCTTTCCAGGCCAGTAGGAAATGGTATAATATATTCAAAGAGCTGAAAGGGAAAAAAACAAAAAACAAACAAAAAACCCACCAAATAAGAATACCCAGCAAAGTTGTCCTTCAGAATTGAAGGAGGGATAAATAGTTTTCCAGATAAGAAAAACACGAAGGCATTCAGTATCACTAGACTGACCTTATAAGAAATGTTAAACTGAACTCAGTAAACTGAAATGAAAGAGCACTAATAAGTAAAAGAAAATGAACATATAAATTTCACTGGTAAAATTTCACTGGTAAAAAAAAGATATAAATTAAGATTTATATCTTAATATAAAATTAAGATAATATAATGCTTTTCTGATGGTGGATAAATCACTTATATATCTAGTATGAAGGTTAAAAGAAAAAAAAAATGTAAAAAGAACCAACTTCCAAAATCTGTTAATGAATACACAGATAAAAATATGTATATTATGACATCAAAAACATAAAGTGTGGGTAGGGAGGAGAGCAAAAATATAAAGATTTAGAATGCATCCCAATTGAAGCTTAAAATAAACTATTATAAATATAGGTTGTTTTATGTAAGCCTCATGGTAACCACAAAGCAAAAACCTGCAGTAGATACAATAGATACACAAGATAAAGAAAAAGGAATCTAACCATACTACAGAAATTTCATCAAATCACAAAGAAAGCAAGAGCACAAAAAGGAAGAAGGGAATTATAAAACAACCAGAAAACTAACAAACTGGCAATTATGTACATCCCTGTTAATAATTACTTTAAATATAAGTGAACCAAATTCTCCAATCAAAAGACAGAGTGGCTGAATGGATAAAAAAACAAGACTCGGGGTGCCTAGATGGCTCAATGGGTTAAAGCCTCTGCTTTTAGCCCAGGTCATCGGGGTCCTGGGATCGAGTTCCACATCGGGCTGTCAGCTCAACGGGGAGCCTGCTTCCCCCTCTCTCTCTGCCTGCCTCTCTGCCTACTTGTGATCACTCTCTCTCTGTTAAATAAATAAAATCTTTAAAAACAAAACAAACAAAAAGACTCATCTACCTGCTGCCTATAAGAGACTCATTTCAGATCTAAAGGCACACACAGACTAAAAGTGAAGGAATGCAGCAAGATATCCCCAGCAAATGTTAACCAAAATGAAGGTGGGGTAGCTACATTTCTATCAGACAAAACAGATGTTAAGACAAAGATTTTAATAAGAGACAAAGGTCATTCTATAATGATTAAGGGGTCAATCCAACAGGAGGATATAGCATTTGTAAATATCTATGCACTAATATATGAACATCTACATATATAAAGCAAATAGTAACAGAACTAAAGGGAGAAACAAACAGCAACACAAAAATAATAGGGGACTTTAATACCCAGTTTTCATCAACGGATGGATCATACAGACAGAAAATCATTAAGGAAACATAGTCCTTAAACAAAACATTAGAACAGATGGACTTAACAGACTGTATACACTCCAACCAAAAGCAACAGAATACACATTATTCTCAAGCATGCGTATAACATTCCTCAGAATAGATCATATGTTAGTCCACAAAACAAGTCTTAACAAATTTAAAAGCACTGAAATCATACCAAGTGTCTTTTCTGACCACACACTATGAAACTGAAATTATAAGAAAAAAACCCGGAAAATTCACAAATATATGAAGATTAAACAACATCTCTAAACAACCAATGCATCAAAGAATAAATCAAAAGAGAAACAAAAAACACCAAAAAAAAAAAAATACCTTGAGGCTTATATGCAACTAATGAATCATTAAACTCTACCTTTGAAACTAAAACAAAATAAGAAGCTGTTCTTTAAAATACTTTGATGCTGTATTGTTTATCACATAAATGTTAGTACCTCTAATTTCTTCATTATGAATTTTACCTCTTATCAATATAAACTTACTTTTTCTCCATAAAAAAAATACCTTGAGGCAAATGAAAATGGAAATACAACATACCAAAACTTATAAGATATAGCAAAAGCGGTTCTAAGAGGGAAGTTCATAGTAATAAATGTCCACATTAAGAAATGAAGAAAGATCTCAAATAAACAACCTAACTTTATGCTATAAGGAACTAGAAGAAAAATCAAAGACCTAAGTTCTAGAAGGAAGGAAATAACAAATATCAGAATGAAAATAAATCAAGTAAAGACTAAAAAGACAATAGAAAATGAAACTAAGAGCTGTTTTTTTTTAAAGATAAAACAAAATTGATAAGTGTTTAACAAGACTCATGGAAAAAAAGAGAGGACTCAAATAAAAATAGAAATGAAAGGGGAGACATTACAACTGATGCCACATAAATGCAAAGGATCATAAGAAACTACTATAAACAATTAATATGTCCCCAAAATGGATAATCTAGAAGAAATGAATAAATGAATTCAGTAAGGCTGCCAAATACAAAATTAATATACACAAATCTGTTGCTTTTCAATACACTGAAATGAAGTAGAAGAAAGATAAATTAAGAAAACAATTCTACAGATTCAATGTACTCCTTATCAAAATACCAATAGTATTTTTCACAGATCTGGAACAAATAATACTAAAATCTGTAGAAGCACAAAAGAACCCAAATAGCCAAAGCAATCTTGAGAAAGAAGAATAAAACTGTCTCAGATTTCAAGATGTACTATAAAGTTATAATAAAACAGTGTGGTACGGGCATGAAAATAAACACATAGATCAACTGAACAGAATAGAGAGCCCCAAAAGAAACTTACACCTATATAGTCAGTTAACCTATGACAAAGGCAGCAAGACTATACAATAAGGAAAGACAGTCTCTTCAATAAATGATGCTGCAAAATCTGTAAAAGAATGAAACTGGACCACTTTTTTACACCATGCACAATAATAAACTCAAAATGTATTAAAGACTTAAATGTGAGACCTGAAACCATAAAACTCCTAGAAGAAAACATAGGCAGTAATCTCTTGGATATCAGCCTTAGCAACATATTTATGGATGTCTCCTATTTTTAAATTTTTTAGTTTATTTATTTTTTATGGGTATGTCTCCTTAGGCAAGGGAAATAAAAGCACAAATAAACTATTGGGATTATACCAAACTAAAAATCTTTTGCACAGCAAAGGAAATCACCAACAAAACAAAAATACCACCTACTAAATGGTATTATATACCTGTTAAGGAGTTAATATCCAGAATTTATGAAGAACTTACATAACTCAACACCAAAAGCCCCAAATAATCTGATTTAAAAATGCGCATTGGACGTGAATAGACATTTTTCAAAGAAGGCATATAGATGGCCAACAGACATAGGAAAAGATGCTCAACATCACTAATCATTAGTGAAATGCAAATCAAAACCCCAATGAAATATCACCTTATGCTTGTCAGAATGGCTAAAAGAAGAAAAAAAATTGTTGGCAAGGATGTGGAGAAAAATGAACATTCATTCACTATTAGTGATACTGTAAGTTGGTGAAGCCACTAGGGAAAACAGTATGGAAGTTTCTCAAAAAATCAAAAATAGAAGTACCATAGTAAATACCAATCCAGTAATGCCCCTACTGGGTATTTACCCAAAGAATACAAACACACTAATTTGCAAAGATATATGCACCCCTATGTTTACTGCAGCATTATTTACAATACCCAAGATGTGGAAACAACCTAAGCGTCGACACAAAGATGAATGAAAAAAGATGTGGTATATATACACAATGGAATATTACAAAGCCATAAAAAAGGATGCAGTCTTACATTTGCAGCAACATGAATGGACCTAGAGGGTATTATGCTAAATAAAATAACCCAGACAGAGAAAGACAAGTACCATATGATTTCACTTTTATGTGTAATCTAAAAAACAAAATGAAGGAACTAACAAAAATAGCAAAACAGAATCTTAAATACAGAGAGCTGGTGGTTGCCAGTGGTGTTGGGGATGAGCAAAAGAAGTAAGGGGAGTGGGAGGTACAGTCTTCCAGTTTTGTAATGAATAAGTCATGGGATGAAAGGCACAGCATAGGGAATATAGCCAATGATATTTTAATAGCATTATATGGTGGCAGATGGTAGCTACACTGTAGAGAACATAGCAAAACATCTAGAGATGTCAAATCACTATGTTGTATACATGAAACTAATATAACATTCTATGTCACCTCTACTTCAACAATAGCAACATTTTAAATAAACTTCCAGCTAGACTCACCAAGAAAAGAGTGAGGACTCAAATAAAATTAGAAATGAAAGAGGAGACTACAAATGATACCCTAGAAATGCAATGGATTATAAGAAAGTATTATAAACAGTTATATCTAAAGACTTGGACAGCCTAAAAGAAATGGACAAATTCTTAGAACATACAACCTACCAAGACTTAATCATGAATAAAGAGAAAATATGAACAAATCAAAAACATAAGAAACAACAAGTTTGGCAAGGATGTGGGAAAAAAGGAACCCTCTTACCCCATTGGGCAGAATGCAAATTGGTGCAGCCATTGTGAAAACGGTATGGAGTTTCCTCAAAAAAATTAAAAATAGAAATATCCTAAGATCCAGAAATTGCACTACTGGGTATTTTACCCAAAAAATACAAAGACACTAATTCAAAGGGATACATGCACCCTGATGTTTACTCTACCATTATTTACAATAGCCAAACTATGGAAGCAGCCCACAAGTCTTTCATTAGATGAATGGATAAAGATGTGGGTTTTGTGTGTGTGTGTGTGTGTGTGTGTGTGTGTTTCTGCCATATTATTGGTGTATTATTCAGTCATAAAAAAGAATGAAATCTTGCCATTTACAACAGGGACAGAACCAGAGCGAATAATACTAAGTGAAATAAGTCAGTCAGTGAAAGATGAAAACCATATGATTTCACTCATATGTGGAATTTAAGAAACAAAACAAATGAGTAAAGGAAAAAAAAAAGGGAGAGAGACAAACCAAGAAACAGACTTTTAATTACAGAGAACCAAAAAATGGTTACCAGAGGGAAGGTGGGTGGAGGGATCAGGGAACTAGAGTATGGGGATTAAAGAGTACATTTATTATGATAAAAAAATAAAATGATAAAATCAAATAAAACTCGGGCACCTGGGTTGCTCAGTTGGTTAAGTGTCGGCCTTTGGATCAGGTCATGGTCCTGGGGTCCTGGGATCAAGTTCTGCATTGGCTTCCTGCTCAGCAGGAGTCCATTTTTCCCTCTCCCCCTCCCCCTGCTCATGTAATTGCTCTCTCTCTCTCTCACACAAAAATAAACAAAATCTTTTAAAAAATTAAAATCAATCAATCAATCTTAATACCAAAAAAAATCTGAGCAGACCAATTATAGCAAGGAAATTGGACTAGTAATAAAAAACTTCACAAAAAACAAAAATCCAGGACCAGATGTCTTCATTGGTAAATTCTTTCAAATGTTTAAAGAAGAATTAATATCACTTCTTCCCAAATTCCTTCCTAAAATTGAAGAGGAGAGAACACTTCCAACACCTTTTACAAGGCCAGCATTACGCTGATATCAAACCATAAGAGAGAAAGAGAGAGGAAAGAAAGAAAATTACAGTCCAGTATCCCTGATGAACATAGATATGAAAATCCTCAAGAAAGTATTAGCAAACTGAATTCAATGATACATTAAAAGGATCCTATGCCATGATCAAATTGGATTTATTCCAATGATGCAAAGATGGTTTGACATCTGTAAGTCAATGTGATACACCACATTAACAAAATGAAGGATAGAAATCATATGATCATCTCACTACATGCAGAAAAAGCATTTGACAAAATTCAACATCAGATCATGATAAATCCTCCCAAAAGTGTAGGTATAAAGGGTTATCTCTCAAATAATAAACGCTGTATATGAAAAACTCACAGCTAACATTATACTCAATGAAGAAAAACTAAGATTTACTTCTGAGATTAGGAACAAGACAGAGATGCCTACTCTTAGTACTTTTATTCAACATATTACTGGATGTCTCAGCCAGAGCAATTAGGCAAGAAAAAGAAATAGAGGGCATCCAAATCAGAAAGGAAGAAGTAAAAGTACCTTGATTTGAGGATAATATAACAGCTTATGCAACAAAACAAAACCAAAAAAAAAAACTAAAGACTCCACCAAAAACTATTAGAAATAATAAACAGTAAAGTTGCAGGATATAAAATCAACATACAAAAATCCATTGTGTTTCTGTACACTAGTGACAAACTATCAGAAAGAGAAATTAAGAAAACAATCCTGAAAAAACAAAAAAGAAAAGAAAAGAATAATCCCAGGGCACTGGGTGGCTCAGTCAGTTAAACATCTGACTCTTGATTTCAGCTCAGGTCATGATCTCAGCATCCTGGGATGGAACCCAGGATGGGTTCCCCGATCAGCACAGAGTCTGCTTGTCTCCCTC
Organism: Lontra canadensis; assembly: GCF_010015895.1. Classification (NCBI taxonomy): domain Eukaryota; kingdom Metazoa; phylum Chordata; class Mammalia; order Carnivora; family Mustelidae; genus Lontra; species Lontra canadensis. The sequence continues at coordinate 9,108,307 of NW_022631000.1, forward strand.
TCCCTCTACCCCTCCCCCTGCTGGTGCTTGCTCTCTAAAATAAATAAATCTTAAAAAAAAAAAAAGAAAGAAAACAATCCCATTTACAAATGCATCAAAAGGATAAAAATACTTAGGAATAAATTTAACGAGAGGGATGAAAGACCTGTGCCCTGAAAACTATAAGACATTAATGAAAGAAATTTAAGATGACACAAATTAAATGGAAAGATAGTCCATGTTCATGGATTGGAAGAATTAATACTATTAAAATGTTCATATTACACATAGCAATTTACAGTTTCAATGCAATGCCTATTGTAATTTCAATTGCATTTTTCACTGACAAAGAATGAACAATTTTAAAATTTGTATGGAACCAAAAAGGACCCCAAATAGCCAAAGGAACTGAGAAAGAAGAAAACTCAGTGCACCATGCTACCTGATTTCAAACTGTATTATAAAGCTATAGTAATCAAGGGGCACCGGGGTGGTCAGTGGGTTAAGCCTCTGCCTTCGGCTCAGGTCATGATCTCGGGGTCCTGGGATCGAGCCCCACATCGGGCTCTCTGCTCAGCAGAGAGTCTGCTTTCCTCTCTCTCTCTGCCTGCCTCTCTGCTTACTTGTGACCTCTGTCTCTCAAATAAATTAAAAAAAAAAAGCTATAGTAATCAAGACAGTATGGTATTGACATTAAAACAGACACATAGATTAATGAAAAAAAATAGCCCAGAAATAAACCCACATATAAATGGTCAATTACTTTATGATAAGGAGCTAAGAATATACAAGGAGAGTATCTTGAAAAAATGGTATTGGGGGAACTGGACTGCCACAGGGAAAAGAATGAAACTAGACCACTTTCTTATACCATACACAAAATTAGCTCAAAATGGCTTAAAGACTTAAATGTAAGATATGAAACCATAAGACTTCTAGAAGAAAACATGGGGTAAGCTCCTCAAAATTGGTCTTGACTATGAAATTTGGATTTGACAGCAAAAACAAAGGCAACAGAAGCAAAAATAAATAAGTGGGACTACGGCAAACTCTAAAACTTCCATACAGCAAAAGAAACAGTAATAAATAAATAAATAAATAAACAAACAACTCATAGAATAGGAAGAAATATTTTAAATCCTATACCTGATAAGGGATTAATAACTAAAATACATAAAGAACTCGTACAACTGAATAACAGAACAAAACTGAAAACAAAAAATACAATTTAAAAAAATGGGCTGAGAAACAGAAATGCAAAGATGCTGAGCATCATTAATTATCAGGGAAATGCAAATCAAAACAACTATGAGATATCACCTCACACCTATCAGAATGGCTAAAATAAAAACAACAACAACAAGAAAAAGGGAGAAAAAGGAACCCTCATGCACTGTTGGTAGGAACGCACACTGGTACAGTAACCGTGGCAAACAGTAAGAAGGGTCCTCAAAAAATAATTACCATATGATCCAGTAATTCCACTACTAAGTATTTACCTAAAGATTATGAAAACATTAATTCAAAAAGATATATGCACCCTTATGTTTATTGCAGCATTATTTTCAATAGCAAAAATATGGAAACAACCCAAGTGTCCATCAAAAGACGAATGAATGAAGAGGTGGTATATATACACACAGAATGTTATTCAGCTCCAAAGAAGAATGAAATCTTGCCATTTGCTACAACATGGATAGATCTAAAGGGTATAATGCTAGGTAAAGTAAGTCAGTCAGAGAGAGACAGATACCATATAGTTTCACTCATATATGAAATTTAAGAAACAGAACAAACAAGCAAATAAAATAAGAGACAAATGAAAAGCAGACTCTTAAATATAGAAAACAAACTGGTAGTTACCAGATGGGAGGTGTTTGGGGGGATGGGTGAAATAGGTAAAGGGTATTAAGAGTACACTTATCTCCATGAGCACTGAGTAATGTATAGAATTGTTGAAATACAATCTTGAATATCTGAAACTAATATAACACTGTACATTAATTATACTGGAGTTCTAAAAAATGAACAGAGGATCTGTATGGACATTTTTTTCAAAGAAGATATATATATGGCCAATAGGTACATGAAAAGGTGTTCAACATCACTAACCATCAGGGAAATGCAAATCAAAATCACAATGAGATATCATCAAAAAGACAAGAAATAACAAGTGTTAATGAGAAAATGAGAAAAGGGGATGCAACCTGGTGTAGCCACTGTGGAAAATGGTATGGAGTTTTCCTCAAAAAATTGAAAATAGAACTACCATATGATTCAGCAATCCTACTTCTGGTTATTTATCTGAAGGAAACAATCACTAACTTAAAAAGATACCTGCATCCCCATGTTTATGACAGTATTATTTATATAGCCAAGACATGGAAACAACCTAAGTGTCTATCAACAAATGAATGAATAGGGTGCCTGGGTGGCTCAGTGGGTTAAGTGCCTGCCTTTGGATCAGGTCATGATCTCAGGGTCCTAGAATCGAGCCCTGCATCGGGCTCTCTGCTCAGCAAGGAGCCTACTTCCCCCTCTCTCTCTACATGCCTCTCTGCCTACTTGTGATCTCTCTCTCTCAAATAAATTAATAAAATCTTTTAAAAACAAACAAAAACACAAATGAATAAAGGAAATAGGATATGTGTATATACACACAGAGTGGAATATTATTCAGCCATAAAAAAGAAGGAAGTCCTGCCATTTGCAATCCTTAAGGGCATTATACTAAGTGAAATAAGTCAGAGAAAGACAAATAATATATGATCTTACCTATACGTAAAATCTAAAAAACCAGACTCAGAAACAAAAAACAGATTTGGTAGGGATATAGAGGAGTGGGAAAATGGATCAAGGTAGTCAAGAGGTACAAAATCCCAGTTTTAAGATGAACAAGTCCTGGAGATATAATGTTGAGCATAGTGAATCCAGTTAACAATACAGTGCTGTATATTTGAAAGTTGCTAAGAGAGTAAATCTTAAGAGCTCTCATCTCAAGAAAAAAAAGATTTTGTAATTATGTGTAGTGATGGATATTAATTAAAATTGTGATAATCACTTCACAGTGTAAACAAACATCAAATTATATTGTACACCCAACATTAATGCAATGTTATGTGTCAATTTTATTTGAATATAAATAAATAAATACATGAGTAAAGAAAAAAGCTTCAACCAAGCCATTTGTATCGCTTAGCATGCTTCCCCACTCCACCTTAAAGTACAATCTGACAGTAGATAATTCATTACTAATTTTACGCTTACTAAAGCAGAGACCAAGATATAAGGAAATGAGACAACTCTATTTTTTCAATAAAATCGATTCTCTTTTCATCTGCCTGTCCCTCTCCGTCCCAGGTTTAAGAAATTTGAAGATTCATAGAATTATGTGTTTATAGGAAGTTCTAAAACCAACAGCAGTTTAATTGCTTAAACCCAATTTACAGAGACCAGTAAATTTACTGCGTGGTCAAGGAAGCCACAAAGAAGAAAACTGAAGAAGGCTAGAAGCGGTTGCTGATGTTAACAGTGTTCCTCCCACTTGAGAAGGCAAAGCCTTTGTCAGGCTTAAGTTCACATCTCAGCCCTGTGATACGCACAGTTGTACACAGCTCAGATTTCCCTTCAAGCTGTGAGGTGGGCACTTACCGGAAAACCTCAAGCTGTAGCACCTTTGGGAGTCGCTGTAGCATTCACACTGAGATCACCACTCCCCAGGGATCCCCCAGCCAACACCTGGGCCCAGCCAGCAGTTATGAGGATCTGGCCATCACTGCCCAACGTGGGGCTCCTTTCTGGGCAAGCTCTGTGCTGGAGACTGCTCAGAGGTGTGTGGCAATCTGCCTTTTCTGGCCCATCCTCCTTCCTTCACCCTTTCCTTTCATGGGTGTCAGACTTGCACTGTGGCCTAAAGGCTTTCTCTGCCTGATCCTCCTTGCTCTCCCCTTTGTCTTTCCAGGTGTTATGTCCAATAAATCTCTTGTACTTCTAGAACTCTATCCTGGTACCTGGTTCTCAGAGAAGTTACCCCAAATCACATTTTGTTTCCTTATCTCTAAAAATGAAGATACTATATCTGTAATTAGATTTGTAAGGATTAAATAACATCTATACATAGATCCTTGAATATAGAAAGCAGTTGAAGATAAAAAGGAGCAGGTGGATGGGGGGGTGCTGAAAAACTGTCTGTACCTTCTATAACGGTTCTAAGTTCCTAGTCCTATGTCCTGCTTTATAGCACATTATTCTGGGTACGGAAGAGAGAAAATCGGAAGAACTTCCGAATGCTCAATGGGGACTGGCCATACAATTATAGTGGTTGGGGTCATACTCGACTCCCTTTCTAATATAGTAGGATATTCCCAGAGGATTTTTCCTCGGAAAGCAAAGCCACATTTAGGCCCCTTTTGAAATGACATTTTCAATTGGCACCAAAGAAGCATTATCACGAAACACCCCGCCTCATAGTGCTGGTGGTTATTTTGATGTTAAAGGAGAACAGACTGGATCCAGTCGGCATCTATCTTGGATATTTCAAAACCAGGTACTGATATCAAGGAATGTGGAGGGCTCTCCAATGTCTCTTTAAAGTTACAGCACTTAGCTTAATATCTTGTGTGAAACAGGTGCTCACTAGGTGTTATCTGATTTAACGGCAGAAAAATCATTGCGTAATTGAGTAGATACACTCTAAGCACTGGGCAGACACTTGGAAGAAATGAAGAACTATTCCTCCACACTAGTACCTGAGAGAACAAGGTTATTTCTGAGAAGAACAAAGAGAAAACACAATAGAACAAGAATGCATTCTTGGGGACAATGAAAACCAAAAAAAAAAAAAAAAAAAAAAAGGATAGCTTTGATGTTTTGTTCTATAATGAACTTGTCTTCAGAAGAAAAAGATATCTGAATAATCCGTAGGAAAATAAAGAGAAGAAAACCCCAGACGTTATTAACATGCCGCACCCGGGGCTTCCTCACCCTCCTCAAAAGAAGGGCGGAGATCACCTCTCTCCTGCTCCCAAGCTGTTTACCTCCTTTGCGGCACATACCAGGGGCTCACTCCTGGGTGGTTTCGGTAGAAGGCGCGCAGTCTAGAGAAGCACCAGACTAACTCGTCTTAGAAAAGAACCACTTATTCGGGAAAGACGAGCTGTGCAAGTAGCTCATTTCATCTTAATTAGCCCAAGACGGAGCTTCTGAAGTGCTCTGCTTTCTTATCTACAGTATCCTTCCTGCTGCGAGGGAGGAAGATGTTGGCATCTCGAACAGCAGCTCAGCCTCAGGGACCAGAAGCAAGACGGGCAGATCCAAAGGTGCTGTGAAAGTGGGTGGCCCCTCAGTGAAGGTGCCTTTTCGCCGGCATGAGCTAGACCATGCGACAGGAGAGGGCTAGAAAGTGACGTCTGGCGTCCGTGTTCGACAACTGGAATACACACCCCAACTCTGTGCAGGGAAGACACGAGGCCCCCGAGGGGCCTCTGGTCTCATAGACTCTATGGGCCCCTCCATTTGAAGGGAAGATAGGTTAGAAAATGAAAATGAAAGGAAGGATGATCTTGTGGCTTCAGAAATGCCTTAATTCCTGGTAAGAAGCCTTCCCACTTCTCTGTTATTGCTGGAGACCAGCGTTGGGCCACAGGAAGAGAAGCTGAGAGCTCGGGAGGCCCGTCGTGAACCGTTGCTGTGTTTCTACCACCTGGCACCGGCACCAGACATAGTCCTTGGGGGGCCTGGAGGGTTTGTGCCACCAGAGACTAGGGGTGAGGATGTCCCCTGCTCTGGGGTAGCCAGGGTCCCATGTCACCTGCCGGCTGAGGGACCCCCCCAGCTCTCTGTCGGACACTTCATTTACACGTTGTTCTCACACAGCCTCTCACAGGAAGGCGTCTTTCTGCAAGTGCTACAGACGTTATGTGTGACAAAACCAGCACCGTATAAATAGCTTTTCGCTTCTAATTGCGACGTGCTGCTCCCATTTTGCTCCCTGTAAGCTCTGAAAAGGGACCGTCCCAAACCCCGAATAGCACAGAAGCCCTGGGATTGTCAGTCAGTGTCTACCGCAGAGGGAGGGCAAAGATGGAGAGGGAACAGCAGGAGACCCGGAAGGCCATTTCAGGCTTGAAGGAGCACGTTTCTCCAGCACCCCAATGGATTCCAGGAGTACCTGACAGGTCAGCTCCCTGACGCATCACTCCAGCCTGCTGGCTTCCTTCTGGGCCTCCGCCCTGCGAAGGATTTCGTCCTCCAGTTCACCTTCCAGTTCGCGAACCTGCAACGAAACCCTGACCTCAGACCACAGGCTGGCAGCCAGCAAGCCAAGGTGACATCGTATTTGCCGACTGGCACGGTCCTTTGCAATAGAACGACGTCATCTAGAAAGACGCGTTCACTCTCCGTCCGGTCATGACTAAACAGGTCCCCATCTCTGGGAACACTGGCTTGCCAAAAGCGAGTGGGTTAAATTCTGTGGGTTTATAAAAGGCCTGTTTAAACTCTGAAGGCTGTGAGAGGCTCATCCACACAGAAGTGACAATTCTCCTGTTAGGTCACAAAATACACACATACGTGTGTGTAGGAACATCGGTGAGTATACAGAGAATAAGCTACGTGAAGCACCCTTTAAGGATCCAGCCACTTTCCATTAAAAAAAAATTAATTAAAAATAATAAAATAAAATAAAATTAAATTAAAAAATAAAATTAAAACAACAACAACAAAAAAGGACCCAGCCACTGTGCTATGTGGTCTTAAAAGCTGCTTTCTCCATGGTCAGCTCTGACTCTCTGAAATCTGACCTTGAGGCTCTGGCGGATGCGGCACTTGCCGCCCGGCAGCCCTGTGTGTGGGCGAGCTATAGTACACTAACAACCTGCCTGCAGCCTGACGGAGTCCTATAAGCAAAGTTAACATTCACTCAACAAATATTTTATGCCAGACACACCAGACCCCAAGGCTAGAGATACAGCCGTGCACAGAACAAACAAAAATCTCTCCCCTATATGAGCATACATTTTAATGAGGGGGAATACACAAAGCAGAATATAGGATATGTTCAGTGGTGAGTTTGGAGAAATAAAGTGGAAATGGGGGTAGAGACTTGAGGGAAGAAGGATATTGGTTGCTCCTTCTCTTCCCGTCGATGTCCGTGGCTCTCTTCCCTGCCTTCTTCTTGACACAAATGCCACCTTCTCCACAGGGCCTCCCTGACTATCCTTTTAAAAATTGTAGTCTAATGCCCAAAGCAGGAATGTGCCCAGACCGTCTGATCCCATCTCTTACTCCCTGCTTCCCTCCCTCCACATCAGACACACTGTTCTTGCTCTTCCTCGGGGAGGGCAAGTCAGCACGTGTACCAGTTCTTTATAGATGAAGCCCATTAAAATAATCTTCTAGCCCCCTATCATACAGGAGGCTAATACATAGTTCTATTGGATGAGACATGAGACAATGAGACCCCCTTTAAGATGAAGTTTTCTCGCATGTATTTTTAAGTGTATTAAAACTCCTCTGGGAAAATCACTGTTACATCAAACCTTAGACATCATATAATTTCACTTGTAAATATATCATCATGTAATCCTAACAGATAATAGTATTATGATTATATTTTTAAGAAAATTAATCATAATTCCTTAGTATCAGCCAATATCAGGGGCTCATTGCTACCGAGTTAACACTGGTTCTAGGACTTAATGGTGGAGAAAGAGCAGTTGGAACAAAATTAAATCCTGCAATCTTAAATTTGAATTGGAAATACCAGTATCAATCCTGTAATATTTTTTATTAGGGAAAAAAGATATATTCTAAGTTCTTTAATTTTATACCGATATGTTTTTTTCTCATACTAAAAAACTTGGTTCTTATACAATAAAGATTAAAGAATTATTGGTTAAAGAATTATATTAGTCTTACTCATAGTAGTAATGATAAGATATCGCTATTTGAAACTGCAAGTACGGTACTTCATTTGCTATTTTTTTTCTTTTGTCCTTAGATGTATCCCATGAGGCATGTACAAAGCACTACCTTTAAAAGTCACTGGGAATAATTCATCTGTGGGTTTTATGCTCCCCAAATTGATACACAGTTAGCTTCACTTGTTTCCATTTGTGTTAACATTTTAAGGATTGATTTGTTTTATTCTGCTCTTTGATTTAAACTTGTTTTTTAATTAGGAAGCACGTAAATGCTTTATATGATTTTGCAATCAAAACAATGGAACAAGTTTCATTCAGAAGGTCTCAGTTTCATCTCTGTGTTCTTCTCCTATGGGTAGCTATTTTTATTCATTTTTGTCTAATCCTGTCACCCCTTCTTTTTGAAAACCTAAGCAAAATGTGTATGTGCACCCATCTTCTAGATATCCTCTGCTCTTGCACAAAAGCTTGTGACACTACCTATTGACGGTGTCTTTTATCATCATTGTACCACTAGATGGGATCTCCAGAACCTACTACAGAGCTCTTCCTCATTCCTAATTAATCAGCATGATTATATGGAGGTACCATGGATGTGCATTGGAATTCTGCTGTATGGATATACCATAAATGTGCAAAAGCAATACTGTATTTGTCAGGGGCCCTTCTGAACCATCAAGTCCCAGTGAAATTTTCTTCCTCTTCTCCTAGCATTTGTCACCAACTTGTACATAGTCATTGAAATCGATTCAATAGTCAAGAGAGATCTTTCTATTTGTTGTTAAGCTCCCTGAAGGCAGGTGCAATGTCATTGTCGTCTGCCCTTCCTATATCTTCACCAAGCACTTCTTGATCCCTGATTTAGTTGTTTCCCTTCCACTTTCCCTGGCAGATAAAAAATGTGCCTTCTCTGCAGAGGAAATAACAGGAACAAAGACACAAAAGCAAGACTGCACAGATGTACCAAAACAGGTAATCCCAGCTGTGGGAAGGCTGGAGTTGGTGTGGCTGAATGGGAGAAGATGCATTCTCACTTAGCAGGAAGAGGGGAGGCAGAGTTAATCCAGTCCAACAAAAGTCTTGGTTGATGGCCCAAAGTCAAACAAGAATGAATAAGTATATTGAGATATGATGCGCTCAATGATCTACAAGTGCTACAAAGCAGAAATGATTAGAGAAATAGGGAACATTTGGAGTGATATTCCAGGATAAGACCTTGAATCGGGAGTCGTCGTGACCCCATCATGACCCATGCAAACGCCTACCCTAGATTCTAATTTCTGGATTTGCTTTCCGTTCCCTGTCACGGCCGTCTGTTCAGCTTCACCCAGCTTTTTTTGTAAGTCTTTAATTGTCTGCTCCACATTCTTTTTCATCCTCTCAAAGTGAGCATTGGTGTCTTGCTCCTTCTTCAGTTCTTCTGATATGTTCACTGCCTAAAACAGAAAGAAAGGAGCTGGAATAAGACGGCAGCCAAGTGACCTTCTCATTTCCACCCACAATCTTCAGGTCATGATTTGACCAGATGTCATGTCTTCCTCTTCGTAATAATCTCCTCCCACCCCTCTGTCCCTAACTTGGGTCACCCTCACGTTTGTCAATGATATGGCCATCAAGATGACATCAGCTACCAGAGAAACTGGGGTGAGGGGTAGCAGAAACTATTTAGAGATGAAGCACTGCATGAACACTGCACAACACAAAAGAAAGCTGACCAACCGGAAAAACAGCTCTGAGCGGACAAAAGCCCGGGACGTGCCCTGTAGTATCTTGCACCAGGACAAGTATGGAAGGATGCCTATGAAAATCTTTCCCATCTCACTTTTATAATTCTGTGATTCGCAACAGCAAACAAGTTTAGGCTTCAGGAATTTGGCAGCTACGGATGCTCTCAGTGCCAATAATCTGGCACAAAGAAGGTTAATTCTTGTTTGTGAAGCCTGCTCTTGGCTTTGGCTATGTGTACAAGGGCTTGATGTCTCGACAAAATTATTAAGAACTAGTTCATGAATCTCTCAGTGCATTTAATATAAGAACACTGTCCTCCCAGCCAAAGCTTCTCTGTCTGTCAGGTTACCAACCATCTGTATAATTTAAGTGTGAGACGTCTGTGCAGATGGTGAGGGCAAAGAATGAATTACGGAGGCAACTCTGGGTTCTGCTATGTGGGGTTGGGACTCAGAGCTGAACTATTAGAAAACTGGAAGGTGGGGGAAGAGGTAGTGAGGTTCATTTTGCAACATTGTCAAGAAACTCTTATAAAGGCATGCGAGAGCAGCTAGTCTTCATATTGCATGACTGCATACATTTCCCAAGCTGGAGTAGACACTCTTTTTATCCCATTCTCTCTTTGCGGATTTTCATAAATGTTAAGCATATTATTCTCCCCTTGGCCATCAAACATTTCCAAGCTTTCACACACCTCTTTTCCATCACAAAATGCCTGCCTTGATACAAAATGGCTGGGTGATAGGCACGCTTCTCTATTCTTAGAGAGGGCTGGATTCTGCAGTGACCTGGTATCCAGGGGTTTGGTGCAAAGGTTTTGTTTAGCTCCTCAACTGGCAAATAACTCAGGTGAATATAGACACAAGCTCTTCCTCTCTTTTGAATTTTAAAATGACTAATATAAAATCTAATTAAATGTCTTGTCTCCCCAGTTCCCATACCCCTTTCATCAAGAGGACCAGCTTCCATTCACATAGCAAAGTCAGGGCTGCTACACATAGTCGGGCGTTAATGGACTACACAGAGTCACTTGATGGGGAGAGAGTGAGTGGAGGCTGCAGTTAAGAGCACACTCTGCTCAACAAGCCTGGGGCCTGCAAGATCCTCCATCTCTCTCTGCTAATTTTTATGCTGAGTGTTACCTTCTGCTTGCTATGCCCTTTGAGAGAAGTGCTGCATCTGCCCACAGGGGGTGCCCAGCAGTGGCCTTTCTTCAGTTCCCACAAAGCTTCAGACAAGGCTGGCTGCCAATGCTGAGGTTAGTGCCACTTAGGAAAAGCACCCTCATCCACAATTTTAAACTTTCAAATAAAGAAGGTACACCAGCCCTGGAACCTTGCTTTATCAGCCTGATGGTGCTACTCAAACAATAGTATGGGTTGGAAGAAATAAGTGAAATAAGCTTTCTTCAGATCATCATCATCAAACAATTATAGACACTAAGAAAATAGCTATTTGTAGGGACATACAGGAAGAATTGTTTCTAGACTCTAGATGTATTGATTCACAAGTGGAAAGTGGCTTAGCTTTAAAACACACACACACACACAAAACCCCTCTTGCTTTCATGAGGTTTTGCTTATAGCAATTCAACTGCTCCTTTTTATTGTCTGAGTAGGTTGGAAGGGAGGAGCTAATTGGCCTAATTTTTCAAAATGGGAACAGAGAGGCAGAGGGGTCAGCTAATCTGCTCCTGGCTGTGTGGAGAATCAATGGAATTCTTTTTGGCCGCAGATCTGCCTCTGCCCCTTGGCTACTGCCCCGGTCAACTCAGGAAGACGGGAGTGAGGAAGCAGTCAATGGACCCACCTCAGTGGCTGCCTTCTTGACCTTTTCTTCTGCATTTTGACACTCTGCACTGCCTCTTTGGCTTCTTTCTGCATCCTGGCAACATCAACCTCCAGTTTCTTCTTCTGGCTGAGGAGGCTAGTGTTCTAAAGCAAAGCAGCACTCTCGTTAGGCAAGTTGAGACCAGCGATGCAAAAGCCAGCTGGTTGGTGGTGGACATGCAACGGGAATGGGCTCTGGCTGGGAGCAAGTTCCATTCTAAGCGGCTAGTCAGTGCACCAGTCCTTCCAACCCCGGGAAGCCACACTAGAAAACTCCCCTGTGCCAGCAAAGGCGTATTTGAATGGAATGTATTTCATCCATTAGAGGCTCGATATCAAAGAGATAGTTTGTCTGAATAAGAAAATAGAAATGGATCCAGATAAGCTACAACCCCCAAATGTAATATAAGAGCACTCACTGTACGTCACTCCATAGAAACTCCTTCTTTGTTTCAGCTTGTGGAGGAATACAGTTTTCTGCCTTTTGTTTTTTGATGTGGTAGAAACAAGTGTTCCAGAGCAGAAGTCAGGGTCAGTGGCAGATATTTGGGGAGCAGGAGGTTGGGGAATAAAAATCAGTTTCCAGGGGCGCCTGGGTGGCTCAGTGGGTTAAACCTCTGCCTTTCTCTCGGGTCATGATACCAGAGTCCTGGGATCGAGCCCTGCATTGGGCTCTCTGCTCGGCAGGGAGCCTGCTTCCCCCTCTCTCTCTCTGCCTGCTTCTCTGCCTATTTGTGATCTCTCTCTCTTTCTGTTGAATAAATAAATAAAATCTTTAAAAAAAAAATCAGTTTCCACTATGCTGCTCCAGGAAAAACAAAAACCCCACTTCCTCTTTATCTGTCTCCCTTTCTATCTGACTTTGCAGTGAGAAGGCGGGAGGAGCTCAGATGAGTCTCATCCCCTAGCCCTTAGGAAGCCTCCACCACAGGGCAGGGGGATGCTTGGTGTTCTGTGGCTGGTACTGCCCTAATTCTTTCTTTCCTGGGTTATGACACTAGAGGCTGAGGCTCCCTTTGCTGCTATTTGGCCCATATTTGAAGCACAGCTTTTCTGAGGGTGTGAAACCTTAGCACAGAGAATGTAATATAAAAAGCACAGGTTCCTATTTTTTGATTTTTCTTCATTGTCCTTTCACTTTTCTCTAGCGAGTACCTCTCTCAGAAAGCAGATTGTACCTTGGAAATAGAAAGATATTCCAACCTCACAGTCTCTGCCCTGCTTCCTCAATGGCATGAAGTATCTTCATCAAGGCCACTGTGTTCTGTCCTCACAGAGAGCTCGGTTCTGTGCCCCCCAACCCAAGATTTTCCCTGGTGGTGGTGGTGGTGGTGTTGAGGATACGTGTGTTTTACTGGGTATTTTCTGGATGCTCACTGTATGTCACTCCATAGAAACTCCTTCTTTGTAAAGGAAGGTATAAATATAAATGCTAACTTGTTTAATCATGGAATCATTTAAAATCTGCTAGAGAGATAATTGCCAAAATGTTTTCAAGCTGGATGACTCTAACTGGTTCTTTTGGGGAGGAAGGGGTTTAGGAGATATTGTGCAAGAGGGCAATCTAGATGGTCACAGCTTGGGTTTTAAAAAGAACACATGTAGTCAGTCAAGGATAAGTTTGGCCTTGTATCTTTATTTTAGGCTTAGATGTCTGGGAATACAGAAGGGACTAAGAAGGTTCCATTAAAGGTTCATTATGTCATCAAAAGATTGACAGCGTTCTATTAACTACAAGGTGCCCCCACATGATTAATGTTGGGGAGAGGTCCTTGTGAGCAATGTAGTATCACCTAGATACGCAGGTATAGACAAGGTAGTATCACCTAGATTTGCTGGTCAAAGGGACCAGCAGCATCACCTGAGAATTCATTTGATTCCTGGGTCCCACTGCAGAGATTTTCATTCAGTAGGTCTGAAATGAGACTTGAGAATTTGAATTTTTGTGTTAGTTTCTGTTATACAGCAAAGTGTCAGAAACTCTGCCCTAGAGATCAGGTTTCCACGGCCTACATTTCTTTTTGTTTTTTCAAATTCATCTCCTCCTCCCTGTGTCTGCTTTTTCCTCTGGTTGATGTGCTCAGTTCTCTCTAGGCTAGTGTTTTTTCATCATATTGGGACCCACTGGTGCATTATCAGTTATAATAGGCGTGGCAAATGATTTATTACCGATAGCTATTAAGTACTACAGATAGATGATTACTTTTTAAAAATTCAATATCCGACTTTATAAGAATCCTGCTCATTGTATTTAGAGAAGCTTTCCTGAGAGAGAAAGAAAATGTTGAAGTGAGTTAGCCTGCCAGGAATTATGCAGAACACACAGTCTATTTGTCCCATATCACATGGTATCTAAATAAGGTTGTGCCATGCACAGTGTTTTGATGGACACAAAAATCAAACTGTAGGCACAAACTAATTGCAATGCTTTCTAGCTGGAATATCTTTGGCTGATCCTTCCTTTTCCCCAGTATTTCTAGAAGGGGGCACAACTGGCATTCTGGGAGGGGCAGATCTTTGTGAGGTAGGATTGTCCTGCACCTAGCACAAGTATTAGCATCTCTGAACTCTGCCCAGTTAATGTCAGTGGCACTCTGCAGTCACTGTGGCAACCAAAATGATCCCACAGACAGTGCTAAATACTCCAGGTATGGCAGCTCTGCCTAATCCACCCTTCACGGCACTCACCAGACTGAAATTCCTAAAATGAAAATCTGATCATTTCACTCTTAGCTACTGGAAATTCTTCAATGGATCCCCATTAACTACAAGACAGAATTCAAGCTGCCTCAGTCTCAGACTCAAGGTTGCTGGGGACCTGGCTCTCCCTGCCTCTTAACATCATTTCTCTGATCTCTCCCACCTCTGCCTCACCATGTTGGAGTGAGTATAGCAATTTCCCTCAATAACCCAAATCTCCTCCTCCCGCATGCTTCTGTCTTTGGTTTCCAGCTGCAGTTAAGCATATTGTGTATCTAGCTGGGTCTAGGACTGTCAGAGAAGGCTTTCTGTAGGGATGTGCTTGTTCTGACACTACACACTGGCAGTGGGTTGAAGTTCCTTGCTTAGGTCTTCACTTTTTTAGGACGATAGAGACATGCTGCGTGGATACCATGTATATCTGCTTAGGGTACAGTGGGTGCCCTGGAAATGTTGACTGATCCATTTACTGTACACGAGGGTTTCTCCTGGTTCTATGAGAATGGCAAATAATTTCAAAATTCTTGCTTTGTGTCACTTACATAACCTTCCATGAGATACCAGAGTCCTGATAGCTCATCAAATCAGTGAGCAGCCACTTAGAATTGTTAGAAATCTTCTGGCTCTGAGGCAGGAACATTTAAAAAAAAAAAAAAGAAAAATTCTGGGATGCTGGGAGAGCATGGGGCTTGGAAGGAACAGGAGAAGCAGGAAAGTGGTTCTGGTACTAGGGAATGTTCATGTCTTTCCAGAATCCTGGCTATCAATGCTCTGAGAGTCCATTCTTTTGGACTTAGTATTATGGGTTATATTATATGCTCTCCAAAAGAGATGCTAAAGTCCTAACCCCTAATTCAGATCTCTGAATGTGACCTTATTTGGAAATAGAGTCTTTACAGAGGTAATCAAGTTAAAAATGAGATCATTAGGAGCTGTCTAAATCCAATACAACTGATCTGATGTTCTTATAGAAAAGGGAAATTTAGACACAAATATGAACAGAGGAAAAATGGTGTTCAGACACAGAGAGGATACCATGTGAAGGCAGAGGATTGAAATGATGCAGCTGTAAGTTAAGGAGCACCAAAGATCACCAACAAACCGCAGAAGCTAGAAAAAGGTAAGCAAGGATTGACCTACAAGATTCAGAGGGAGCATGGCCCAGCTGACACCTCAGTTTCAGTCATCTAGTCTTCAATACTGTGGAAGAATCAATTTCTACTGTTTTAAACCACCCAGTTTGTGGTCCTGAGTTGTAACCGCTCTAGGAAACAAATACATCCGGGAATAAATGAAGAGTGTGCCCACTGCTTTGCTGCCAAAGATTTAACCTTTGCCTCATATGCCACACCCAAGGCCTGACATGGCAACTAGGTATGATCCGAGGCTGAACAGTAGGTGGAAACAATGGCCTTCACACCGCTGATGCAGCTAATGGGGAGAATTTAGGGGCCTCACCTGGGTATGGAAAAGATTGATTCTCTCTGTGGCCTGTAGGAGCTCTTCCTCTGCCAGCCTGCGCCCCCGTTCTGACTGCTTGTACAAGGACCTCAGTTTCTCTAGCTCAGAGTGGAGAAGAGAGTTGTGCTTCCCGGCCATAGCCACCTGCTCCTTCAGCTCACTGTTCAGGAGTGTCCTGTCATGTAGCTGCACCCGAAGGTCCTGTGAGAGAAAACACAGGTCAGGGGCACAGATCGCTCTGAGTTCAATGGGCTATGCACCTGCATGTCTGGTTTGAGCAAAGCTCCACCAGTTTAAATTTAAGTATGTTCCTGCTCTCTTGAAGGATTAGATTTGTCACCCTTACTGTCATTGCTCAACACAATCAGTGTCTCGGTTTGTTTATTCCCTGCCCCCATAGTACATATACCTTGATCTGGGTCTGAAGCTGGCCCAGGGATTTGGTTGTTTCTGACACCTGCTGTAGGGTGTCACAGCTAAGCCGAAGTTCCGTCTCACTGAGGTCCCCTTCCACATTCTTCTTCAGCCGGGTCACCTCTGCTTCTGGTTTCAGAATCCAGACTAGACTGCAGGGAGTCAACAGCACATTGCTGGTTCCTCCTAAATTTAGAATAACATTCAGGGGGAAAAAATCATGCACCCAAATTAAGAAAGGTTACCTGCTGTGTACATAATAGCTTAGGAAACAGAAAAAAAAAAATGAAAATTCAAGAAAAATTCTGGGGAGTTAACAAAATGAGTCTAAGGTTGTCATTTAGAAACAGCGGTTGGGGTACCTGGGTGGCTCCGTCAGTTAGGTGGCCAACTCCTGATTTTAGCTCAAGTCATGATCTCAGGGTTCTGGGATCAAGCCCTGCATCCAGCTCTGCATTCAGTGGGGAGTTGCCTTGAGTTTCTCTCTCTCCCTCTCCCTTTGCCCCTCACCCCACTTGCATGCTCACTCGTGCTCTCCCTCCCTCAAATAAATAAATAAATAAATAAATCTTTTTTAAAAACATAGAGGTTGAAGGGTTAGGTTAATGAGCATCATAACAGATTAAGAATCTCAGAACAACTTCCCACAAGAATCAAGGAAAGTACCAGAATCTTTGTGACATTCCAGTGGGGAGCCTTAGCCTTATCTAAGATGCCCTAAAGAACAGCATAAGGCAAACACCTGGATTTCCTAGAGTGGCTAAGGAAAAAGGAAGGATACTCTTCCTGACAGCTATAACATTTAAACTACTTTCAATGGTGAAACATGTTTGAACAAGGCAAGAAAGAGCCACGCAGGCTAACATCTCAAGGACCAGCAATATTGCTCTAATGGCCTGTCGATGCTTAGTTCTTCTATAATAGCATGGTTATCTTTCTCTAGGAGTTGGAGTAGTCAAGGGTAAGCTGAGAAAACCAACTGCTGTGTAAATATTGAGTTGTTTCAATATTCCTTCCTAACAACAAAGCCCTATGCTGAAACTGTGTTTGCAAAGTGACAGAAGTTTATACAATGGATGTGTGTTCAGGAAAGTAATGAAAAATCCTGGGAAACTCATGACAATCATTTCCCAGCATTCTGGCAGTTTGTTTGGGACTATGTGACTGAATCCTGGCCAGTGGATTATGGGCAGAAATGTTTCCAGGCCTTGCCCATACAACATTTTCACTTTTATGGTCTATGACTCCCTTTTTCTACATCTATGGCAAACTTGGTGGCCACATATGGAAGATTGTGGCACCACAAGAAGGAAGAAACCTGGGTTCTTGGATGACTTTGAAGAATAGTGGCTTGCTCTGTAGCCTAGCCTACATTGGACTTGGACATAAAACAGAGATGAACTCTGATAGTTTTAAGTCACCAAGATTTGGTGTTTGTGAGCCAGGACAGGTTAACTGCTATAACCAACATGCCCTGTTAAACTTACCCTATGAAACAGGACTTACTGCTGGAGAGACAAGACAGAGGTGGGAAGAGCCTTCCTATTCTTCATCACAGAGCCCATTATCACAAATAGCAAGAATGTACTCAACTTGTATCAGAATTAGGTCTGCACTGAAATGTCATTGAACCTGTGTCCTCAGCTCTGAGGCCAATCAGCAAGGCATATAGCCCACATTGGGTAGGAGTGTAGAGTTTTCAATTAGATGACAGGAGGAGGGACCACTTGTCACAACCACTTTTCTCCCCACTGGTGGGAGGAAGTCTCACATGTAGTTATGGAAATGTATGGGAAAATGTAAAGCCCAGAGTGAGCACCTCTCCTCTGCTAACCCCATGTCCCTGCACCCAGCAAGTTGAGTTCAGCCTCTCATGTCTATTCTTATGTCCTGGGCTTCTGTTCAGCTTCCAGTTCAGAATCCTACAGGGATGCCAGTATATAAAGTTAAAAGAGACTATTACGGTTAAATATGTGCCTTCCCATTTATATGTCAAAGCCCTCAACCCCAGTACTTCAGAATGTGACTCTCTTTGGAGACATGGCCTCTGAAAGAGGTGATTAAGGTAAAATGAGACTGTTGGGTAGGGCCGAATTCAATCTGATTTGTGTCCCTATAAAAAGAGAAAATTTGGACATACACAAACCCACCAGGGATGCACATGAACAGAAGAAAGACCATGTGAGGACACAACAGGAGAGGCGTCATTTGCAAGCCAAGGAGAGGCCTCAGGGGAAACCAAACTTGCCAACACCTAGATTGTGGACTTGCAGCTTCCAGAACTGTGAGAAAATAAATTTATGCATTTAAGCCACTCAGTCTGTTTCATTATGGCAGCCTAAGCAGACTCACACAGGGACTCACATTCTCAAAATCACTAAAAGCTCTAAGACGCTTCTTTGTTTTACAGCGAGGAAACTTATTTTCGACACAGCCGACTATCCTTATGCAGGAACAAAAGCATTCCTAGTTTGGTGTCAAAATCCTCTGTACAGAGATACATTTTACTTAAACAATGTTTCAAACTGTATTTTTCTACAGTTGTTTATGAATCTTCATGAGAGCCTGCAGACAGTAGAAATTACTGTGGTTTGAGAGGCTTGGATAGGATACAGGCTTAGAGAATGGCCTCTGCACGATCAATACATTTCATGTATAGTTATGTTTTAAAATGAAAACTCCTCCAAGTACCTTTAAAAAAAATGAAGCACTCAGGACCAGAACAATATAGTAAGAAGTTCTTGCCCTCACCCCCAGAAATGTGGAAGACAATTTGAAAAAGGAAACCAAAAGAAAAAAAAAATCAGTATAAAAATTTAAAACTTAAGGAGGGAAACCATCAATAAAACAAAAAGGCAACGTACTGAATAGGAAAGGAAATTTCGAGTGATATATCCAGTAAGTGATTAAGATCCAAAATATATAAAAAATTTATACAACTCAACACCAAAAATAATAATAATGATAATCTGATTAAAAATGGGCAGAAGACATGAATAGACATTTCTTCAAAGAAGACATATAGATAGCCAACGGACCCAAAAAGAGATGCTCAGCATCACTCATCATCAGGGAAATGTAAATCAAAACCACAGTGAGATATTACCTCACACCTGTGAGAATGACTAAACTCAGAAACAAACAATAATAAGGGTTAGGGATGAAAAGGAGAAAAAAGAACCCTCATGCACTGTTGGTGGAAATGCAAATTTGTGCAATCACTATGTGAAACAGTATGGACACTCCTCAAAAAATCAAAAATAGAATTAGCATATGATCCAGTGGTTCGACTACTGGACATTTACCCAAATAAAACAAAAACACTAATTCAAAAAGATATATGCACCCCTATGTTTATTGCAGCATTATTTACAATAGCCATGATATAGAAGCAACCCAAGTGCCCATCGATAGATGAATGGATAAAGAAGATATGGTACAGACTTCTAGGGGAGATAGAGAAAAAGGAGGACCCTGAGCTAACCTCATCCCATGGATACAACTAGATAACAATACATCAATGTAAATAAACCAGAAAACAGCACACAGACTGGCAGAACTGACTTTACATAAATAGAAGTAGAGAAAAGACCACATGGAAGAATGTAGGAAGGGCAGATACATTGTTGGGACCTAAATGGACATGTGGGATTGTCCACAGTAGTGAGAAACATAGAGACGAGGAAAACAGATGCTCACACTAAGCACCCCAGGCATGAGGAACCTGTGTGGGAAACATGAATCCCCATAAAATTTGGCTTTGAAAACCAGAGGGGCCTGGCTTCACGAGTTTTTACAATTGTGCTTAGTACTTGGAACTTTAAAAATCATTGGGATAGGTTCTGCAAGAGAAATGGAAAACTGAACCCCATCCTTAAAGAGACTGCATAACAAATAGCCTCTCAAAGATACATCATTGAAGTAACAGTGTGAAAAATACCTGGGCCTCCAAATTGGCAAGGAAGAAATTGAACTTTCACTATTTGCGGATGACATGATACTCTATGTAGAAAACCCAAAAAATTCCACCAAAAAATTACTGGAACTAATACATGAATTCAGCAAATTTGCAGGATATAAAATCAAGGTACAGAAATCTGTTGCATTTCTATATAGCAATAATGAAGCAGCAGAAAATGAAATCAAGGAATCGATCCCATTTGCAATTGTACCCAAAACAATAAGAAACCTAGGAATACCTAACTAAAGAGGTAAATACTTAACTAAAGTAATAAAAAATCTATACTCTGAAAACTACAGAGCACTTATGAAAGAAATTGAAGATGACACAAAGAAATGGAAAAGCATTCCATGCTTGTGGACTGGAAAAACATATATTGCTAAAATGTCTATATTACCCAAAGCAATCTATGCATTTAATTCAATCCCCATCAAAATACTGCCAGCATTTTTTACAGAAGTAGAACAAACAATCCTAAAATTTATATGGGACTCATACAATAGGTAATTTCTGCATTATCAGGTAGAGCCAAAAGAATAAAATCAGGTAAGAAACTAAGATATTTTCCCCCCTCAATAAAAATTATGAGAGGCACCTGAATAAAAGAAAACGTATTTCTCTTAATTTTGTGAGCCACGAAGGACCCCGAATAGCCAAAGCAGTTCTGAAAAAGAAATACAAAATTGGAGGTGTCATGATTCCAGATTTCAAGTTATATTACAAAGACACAGTCATCAAGACAGTATGGTACTGGCACAAAAACAGACACATAGATCAATGGAATAGAATAGAGAACCAAGAAATGTACCCACAACTATGTGGTCACCTAATCTTTGACAAAGCAGTAAAGAATATCAACTGGAAAAAAAATATCTTCAACAAATGGTATTGGGAAAACTGGACAGCAACACACAGAAGAAAGAAACTGGACCACTTTCTTACACCATACACAGAAATAAATTCAAAATGGATGAAAGACCTAAATGTGAGACAGGAAACTATCAAAACCCTAGAAGAGAATACAGGCAGCAACCTCCTTGACATTGTACATAGCAACTTTTTACTAGACACATCACTGGAGCCAAGGGAGCCAGACATGAAGAACTGGGACTTCATCAAGATAAAACAAGCAAAGACAACAATCAACAAAAACTAAAAGACAGCCTACTGAATGAGGGAAGATATTTGAAAATGACATATCTGATAAAAGGTTAGTATCCAGAATCTATAAAGAACTTATCAAACTCAATACCCAAAGAACAAAAACCCAGTTAAGAAATGGGCAGAAGGGGCACCTGGGTGGCTCACTGGGTTAAGTCTCTGCCTTCAGCTCAGGTCATGATCTCAGGGTCCTGGGATTGAGTCCTGCATCGGGCTCTCTGCTCAGCAGGGAGCCTGCTTCCCCACCCCTCTCTCTGCCTGCCTCTCTGCCTAATTGTGATCTCTGTCTGTCAAATAAATAAATAAAATCTTTAAAAAAAAAAAAAGAAAAAGAAATGGGCAGAAGACATGAATAGACACTTTTCCAAAGAAGATATACAGATGCCTAACAGACATTTGAAAAGATGTTCAACATCACTCATCATCAGGGAAATACAAATCAAAACCACAACTAGATATCACCTCACACCTGTCAGAATGGCTAAAATTAAAAACACAAGAGACAAAAGGTGTTGGTGAGGGTGCAGAGAAGGGGAACTCTCTTGTACCATTAGTGGGAGTGCAAACTGGTGCAGCCACTCTGTGGAAGAGTTTGCAGATTCCCCAAAAAGTTAAAAATAGAACTACTCTATGATCAAGCAATTGCACTATTAGGTATTTACCCAAAGAATACAAAAATATAGATTCAAGGGGTATATGCACCCCTATATTTATAATAGCATTATCAACAGTAGCTAAACTATGGAGAGAGCCCAAATGTCCACTGACTGATGAATGGATAAAGAAGATGTGGGAGATATATATATATATTACTCACACACACACACACACACACACACACAAATCCCTGAAATCTTGCCATTTGCAAAAACGTGGATGAGCTAGAGTGTATTACAGTAAGTGAAAGAAGTCAGACAAAAATAAATGCTATATGATCTCACTCATATGTAGAATTTAAGAAAGAAAACATACAAACATATGGGAAGGGGTAAAAAAGGAGAGAAGGAAACAAACCATAAGAAACTGTTAACAATAAAGAACAAACTGAGGGTTGATGGAGGGAGGTGGGTGGGGGAATGGGGCTAGATGATTGATGGGTATTAAAGAGGGCATTCATTGTGATGAGAACTGGGTGTTGTACGTAAGTGATGAATCACTGAATTCTACTCCAGAAGCCAATATTGCACTGTATGTTAACTAACTAAAATTTAAATAAAAAAAAAATGTCTGGGTTATAAGGGAAGATTTATTTACTAATTTTCATAAGGCCACTACTTTCAAGAGCAGACACACAGCTGACTTTCCTAACACATAGGAACAGACACAGCATTAGACAAAATGAGGAGACAGAGGAATATGTCCCAAATTAAAGAATAGGAAAAAATCACAACAGAAGAGCTTAACAAAACCAAGATAAGCAATATGCCTGAAAGAGAATTTAAAGTAATGGTCATGAAGATACCCACAAAAGAGTGGATGACCTCAGTGAGAGCCTTAATAAAGAGGTAGAAAACATAAAAAAGAAAGAGATGAAGAACTCAATAACTGAAATTAAAAATACACTAGAGGGAATAAATAGTAGACTAGAGGAAGCAGAAGAATAAATCAGTGACCTGGAGGATAGAATAATGGAAAGAAATCAACCTGAACAGGAGAGAGAAAAATAATAATAAAAACTGATAATAGACCTAAAGAACTCAGTGACACTATCAATCATAATAAGGCTTGCATTATAGGGATTCCAAAAGGAAAGGAGAGAGAAAAGGGGACACAAAATCTATCAGAAGATATAATAGCTGAAAATTTCCTGAATCTGAGGAAAGAGAAATCCAGATCTAGGATGCAATGAAAGTCTCCAAGAAAATCAATCCAAGGAGATCTACACCAAAACACACAATTAAAATGGCAAAAAGTAGTGATAATGAGAGAACTTTAAAAACATTAAAAAAAAAAAAAAAAGAAAAGAAAAGAAAAAAAAATAGTTACATACAAGGGAAACCCCATAAGCCTATCAGTTGCTTTTCTAGCAGAAACTTTGCAGGCCAAAAGAGAGTGGCACAATAGACTCAAAGTGCTGAAAGAAAAAAACCTACAGCCAAGACTACTCAATCCAGAAATGCTACCATTCAGTATAGAAGGAGGGATAAAGAGTTTCCCAAACTAAAGTTACAGGAACTCTTGACAATTAAAGTAGCTCTACAAGAAATGTTAGAGACTTTTTGAGTGGAAAGACTAAGTAGGAATGAGAAAAGTAGGAAGCACAAAAGCAGTAAAATTAAGTGTATCTATAAAAATCAGTTAAGGGACTCACAAAATAAAAGGGTGTAAGGTATGACACCATACACCTAAAACGTGGAGGGGAGAGGAATAAAGAATGGGTTCAAACTCAAGGGACGATGAACTTAATGTAGATTGCCATATGCATGTTATATATAAACATGATAGTAATCATAAATCAAAAACCAGTCATAGATATGCAAAAAATAAAGAAAAAGGAATCAGTATATATCACTAAAGAAATCCAGCAAACCATGAGAGAAAAGGGCAAGAGAAGAAAAGAATAGAACTACAAAAACACCATAAAACAAGTAACAAAATGGTGATCAGTACATACCTATCAATAATTACTCTGAATGTAAAAGGACCAAATGGTCAAATCAAAAGACATAAGGTGACAGAATGTTTAAAAGAGCAGGACCCCTCTATATGCCACCTACAAGAGACTCATTTCAGACCTAAAGATGCCTACAGATTAAAGGTGAAGGGATGGATGTGGTCATGTGGCTCATCTTAGCTGTCATCTTCCTACCATTTCTCCGGCTCTACTGCCAGCTTGACAACCCCACCCACCCATAATGCAGCCTCAACAAGGACAAGAATACATTCAGCCCTGCTGCAACAGCTCCATTTTCCAGCCGGCCTCACCATTGGATGGGTCTAGGCCAGCATCTGCTGTAGTACCAAGCTGCGCATGCACATGCTCAGCATGTGTGTACCCTAGGGCCACAAAGGTGCCTGCAGGACTACAGAAGGAGGGCTGGATACAGCAACAGGGGCTGTGCAACTGTAGGAAGAGCCAGAGGACAGCAGCCTGATGTGGGCGGGAATGATGGCCACCCATACGCCAGGGTCTGGCCAGAGTCAACTTGGGAGTGCTGGCTGCTGGAGGTCTGCACCCTGGCAGGTGCCTATCAGATGCCAGCTCACACTCCCTGTTCTCTTTGTGCTGCCAGGGTGCCAGGTGCACAGCACCCACAGCAGCATGTTCTGAGGGTCGGTGGCCCAGGTGCACAGGAGTACTTTACCTTCACACCATGGTGATGGGTGTGCTGCTGCTCTGCTGGCTCCCCTTCAGCTACAGCCTGCAGGGCATCTGCCCCAACGCATGCCAGGTGTGGACCTGCTCTTCAAGTTCCTTTTCTGGATTGGCTACTGCAACAGCTTGCTCAACCCAGTGATCTACATCATCTTTAACCAGGACTCCAGGTTCTTCTGTTGGTGGAGAAGGGGCTTCAGGCAATGAGCTGAGTTTCTCACCTGACAGAGACCCTGGTCAGCTACCTGCAGAGAAGTGGGAAGGCTGATCCCCCAGGAGAAAGCAGGGGCAGCTTCCCCAGAGACCCATGGATGGATTGGTCTCTAGGGCACAGTGGATGGTGGGGCAGGGCAGGAGGTGGGCTGAGACACTGCAGGGTACCAAGGGACAGGAAACAAGAGAGGGGCAACCCCTCGGCCTTCCCATCTCAGCAGAGACCAGCTTCTGGGACTCTGGGAGCCCTGCAACAGTTTAGCTCTGAGGTCAAGTTCTTAGACAGCAGAGGCAAATGCAGCCTCCCACACAAGTGAGAAGGTAGCCACCATCAACACACACCACTACCCTGATCCACCACTGAGCAAGAGCTGACTTCCTCAAGACTTAGTGGGGGCAGCTATCCTGGGGAAGGAAAGAGGGCACTGACAATCTTAAGTTACTGAAATTATAAATGTTTGCCAAAATAGAGCAAAAACAGCTAAACTACTTTCTATATAAACCTTTGTAATAAAAAAAAAATAGAGGGAGAATAGCATTTACCATGCAAATGGAAGTTAGGGTAGAAATACTTATATTTAGACAAAATAGACTTTAAAGCAAGAGACAAAGAAGGACACTGTATAATCATAAAGGGAACAATCCGAAAAGAAGAGATAATAGTTGTAAATATTTACGTACCCAACATGGGAGTACCCAAATACATAAAGTAGCTAATAACAAACATGAAGGAAGTAATTGATAGTAATACAGTAATAGTAGGGGACTTTAACACCCAACTTACATCAATAGATAGATCATCCAAACAGAAAATCAACAAGGAAGCAGTGACTTTGAGTGATACACAAGACCAGATGGACTTAACAGATATATTCAGAATATTCCATCCCCAAACAGCAAAATACACATTCTTTTCAGGTATACATGGAACATTTTCCAGAATAGATCACATATTAAGCCATAAAACAAATCTCAATGAATTCAAAAGATTGACGTCCTAGCATGCATCTTATCTGACCACAATGCTACAAAACTAGAAATCAATCAGAAGAAAAAATCTGGAGAGAATACAAATGCATGGAGGCTAAATAACATACTACCAAATAATGAATGCGTCAACCAAGAAATCAAATAAGAAATTAAAAAATGGAGACATGGAGACAAATGAAAATGAAAACACAAACATCCCAAAATCCTTGGGATGCAGCAAAAGCTATTCAAAGAAGGAAGTTTATAGCAATATGGGACTATCTCAAAAAGCAAGAAAAATCTCAAACAACCTACCCCTACACCTAAAGGATCGAGAAAAAGAAGAACAAACAATACCTCAAACCAGTAGAAGGAAGGAAATAATAAAGAGTAGAGCAGAAACAAATAAAATAGAAATTAAAACAATAGATCAATGAAACTAGGAGCTAGTTCCTTGAAAAGATCAACAAAATGATAAAATTTTACCCAGACTCATCATGAAGAGAGAGAGAGTACTCAAATAAACAAAATCAGAAACAAAAGAAAAATAATAATCAACACCAAAGAAATACAAAGGATTGTAAGAGAATATTATGAAAAATGATATGCCACTAAACTAGACAACCTAGAAGAAATGGATAAATTCCTAGAAACCTATAACCTTCCCAAACCGATTCAGGAAATAGGAAAAAAATTCTTTTTTAGAAATAGAAAATATGAACAGACCAATTATCAGCAATGAAATTGAATCAGTAATCAAAAAACTCCCACCAAACAAAAGTCCAGGACCAGATGGCTTCACAGGTGAATTCCACCAAACACTTAAAGAAGAATCAATATCTAATCTTCTCAAACTATTCCAAAAAATAGAAGAGTCAGGGAAACTTTCAAATTTATTCTATGAGGCCAGCAATACTCTGACACCAAAACTAGATAAAGACACTACAAAAACAAAGAACTATAAACCAGTATCTCTGATGAACATAGATGCAAATATCCTCAACAAAATATCAGCAAGCCAAATCTAACTATACTACACATTGAAAAAAATCATTCATCATGATTAAGTGGGAGTTATTCCTGGGATGCAGGAGTGGTTCAATATCTGCATATCAATCCATGTGATACATCACGTCAACATCAAGAAAAAGGATAAAAACCATAGATCTTTTCAATTGATGGAGAAAAAGCATTTGACAAAGAACAACATCCATTCATGAAAAAAGTCTCAACAAAGTGGGTTTACGGGGAGCATACCTGAGCATAATAAAGACCATATATGAAAAACCCACAACTAACGTTATACACAATGGTGAGACACTTAGAGCTTTTCCCCTAAGATCAGGAACAAGAGAAAGATGTCCACTCTCATCAGTTTTATTCAACACAGTACTAGAGTAGGGAGTCCTTACCTCAGCAATCAGACAACAAAAGAAATGCATCCATATCAACATCCATATTGGTAAAGAAGTAAAACTCACTATCTACAGATGACACTACATATAGAAAACCCTAAAGACTCAACCAAAAATCTACTACAACTGATAGGGAGGAGTCAAGATGGCAGAGAAGTAGCAGGCTGAGACTACTTCAGGTAGCGGGAGATCAGCTAGATAGCTTATCTAAATTTTGCAAACACCTACAAATCCAACAGGAGATTGAAGAGAAGAAGAACAGCAATTCTAGAAACAGAAAATCAACCACTTTCTGAAAGGTAGGACTGGCGGAGAAGTGAATCCAAAGCGATGGGAAGATAGACCGCGGGGGCAGGGGCCGGCTCCCGGCAGGCGGCAGAGCAACGGAGCACAAAATCAGGACTTTTAAAAGTCTGTTCCGCTGAGGGACATCGCTCCAGAGGCTTAACCGGGGTGAAGCCCACGTGGGGTCAGCGTGGCCTCAGATCCCGCAGGGTCACAGAAGGATCGGGGGTGTCTGAGTGTCGCAGAGCTTGCAGGTATTAGAACGGGGAAGCCGGCTACAGAGACAGAGCTGAGGAGTGAGCTCTCAGCTCGGGGTTACCTTGAACTGGTCGCAGGCTCGGTCAGCTCAGAGCACGGCCGGAGGCCAGGGTGATGAGAGTAATTGGGCCCTGTTCTCTGAGGGCGCACTGAGGAGTGGGGCCCCGGGCTCTCAGCTCCTGTGGGCCGGAGACTGGGAGGCCGCCATCTTCACTCCTGTCCTCCGGAACTCTACGGAAAGCGCTCAGGGAACAAAAGCTCCCAAAAGCAAACCCGAGCAGATTACTCAGCCCGGCTGCTGGTAAGGGCGGTGCAACACCGCCTGGGGCAAAAAAACTTGAGAATCACTACAACAGGCCCCTCCCCCAGAAGATCAACAAGAAACCCAGCCAGGACCAAGTTCACCTACCAAGGAGTGCAGTTTCAATACCAAGGAGAGCAGCGAAATTCCAGAGGAGGAGAAAGCAAAGCAAGGAACTCATGGCTTTCTCCCCATGATTCTTTAGCCTTGCAGTTAATTTAATTTTTTTTTCTTTTTCAATTTTTTTTCTCTTCTGCTATTTT
Organism: Lontra canadensis; assembly: GCF_010015895.1. Lineage (NCBI taxonomy): Eukaryota > Metazoa > Chordata > Mammalia > Carnivora > Mustelidae > Lontra > Lontra canadensis. The sequence goes on from NW_022631000.1 coordinate 9,136,482, forward strand.
TTTTTAACTTTTACCCTTTTCTTTTTTAACGTTTTTTAATTAGTTTATCTAATATATATATATATTTTTTTCCTTTTTATATTTTTTCTTTATTGGTTTTCTTTTTTTAATTGTTTCTTTTTTTTTTTTTTCTTTCTGAACCTTTTTATCCCCTTTCTCCCCCCTCACGATTTGGGATCTCTTCTGATTTGGCTAAAGCCTATTTTCCTGGTGTTGTTGCCACCCTTTTAGTATTTTACTTGCTCCTTCATATACTCTTATCTGGACAAAATGACAAGGCGGAAAAATTCACCACAAAAAAAAGAACAAGAGGCAGTACCAAAGGCTAGGGACCTAATCAATACAGACATTGGTAATATGTCAGATCTAGAGTTAAGAATGACAATTCTCAAGGTTCTAGCCGGGCTCAAAAAAGACATGGAAGATATTAGAGAAACCCTCTCGGGAGACATAAAAGCCCTTTCTGGGGAAATAAAAGAACTAAAATCTAACCAAGTGGAAATCAAAAAAGCTATTAATGAGGTGCAATCAAAAATGGAGGCTCTCACTGCTAGAATAAATGAGGCAGAAGAAAGAATTAGCGATATAGAAGACCAAATGACAGAGAATAAAGAAGCTGAGCAAAAGAGGGACAAACAGCTACTGGACCACGAGGGGAGAATTCGAGAGATAAGTGACACCATAAGACGAAACAACATTAGAATAATTGGGATTCCAGAAGAAGAAGAAAGCGAGAGGGGAGCAGAAGGTATATTGGAGAGAATTATTGGAGAGAATTTCCCCAATATGGCAAAGGGAACAAGCATCAAAATCCAGGAGGTTCAGAGAACCCCCCTCAAAATCAATAAGAATAGGTCCACACCCCATCACCTAATAGTAAAATTTACAAGTCTTAGTGACAAAGAGAAAATCCTGAAAGCAGCCCGGGAAAAGAAGTCTGTAACATACAATGGTAAAAATATTAGATTGGCAGCAGACTTATCCACAGAGACCTGGCAGGCCAGAAAGAGCTGGCATGATATATTCAGAGCACTAAATGAGAAAAACATGCAGCCAAGAATACTATATCCAGCTAGGCTATCATTGAAAATAGAAGGAGAGATTAAAAGCTTCCAGGACAAACAAAAACTGAAAGAATTTGCAAACACCAAACCAGCTCTACAGGAAATATTGAAAGGGGTCCTCTAAGCAAAGAGAGAGCCTAAAAGTAGTAGATCAGAAAGGAACAGAGACAATATACAGTAACAGTCACCTTACAGGCAATACAATGGCACTAAATTCATATATCTCAATAGGTACTCTGAATGTTAATGGGCTAAATGCCCCAATCAAAAGACACAGGGTATCAGAATGGATAAAAAAACAAAACCCATCTATATGTTGCCTACAAGAAACTCATTTTAAACCCGAAGACACCTCCAGATTTAAAGTGAGGGGGTGGAAAAGAATGTACCATGCAAATGGACATCAGAAGAAAGCAGGAGTGGCAATCCTTCTATCAGATCAATTAGATTTTAAGCCAAAGATTATAATAAGAGATGATGAAGAACACTATATCATACTCAAAGGATCTGTCCAACAAGAAGATCTAACAATTTTAAAAATCTATGCCCCTAATGTGGGAGCAGCCAACATATAAACCGATTAATAACAAAATCAAAGAAACACATCGACAATAATACAATAATAGTAGGGGACTTTAACACTCCCCTCACTGAAATGGACAGATCATCCAAGCAAAAGATCAACAAGGAAATAAAGGCCTTAAACGACACACTGGACCAGATGGACATCACAGATATATTCAGAACATTTCATCCCAAAGCAACAGAATACACATTCTTCTCTAGTGCACATGGAACATTCTCCAGAATAGATCACATCCTCGGTCGTAAATCAGGTCTCAACCGGTATCAAAAGATTGGGATCATTCCCTGCATATTTTCAGACCACAATGCTCTGAAGCTAGAATGCAATCACAAGAGGAAATTTGGAAAGAACCCAAATACATGGAGACTAAACAGCATCCTTCTAAAGAATGAATGAGTCAACCAGGAAATTAAAGAAGAATTGAAAAAATTCATGGAAACAAATGATAATGAAAACACAACGGTTCAAAATCTGTGGGACACAAAAAAGGCAGTCCTGAGAGGAAAATATATAGTGGTACAAGCCTTTCTCAAGAAACAAGAAAGGTCTCAGGTACACAACCTAACCCTACACCTAAAGGAGCTGGAGAAAGAACAAGAAAGAAACCCTAAACCCAGCAGGAGAAGAGAAATCATAAAGATCAGAGCAGAAATCAATGAAATAGAAACCAAAAAAACAATAGAACAAATCAACGAAACTAGGAGCTGGTTCTTTGAAAGAATTAATAAGATTGATAAACCCCTGGCCAGACTTATCAAAAAGAAAAGAGAAAGGACCCAAATAAATAAAATCATGAATGAAAGAGGAGAGATCACAACTAACACCAAAGAAATACAGACAATTATAAGAACATACTATGAGCCACTCTACGCCAACAAATTTGACAATCTGGAAGAAATGGATGCATTCCTAGAGACATATAAACTACCACAACTGAACCAGGAAGAAATAGAAAGCCTGAACAGACCCATAACCAGTAAGGAGATTGAAACAGTCATCAAAAATCTCCAAACAAACAAAAGCCCAGGGCCAGACGGCTTCCTGGGGGAATTCGACCAAACACTTAAAGAAGAACTAATTCCTATTCTCCTCAAGCTGTTCCAAAAAATAGAAATGGAAGGAAAACTTCCAAACTCATTTTATGAGGCCAGCATCACCTTGATCCCAAAACCAGACAAGGATCCCATCAAAAAAGAGAAATACAGACCAATATCCTTGATGAACACAGATGCAAAAATTCTCACCAAAATACAAGCCAATAGGATTCAACAGTACATTAAAAGGATTATTCACCACGACCAAGTGGGATTTATTCCAGGGCTGCAAGGTTGGTTCAACATCCGCAAATCAATCAATGTGATACAACACATTAATAAAAGAAAGAACAAGAACCACATGATACTCTCAATAGATGCTGAAAAAAGCATTTGACAAAGTACAGCATCCCTTCCTGATCAAAACTCTTCAAAGTGTAGGGATAGAGGGTACATACCTCAATATTATCAAAGCCTTCTATGAAAAGCCCACTGCAAATATCATTCTCAATGGAGAAAACCTGAAAGCTTTTCTGCTAAGGTCAGGAACATGGCAGGGATGTCCGTTATCACCACTGCTATTCAACATAGTACTAGAAGTCCTAGCCTCAGCAATCAGACAACAAAAGGAAATTAAATGCATCCAAATCGGCAAAGAAGAAGTCAAACTATCACTCTTCGCAGATGATATGATACTATATGTGGAAAACCCAAAAGACTCCACTCCAAAACTGCTAGAACTTGTACAGGAATTCAGTAAAGTGTCAGGATATAAAATCAATGCACAGAAATCAGTTGCATTTCTCTACACCAACAACAAGACAGAAGAAAGAGAAATTAAGGAGTCAATCCCATTTACAATTGCACCCAAAACTATAAGATACCTAGGAATAAACCTAACCAAAGAGGCTAAGAATCTATACTCAGAAACTATAAAGTACTCATGAAAGAAATTGAGGAAGACACAAAGAAATGGAAAAATGTTCCATGCTCCTGGATTAGAAGAATAAATATTGTGAAAATGTCTGTGCTACCTAAAGCAATCTACACATGTAATGCAATCCCTATCAAAATCCCATCCATTTTTTCAAAGAAATGGAACAAATAATCCTAAAATTTATATGGAACCAGAAAAGACCTCGAATAGCCAAAGGAATATTGAAAAAGAAAGCCAAGGTTGGTGGCATCACAATTCTGGACTTCAAGCTCTATTACAAAGCTGTCATCATCAAGACAGCATGGTACTGGCACAAAAACAGACACATAGATCAATGGAACAGAATAGAGAGCCCAGAAATAGACCCCGCTTTAGCGACATTTAGTGACATTTTTCTACATATATCCCTTCAGACAAGGGAAACAAAAGCAAAAATCAACTATTGGGAATATCTGAAAATAAAAGATTTTACACAGGAAAGGAAGCCATCAACAAAACTAAAAGACCACCCACTGAAGGGACATTTGTGAATGACATACCAATAAAGGGTTAGTATCCAAAATATCTAAAGAACTTACATAACTCAACACCAAAACCCCCAAATAATCCAACTAAACAATGGGCAGAAGACATGAACAGACATTTCTCCGAAGAAGACATGCAGATGGCCAAGAGATACATAAACAGATGCTCAACTTCACTCATCATCTGGGAAATGCAGATCAAAATCAGAAAAAGATATCACCTCATACCTGTCAGAATGGCTAAAATCAAAAACACAAGAAATAATAAATGTTACGTGAGAATGTGGAAAAAAAGGAACCATCATACACTGTTGGTGGGAATGCAAACTGGTGCAGCCATTGTTGGATAACAGTTCCTTAAAAAATTAAAAATACAATTACCCTATGATCCAGTAATTCCACTACTGGCTATTTACCTAAAGAAAACAAAACCCCTAATTGGAAAAGATATGTGCACCCTAATGTTTACTAAAGCATTATTTACAATAGCCAAGTTATGGAAGCAGCCCAAGTGTCCACCAATAGATAAATGGATAAAGAAGATGTGTGTGTGTAATATTACTCAGCCATAAAAAAGAGTGGACTCCTGTATCAATCTATAGGGTATAAGGGATGGATCCAGATGGTATCGTGCTAAGTGAAATAAGTCGGTCAGAGAAAGACAAATACAATATGATCTCACTCATATGTGGAATTTAAGCAACAAAACAAATGAACAAAGAAGAAAAGAGACAAATTGAGAAAGAGACTCATAACACAGAGAACAAACTAATGGTTACCAAACAGGACCTGGGTGGGGGGATGGGTGGAATAGGTGAAGGGGATTAAGAGTGCACTGACTGTGATGAGCACTGAGTACTGTACAGAACTGTTGAGTCACTGTATTGTATACCCGAAACTAAGACAACGCTGTATGTTATATTTTTTAAAATTTAGCATTTAAAAAAAACCTCAAATCTTAAAAAAAAAAAACCTTAGAATTAAAAAAAAAAAAACTTTAAGACCTTAATGGTTTTAAATGGACAGTCAGTCAATTCAATAGGTCAGTTTTTTTCTCTTGCAATATTATTCATGTATATCAGAGAACTGTAAGACTTTCCTTAACTCTAATATATAGGATTTAGCTTTAAAATGATTAACAGATATTTTCCTGACTAAATACCATGTCTGTGTTTGAGATCCTGTTTTTTAAGACATGCTAAAATATTTTACTTAGAAACGAGAAAAGACTTAAACATATTCTTCTGGCAGAAACTCAGACAGTAAACGAAATTAAGTTTGATGGTGCTTATAAATTAAGACTGCGTGTGAAGTTTGACATCACTGAGTTCTGAAGAACAGACCAAAGGGAGAGAAAACATGATAGAACATTAGCAGATCCTGCAAGGCTAGAGGCCAGGGGTGGGCAAACGAGAAGCTATGGGCCAAATCCAGCCATGCCCATTTGATTTCCTATTGTCTACAGTTGCTTTTAAGCTACAGCTGCAAGGTTGAGTAGAGATAGAGACCCTATGGCCTGTGCAAGCCACAAATATTTACTACTGATGCTGCTTGGCGGTTGCTAGCCCAAACTGTGGCACCATGGCATATTAAATTGCTTAAGCTCAAGGAGTTCAAGAAAACGACAAAACCAGGAAGATCGCTCTAAATACTTCTGCCCTTCTGCGCTGAATGCAGTACATAAATCTCCCACGTGAAAGATACCCTCCCCCTGTGCAGAAGGAAGGGACTCGTCCTTACCACCAAAGGGGGAATTTAGGGCCAAGAAGGCTGTATAAACAAACCTTGCTAATTCTTCAGCATTTGCTACCCCTGGCCCAAATCCCCATGCCTTGTCAATACTTCACAAGTTCATGGTTTCTTTGTCTAAAAGGTATAAAATCTTCCAGCTCTGGTCATGTCTCCGGGTCTTTATCCTCTTGTGAAGGCCCCCCCTGTGCATGTAAAAATTCAATAACATGTGTATACTTTTCTCCTGCTATTTTGTCTTCAGCCAGTCTAATTCTTAGGACCAGCCAGAGACCCAAAGAGGGTAAAGAGAATTTTCCACTCCCCTACCCTATCTGATCCCATACCAAAGTTTTTGTTCAACCCTTCTGTAGGTGATCAAACCAAAGCAAGCTAATGCATTTTGACAGTAAGGAATTTCAGTGCCTCATTCCCAAAAGCTTCCCAGCACATCTCTGCATGTGTCTGGAGAGAGCTGAAGACAAGGCAGGTGCACCCTGGGCCCTCGCACATCCCAGCATTTCCCTGTCCAGAGCTAGAGGAGGGAGACAGTCAGTGGTTTCTGAAAATTCAAGACGCACCTGACCCACTTGTTTTCAACCCAGTTCTGAGTCTTCTATTAGAACCTGACTTGGGTGACAGTTACAGCCACTCGCTAGCCTTCCTGCTAGCAGCCATCATTCCTGTATCTAGGACGGGGATGACCAAAGCGAGCCACCAAAACGCCTCCTCTCCTCCCATCAGCAACAGTGTCATCACCTCCCTACCTCCAGCTATGTTAATCAGAGCCTTTGTAGAAATCTTTTTTTTTTAAAGAAAGCCCTACTGAATCCATAAAAGTTTAGGAAGTCCCGGCAAGACTAGCAGACACAGCGTCTGGCCAACGTGAAGTGCTCAAATATGTGTTTAACAAGTGGAACATATGACACATACACCAGCTGCTCCTACTTTTCCCCACCAACAGGCCTCCAGCTCCCTCAGGATTAGTCCTCACCCAAAGATGGCAGAGGAGTTGAATGCATCAGGCCACTCGCAGCGCGATCAGGTCCCTGCCCTCGACTTGGGTCTCTGCTGCTTTCTCTGGTCCCTTCCACGGGCCTCCAGTTTCTGTGGCCTTTCCCAAGGCTGATATGGACCGAAGACCTAGAACCTCAGCAGGCCCAGGCAATACTCTCCTCCAGTTCTAGAACGTTACTTGGCTTATCCTTGATTGCTCGAAGGCTCTGCTTTGCTTGGACTTCCCCCCCTGCCCCTGCCACCCTTTTCACTTCCTTGGGACCCGTTGGCCTCCCTGCCCTGAAGTCCCATGAAAGCATCAGATTCAAACCAAGGCATCCAGATCCAACCCGCACTTGCACGGAGGAGCCCTTCCCCAGAAACGTCTGCTAGGGCCTCTGTGATATTCTGTAAGAGAGGCTAGTCTCTCCTTTCCGGATGTACCTATTATAGTTATTATGAATCATTAACTAAAACTCCTGACGAGCTCGCCCCACCCTCCGGCCCGCCCCTTCCTTTTTCAGGCCCCTCACGGCTTCAAGCTAGTGTTTGCTCTTTATTCTTCCAGCCCTGGCTGTTTGGATCTCCGCTTCCTTTGCAGTAAGATTATCATAATTGGTGAACGGCTCTAAGACATTCAGATGTACCTGACAAGACGCAGACTCTCAGAGGATTCATTTTTCCTCAGCTTGGTTTATTAATAGGTGCAGGCTTGACGTTACCCGAAATGAGTTTTTTTAACTGCACAAAGAAATGTTCGTTTTTGTTCCTCACGGAAGGAAGTAGGGCAAATATCAAGGCCCGATGTTTTGCCCTTCAAAAAAAATTCTTTTAGACACTGACTCAGAGCCTCTTAAGTCGACCAGAATTCATCCCCACAGTCAGTCCTCGAGAGGGAAAAATGCTCGTGAGTGAGAGCAAGGGTAACTCAAAGCACACAGAGGGCCAAATGTGGCTTGATGGCCTCATTAAAAAAAATGACCCCCATGGGAGTTTTGTCTGAATTTGGGCTATAGGAAAGAAGCCAGTTCTAGTGAATACATTAACAACTTTTTAAATTGTTTAACAAACACATTGAAAGCAACTTGCCACTCAAAACTCCAACTCAGATGATTCTCCTTGCTGACATATGGCACAGACTTAATGGAACAGATCGTATAAATAATATAATCATAGTGAATTCCATGTGTTTATAATTGTGCTTTGATCTATACAGTGTGAAGTGCTTTGCCAACATCAGCTCACTGATCCTCCTCACCACCTTCTGCAACATGTATGGGGCTGCTTTTATCCCCTCGGTTCACCGAGGCGCTAAGAAGTAGAATGTCTAAAGTCATCAGCTTGTTATGAGGAAGCTAAGAAAAGCTCCTGCCACGCGTGAGTCCTAAGTCAGACTCAGCCTCTTCAGCAGGGACTCAGTAAGCAGCTTAGCTCCTGGCTTCTGCCCCTCTCCACACAAACGCTACAGGTACACACGGGGGAGGGGCTCTGTGAAAGCTTCGCTCTGATCTGACATTAATTTTAATGCACCACATCACATTTTTTGGTTCCTTTCCTCCACCCTTCTGCATTATCCGTCAGCTTCTCCAATGCCTGAGAAAGACTGGGTAATGCCCCCAGTCCTTTTGCATATGATTATACTTCTTTTGGTGTGTTATCTGGGGTCTCTAGGAGAACAGAAGCCGCTCGAATATAGGAAAATCATAAAAACAGGGGCGCCTGGGTGGCTCAGTGGGTTAAAGCCTCTGCCTTCGGCTCAGGTCATGATCCCAGGGTCCTGGGATGGAGCCCCGCATGGGGCTCTCTGCTCAGCAGGGAGCCTGCTTCCTCCTCTCTCTCTGCCTGTTTCTCTGCCTACTTGTGATCTCTGTCTGTCAAATAAATAGATAAAATCTTTGAAAAAAAAAAGAAAATCATAAAAACAGGCAATAAGTGCATAAAGGTGTACCTTCATACTCATAGTGGTAAGCTCACTAGAAAGGTGCTGGTGTAGGGTTAGACTGTCTCAGTTTCTTTGGAAATGTTCAAACAGAGGCCAAAAAGGCTCCCAAACACAGCATGTTCTAGTCAGTCAAGAATTCTGGAACATGCAAATGTTGCTCATCAGAATAATCTCAGATACCTAAAATTTTCTATTTCTTCGTTTTTCTCTGAAAGCTTTCTTTCAAGTTCCACTTTAGCTTCCAAGAGTTCAAGCTGGAAGCGAAGAATCTTGCTTTCATTATGTTCCAGAGCTCCCTGAAACACATAAATTAAAAGTACCAAGTTAAATCTACTTTTTGGACACAAAAAATTTTTTTCCCCTCAAAATGTATGTCACTATCGTAGCTCTCTTTGGAGTTGCTGGAAGAGCTCTAAGTTCAAATCAGGTCCCCGAAGATTGGAACAGGATGAGAGACAAGTGACTGCTTTTGTTTGTCATGTCACTTACAGCTTTGACATTCCCAGGGCTCTCTGCTGTAGCTCAGGAACTAGAATTCTAAAGCATTTTTTAAAATAGAAAATTTCAATCTCGTCTGTGACTATATTTAAACTTTTTAATTTATTACTCTTGGCTTCGCTTAATATAGTTCATCTTCAGGATGAATCAATAAGTGGATCAAAGCTAGAGCAAGGATAGTGGTAACTCCGACTTTGGAATCTTCCATTTAATTCTGGACACCACGGAGGAATAGCGAAAAAGTTGAAAGCATTCAGAGAGCAGGAAACAGGCGAGTATCCAAATATTGTCAAAGGAAGAACAATAAAGGAATTTAGGATGTACTTGACACATAACACTCGGTGTGAGCCATCATCACCATAATTATTAATACTACTTCAAATGGATTGCTTTGACAGCTAGGGAAATCTCCCGTCCCTTTGAGTATTTAAATATAGGCAAGGCAATTACTGCCAGGGATGTTATAAAGGTGATTCAAGTTTAAAAGTGTAGCTTTGATTAAATCTTTAAAGCCTGTTCCAAAGACACAATTTATATAGAAGTAGAAACAAACAAAATATTTGGAAAATACTGAGGAAGATGTTTATAAAGGACTTAAGGTGTGACAACAATCTGCACCTGGAAGATAGTCCTGAGGGCAGGAGTAATTTTTGTAGCCTTTTCTGGGGCGTGGTTACCACATACAAACAAAAGTAAAAAGTAGAACTGAGTAGCAACTTCAAGATAAAAATAAGAAAGATGTTACTAATTTTAATATGTCTTAAGGCCTTGCCGTTGTTCCTTCAACACTACCTTCAATATAAAAGAAAATAAATCAAAAACCAATGCTTGGAGAGCAATTTCCTGCAAGGAAATGGTGCCCTTCCTTCAGGGGAAACCGTCACCTCTCACCCTCTAGAATCTGCAGAGAAACAATCTTTGGAGAAGGTGACCTGGGATAATTTGAGTTTTGTGGCTTCAAAACTAATATGATAAAGTTTCTCATAAAGGCTCACCCAAGAAAACAAATAACCCAATTTTACAAATACTTGTCCAAGTTGATGAAGTATTTATGGATGCTGTAAAAGACAAAACTTGAGAAAATGCAAATAGAATATAATGCCATCTAGTGGTGGTAAGTGGTATGAGCGCTATGGCCTTACTCTGCCTGTGACGTGCCAGTCCCTTCAACACGTGAAACGTCTCTATGTTACATGGGACTCAAATTGCCCCCCTCCCACCGGCCAATCATATCTCTCACTGGCTCATCATAGTGCTTGAAATTTCTACCATGAAAATTACCTCTTTAGGTTAGGGTGGTGGCTTCAGAAAGTACCTAGCCAGAATGGTCAGAGGACCAAAGGGAACAAGAAAATGAAACAAAGTTCACTTTACAAGGACTAGCCTTGTTAGGTGACACTACCAACTGAAAGGATTCTATATAAAATGTAAAGACCTCAAGAAAACAATTATGCATAAAAAGGCAAGAGCTGTGTCAAAAGCCATCCACTTGGGCTGCCTGGGTGGCTCAGTGGGTTAAGCCTCTGTCTTCAGCTCAGGTCCTGGTCTCAGGGTCCTGGGATTGAGTCCCGCATCGGGCTCTCTGCTAGGTGGGGAGCCTGCTTCCTCCTCCCTCCCCCGCCCCCTGCTTGCCCCTCTGCCTACTTGTGATCTCTCTCTGTCAAATAAATAAAATTAAAAAAAAAAAAAAGCCACCCACTTGACAGCTCTATATGCAGGGTACTATGGATACATCTTCTATCTGTCAGGTCTCTTACAGAAATGCAGTGATAACATGAACTTAATGGACATTGTTTGGCATGGAGCAGACCTTTGAAGTCTAATTTTCCATGATCATACCTTCCAAAGGCTCTGTTTAAAAGGGACCGTTTTGCCCATTAAAAATCATTTTCTTGGGGCTCCTGGGTAGCTCAGTTACGTGTCCACCTTCAGTTCAGGTCATGATCTCAGGGTCCTGAGATCAAGTCCCACATGGGACTCCATGCTCATTGGGGAGTCTACTTTTCCCTCTCCCCCCTGCTTATGCTCTTTCTGGTGATCTCTTTCTTTCAAACAAATAAATAAATCTTAAAAAAAAAAAATCATTTTCTCAGTTGGAAGCTGAGTGGTGGGGGTTGCATTTTAAGTACTGGATGGATGCTTAGTCTAAGGGACGGTCAAGAAGATGAAACTCAGCTCTGAGAAAAGAGGCTTTGTAGGATGTGTTAACTGCTTAGTGACCGTGACAGATGACTCCTTTTAGTTCACCCTCTTTGGCAAAAAGTCTCAGTGGCTCGTTCAATCCCTAGCACATACCCAGGGATAAGGTCGGAGATTATTCCTGAACTTTTAATCCCTAACACTCAAAATGATCCTGCCAAACAATCTGTACAAAGATAAGCTTTCAGGACAAATGTTTAAGAATATCACTTTGAATCTCACTTTTAAAACTAAATTATTTTGGGGAGGGGGAGTGTTTTGGTATTCATTCAACGGATATCATTCAATATCATGAAGGGATATTCATTCATTTAACATTCACCAAATATTTGTTGAACCTCTACTACAAACCAGCTAATGTTCTAGGCAAGTGCTTCTTGGCCGTTAGTGTGAATATGAGCCACTAAAGGATCATGTTAAGATGCAGATTCTGATTCAGCAGAGCTGGGGAGAAGGCTGAGAGTCTGAATTTCTTACAAACTCCAGGGCAAGGCAGCTCCAGGCAGCTGATCCGTGGGCTCAATTTTGAACAGTGAGGGTCTAGGCACAGGGGATAAATCAATAAAGAAGATAGTTGCAGTTCCTATTTTTCATTACACTTGGTAGATTTGTATCCAGTATTGCTCACCCTGCCCTCTGAGCCTCAGTGTCTTCATCTGCGAAATGGGACAATAGTTTGCCAAGGTAAGGCATATCGAGCACTGGGCCTAGTCCCCGGCACAGAGTTAACACTTGTAGGAGTGTGCTTTTGCTGTTGTCGCTGCTGCTGCTGCTGCTGCTGCTGCTGCTACTGCTGCTACTGCTGCTGCTGCTGCTGCTGCTGCTACTACTGCTATTACTTTGCTTTGTCACAATGACAAAAACCTTCTTTGATCCCCGGAGGTAATACCTCTGCTTCTTCCAGCACTGCCTGGACCTCAGTCTTCTCTTCCTCAACCTGCTTCCTGGCCTTTTCCATTTCACTTAGGTACCTCTTTCCTTCTCTCACCTGATTTGTCAGATTAGAAATCTCTTCTGGAGAAGAAAGAACAGAAAAGTTAGTGAAACGGACCAGTGATATCTGACCCACGATATGGGTCATGGGACCGTGGTCATGCCATCCTTGGAGACTTGATGGCAAGGTCACCCATGGCACCTATGGGACCCTTGTTGGAATTTGAAAAAGTCACTCTTTCTTCAGTATATTCTCTTGCCACCCACCAGAAAGTTGCCTTCTACAACCAGAGAGGACGGTGCTTCTCAGAGTACTGTGCAGTGAACAACCTATACAACTTTACATGGCAGGCCTGCTTGTCTGAGCCATATCAGATTCCGCCGGCTGCTGCTCTGAGACACAGACTGGGAATCCCTATACTTCTGGTGTAAGTGCCTAGCTGTTGGGACCCGAGGCTGCCATTCTGTCCACTGCCACTCAATACCAGGATGGGAACTTAAAGCATAAGCTGGGTCATTGCCTGCCAGAAGCTGATGTGTGAGTGCAGATTGACCAGAGTATCCAAAGGAGGTCAAACGCTTGAGCGTTTGTGGCTAGCCTCTCATGAACAGGAGTCGTAGGCAGAATAAGGCATCCGGAAGTGACAAAACCTCCACCATTCAGTATTGTTACTGTCAGTTCTGCCTCTTCGGGAAGGAAGCCTCTAGTCACTGAGAGGAGTGGAGTAGGGCCAAGTAGCTCTGGAAATTACCACTGCCCAGAGGTAGTGGAAGGAACTCAAGAGCTTGCCTGCTCCTCTGGTTCTAAGATCCCTGGCTGTGATAGAGTTTTGAAAAGTTACAACACCAAACTCTTTAGATGACAATTCTTATGTAATGAAGTCTTCTTTTATAAGTCCTCTCCAGAAGAGAGGTTTCCAAAGAAAACTCAGGGCCATGGTTCTCCATTCAGACCATACCTCAGAATCACTTAGAGAGCTTTTGAAAAAAGACTTCTGCCCAAGCCCCCACCCAGCCCAAGTGTGGTCTCCAGGCCAGCAGCACCGGCCTCACGGGCAACTTATTAGAAATACAAATTCTGAGACCCCACCCTAGACCCAGTGAATCAGAAACTCTGAGGGGGGCCCCAGCCAACGGTTTGCACCAGCCCCCTGGGCAGTTCGGATGCAGCTGAAGTTCTCTAACCACTGTTCCAGCACCTCTCATGTGCGCGGTCTCACTGAGCATGGACTCACTGAGCAAGGCCAACAGAGAAGCAAGATTCACTCCTGCCTCCAAGAGCAATGAGCTTGTTCCCGGGGCATCTCAGGGTTTTCATGCCCATCACTCATGGTGCTGGTGTAGGTTGGCAGCATCTCCTAATTTAGCAATTCATTCCTTTAGCCCAGCACTTTCATTTCTAGGAAGCTACCCCTTCTGAAACATTAGCCCACGTCCACAGGTATGTGTCTGGAGTATATTGTAGAGGATTATTTGTAGCTGCGAGAAATTGTATCTAAGCTGAACGAGGTCTAGTTCAATAAGTGTTGCTCATCCTTATAATACAACACTCTGCAACTATCAGCAATCACATGGCAGGCCTCGGTGGACAGACGTGAAAAGAGAATCACGAAGCACGCGGGCAGTGGCAGAGCCCGTGATTAAGTGTGCATAGGCTAGAGTCAAGCTGCCTGGGCTCAGATCTCACACCTGCTTTGGATTGACTGTGCATTTGGACAAGTTCTTGATCTTATAGGACTTAATACAATCTGCATTTCACAAACAAAGCAACACATAAAACTGTTCTGAGAATTAAATAAGGAATGGTTGTGTATGCAACAGAGCCCGACACATTGCATAGGCCACAGAAATATTTGTCAAATTAGAAATTATTTTGATAAATGAAAAAATACGAGGTGTAGAATACTGCATAACTTGAATAATACATGCATGCATATATGCATGGGAAATCTTGGTCAGGCTATGGATGATAAAGAAATTCTTCATAGTGGCTTTCTCGACGGAGTGAACCTGAGGCTAAGGTAGGAAAGTAGTCTTATTTTTAGAATTTAATAAATAATAACTCAAGTAAAAAAAAAAAAAGTATTAAGAATGGAAAGTTAAACCTTAGTGGGACCATGACAATGCTGAGATGCCTGCGCATGGAGGACAGCCTTGCCCTTGAAGCCAGGCCTCCCCCACACCTCCCTGCTCCTGCTCTGGCTCCAAGCCCTGCTCAGACTACCTTGGAGATTCTTGTTCACCCTCTGGAGGGTCTCTTGGCTCACAGTGCTCTCCTTGTAGGCATGCTTGAGCTTGAGGAGCTCAGTGCTGAGGGCCCTGGCCCCCTTCTGAGAGGCCTCCAGCATGGCCTGTGACGACTCCTGCTTCTGCTTCCAGCCATCCAGGCACTTGTCCAAGTGCTGCCGCTTCTGGTCCAGCATGGCTGCTGAGGAGCGGGCTTTCCCGAGGTTGGAAAGGGTGTCCCCGAGCTCGAGCTGCAGTTGGTGACTGGCCCTCTCCAGGGAGGCATTTCTGGCATTTGCTACCCCCATGGCTTCAGCAGCCTCCTGCAACCTCATGGCCACCTTCTTCTGGAGAAGGGGAGACCCCAAGCAAAAGGCAAGTGAAGCTACAACCCTCAGAGACCTCCCCCAGTGTGTCCTGGATTACAGCAGCGCTTGGGTACACAGCAGGGAGGCCACAGAGGTCGGCTGAGAGGCACCAAGCAAGAGCAGCTCATGTCTCCAAATGACCTCCGTGTGCCTAGAGAACCCGGATGTCCAGGTGCGCTTTATCTTCCCCTAGCCTTTGCCAACCTGGTCTTGGAACTCGGGATCCCTAAACCTTTAAGTATTTGCTTAACCCTAAACCTTCTGTCAGCAATCCAGACTTAATCAATGACTTCAGGAAGAAGCGGGAGAAAGCGGAATATTGTACGGAACAGCCCACCAACAGTAAGCAGCTATTAAAAGTTCTTAGGCACATCTAGTCTTTAAAGATCTCCCTGCTACATTGTTTTCTAGGAACACTCTTTGGTTCTCTCCTGCTCATTCTCTCTCCCTCTTACCGTGTGGCTCCTAAACAAGCCAAAGTTCTGTCTTTCCTCTGAATTCCATCTTCACCTCAGCTGCTCTTCTCAAATTTACATACTCAAATCCGTCCCATTGTTATGCTCACTTCACA
The DNA here is from genome assembly GCF_010015895.1 of Lontra canadensis. Classification (NCBI taxonomy): domain Eukaryota; kingdom Metazoa; phylum Chordata; class Mammalia; order Carnivora; family Mustelidae; genus Lontra; species Lontra canadensis. The sequence goes on from NW_022631000.1 coordinate 9,152,088, forward strand.
GATCCCACAGCTCTCAGTGGGGGGATTCTAGCCCCTGCTGTTGGCCCTCCAGCATCCTCTGAGATGGAGTGGTTTATTAAAGTGCCTCCTCCACCATCCGCACAACGCAGTGCCCTGAGGCTTTCTGATGGATGCAATGTGTTCTCTTGCTCCCATCTCCTGCAGGGAGGCTGGCAGCCCCGTTCTTACCCATTCTTTACACTTGTTAGATGAAAGGTACTATGTGTACCAAAGCTCTTTCTGATCTACTATTATTAAAGAGAAAAATGTCCTCAGGAATGAGCATGTGCCACACAGGTAGCCCATCAGACCAAAGTGGTCATAAAGCCCCCTTTTGGGGGGAATCCTACAAAAACTAATCTGTGCTCAGCATCCAGGAGGGATCTGCACTCTAACAACTACTCTTTACTCGCTGGCTTTCTAACCATAGTAACTTCTCAACTTTGCTTCATTTTTCTTAAATGTTAAGAGAAGGTTTTTGTTTGTTTGTTTGTTTGTTTGTTTTTTAAGATTTATTTATTTGAGGGGTGCCTGGGTTGCTCAGATGGTTAAGTGTCTGCCTTCAGCTCAGGTCATGATCTTTGGGTCCTAGGATCAAGCCCCATATTGGGCTCCTGGCTCAGCGGGGAGTCTGCTTCTCCCGCTCCTTCTGCTTGCGCTGTCTCTGTCTCTCTCTCAAAAGAGAGGAAGGAAGGAAGGAAGGAAGGAAGGAAGGAAGGAAGGAGGAAGGAAGGAAAGAGAGAAAGAGAGAAAGAAAAAAAATTATTTATTTGAGAGAGAGGGTGTGCATGCGAGGTGGGGAGGGGCAAAGGGAGAAGAGAGAAAATCTCCTGCAGACTCCCCACCGAGCACAGAGTCCCAATCCCACTTCCCTGAGATCATGACCTGAGCCAAAGCCAAGACTCCAACCCTTAAACTGACTGAGCCACCCAGGAGTCCCAAAAAGAGATACTGCCTAGTGACTACAGTTAATAATCCTGTCTTTACATTTGAAAGTTGCCGTGAGAGTAGAGCTTTAACGGTCTCACCATAGTGACAACAAATTGTAATTACATAGGGTAGGGGATTTATTGACTAACCACATTGTGGTAAAGACTTTGCCATATGTACCCATATCGAATCATCACATTGTATAACCTAAACATATTTAAAGGTATGTAGGAGTTTGGAGCCCTACTTGGTCCCAGCATGTCAATGTCAATACATATACAAATGTTAATTACATCACAATAAAGCTGGAGCAAAAGGAGATTCTGATGCTTTACTCCACTTAAATAGGGGCCTTATAAAATAATTACATTTATATATCTATATATATAATATGTATATATATTTATATAATATAAATTATATATTAAGTACCTTAGACATACTCAATTGGTACCAGAAAATAGGGATTTTTCTTTGGGTGACTACATATGTTTAGGGACTGAGGGGTTACCAGGACATAGGGCCATCCATGCTAAAATCAGCAAGCTCACAACTCCATTAGGTAAAATGGACAATTTGGTCACCCTCACTTCAGTGATAATGCTGTCTACATTTCCACACCAACTACCATTTGTTCTTCATTTGCCAACCATAAGTTCTTAGTCAGTAAAAGAATGTGCAAGATGTGGAAGATTAAGAAACCAACTCCCTATTCTTGGGGAATGTGGAATTCAGAAACAGTCAGCTGGGTCTCAGGTGAGTTTGATTCAGCGAGACTAAATCATCCTGTGAAGCCAATTAATATATATATATATATATATATATATATATATATAATCATAGATTTTTTTTTTTTTGTAGTTCTGCCTCCCTGGGGTGAATCACAAAGAAAATATAATATAGACAACATTTTATTTATTTGATATTCAATTAAGTTTTGGGGCACCTGGGTGGTTCCGTCGGTTAAGCAATCAACTTTTGATTTTGACTCAGGTCATGATCTCAAGGTTGGGAGATCAAGTCCCATGTCGGGTTCTGTGCTGGGTGTGCAGCCTGCTTAGGATTCTCTCTCTCCCTCTGCCCATGCCCTCTTAACCCGCAACTCTCACACACGAGTTCTCTTTCTCTCTTTCTCTCCCTTAAAAAAAATAATAAGTTGAAAGCAGAGAGGTATCAGATAGTACCATGTTGTCCATTATTTCTCTTTAGCTGTCATGTGCTGCAGAACAACAATCTGTTAGCTCAATAAATCCATGTGGTCGTAAGCAGTCTATATGCTTTCCCCCTTTCCTACCCCTCCCAAAGAAACCTGCATACACTGTGACTGGTGGCACCTTCACCTGCATTCTTCCATCATGTGGGGGAAAAGAATCTTACTTTAGAAGCAAGTGCCCTATTTCCAATATGAGGAGCCATTTCAGTTCAAAGCCCCACTTATCTGTGGCCCGGCATTTTTCAAACGTCTACCGCAGGTATTCTTAGTATCCATCATCCCAAAGCCCTTTTCAAGTTACTGCGGCTTCAGAGACGGATCACTTGGTACCCCTCCAGGGACAGGACCCAGCGACTACTGAGCAAATGCTCAGCCATGTCTCTCAAAGATTTAGGTGAAGAACGGAAAAACAATAATTTTGGTTGAAACTAAAGAGAACGGGATTGATCTGCCCTGAAGTTTTGCTAAGCTGCCAAACCAGGGACATGTTCTTTTGAGTAAAGCTTTAATGACTAGAAATCTGGGGTTGGCTTGACACTTCCTCTCAAACTGACACAGCCCTTTGACCTCTGAACAATATGCTTCAGTTCTACACCCCGGTACCAGGTCTTGATTCATCTAGGCCCCAAGCTCCTGTAGTTCCTGAGAAGGACTTCTAAAGCCTTTATGGAGTGCTGGTATAAAACTGATATTCTAACCTGAGAGGTTGTCTGAGCATGACTTCTTTTCAAAGAAACTTGCAGCCCTTAAGGCATGATGACAGATCCTGATATGTTTCGAGCCATGTCTGTCCATCTTCACAGAGCACTTTGTAGTCTCCAGGTTGTAGAACGGAGATTTTAATGTCATGTACACACTTGGACTCAACTATTCTGATGTTCCAAGTGAAGTACAGGATTCTGAGGGCTAGCGCATTTTCAGACCCTAGCTCCAAGTCACGTCTTCTATGAAGACTTGCTTTGTGTCCTAGAAAGAGCCTCCTTACTTTCACCAGGACCTCTTTCTAGTCCTTATTACTCTATTATAATTGTTATTTTTTAGCCCCACTAGAGCATGTGCTCCTTGCCAGCAGTGGGCTGCTTCAGCTTTGGTCTTGGGCTTATTCACGTACTTGGTGGCGATTAATTCAATGTCTACATGAGGCCCTTAAGTCAAGGTCACTCTCCTCATCCTCTGCTGTATAATTCCCTCTGCATTCAGGTCTGCCTTGCCCCACTCACTTGGCATCCTCCAAGTCTTCAGTCCTCTGGCCGATGTCGCCTGCATACTTCACTCTCCAGCGCACCATTTCACTGCTGCCTTTGGAGAGAGCCTGGAGCAGCTCAGCCTTGGCCTCTTGTTCTTCCTCATACTGCTCTTGAAGAAGGTCACGGTCATGCTTGGCTGACTGCAGGGCGTGGGCCAGGGCGCTCTGTGACTTAACAGACACAACACACATTAAAAAAGGGCATCACTACCATTAACAACGAAAGGCTTGGAGGTGACATCTTTTTTTTTTTTTTTTAGATAAGGTTAATAACAACCTGCCACAAATTCAAGCTGAACCTGAACCTAGTAAGATAATACCCGGGAAAGAATTTGGGACGAGAAAGGATCGAGTATCTAATTGCTGCTGTTACAACAGGGAACAGTGTTCTATTTAGGGAAATGTCTGCCTGACTATGTGGGCTTCAGTAACTGGCAGGTTCTGGAAATAGTAGGGAATACAAAGGTAGCAAAAACATTCCCTATCATTTAGACAGGAAGATTTATTGTTAGCACTATCTAAGATTGAGATCTTATTTGGACTAAAAAAACATCACTGAGATTTGGTCCAGCTTTTTATTCATTGATGAAAAAATCTTTTATTTCACATGTAAATCTCTGAACATTATCTCTGATCACTTTAAAACAGCACTATCTGATAGAACTTTCTATAGATGAAAATATTTTAGGGGCACCTGGGTGCCACAGTCAGTTAACTGTCCAGCTCTTGGTTTGGGCTCAGGTCATGATCTCAGGGCCGTGAGATGGAGATCCATGTCAAGCTCCCTGCTCAGCATGGGGTGTGCTGGAGAGTTTCTCTTCCTTTCCCTTTGCCCCTCCTGCTCATGTTTGTGCACTCTCTCTTTTCAAATCAATCAATCATTCAATCGATCAATCAATCCTTATTTAAAAAAAAGAAAAGATTTTATATATGGACCATCCAATATGGTAACCATAGCCACATATAGCTATTGAACAGTCAGTATGTGACTTAGTACAATGTGTGGTCACTGAATTTTAGTTTTGTTTTAAATAAAGTTAAATTCACACAGCCACCTGTGGTGCCGTAGCAGCTACCGTGGTTTTTAGACAGCAGAGCTGAGTTTGGTGAACATTTCTGTCATTTACCTGTGGTGTGGTTAACCTAGAGCCATCATTCCCAAGAGATAACCTAGTCTAGTGGCAAGAACCTAGTCTACTGGAGTCTGGGCCAGTGCCTCACGAGTCCTTACTGCAAATTAGAAAAAAGCATCATCTCAGTCCGTGGATGCAGCTCTGAGAGCACAAGGCTTAGTTAACAGCAGCCTCAGCCAGACACCCTTGGGCAGCTTTGAAAGAGGAGCAACAATACACAGTGACCCTGAGAAGGACACAGGCTTTGAAAGCCAATAAATTTGGCTTTAAATTGTGACCCTACCCATCTTATATATTCATTGAGCACCTGTTCAAGGCATTAGTGTTTACAGAAGTGAGTGAGATGAAGAAAAGTCTTTGCCCTAAGGAGCCATAAAGGGATGAGAGGATACACAAAATGAACATATAAACAAATTAAAAAAAATTTTTAATGCTGACAGCAGTAAGGAACAAAAACAGAATGACAATATAGGATGTTTAACTCCTTCACATCATTGCCCAAGGGCCTTGGGGAAGGGAAGGGCTTGTACACAGTAGAAATAGCAGCTATGAAAGTCCTCTGGCAGGAGTAATGGTGACTCGGATAAGAGGCCCAGAGGAGGTCTGGGCAGCTGGAGGGGAGGAAATGAGGCAAGCAGACATATGACGTAAGGTCACAGGAGGAGGCTGGAGGCTAAGCAGAGGGGCCTCTGAGGCCAGCTGGAAGCCACTGGGAAGTCAGCCAGAGAGATCTTCTAAAATCTAAATTAAGTCATCTCACGACCAGCAACAATTCCTTCACACTCTACTACTAACTGTATGACCTTGGACATGTTATTTTTCTTCTCAGAGCCTTGGTTTCTTCATGTAAAAAGATATAATTCTACCTTTTTCCTAGGACTTATATGAAGATTGAGATAACATGAGAGACGTATCTGGCAGAATGTCTGATGCACAAACCATGGGATTCATTTAAAAATGCATATATAATGTAGAAAATAAGGAGAGTAGAGGGAATAAAATAAAATATCTGAGAACAGACATCTACAGTCTCATGACCTGTACCTCAGAATAGATGCCTTTGCAGGGAGATTACGTACAAGTGAGGTGCTATGGGGCGTCAGTAACAAGGTGCCTTCAAGACAAACCAGGTATTAGCTTGAAATATCAGAGCTCAGAGAATTTCTCTCTCACCTTAGTCACTCCATTTTCACCTTAAAGGGCCACTTTCACTGGCGTCACCTGCTAGAAACTTTATATATCCTCTTGGGAAGAAATGACCAATATGTATAGGTTATTGACAACTTAAAAGTAATATTTGAACTAAGCCAGTCCCATTTGTTTCATTCTGGTCTTCTTTTTAATTCTACTTCTTGGTGCAATTCAGAATCAAAGATCCATAAGGAGCCTTGCTGACTTCCTATTCACATAATAATGCAAAATGGAAATACGCAGTTTGCTTGCTGTGTCTAAATCTGACAAACGGGGTGCCTGGGTGGTTCAGCAGTTAACCATCTGCCTTCAGCTCAGGTCACGATCCCGGAGCCCTGGGATCAAGCCCCACATTGGGCTCATTGCTCCATGGAGAGCCTGCTTCTCCCTCTTCCTCTGCTACTACCCCTGCTTGTGTGCGTGCCTCTCTCTCTCTGTCTTTCTCTCTCTGTCTCTCTCTCACTATCTCTGTCAAATAAATAAATAAATAAAATCTTTAAAAAAAAATAAGTTTGACAAACTAGACAAGCAATTTGCGTCACTGCGTAAAGCCTTCTGTGATGAAGTTCCTTCCTGGTACATACAAGGTCCACCATGTTTTTTTCCCCATAACTTCTGGAGCACTTTCCTCTCTTTCATAGGAGGAGATATCGAGCCTCATCCAACAGGCACGATTTTTTTGTTTTGTTTTGTTTAAACACACAGTCAAGCTACTGGCAAGAAATAATAGATGCATTACTTTGGATTCCTCTTCCAGTTGCCCTTTCAGTGCTTCTATTTGCTGAGTGAAGTTGCTCTTTTCCCTGGAAAGTTGGTTTATCAGAGCTTTCTTTTCTTCCAACCTCTTCAGGAACTCTCCTACAGAGAGATTTCACAAAGTGAGTTAATCCCAGCCTGCCTCCCCATCCACCGCCTCCTCCCACGAGCTGTCCACTTGAAGGACAACCACAGTGACTCCTAACACATATTTTTAATATAACAGGGGTCTGAGAGTTCAGTCATCAGCAAAACCATGGCAATGATCTGTTCTGGGATGCACAAAAGAGCCCTGATAAAGAACTGATTTTTAGCAGTAAGTTTGGGTCAATAATAGGTAATATTAGCTACTATATATTGAAACTTTTCTGTGCAGCAGGCACTACTGTCCATCTTAACTCCCATAACTCCTTGACCATGTTCGTAGTATATTACCCACTTTAAAGAGGGGGAAACAGCAACTAACTTGTGTGAGACACCAACGTGCATAGCCAGTAACTGGTGAAGGCAGATTCTAATTAAGTTTTTTAACCCTGAAGAGCACATTCTTTTGTGTTATGCTCCCTTGTTTATTTTATGTGGCTCTACCAACTTCTGTCTATATAATCTTTAGGTAATTACAACTTCTTTGTCACATCTGTAAAATGAGGATAACAATAAAAAATTGTCAGGGCACCTGGGTGGCTCAGTCGGTTAAGCATCCAACTTTTGGTTTTGGCTCAGGTCATGATCTCAGGATCATGAGATTGAGCCCTGAGTCAGGCTCTGTGTTCATTGCAGAGTCTGCTTTAGATTCTCTCCTCTCTTTCTTCCTCTCCCTCTGATCCACAGCCCCTAATCACACACTCTCTAAAATAAATAAATAAAAATCTTTAAAAACTGTTAATGGAAATTAAATGAATGTGTTTTGTGACTAATGTGTTTTCACTACTGTGAATGTGTTTTGTAGACTAGCTGCTAAATAAATATTAAAAATAGTCATTAAATAGTGGAGGATAGGACCATGATGGGGGAAATTTTCATTATACAATAGTCTATACTCTGTCTCTTTTGCTGAGGATAGGACAGCAATGCCTTGATTATTAGCAATGGTACCAAATACTGAGCCAATCCTGGGCAAAGGCAGTTGCTTTATAGTGTAATTAGTGCAACAATAAAGGCCCACCATACCTGTGACCCCTATACTTCTTGCTATAAACAAGTTCTAAAACTCTGAGCATTATAAGAAAGCATCTGTTTGGGCTAAAGCAGCTATTTTCAAACTTTTTGGGTCTCAGAAACACTTCATATGCTTAAAATTTATTAGGGACCCCAAAGAGATTTTGTTTACATGGATTTTATATTTAATAGATAGCATATTTGAAATTAAAAGAGAAATTTAAAATTTGTACTAATGCATTTTCAAATAACAATAAAAATATTAATGATGTGTTAACATGTTTACCTAAGCAACCATTTTTAAGAGGAAAAACTATATTTTCTAAAAGTACAAAAAAGTGAGAAAAATGACATTATTTTACATTTTAAAAAATCTCTGGCTTAATAAAAGCTTGATTTTCATATTTGCCTCTGAATGCCATCTACTGTAATACACTGTTTTTATTGACGTATGTGAAGAATCTAGCCTACCATAGATACATGGGGAAAGGGAAATGAATTTTCATAGTCTTTTCAGACAATTGTGACCATTATTTGATACTACACCAAAACTCAACAAATAGAAATTTCTCAAGGATTAGTTGCAGTATGATCCTCTGTTACCTTAAAATTCATGAGTCTAGCTTAAACTTTGAATGGATCTTTCACCCACACTTGACTACATAACATCATGACGTGGTGATTTGAAAAATACGTGTTCACTGAATTACGCAGATCTTCTAAAATGTTGATACATTCCATACAACATTGAAAACAGCGTGTTTGTTAACATCACTGCTGATCTCATCAGAAAAGTCTTCAACAATTGAGAGCATCAGGCTCATGAAGGCATATACATGTTTTCCAAAATCTGATTTTTGCCTAAAAGCTTCAATTTTATTATTGGCAACAAATAATGTCAATTGTTTTCCTTGAAGTGACAGGCTTACTTTGTTCACTTTTGAGAAAATACCTGCCAAATATCTGAATCAGAATACACATAATTTGTTGGTCAATCATCCTTTTAAGTAGATAGGATGCTCCCTGAGGAAACCTGCTAGCTCAGCTCAGAACTTAATCACACACCATACTTCAGAGGGGGTGTCGGTGGGGGGGATGGGTGAAATAGGTGAAGCGGATTAAGAGCACACTTGTGATGAGCACTGGGCAATGTATAGAGTCATTCAATCACTGTGTTACACACCTGAAATGAATATAACACTATGTTAACTGTGCTGGAATTAAAATTTTAAACCTTCATAAAAATACAGAGGTGCTTTATGCATACATCCTCTTTTGTCAGAAAGAATATTAAAAAGATATATAATTGGGGTCAAGATATAATAAAATTAACTTTTACTGCTTCATTAAGGACATTCTTACTTAAAACTGACTTTTTTTTTTCAAACTGTGAGTATATCAGTATATCAGTGAATATAATGATTAATAATAGTACAGTGTGGTGCCACTGTCTTGAAGCATGATGAGACCTCAGTAGTTTTAATTGTCACTGCTTCTGCAGCATCAATACAAATCACAAAAGAACTTAAAAAGTAGTCACTTTAACCTCATAGGCCCCCTACAAGGGTCTTGATGATCACCGGTGTTCTGTGGACCAAACCGAAAATCTCTGGGTGACAACGTTGTACTGAAAAGGAGTCTGAAGAAATGCCAATCCACCAGGGGGTTGAGACTGACATATCACGTATCTCACAGAACAGGGACCCACTTAACATGGCTTATTTCATCACATTTACCACTGGTTTGCTTGGAAAGTGGAGTGTGATATGTTGACAGGGCAGGGCATGAGACCAGCAGTAGTGGCAAAAAAAGCAGCAAAAAATCTGAAGCGTAGACCCAGTGACAGGAGGGAAGGCTTGGATAGGTATATACTTAAATTTTTAATTCACACAAAGCCAAAAGGTGAAAATAAGAATTAAAGGAAGGAAGAAAAGGTCCTCCATCCGAGCAGAATTATCACCTCACACCCACTTTCACTTCACTCATTACCCACTAATTTACTCATCAAAAAAGTGAATGGAAAATTAATGCCAACAGCTAGGGGGAGGTAGGCAGGGCCCATCACAACAATGTTGTACAGCACATCGTTCAGGACCCGACATATGGGTTTTCTCCAGTCTTATCACTGGACTCTGGCATCCACAGACTACATCCTAAATGGCAGTAATCAAACTGGGGGTCTTGTAACAAGGCCAAGTGTCATCCACCCTGCGCCCACTATTAGAGTCCTGTTCAGTATCCCTGCTAGAACCAAAAACACTTTCTTTTGGGTTTCTAGGTTTAAAGTTAGTTTTGCCAGCCCATTTTAATTTAGCTTTAATTCTAGATTTAGCCTCTAGAAACAGGTACCCACCAGCAGAAGGATGTCATACAGTCTAAATGATCTTTATTCTCTTTTTAAAGTGTGTGCCTCTGGGCATCAAGAGTATTGTTTATTTTCATTGACCTAGGAATGTGATCTCTGAAAACATACTCCTAAAAATAATATAATTACATCTAGCCACATGCTGTTCATAGCAGAGAAACAATTAAAGCTACAAGGCAAGATTAAGTAAACCATCGTTCCTCTACTTGATGGATTAGAAATAGCCATTATAAATGACTAAACATGCAAGATAAAAAAAAAAACTTATGACAAATTGAAAAAGAAAAAAAAAACAAAGAAATTGCTAAAAACACACACACACAAAAACTATCATTAGTAGTTCATAGTAGAGAGTAAACCGTGGGACATTTTTCTACTTTTCATTTATCAAATGTTTGTGTAGCACCAATAAGTGGTGGGTATTGTTCTAGAGGACTGACATACATCAGTGAATAAAACAAAGCTTAGAGGAAGCTTACATTCTTGCAGATGGAGATAGACAAATATGCACATTTATCATATCAAGTATGTAGTTTGTTTGAAGGTATTAAAAACTATTTTAAAAAGGCACAGAGAGAAAATGGTTGAGAACAAACGTCACCTTCTCAACAAGGCCTATACTGACATCCCCCAGATATCTGTTTGATTAACCCTCATCTTCAAGTCTCTGGAGAATTATTAGAGTATTCCAGGCAGAGGAAAAAGCTAGGGCAAGACCCCAGAATGCGAGTGTGCCTGGTGTGTTAAAAACATAGTCAAGGCAGAATGAGAGAAGGGAAAGTAGAAGAAGAGGTCAGAGAGATAATGAGGGGCCCAATTACGTGGCCTTGTAGGCCATTGTACAGATTATGGCTTTCACTGGGTGTTAAAAAAAAGTATGGGTTTATTACTGAAAATTAGAAAAAGATGCCTGTTTCCATGAGGTCGACATTATAAAAAGTCATGTCTTGTAGGCTGTGTGAACAGCTCTGCCATTCTTTGATCTTGACAGTTCCTTCATCCAAATGCATATTTCTTTTCTTCTTCGTGAAGGAGAGCTGGGCAGAGCCTCCCAAACCAGCACAGAGGTAACCCTCACCAGACAAGGGCATATCTGTGGACAAGGTTAAATCAGAGGCTGCATTCCTTTCCTAGATTCTTCAAACTCTCACTCCATTTCAGTGACCGATTGATCATCTCAGTTGTCCTTCCACCAGGCTGCTGGGACGGAGCTCACTCACAACCGAAGCAGCACGTTTACTTACCCTTCTCACTCCGTAGCTTCGTCTTCTGTGCGTTCAGGTCATTTGCCAACTGAGTCAATTCATCTAGTTTTGCATTTGCTTCATTCAAGCGCTCTTCATACAGACTACAGAGCTTCTCAGAGTTCGCCTACAAGTTTAGAATGAAGGTTTGGATATGGTTCATGGAGTCCATGCTGAATTAGCTGCATAAGACGGGGGGTGGGGAGGGGGTGGTTCCTGGGAACCTTGTGCTCTCTTCTGCTCTGAAGACCACAGCTAACATTTGGGAAACTGTATCTTCTAATTTCAGAAAACAATAAACTCAAGGTGTGGGCCTTTAAAGGTCCAAACTTCTCAGGCTATAGGTGTCATGTAGAAACCCAGCTCTCTGGGTATTGGGACATTCTCAGGAATTCTTTGTTTTTTTGAACAAGGAAACATGCCCAATACTTATGTAGTTCAAAATGACTTCTTGACATTATATTATATATTTAACCATCTTACTCTCCCACTAGAATAGGTTTCATGAAAGTAGAGATTCTGCTTGATCACAGATAACCCGTCAATGCCTAGATTAGTGTCGAACACATATGAGAAGCTCAATAAACAATTGGGGACATGCAGAGGAGAGGGAAAGAACAAGGGAAAAGGGAATGAAATCCAAAGTGCTGACCAAGCAGTATATAAGAAAGTAGATAGATATGAACTGCAATGGTTTAATCATGGACATTTGAACTGTGAAACAACTACAACCTCTGGATCACTAAGGCTGCAGGCTCAAGGGAACCCTGTTAAGTTAACCCTTCAACTCTAAACTCCAGTTTCTCACAATGGGTTTTTCACGTTTGGAGGAAAGGATATGCGTTTGGCCTTTGTACTTCTACCTGACTTAAGTAACCAAAGTAACAATCAGATTTCTGTCACACCCTGGAACTAATGCTAGTGACCTTGAGACTCAAGATTCTTAAACAGGACCAAGAGCTGCCAGACGTGAAATGGCTGCATCCCCTTTACCTAGCTGTAGTTTGTATCCTTGTTATTAAAATGATCAGAAATTACATTGGTGGTGCTATAGATCCATTGTTCCACAGATAGCTGTTTGTTTTGCTCTTTATGTGTATTAAATCTCAATTCCATACAATAGTCCCGTAAGATCTTTGTTTTCACAATGAGTGTTAAGGAAAAGGGAGAATCAAGACAATAAAGAAAAGATCACACCAGTGGCATTCCAAGAAAATGGTGAGGCATGTGAAATCTGGTGGTGGGCCTAACAGTCTGAATGTTTACCTAATTTGTGGTGATGTAGCAATGGCCAAGGACCAGGAACATTTGAAAGACACCAGGTTTAGTCCTCTGGAAAACCCCTAAATCAGCAAAAACCTTGGAGGCCTCCAGCTAGAGCCAACTCTATGCTGAAGATTATTCTTTTCAAGCTTACACTAGTGACTATTCTAACCTCCCAATGAAAAATGACCAGATTACATTTTCTTATATGCCCAAGGCAGTGTGCAGCGCTTGATGCAAAATAGGCTACTTAATAAATGTTGAAGACAATCAAATTATTGCCTTAGTGAGAGGTTGGCCAACATGCCCACTAAAGTTTACTTAGAGGTCATATTCAAGCTTTCCTTATAATGCCCAACACCCACATTTACTTTTAACTTGGTCAAGATATTATCCACTGATTAGCAAACAAGTGAAGAGTCAAATCAGGTGCATGCTCATTTGGAGGCTGAAGAGGAATGTCATATAGGTCAAGCTCGAAGATGTTCTGTAGCACATCCACACTTGTTGGTGATGGTGCAACTAAACTTGGCAGAGATTGGATGGCCAGCTTCTCGAACAAGGTCATCAGCATCACATAGATTAGAGCCCTTAGGCTAAATGTCAGGCACACTCAAATATCCACTCCCCACTGGCTACTGGAAAAAAGCTAGAGTAGTGATAAATGTACCAGTCTGTAGACGGTATGAAACTGCTAATTATATTTTGAATGTTGAATAGTTTGCTCTCACTCCTGAAAGTAATTTGACAAAGTTGGCACACTCATTTTTTTCATCAAAATATCCTTTGAGAGTTCAGATTGACTCTGTTATTGCATTTATAAAATGTTTATCATTTTATAGTGATATGTTTATAATGACAAAATGTTTATCATTACAAATGATAAATGTTTTATCATTTATAAAACAGAGTCAGAGAGGCTAAACACCTTGTCCAAATTCACACAGCTAGGGAATGTTGGAATTAGGATTTGCACTGATAATGGCCTGTGTGGAGGCAAGGGGAAAAAAAAAAAGCCAAATACTAAATTCCTAAGTGCCTGTTATATGAAGGAGTAATGACAAAGGGAATGTTACATTGGCATCCTAGTTGACTCAAACTGTCACGAATCCTGAGCGCTGAAGGAAACTGGATAAAAATATGATAACTATGTGAACCATCTTTATTTTATGTTGTCTCCAGTAACAAATGACCCATTAACTGGGACAGGAAGAACACATCCAGGTGTGAGAAATGGCACTTCTGCTTATGGTCTTCAGTATTCTATGCTACGCACCTGTTTGCTGTTTTCTTTCACCAAAGAACACAGAGCTCTAGAAGACAACTTAGTCAATGGGGTGTGGAAATGGCAAGCAAAGGAGCCAGAGAACCCTCAGTTTTTAAGAGACTCCTATGCAGTAAAGCCCAGCTGGGCTGTGTGTATCTGCAGAGTAGGCAGCCACCTGGGCAGACAGAAAAGACACCTGTTTTTAGGCATTGCTTCATATGGTAGGTATTTCATGGGCAGTGTTAACCACTGGCAGAGTGTTTTCAATTTACAATGTATTTTTTATAAGCAGGATCTGCAAAAGACATTGAAATCGGTTATCGAAAGGTAGCCTATATGGGGACATATCATTCAAATAGGCTGTAACTTGAAGGTACAAATTCAAATTTAAGCATAAAGAATAGGTACTAAATTTTCATACCAGACAAGAAGAGGTTAATGGAATAATGTGCGTTCATCTTAAAGCTGATTCTTAAAATGCTGCCTAAAAATGCCGTCTCCCAGAAATGCAGGAACCAATGGGAATTCAAGATAATTGTGAGATTGCTTATAACTTTTAAATTTCCCTGGGCTTCTCTGTCAGCATAATATACTTTTTGAAAATGCTTCAGTTTCCACTGTATCACAGAGTGATTGGCATTCCTGGGATTATAATTCAGGAAAAGATGAAATAACTCAAGAAAAATTTCAGCGTAATGTATACGTTTATGAGAGTGAACAGAATCAATTTATACCACCAAGAAATATTTACGGCAGCAGTGGAATGTGGCCACCCACCAACACAAATAGGATTGGGAGTCAAGGCCCATCTCTGCCATGATTGTATGCCTTGGATAGTCACTGAACCTATGAGCCACCAAATTCCCAAGAGGCGTATGTAAAAGTTAATGCTAGTACTTGAGTATACAGGTTATGCATTTCATGTAGTGAGTATGAGTAAAATAAGACCTACTGTCTGCCTTAGAGATGTTTTCTACTTAAGCATAGTTAAAAGACTATATAATGCAGTAGTACAAGAAGGATCCTAAAAGTGCTACCGTACTTCTGAAACAGATGAAGTTTTAATATGGAAAGTTGAACTTGAGCATTGCAAGGAAAGGGCTTAGTTTGGACAAGGCATATTGGTGGAAAAAGGATATTTGATGGAGGGCAAACATTCTAGGTTGGCTGAAATAGAAGGCCCATGAAAAAAAGTAATGGGATCTAAAATTGGCAGGGCAGAGTGAGTCTGGTCACAGGCCAAAGGGTACCTTGAAAACCAGCAGTTTGAAGTTCAGTGTTAAGCAGGGAACAGGATTTTATAAAGCCATGTTTAGAGATATTCATATAGATACTGTATAGGATAGACTGAAAAAAAGAAAAACTAGAAGCAAAAAAGATAACTTAGGAAACCACTTCAATAGTCTGGTTAAAAGGTAATGGAAGTCCTACCTGCATGTGAGAATAGAATGGAAAACTGTAAGACAGTGAAGAATTGACTTGCTGTAAGAATTGATTGGAAAGCAAAAAACAAGAGAGGAAACAAATAATCATTTACAGGCTTAGAGCCTGGGTGATGGGAAGAAACAGGGTGCCAATGACAGAAATATCCAGAAGAAACACCAGATTCAAGAGAAGGTGATGAGTTTGGTTTTAAACACACTAATTTGAGGAAAGGAAGACTTTACTGATCTTTGAAAGAACTTCAGAGAATACTTCTAAGAAAAGCAGGGATAATAAAACCCATAACAAGGGTTACAGGATTGAGGAGGTAGTGAGGTATATATATATCTGCTGGTGGGAGCTAGCTTCCTAAGATGGTCCCCCCAATGACCAACACCCTCTGGCACTCACACCTTTGTATAGATCCCTACCCTGTGACTTATAACTGAATCACTGCACTGCACTGTAAGTCTGCCTAACTAGAATTGTTGCGGCTTCTGTCTTGGTCTCTTGTAGTAGTTGCTCTTATGCCCTAAACTGCCTTGTAAGAAGCTCAGGTCCCCCATGGTTGCCATGCTGTGAGGAAACCCATGCTAGCCACATGGCAAGAAAGATTTCCAACTAGCCCCTAGCCATTTTAGTTAGTTGTCCCAGCCCACGAGCTGGACATGAGAATGAATAAACCTTCAGATGACTCCGGTTGAGATTGGAGAGTTGATAATAAATTTCTGTTTCAAGCTGCAAGGTTTGGGGATGATTTGTTATATAGCAATAGATAAATGGAACTATACTCTTTGGTCAAGGAGACAGAGGCAGATATGGATAGACTTTGCTTTCCTCCTCCTAATATCTGAGGAAGAGTCTTTCTTTATTTTGGTTTGTTTTTGCAATGGGTGAATAATGGTCATGTGGAAAAATATTTTATTCTTTGGGACAAGAAAGCAAGAAATGGATGAGTATAAAAAAAAATACAAGGTAAAGAGAGAAGTTATACTGAATGAGTCTTGATCTTATCAGTTAGGTCTTACCATTTATTGGAAAGGATTTAGAAAGTCAGAGTTAGAATCTGAGGGGGGATTTTGTTTAAAATAAAACAGTGAATTAGAAGAATAAAAGAACTTTTGAGCAGCAATGAAATTCTAGAGGAAATTGGAAAGTATGAAATTCATATCTAATTAGTACAGATTTATGGTGAACCTATCAACAGTTTTATGACTATGACTTCCTACTAAGATGTGCAGAAACAGAAGAATTCCCGAGGATAAACAAGAGGCACAGTAGATTATAAAGAGTAAGGACTTCTAGAGCATCATTTGGGCTGAGGAAAGCAAATGAAGCCTACAGGGCATGGAGAAAGAATGCTTTCACTGCTGAGAGAAAGAAGGATGAGTCCACATAAAAGGCAGAATACAGAAGAGATAGAGGAGAGAGGACTTAAATCCTTGCTAAATTTACATTCTAAGATAATTGGGGGTGGGATGGCAGGGATAGAGGAGAGAAAGAGAGAGAAGGAAAAGCAAGGTGGTTGTGTTTCTTTCTACTGAATGAGGTTTTTAAAGGGAACTAATGCTAAATATTTTAGGATTCACTCAGTCTCTCTGAGGAAATGTTACATTTTTTTGGCTATGGTCCTTGCAGGTTGAGCTTTATTGTTGGTTTGTCTCTTTTCCAGATAATTTTACAAATTCTGTTCACAAGGAGAATGGAACTCTGGCTACAGGCATACCTTGGAGAAATTGCGGGTTCAGTGCCAAACCATGCAATAAAGGTAATATCACAATAAAGTGAGTCAGTGAATTTTTTGGTTTCCTAGTGCTCATAAATGTTGTATTTACACTATACTATAGTCTATTAATTGTGCAATAGCATTACACATAAAAAAGTATATGCCAAAATTTAAAATGGTTTATTGCTAAAATATGCTAGCCATCATCTGAGCTTTCTACGAGTGATAATCTTTTTGCTGGTGGAGGATCTTGCTCAATATTGATGGCTGCTGATTTATCAGGGTGGTGGTTCCTGAAGGCTGGGGTAGCTGTGGCAATTTCTTGAAACAGGACAACAGTGAGTTTTGACACATCAATTAACTCTTCCTTCATAAATTATTTCTGAAGGCTGGGGTAGCTGTGGCAATTTCTTGAAACAGGACAACAGTGAGTTTTGACACATCAATTAACTCTTCCTTCATAAATTATTTCTGTGTAGCATGTGATGCTGTTAGATTGCATTTTACCCACAGTAGAACTTCCTTCAAAATTGGAGTCAATTTTATCAAACCCTGCTGCTGTTTTATCAACGAAGTTTATGTAATATTCTAAATCCTTTGTTGCCACTTCAACAGTCTTCACAGCATCTTCACCAGGAGTAGATTCTGTCTCAAGAAACCACTATCCATAAGTAGCAACTCCTTACCTGTTAAAGTTGTATCATAAGATTGTGGACCTTCGATACCATCTTCAGGCTCCACTTCTAATTCTAGTTATCTTGCTATTTCCACCACATCTTCAGTTACTTCCTCCAGTGGAGTCGTAACCTCTCAAAGTTATCCAGAAGGATTGGAACCAACTTCTTCAAAACTCCTGTTAATGTTGATATTTAGACCTCTTCCTACAAATCATGAATGTTCTTAAAGTAGAATGTTCTTAACCTAGAATGGTGAATGCTTTCCAGAAGATTTTCAATTTACTTTGCCCAGATCCATCAGTGATTTTTGATGGATCTGTGGCAGCTAGAGACTTAAAAAATGTATTTCTTGAATCATGATATTTGAAAGTCAAAATGACTCCTTGATCCATGGGCTGCTGAATGGCTGTTAGCAAGCATGAAGACAACATGAATCTTATCGTATATCTTCATTAGAGTTCTTCAGTGACCAGGTGCATTGTCAATGAGTAGTACTATTTTGAAAGGAATCTTCTTTTCCAAGCAATAAGTCTCAACAGCAGGCTTCAAATATGTGCTATCATTCAGGCTTTATTTTTCCATGTCTATAGCACAGGCAAAGTAGATTTAGCACAATTCTTGTGGGTCTTTGGGTTTTCAGAATGGTGAATGAGCATTAGCTTCAACTTTAGCCCCTAACAAGAGAATTAGCCTGTCCTTTGAAGCCAGGCATTGCCTTCTCCTCTCTAGCTAGGAAAGTTCTAGATGGTATCTTCTTCTAATAGAAGACTGTCTACATTGAGTTTCTCTGTTTAGTGTAACCACCTTCACGAATTATCTAAGCTAGATCTTCTGGAAAACTTGCTGCAATTTTTTTCCCCCCAGTGTTCTAAGATTCATTGTTTATCACCACACCCAGTGCTCCATGCAATACATGCCCTCCACCACCAGACTCAATTTCTGCATTGGCACTCGTTTCTTCACATGGCACTTCATATTAGAGAGAGCTTCTTTCCTTAAACCTCAACAACGAACCTTCTGAAGCTTCCTCACCTCTCTCAGCCTTCACAGAATTGGAGAGTTAGGCCCTTGCTCTGGATTAGCTTTTAGCTTAAGGGACTGATGGTTTGATCTCCTATCCAGACCACTAAAGCTTTCTTCATTATCAGCATTATCAGCATTATTATCATTATCAGCAATAAGGCTTTTTCACTTGCTTATAACTCATGTGCTCATTGGAGTAGCACTTTTAATCTTCAGGAATTTTTCCTTTGCATCCACAACTTGGCTAACCATTTGGCACAAGAGGCCTACATAGCTTTCAGCCTGTCCTGGCTTCCAACCTGCCTTCCTCACCAAGATTAATCATCTCAGGCTTTTGATTTCAAATGAGAGATGTACAACTCTTCCTTTCACTTGAACACTCAGAAGGCATTTTAAGCATATTAACTGACCTAATTTCAATATTGTTGTGTCTCAGGGAATAGAGAGGCCTAAGGAGAGGGAGACAGATAGGAGAATGGCCAGTTGGTGGAGCAGTCAGAACACACACATTTATCGATTAAGTCTACCTTCTTATATGGGACATGGTTCTTGGTGTCCCCAAACAACAGTAACATCAAAGATCACTGATCATAGATCACCATAATAAATATAATGAAAAAGTTTGAAATGTTGTGAGAATTACCAAACTGTGGCACAAAGACATGGAGTAAAGACTATGCTGTTAGGCACTGATAGACTTGCTCAACTTAGGCTGCCATAAGCCTCCAATTGTAAAAAACACATTATCTGTGAAGTATAATAAAGCAAAGCTCAATAAAATGTTGTATGCCTGTATTTGTTCTGATTAACCTAACATAAGCCTTCTCTCAAATACCAGAAGGTAGGATGGCCATTATCTATGAACTGATACTAGTCATTTGATATAAGAGCCTGTGCTATATGGATTAATGGATGCAGTGAAGAAAGAACATGTGGTGAAACTTCCTTCTAAGTGCTGGCTGGTTACAGAGATGTCAGAAAAGATGAGGTGGAAAAGGTCTCTCCTGTTAGCAAAGCTCTTTATGTTCACCATTCATTGAGACAAACACTAGAGTGTATGAGGCACCTCCAAGGAGTGTTTCCAACTCAATGTCATTCTTCAAGAGAGACATACCACTCATGTAACTAGTGGCTTACTTTTCAGTCTACTTATTTATATCATCACTGGAAAGAACCATAAGAATTATGGACTGGAACTCTAATAAAACCAAAAGCTACTGTCAGACTACATTCAGGTAATAGCCACGTGACCTTAATAATGTTCACTGAGATTAAGCCTGATCTAGTCAATCAAAAGAACTATAGCTTCCATTAGCACACTCCTCAAGTCATCAATCTCATTTATTTTTTCTTTTCCGTCCTCTCCCCCACCTACTTTCATGTTCTGAAGTCTGTAAGGTGGACTTAAGAATGTTTACCTTAGCTCTGGTCATCTGCTCAACATTCGTCAAGAGGTCTTCCACTTCTAGCTGCAAGTCACTCTTGTCTTTTTCTAATTTCTGCTTGACCTGTTGTAAATTGTCAAGCCAGCCCTGGAGCTCAGCCAGGCTGTCTGCATGTCTCTTCTTCAAAGTGGCAGAAGTTGCCTTGAAGTACAGTGTAGCCTCTTCCATGTCTCTGTGAAGCTTCTGGAATTTTGTTTCCTGTTTCTTAGTTATATCCAGTTGAGCCAAACTGGTACCTCCTGCCTCCTCCAGCCTCTCATTCAAGTCTTCTAGTTCTTGGATGAGGTCAGTTCTCTCCCTCTCCACCTTGGCTCGAGTGGTCCTTTCAACTTCGAGTTCCCTTTTAAAAGCCTATATCTGTATCTGCAGCAATAAATAATTTTGACTTTTACAAAGCACTTGTAGCATTTTTATATTAAGAGCTTTACTATAGTTTTATACATTTCTCAACACTAAGAAAAGTTACATAACACTCTTGGTTCCCATTTTATAAAGAAGATAGAATACATAGAAATTAAATTATTTTCCCCAAATCAGTACAAAAACCAGAATTCAAATGGGCAGTTCCTCCAGATCTCCTAGTCCTTGGGGATGAGCAACTTCATTAAATTCTATACATGGACAGGGAACCATAGTAAAGAGCACTTTCTAAAGCAATAGAAAACATTTTTCATGGAACAAGAAAAAAATTTAGAGATTTAATAAAACTAACATGATGAATTTTATATACAAGACCTCACTCCTCTAGAATTAGTTTACCAAACTCAGTTATTAGGAACTTGGGCAAATATCTGAAGAAAAGAATGACAATCTCTGAGTCCAAGCAACTCCCTCATAAGAAACAGCATCAATGTAATTTTACACACAATTCTGACATACTTGGTTACTTGGCTTCTTCGTCTCAAGATGATTTCAAGTACCAGGAGATCTGAAGTAACGTATTAGAATTGGCGGAGGAGTGGAGACTGCTACCACGAATAGTAATCTGATACCATTAGTGGCAAAATTACTAGATAAAGGAAATTAGTGATAAGAACCCCCAGAGCCCAAAGTCTTTTTAGTGTAAGGGCAAATAGCTCTACAAATTTTGACAGCATCATTGTAGTACAGGGAAGCCACTGATGTTTATTAACATCACCTTTAATAATTAAGCATACATTAGGATGGGGTGAAAAGAGATAGAATCTATTTTAGAATATGTTTTCCTTTCCTTTGAATAAGAGTACCACGGCTAGAGAATGCTGGTTTCTAGATCATGCCAATATGTAGGCTACCAGATCCGTAGAGGAGTTATGACAGAAAAAGTGCCAAAAAATTTATGACTTCCACACCCAAGTAAACACGTTCCCCTTCCAATGAGTTATTTTGAGATCCAATAACATTGCCCCAAACAATACTATCATTAAACCAAACATTTCTGAAACGTTTCCTCAGAAATAATCTTTAGAGCTTGTTTTTGGTTTTGTTTAGTTTGTTTTGTTTTGTTTTGTTTTAAATCAACAAGGGAAGAGAATTTGTCTTTTGGATAAATTAAAACTTCTGGGTCTTTTTATTTTGGATAAAGTCAAGTATCATTTGAAGACAAGCCCGGTGAATATGACAGATAATCGCTTGGAGATTAATACTGTGTTTGAAATCATGCCTATAAATCAGGGAGACTGAATTTCTTATTTGGTTCAAAAATGTCTCAGAAAATAATTATCAGAAAGAGGCTCAAAATTATTTTGAGTAATGGCTACATTACTGAGATAAATATTTAGCTCCAAAGGAAAAACATCTATCATACAGATGTATATGCATTCGGCATATGTAAGGAATTATCTATACATTTGTGTAGGTATATGCATATATCCATACATACCTATATTACTCTGTAACATGGTCAAATAGTATAAAACAACTACATAGTCTAAAACTTATAAAAAGCTTCCCATTATCAAATAAAGTGTTGAGACTACAGGTAGATATAAAACAGATTTTCAGCACAGAAATAGAATTGCCTTCTAATCACGAAGACTAATCACTATAGAAAATTAAATTGCTAACACTGAATGCTTACCATGAATCAGGCTTTATGCTTACCACTTAAAAGTACTGTTGCTGTTAATAATATTAGCTCAAAGGTTGTCAGGAAGATTAATAACTGAAAAAAATAAATGCCTAGGATTTTAGCACAATGTTTGGTTCACCATAAATATGCAACAAATTATCTATGTTTTTATTATGATAAGAAAATCTAAGCTTCAAGGGTAATTTCCCTGAGTCAGCCAGCTGGAGAATGCCACAGTTTACCTTCTTAACTGCTGCTCTTTTCTGCTTCTGTCCATAGTTGGCTAAAGGTATGGATACCCTGGCAAAGTATTTGTTACTGAAGTACCAATTACCACCCATGAATCTACATATAGCCACACACAGGTATTTGACAAATGATTACCTGAAGTTCCTTAACTGTGTTCTGAAGCTGAGCCACCAGGCCTTTCTCCTTCTCCACCTTTAAATTCATCTGATTCATTTCTAGTTCTTTCCTGTTAGGGAAAAATGTATCACATAGAATTGTTTAGAGTGATAACATTTAGCTTAAATATTTTTTTTAAATCATATTTAAAATTATAGTAATGACATATGAATTCATCCTCATTGTAAAAATTCAACTATTATATCTATATCTGAAATCTCCTTGGCCATCACACCCAATCTTTGTTCCTTCCCTAGAGGTAAACACCATTATCAGTTTGGTGTGAGTCCTTCCAGACATTTTTCTAAGTATTGACATATGTTTGTGTTTATATATTGGTAGAAAGAGTTTCATTTTCTTTACTGTGACAAGTACAATATGATACAAGTTTATATTTATAGCTCCATAACTTACTTTTAACCCAATAACAAATTGGAGGTTTTTCCATGTTGGCCCACAGATCAATGATTTCATTTAAAAATTAACCATGACGTACTATTCCATGATTGAGACATGCTGTCATTTATCCATTTCCCTATTAATAAGCCCTTAAGTTTTCCCCAATATTTTCCTTTTGTAGATAACACTGTTCGTATCCATGCCCCCTTGTGCACATGTGAGTGTTTTCTTAGAGTGGATACAGACCAGGGAATTGCTGGATCAAGTCCAAGTGCGTGCTTAAAAATATGGAACCCAAATAAATGAAAAAATAAAAGACATTCCTTTTCCCTAAAAAAAAAAAAAAGTAACCCACCCCTTTGCCCTGCAATAGCAGTGTGAGATTATTCCACATTTACACTTAATAGTAGCATACTTCTAAATTTTTCCTAGTCTGAGAGAGATTAGAATAACTTTCTGGTTTGTTTGTGGGGTTTTTTGCTGTTTTTTTAATTATGTTATGTTAATCACCATACAGTACATCATTAGTTTTTGATGTGGTGTTCAGTGGTAGAATGACTTTCTTTTTAATGCCCTCGTTTAACACTGAGGCAGCACATTGTCAACTACGATTCAAAAATGGCCAATAAGCCAAATAAACTACCTGGTGGTATCCTTTAATCATTCGTCCGCTAGGCTGTTCACATAATTATTGAACTATAGATTTCCTTTTAGTATTCTTATTTATTTTCTGATTTCTGTTGTAAATATTTCTCCCATGTTATATAACTTGTTCTGATTTTATTTGTGTTGGATTTTGCCATAATAATGTTTAAATATTTGCTATCATTAGATGTATCAAAATACCCTTTTTCTGCCTTTGCCTTTGTCACTTATTCAAGAAAATGTAACCTGCCATTTTCCTTAAGACTTATCATCTATGTTGTCTTCAAATGACTTTTGTCGTCTTTATTGTGGTAAGAACATTTAACATGAGATCTACCCTCTTAACAAGTATTTAAGTGTGCAATACAGTAATGCTAACTATAAGCACATTGTTGTACAGCAGATTTCTAGAACTCAGTCATCTTGCATAACTGAAACTTCATACCTGTTAAATAACATCCCTATTTTCCACTCCCTCCAGCCCCTAACATTCACCATTCTATTCAGTTTCTACAAATTTGACTATTTTAGATGCCTCATATAAATAGGATCATGAAGTCTTTGTTCTTCTATGATTCCCTATTTCACTTGGGATAGTATCCTCCCAGTTCATCCATGGTGTCACCTGCAGCAAGGTTTCCTTCTTTTTAAAGGCTGAATAATGTATATGCCACATTTTCTTTATCCATTTATCCATCAGTGGACAGTTAGGTTGTTTCTATATCTTAGCTATTGTGAATAATTTTGCATAGTCTAGCAGCCTCATAGCCTTGTTTTCACATTTAATTCTTTAATGCAACTGGATTTTGCATGTGGGAATAGTGCAAGGTAGAAATTTAACTTTCATCTCAGAAAATGAATAGCTAATAATCTCAGCACCATTTATTAAATACTTTATCCAGTCATCACTAATTTGAAATGCCACCTTTATCACACGTTAAGTTTTTATATAATAGGTCCATTTAGAGGAATAGTTTTATAGTTAAGGTTTTACCTTTCTAAAAAACATGGATTTCTACAATGGCAGAGCTCTTTACTTAGGGCCTACAAGCATCATTTTCACTTTGCTAAGCTGAAACATCATCTTAAAATTGAATGCTCAGGGACCTCTATCATGGTTTCTACGTTCCACACATATATAGGATGACATATTGACATATTTCTTCTTTTTCAAACACCTATCAAGTCCAGTAGCTTCTTAGAATATTAATCAAACCTGAACATGAGCATGTATCATGGCAACTCAAACACACAGACAGAGAAACCAGAAACTTACAGCTTCTCACCTGACTCTCTTCTCTTCTTCCCTATAAACCCAGTGATCAATGCGCTCCCAGCTTTATCCTGGCCTTGCCTGTCTCTTGGGCCTCACTGTTTCCCCCTTTTATTTGATCTATTCCGAATACCTTGGAAATCCCTAATGGTTAGAATTAAGTCTAGCTAAGCAGGAGAAGAAACAAGAGACAAGAGAGAAAGTCCATTTCCCTGAGCAGTGAAACTAAACTGAGGCGGCTTCTTGCCCAGAGATCATGGGAGCCGAAAGTTCCCCTAATTCCCATTGTTATGTTTTGCTTTAAATTTTAAGATTTAATATTTCTATGGTAAATTGCTGGATAGAAAAGCTATATAAATAACAATGAGGTTATATCTGGCCATCTTTTTTAAAGTGATCAGAAGCCTATATTGAATTTCACATTAGGGCTTTGTTTTGTTTTGTTATTATTATTATCATTATTATCTACTTTTTATGCCATTGGTCTCATCAGAGGTAAAATAAGTGAGCCCTTTAAATTTTTGGACTTGTAACCTCAAATTCCAATAATTCACATCTCACATGCCTTACACCATTATTTCCCACCTGCTAGTCAGACACCTTCTCAGTCACATTCATGATTATGCCTTTACTCTCTTTTTACAACCAAATAATAAAGTCCAGCAAAAAAAAAAAAAAAATCATCATCATCATCATCATCATCATCTCCTAGGCTTGTTATCTTCCCCTTCAAATCTTAAGACATCTGACCCTGGAGCCACAAGGGTCAATGTCATGAGAGAGCTGGTCCTCCCAATACAAGGCCTTCCCGGGTGTTGCATCAACAGCAAGGTGGCTTACTTGCTCAGCTTCTCGGCCAGCTGCAGCTGGCCGCTCTCCAGGCACTCCATACTCACGCGCCGCAGCTTAAAATCACCCTCTAGTTTGCTCTTTTCCCTCTCACAGTTCATTCTTGCTCTCCTCTCCTGCTCTAGGGCACCCTCAAGCTGACAAAAGGAGGCATTATTTAGCCAAATAAATTGGTAAAGTTTATACTTCACTAGATGTGTTCATGAACACTTACCTTCTGGAAAAAGAAAGAAAAATACAAAGCACAGTTTATGTAAATGGTGCCCAGTTGTGTAGCTATTTTAAAATAAAAGTTGCATGCATCAGTAAGACAACGAAAAATCTAGAAATTACAGTGATGAAAGACAACTTTGGAGATTAAGGAGCAGGAGCTCTGTCCTCAGAAAGGAGCCAATAATAAATAACCAGGGAGCCCTTATTTGATTGTTCTTCCCTGATGGGAAGCCCACTTCACACGGCAGCTCATTTCATGGGTGGATAAGTCCATTGACTCAGGAGAGCTTCTTCAGAAGAAGCCAAAATATTCTCTTTAAATTCTTCCCATGAGTCTAAGCTCAGCTCCCTGGAGCAACACCAAGCAGATCTGTGTCCACACAATCATCTATGAATATGAGGCATCTGTCCTGGTTCCGTCTTCTAGTCCATAACATTACATCAAACATCATGTCATATTCGGGTACCACACCAGGGGCTCAGAACATTCCAGTTTTGCTGGATTAGCACTGTCAACAATATCGGGGCTGGTTTGGCAGGAGGCTAGATAACAGTCACAATATGGCTATTTGTTCATGGATATATTGAAATGGTTACTTTTCAGCAATAGGAGCTATTTCCTATAACCAGCAAAATATATGAAATTCAAATAGGAGGAGGAAGGAGAATTTCTGGAAGGAGTATGTAAAAATCTGAAAGTAGGTGAACTCCAGGAGAGAACAAGTGAATGAGTGTGTGTGTGTGTGAGAGAGAAAGAGAGAGAGAGAGAGGGAGTGCGAAAGAGAGTGAGAGAGAGAGAGAGAGAGAACGTGCACACACACACAGTAAATCCTCATATTGAGGCTTTGTGAGACACACAATCAGTGGAAATAGAAAGAGAATTGAGACAACTAACAGGTAATAGAGGAAACTGATAGAAAGGCATGAGGGAAAAGAAGCAAATAATTCAAATAAAAAACCAGACCACCTCTGTCAGCAATTTTATAAAGGCCAAGCTTTTGGAACTAATAAGAAAGTGAATGCCTCTGCTCTACCAGCTGAGAAGGGGAAGAAAGAATGGTGACGCGACCATGAAGAGTGGTTTGAAACATCTTTATGTCACAGGGTGTTTGGAGGCAGAACAGGGACACCATCTTTAGAATCTTACGAGCGTTTTCCCAAAGCATAGGTTGAACACGGCTCGTGATTTACATATCTTTCAATTCTAAATAAACCTCAGCATGTCACTGGAAACACACAAGCCTTAAACTAATCTTTCAACACTAGTGTCAAATAGAGAACCAGCCTACCTGTTGGGCAAAACACCAGGTTCTCGGGGAGCTATGGGGAAAAGTCTGTCACTTACAGGGATAACCCTACAAATCCGCTCAATGTTCTCCTCCCACTGCCCAGGGTTGTAGGAAGGTTGCACTAAAAACTGACAGGTTACATGCTGGGAATTCTCTTATAGTGTAGTGGTTCAGTTTTATCAAGGAACAAATAAACCTCTGTTTCTCAATATTAAAGATACAAGCCACACTAAGCCACACTAAGAAAACACTAAGTTTTCCCCAAACTGTCAAGATAAATTAAGTAAAAATCAGAGGCCTGTATACATGCAGACGGCTAACTAGCGAGACACAACACTTCCTACCTCATCTACCTGCCATTCCAATTTCAACTTGGCTGTACTCAAGCTGCTGAGTTTCTCCCCCTCTGTGACCAGGTCATGCAGCATCTGTTGATGGGCCTCCTGCATGACCTTGGCCGCTCTGTTCAGTTTGCTGATCTCCTCATTTAGAGACTCCACTTCCTCAGTCAGGTTCTTGACCTGTGACAGGTCAAGATGGTGACATCTTGACAAGATGGTGACAGCAGCATTAGCGTTTCCGCTGAGAGGGTGGGCAAATGCTATGGGCCACGGGTCGTCTTGTCTCTTTTTCCAGTACACACACAGACTTAGGGTAGGGGGTATTCTGGCTAAGCAAGTATCAGGTTCCTTATTCGACGGCCAGGTTTCCGAGCATCGTATGATTATACAGCAAGAACACGACTCAAGGTAATTTTCTGAGTGCTCAGGGGGGCACACAGCAATCTTGTTGTGTCTCAGATCCTGAGAGTGACAATGAAAGAAGAGTTCCAGCTGTTCAAATATGCAAAAATGGAAGCTGGCTCTATCAGGCCCACATGCTTTTTATGCAAGGGAACCAATGGCACAAGAATTGCTATTTAATTGTCTGCCAAAATTACAGTGTCATTCCAGAAACCATTTGTTTATCAGAGGTTGGAAACAGACTCCTCAGCTAGTTTCAATCCATACACAGAGCGCCCGCAAAAACCCTCAACTGAAATGAACAGAATGTCAAAATCCTTCGCTGGAATTAACATGACATCTTCAAGGTCGAACTTCAAATTAATGACAGAGGTGGGGGTTCAGACACATCCCAAATCACCTTTCAGTAAACCCCATCATGTTTGCTCTCCTTCCAAAAAAGGCTACTCAGAGGCCTGATGAAATCATGCTGCTCTATTAGATTTCAGATGTCATAAGACTGAAACAAGTGAAGATGTTCACTTGGAAAATAAAGCGGGGTTCCGGAAATTTGAATTGGAAATTTGAATCGCGACACCACAATTCACTGGGCCGCTTGTTTCATGCCGCTTTCGACTGGGGCTGCTGTCAAGTTCAGACCTCGGGTTCCTCCATGTGAGCCCAGCAAGCCTGGTAGCAGAACCTGATGGGGGGTGGAATTCGGGCATCCAGGTCTCCCTGACATTATCAAAAAAGTCCCTTGCGCTCTATAGCACGCTTCTCCTTCTGTGACTTCACCAACATTGTTTCCAGGTCATCAATTTCTTTCTTCAACTCGGAACATTCATCTTCGAGCTTCCGCCCCCCGGCAGTCCGCTCGGAATTTATCTCCTCTTCTTCCTCCACCCGCGCAGCAGCACCTTCACTCTGGCCTCCAGCTGGATCTTGGATTTAATCAGCGACTCACACCGCTCTTCAACGTTTGCCAGGGTCTCTTGCTCCTGCCATGATGAGGAGAAAAGTGTTGCCAAAAGCTGGAAATAATTCATCAGCTAGACGAAAACGCTGTTTAACGCACAGCAAAGAGATAATTGCCTGCCCTGTGACCAGCACTTTCACCTGCCTTTCCTCAGCAGGTGAAATAAAATTCCCAGTTCCCTGATCCTATTGTTGAGAAGTGGAGGAGTTGCTTGTGCTAGGAGGTGCTTTTGATCTTCCGGGCCATTCAGTAGATTAGATTACCTCTTCTAAAGCACTTAATAGAATCCTGGTGGCCTAAAGGAGCTAACATGCCTCCAAAAATCAGTGGCTTACTACTTAATTCACAGCTTCTGGAAGCCTCCACATGGCAAAGAGTTTGAGGTTGATGCCTTGCTCAGAATAAAGTCTTTTAAGAAAGCAGTGCCCCCTTAGACACTAAAATATTCATAATACTATTATAAGTGCCCTGGTGCACTTGTTTAATATACCTTTAACAAATAGAATTGTGTATTTTTTATTTACAGGCTGAATTTAGAATTTATATATTTCACTTGCAAGTTATTAACTAGAGTCCACTATTATTTCCAATGAAAATCTTTTCCTCAATGATTCTGCAATGGTGAGTTCCACAAATTAAACACCGAATATAAAATAGTCGTTTCTATCATCCTTTCAAATGTCTTACCTCCAAGTCTCCATTGATTGATCCACTGTCCCTGTGTTATAGGTCAAGTAAAAAATGAAAAGGTCATTTGCCTTTTTGCTATAAAGCACATTTTGTAGCTTTGAACCTCTCTAATGTGTTTGTTAGAGACTAAATAAAACTCCTTCCTTGTGAGCAAGTTCTTAATTACTGTAGGTCTCACTGCAACATAACTTCACCTGCATCTCCATCTTCTATCTCTAGACCTCTTCACACAACCTTTGCAATATGCTCCTCTGGGAAATTTTTTTTTTTTTTAAGATTTAGTTAGTTAGTTAGTTGAAAGAAAAAGAGAGTGTACGACTGGGGGGAGGAGCAGAGAGAGAGAGAAAGAGATAAAGAATATTCAAGCAGACTCCCCATCAAGCACAGAGCCAGATGCAGGGCTCAATCCTGGGACCCTGAGATCATGACCTGAGCCAAAATCAAGAGCTGGCCGCTTAACCAACTGAGCCAGCCAGGTGCCCCCAGCAATTGGTTAACTATTTACCTGGCTTAAGTTGTTTGTCAATGCAAACTGGTACAGCCACTCTGAAAAACAGCATGGAATTCCCCCAAAGAGTTAAAAAGAGAACTACCCTACAATCCAGCAATTGCGCTACTAGGTATTTACAAAAAGGATACAAAAATATAGATTTGAAAGAGCACATGTACCCTGATGTTTATAACAGCATTATTAACAATAGCCAAATTATGGAAAGGACTCAACTGTCCATCGACTGATGAGTGGATCAAGAAGATGCAGTGTGTATGTATATAATGGAATACTACTCAGCCATCAAAAGGAATCTTGCCATTTGCAATTATGTGGATGGAGCTAGAGAGTTTAATGTTAAGTGAAATAAGTCAGAGAATGATAAAAATCATATGATTTGACTCATAAGTAGAATTTTAGAAGCAAAATAGATGAATATTGAGGAAGAAAAAAAGGAGAGAGGGAAGCAAACCATAAAAGACTCTTAACAATGAGAACAACTGAGGGGTTACTGGAGGGAGGTGGATGGGGATGGACTAGATGGGTAATCGGTATTAAGGAAGGCACTAGTTGTGTTGAGTAGTGGGTGTTATATGTAAATGACGAAGCACTAAATTCTATTCTTGAAACCAATATTACACTATATCTTCACTAGAATTTAAATAAAAATTTGAGGAAAAAATAGAAGAAAAAGGCCAAATTCTAGGCCATTGATTTCTGGCTAACTTTTAAGGATGGCCATCTGCCCAACAAATGGGGCTCAAAAAGGCACAGTTGGGGAAAGCACAGAATAGTAAAACTCCAACATCATAGAGGACCAAAAGAAAAGCGATAAATTAAAACAAACAAGAACATCAAAGCAGGAGGGGTCCATGCAGATCAGAGAAGCTTTCAATGTTTGGGAAATAATGGGAACATTTGATCTTAGTTCACACCAGGTTGTCAAGCAGAATGCTTATTTGCTCTATTCCATTCAGTCTGTGTACTGGACCTGTCACCATCACTGAATGAAGAAGACAGTCCAATCGACCATCATTGATCCCTTCATTAAACATGACAGCAGGAATTGGGGGCCAGCTGAGCAATGATGTGGCAGGTTAACAGTAGGAATATATCCCTTCCCTGGTGGTAGTTAATAACGTTAATCAGAACGGGTTTGTTCACTCAATTCTGCTGGTATTTTGAATAAGTGAATGATTTGAAAAGAATCTTTGTTTCCTTGATCCCTACTGTGTTCAGCTGTGTCCCAAAAATAAATAATAAAATATGTCATAGCTCTGTCAACTTTTAAATTCTCAGTTACAATTTGAACTCATCTCAGCCTACCTGAGTTTGCCCCCATAGGCTTTCCCATGTTCCCCATCCTGATCCCTTATTGTGTATCCCAGGCTTTTACCTGCCACCCCCTGCATGCTTTGGGTCTATTTCTATCTTCCATGTCAGCCTAGGTAGCACTGGCCATTCTCTCTGTTGACAGGAAGAATGATGAAAACTGGGAGGCCAGGTCTCACCTGAAGCAGCTTCTCCCCCAAGCCACACAAAACATGGTTTTGCAAATGGTGATTTTCACAGTATGAATTTAAAGTAGATTTGGAGTGGGGCCCAGGAATTTGTATTTCAAATAAGTGTGACCCAGGTCAGGCTGAAATACACTA
Source organism: Lontra canadensis (assembly GCF_010015895.1). Classification (NCBI taxonomy): domain Eukaryota; kingdom Metazoa; phylum Chordata; class Mammalia; order Carnivora; family Mustelidae; genus Lontra; species Lontra canadensis. The sequence continues at coordinate 9,183,806 of NW_022631000.1, forward strand.
AAATTCTAGAACCAATGTTATGTTAAATTGTATCAGAAATATGGGTCTGGAGGTCCCTGGGTGACTCAGTTGGTTAAGTGTCTGCCTTCAGTTCAGGTCATGATCCTAGGGTCCTGGGATCGAGCCCCTACATTGGGCTCCCTGCTGAGTAGGGCGCTTGTTTCTCCCTATCCTTCTGCCGCTCCCCTGCTTGTGCTCACTCGCTCTCTCTCTGTCAAATAAATAAATCTTGAAAGAAAGAAAGAAAGAAAGAAGGAAAGAAAGAAAGAAAGAAAGAAGGAAAGAAAGGAAGGAAGGAAGAAAGAAGGAAAGAAAGAAATACAGGTCTGGATGAAATTCTTCTGCAAAATATGGTCTCTTGGAAAACTGATGAATAGCAGAGGACCAAAGAAAAGAATAACTTGGATCAGTCTAAAATTATTAAATTTTCTCTGTTCTCTATAAGTTCAAAAATCAGGAAAAAAGTTCTATAATTGTATTGTATAAATTGTATTATAAATTGTATATAGTCGTATTAGAACCCAGTATTTTTTTAGCTTAGCACTGTGCTAAGTGGGGTAGAGAATATAATAATGGTGGAGAAAACCTCATCACTGCCTTTGGGGTGTTTAGGGATAACAGCAGTCCTGGTGCCCAGAGAGGAGGAATGTGAAAGGGAGTGAGTAACGGCACACGGGTATCAGAGTGGAGATGGAGGCTCAGATGCCAAGGCCAAGGGTCTGGAGTCTATAATGCACATATTGCAGGATCTGAAACTTATTCATCAGAGAAGCAACACAATGTTTGTTTAAGACAATGGTTCTCAATCCTAACTGAATATCAGAATCACCCATATAGATTATTTGAACCCACGTAGGGCCTGCTTAATCAAAATATCTGACAGTGGGGTCTAGACAGCTTTCTATTTTTTTAATACTTCACCAATAAGTTTGAGGCAAAGCCAATGTTGAGAGCTGCTCTTTTAAGAATTGAACTGATTAATGAAGTTGATTTGGACTGGGGTAGGGGAAGTAGAGAAACCAAAAATCAGGAAAACAACTGTAAGCAAACTGCAATAATCCTGTAGATTTCAGTCCAGTTTTCCTCAGAATCTACTAAATTCTGTCTTTTGATTTGCTAATGGATCACACAAAATTCAAATTAAGACCCAGAGCTCCTTGGTTCCCAGGATAGATTGTGGTGCTTTTATATACTTAAAGCCCATCTAAGAGTTTGTCCCCTTTTCAAAGACATCCTGCCGATGAAATCAGCTCACTAGGAAACAGGGTGTCTCCTTAAGTGTTTCCATTGTGTCTGCTGAAATGCTATAGTATTTGAAAAGCACATGCCTCATTTTTCTCAAGTGAACACTGCCTGCAAAACAAGGGACTCTAATTAAAAACTTGATGTGGAGAACAAATGACGGGGCCACTCACCGCCTGCAGCTGAAGAAGCAGGTCATTCTTTTCCCTGATGAAGGAGAACTGTTTGGCTTTCAGTTCTTCCCTCTGAGATTCTGAGTTCTCCAGGGTTTTGTGCAGTTGCACACACTCTTCCTTCAGAGCAGCTATCTCCTCTCCCATGCCAGCAGATTCAACTAGAGGCTTGATCTTGAAGAAGAGTCTCATCCAAGGCCAAGTTTTCACAGCCACGAAAACTCTTAGGTTCCACTGGATCACAAGAAGGGCTTCCCTAAATCAAGAGAGAAAAAGAAAAACAAGTGAACCCAGACAATAGGAGAGCCATTTTCCCAATTAAGATCCTTAAGAAGCATATCTTTTGAGGAGTCATTAAAGTTTCTCATTTATCTTCAAAGCCCTTCTACATCTGGGCTCTCACTTGATTCTGGTAAAAGCCCTATGAGGGACTTCTGGAGCTAGCAATATTGTGGGCTAGATGCCCCCAAAATATTGCCACTGCAAACATCCTTGCAATGAGAGCTGAGCTGGAAAGAGGGTAACAGAGAAAGAGGGAACAAATAAACCCTAATGAAAAGTCAATGTGTATACAGCTTGGCCATCTTCATGGAAGGAAGGATCCAGTCTTGGTATTGTAGGGATTTATATTTTTATATCTGTATGGATAAAGAAACAGGCTGAGACTTTCAGAGAACATCACCCTTCATGAAAAGAAAAATTTAAAGATTTACCACTGGCACAAAGTGATGTCAAAGAAAAGTATATCTGAGTTGCTCTGGCCTCAGGGTAAAGCAAAAATTCTACTCCAGGAATTTTTTGTTTTTATCATGGATTAGGACCACTGAAATGTCTGAGGTTTAAACTATACTATCTGATCAGTGCAGATGTATGTAAGAATTTAGCATCATCATTTTTTATGCTGGCAACAAATACCCTTTGGGCTTTTGGGAAAAGAAAATGCAAATGTGCACTGAAGAAAGTACCCTAAAATCAAGCACCAGAGATTCTCTCAAATTCCCTTTAAAGATGAGCTTACCTCTTCAAAATTACAAAACACATATAGAAAAAAAAAAATTACCCATCAGTGAGGGTGAGCAACTATAATAAAAAGTTTGATTAACCCCCCAAGAATTTCAAATAATTGAACAATCTGGTAGAGACCATAAAATAATTGTTAAAAATTCTTAAAGGCATAGAAGGAAGATGAAAAAACAAGAAAGAAATGAGTCATTATAATAAAAGGGCAGAAAGATTTGAAAGAGGACCAAATAAAATATCTAATATTGGAAAATATAGTCATTTAAATCAAACAGTCAATGTAAGAATTAACCAGCTGATTAGACACATTAAAAAGTTGTGAATTAGTAATAAACCCAAAGCAAGTGGAAAGAAGGAAAGAATAAAGATGAGATCAGAAACTAATAAACTAGAATAAAAAACAAAATAAGGTGATTTATTAGTCTAAATAAACATCTGACATCAATGATTAAGAAAAAGGACAGAAGGCACAAATAAACAATACTAGAAATAATAATATTCTAAGACTAATCTAGAATTATGCTTTAGAAATATATTTATAGATATGATAGAGATTAAAATCATAATCTAGCAAATTGGAAAATTTAAAAGAAATGTACAATTTTTTTAAAGAAACTCTTCTAAACTGATTCAAGAAGAAAGGAAAATCTTAATATGCTACAACTATTAAATAAATGGAATCAAATTTATAAAATCTATCAAAAAAATCCCATCACCAGATCTACATGGTTTTACAAGCAAATTTTACCAACCATTCAAGGAGCAGATAATCAAAATAAATTGTTTCATGTTTTGAAAAGAGGAGACATTCCCCACTTGTTTTATAAGGGTAAGGTCATCTTGATCCAAAGTCTGATAATGTAGGAGAAAAAAATTACCAACCTTTTCATAAACAATTTTGCAAAAATCCTTATGATAATACTGTAACTAAACCCATCAATGTATGAAAAATATAGTTCAAAAACAAAGTGGGTTTAACATTTTTAAAAATCTATCAATATAATTCAATATACTTAAAGGTCAATGGGAACAAAAAAACTATGCAATTATTTCACCAGATGCAGAAAAAGAATTTAACCATTTTCCTGAGAAAAGTGCTTAACAACATAGGATGGAATAAAAGTCCTCCACAGAATATACCATACCTACAAAAAGAAAAATCTACAGTTAACATCTTCTTAAAAGAGAAATGATAGCTTTCCCCGCAGTCAGAAATATGACAAAGTTTGGCAAAAGTTTTTGAAGTCCAAAATACCACAAGTTGGCATCAATATAGAGCAATGGGATTTTCATATACTTCTGGTGAAGAGTAAATTGGAAAGCATTTTGGTGATATCTCATGAAGATGAAGTGGTGTGTAGGCTAAAATCTACTAATTCATACCCTAGAGAAAAGCTATGGAAAGTGCGGGCCTCACCAGCTGTTACCCACAAATTCTTAGAGCATGAACCAGCATTTTGAGTGATATTGCCCTCAAGAAACTCCTGCACATGTGCAGGAGCAGAGATTTGCAAAAATGACACTAGAGAGCTGTCCCTAATGGGAAAAAATTGTAAATGAGTTAAATTTACTTGAGCTAGAAAATGGATCAATAAATCATGGTATATTTGTACAGTGGAATATTATATAGCAGTTAAATCCATAAACTAGCACTAGATTTATCAACATAAATAAATTTCAAAAATAGTACTGAAAAAATAGAACAAATTTCTGAATAATATATACAGAATATTATTTATGTGAAGACTGAATACAGGCAAAATCATAAAACCTTTTAAGGATATCTGCATATCTCCACAGGATTCAGATCAAGGCAGAAATACACAAGATGCTTCAACTGTATCTGTTATTTTTATTTATTTATTCATTTATTTATTTAAAGATTTTTTTTATTTGAGAGAGAGACAGAGAGAGTGAGAACACAAGTGAGGTAAAGAACAGAGGGAGATGCAGATTCCCTGCTAGGCAGAGAGCCTGATGTGGGGCTCGATCCTGGAATTCCAGGATCATGATCTGAGCCGAAGGCAGACAGCTAACTGACTAGGCCACCCAGGTGCCCTTATTAATTTATTTTTTTTAATGTTGTGAGCAACTACCAGAAAAATATGTTAAAGGTATGAAAACATATCTTTATATGTTTTATATATGAACATGAATGAAACATAGAATGATAACAAAAATTCAGGATCTGGGGAACTAGGTATAGGATCTGGATTAAGAGAGAAATACATAAAGAGCTTCAATTTTGTAAATGTTTTTAAATCGTAAGCAGTAGAGAGAAAATGTTAGAAACTGCTAAACTTTTGATAATAAGCTCCATGAGTATGCATTAGAATATTTTCTGTATTTTTTGTGTGTTTGAAATATTTTATAATAATTGTTTAAAACCAGAGTGCCTGGGTGGCTCAGTTGGTTATACGTCTGCTTTCAGCTCAGGCCATGATCCCAGGGTCCTGGTATGGGGCTCCCTGCTCAACAAGGAGCCTGCTTCTCCCTCTGCCCTATTCCCCCACCCTTGCTTATGCGCACTCTCTCTCTCTCTCTGTCTGAAATAAATAAAAATCTGTAAAAAATTTTAAAAATTAAAAATCAAAAAAAATTGTTCAAGTCATCCTATTATTTAGAAGGATTGGATAGTAAAGACCTCATTTTACATGGGGCACCTGGGTGGCTCAGTCAATTAAGAGTCAGCCTTTGGCTCAGGTCATGATCTTCAGGTACTGGGATCAAGCTCTGCATCAGCCTCATAGATCAGCGGGGAGTCAGCTTCTGCCTCTCCCTCTGCCTCCCCCACAGCCTTGCTTGTGTTGTCTCTCTCCCAAATGAATAAATAATTTTTTTTAAAAAGACCTCATTTTACAGATGAAGGAAGTGAACTATATAGACATTAAGAGTTTTACCAAAATTTATATAACTAGTTCTAGAAACCATGTCTTCTGATTCCCAAACTCCCATAAATTCTCATACCTTACTGAGCATGATATGAGTTACAGAAGCTTGTTTAGGAAAGGTCTCTTAATATCTTTGCTGTCACCATGTAATTATCTTTTTCTTCTTTGGTAAAACAGAAGGAATTAACAGATTATCAATTAAACAAGTTATACCAAGATCTGTGGACCTCTCTCCAGAAGGTAAACTATATCATACAAAAAGTAAATGCAACAATTGCAGAATGTTTTGCTCACAATCCCTTTGTTTAGAGATTTTTTCTAGCTTGCTTTCCATGATTCTCTTAAAGAATAGACAAAACCTACACCTTAGTGTCCAAATGTGTTGATAAATGTCCCTAGTGAACCTGCCTGAAATGAAATAAAAGAGTTATGATTACATATCACCAATAGCCACAGTTTCTGACCCAGGGGAGGTTGTAAAGTGGTCAGAACACCTCCTCACTCTGCAGCAAATTTCCCTAGAGTTGGCTGTGGGGTGCATGCGAACTTTTCCAGGTCTGCTTTGGTTATGAATTGTGAGTCATGCCACCCTCAGAGATCCAGACTTCCTTGACTATAAAGAATCCCTCCAAAGGGAAGCCCAGAAACAATACAAGAAATATCTGAATTACACTTATACTTAGTTAGACACTGCAATAAAAGGCCTTTGTGCTCTGTTTGGTGTTCCAGGATTTAAAAATTTTAAGTGAAGTCCCAGCCTGAGCAGAGGTGGCAGCCCTTGACACTGACCTATGATAAGACAGTGAGATAAGGTCACATTGATGCAGGTACACTGCTACTCTGGCAGTGGGAGTGTAGGGTAAGGATATCATACCTCTCTTCCAGAATCCTCTGGAACGTGATTCTCATCAGTTTGCCCCGTACCCTGGCTTGGAACAATGTAAAGACTTTGGATAGTCTCTCATCTCTCATTGATTCCAGTTGTTCCAGAAAGCCAGCTTTTAAAAACACCTAAAAGAAATAATCAGACACTAGTTCCACTCATAATGGGCATTCATTATTCAGTCTACTGAATGACTGTATGAACAACTGGTGTATTCATTGATCAGTTGTATTTCTTGTTAAGTCCTACTCAAGGTGTAAAGTGTACATTCTAGAAGGTTTGCTTTTATAAGTCTAAAATTTGCAAAAATATTTTATTTAATCCGGTGGTTATTTTGATTCCTTAAGAACATAGACTATTCTCCTCATCTTTTAATAATGTATAGGCTGTTGAGGGAACCTGGTTTAAATTTTAAGATCGACCCAGCCAAGCAGTGTTCTGCAGTGCCAGACAGGGGTCTGCAAACTTTTCTGTAAAAGGCCAGATACAAAATATTTTTGGGCTTTACAAATCACATAGAATTTTCATAGATCTATAGAATCTTCTTCATTTCCTCTTCCTCCCTTTCTTCCTCTTCCTTTCCCCCTTCTTAAAAAAAAAAAAAAAGAACCCAAAAAACAAAGAAAAAAACCCAACCATTTTAAAATGTCAAACCATTTTTAATAATGGGCCATATTAAAAATAGGCCACGGAAATGGCCCTTAGGCCAAGGTTTGCTGATCTCCGCTCTGGAGAAAGTGACTATGTTTTAGCCATTAAAGAATCCACATCAATACTTTTTTCAAGAATTAGAAGTAATGGCCAAGATGAGGTGAGTGAGGTGTCAGGAACAAATTTTAAGGAAGAACTCACTTTCAGGGTTGTTTAAGTCAGTACTTACATAACCCTAATAGTGAGTACCATCTTAAACTTTGTGCCTCAGGAGGCTCTCTTACCTCGTGCTAGTCCTATCTAGACTAGTAGTATACAGCAAAAACAACTAAGTCCATAGGGAAACAAGGTACCAGTAGCGGAAATCAGCAGAAGCAACAAACACCAGAAACAGATTCTCAGGTACTCAAAATGTAGGAGTCAAGTAACATGTTACAGTCATGTCCTATGGAGCTCCTTTTTCTGTGAGCCTTTCACCCTAGACCCTCCAATTCTCTTTCTAATAATTTGATCCTTCTATGCCTGTCATTAGGAACAACCTGATGTTGACTATCAAATAAAACCAAACCTATTAGTCAGAAGTTTCCCATAATATGTGGATCATATCAAAATCATCTAGGACAAAGCAGAATTTAGCAAACCACATTTCAAAAACTTCACTGTGGATTAATTTTTTGGGATAGTGAGGTTGACCTTAACATTTAATTACTCATACAGTTTTGTAGAATTAATTCCCTAAAAGAGTACTTGTCGATGAATCTGTTCACACACAGACAAGCAGTTCATTCCAGTAAGTTGATTCACCTTTTTCTAGCTCTGCTATCTATGCACATTTTCTAGCACACTAAGGTTGATTCAATATTTTATATCTTGGCACAAACTTACTTAGATGAATAATTATAAAAATGTATATGTAGTCAACACTAAGATTTAGGAAGCGCTGAGTTTTCTCTCAAATAGCATTCATGTCTCCACTTTCAACTGAGCTCTATTTGTGTTATTTGTGGTCATAAGAATTGCAGAATGCCTTTTCATTGCACTTTCATAGGTATTTTAAGATACACACTCTTTTCTCCTACTCTTCTCCAAATCCATTCTTCCTAGTTTTCTGGTGACCTTAGTGATTCCAAAGCGGTACTGGGTATGGTCTATCTTCAATGAGCCAAGTAATTCCTTAGCTGCTTTTCTGCTGCTTACAAACCTACTCTTTGGAAATGCCTTTGGGTGCAAAATGCATACCTAATTCAAAATAGATAAAGAATAAATACTGGGATCAGAGAGGTCATATGATTCACAGAAAGAATAATTTGAACAAGTGAGGTAGAGGAGGTACAGACTTGTACCTCTCCTACAAATATATTCAATTTTCACAAAACTCATGGCAATAATAATGAGAATACAAGCAATAATCCCTTATTTTGGGATAATAGTTTATACTTTCATAGTATTTTAGAGACAATGTCATTTGATTCTCTGCTCAGTTAGGGAGGGAAGGAGAGATTGGGAGGCAAGGGGAGGGAAAGAGGCAGGCTTAAGTATCTCTCTCATACCGATAAGATAACTGGAAAGCAGACATTAAATGCTCTCTCTTTTTTTTTAATGCTCTTCCAAGATTTCTTCACCCTGATGGTGAGCTGGTGGAGAGTTAGAAATATGTCTCTTAACCCTAAGACATGTACTCCTTCTACTCTACCATACTTTGCTCAAATTTGCTTGATGACCTATAATTTATACTTTGGGGATTCAGAAAATAGAAAGCAGAAATGCCTCTCCTGCCTCCTGCCACACACCCTGCTGGCTTCCTTTCTTTCACAGGCTTGCTAGTACAGCAACAGCCTGCTTGGAAGGCAGCTACGATTAAGTACATATGACATTTCAGAAATTCAATTCAGCCTCCGTGTCTTTCTTCTGTATATATTTCTTCTATATGTGGGTCTATTACCCGTTAATAGAGATTTAAGAATATTACAGCTACATGGATTTGGATTTAAGGGGAAGTAATAATGGAACTCTGTCATCATATATCTCACCACCACCAAAACACATCGATCTATAGTCTGGAGGACATCAACCAAACAAATAATGCATGCCTAAACACTCAGAAAGAGAGGAAAACAGAATGGGCTGCCTTGGGCTCCTCGGATCCTGGGATGTATTTTTACCTTTGTTTAAAATCCGCATACAGCAGTTGGTTTGGAAAACCTTCACAGCATATCCTGATTCCTTCTAAGACACCATTACAGCACAGCTGCTGCAGAAGCAAGTAAGGGTCTAATAAACCTGTAGAAAAAGGGTCACTCTCAGTCTGTGTCCAAAAGAATTATTACCCAAGATCTTGTCTTAATTGCTGCATCTTGGGATTTAAAAAAAAAAGTTTGAATTTGATGTTCTCTAATATAATAGGCAATAGGAGTTCACTCACTCCCAGCCCAGTAGCACTCTCAGTACCCAACCTATCATGCAAGAGTCTCTGAATTGGGGCACCTGGGTGGCTCAGTGGGTTAATCCTCTGCCTTCAGCTCAGGTCATGATCTCAGGGTCCTGGGATCAAGCCCCACATCGGGCTCTCTGCACAGCAGGGAGCCTGCTTCCCTTCCTCTCTTTCTGCCTGCCTCTCTGCCTACTTGTGATCTCTTTCTGTTACATGAAGAAATAAAAAATCTTAAAAAAAAAAGAGTCTCTAAATCGGATTTACCTGAAATGCCTCTAACACAGAATGAACCCTTTAATTCATGGTTTGTCAAGTTTTATAAGCAAATACACATAGAAGATGAAAAAGAATACATTTTTGCTAGGATTATAAATAGCTTGTATTATATCCCTTCTCTGGCTGAAAACCAGCTAGAGAAGAGTGAAAGAACACAAAAGGGAACTGCCACCTCCAAGTAGGAAGGAGAAGGAATTACAAGAATGGGGGAATACAAAAAAGGAGAAGATGAACACAGCCACAAAACTCTGTTTACTTTTTTGCCTTATGAAGGACTTGGTCACATCCCAGCCTACATTCTCTCCTTATTATCTTGAGAGCACCTGAGTTTTGTTCTATAGCATAAGCATCTTCCTACCACCTCTTTGTTTATCAGATGAGGCCCTACCAGAGCTGTGGCTGCAGTCTCTGAGACAAGCCTCTGAAAAACATTCCAAGGAGGCACTGTGTCTGCCTTTCAGCAAACCTTCTGGAAGAAGTCAAGTAGCGTTCCTCCTAACACAAAGGCCTTATTATAGCATTATAAGAAAAATGGAAATGAGATGAATCTCAGCTTATGTCCAGGGTCACAGAAATAAACCCTAAGCCATATATCCATATTCCTATACTCCAATCCCTTTTATAAACAGAAACAAATGATGTGTAAGAAGGGGAACAAGTGGTGCTCTATGACCCCAAAAGATCAAGTATACTCACTCCCTTTAAGTACATATGAAAAACTGTCTTGATTAGATCATGAAGCTTGTCTTAGGACTTTGTCCTATGACTTAAAAAAAAAAAATCAACTGCTAAAATCAGAGCTGACTCAATGGGAGACAACTCTAATAGGTAACAGAATTGCTCCAAAATAGAGGCAGCTAATTAGATTTCTTGCCAAATGGAAGCAGTGTCCCTAGATGCATTCAGAAACCCAGCTGATAAGAAACAATGAGGCAAAAACATACAGCATCAATGAACACGAAGTGTTTGTGTTGCAAAAACCCAAACTGCAGCATCATTGTTTAGTATCACACTTTCCCAAAATAGGTCACAGACTCTCAAGACTGGGGTCCTAATTACAGGAGGTTAATAAAAATGCAAGATACTACAGAACCTCAGAAATTAGAATCAGCAGCATCTGGCTAGCTATATATTCCAAGGGTGATTAGTGCTCTGAAGACATAAGTGTGTATCATCTATACAATTTTGAAGCTGACAGCCTCTGACCAAGTTATGTAGAGGCCTGAGAAAGAAGTCTGAGAACCTTCAAACCCATGATGTGTAGAAAATAATCCATGTAGTTAAGGTCTGTAAAAACTTTGTTTTGGCAATTAAAAAAAAGAAATATTTCACTACTGCCCACCTACTACAATCCATTCATCAAAAAAGTATCCAGTATAATAGCCAAGACATGCAAACAACCTAAGTGTTCAGAGACAGAAGAATGGATAAAGAATATGCATGCACGTGCACACACACATAAAAATATATGCATATATATATATATATATATATACCATGAAAAATTATTCAGCCATAAAAAAGAAGGAAGTCCCACCATATGCAACAGCATGGATGGACCTTGAGGTCATTATGCTTAGTGAAATAAGTGAGGCAGAGAAATACAAATACTGTATGATCTTGCTTATATGTGGAATCTAAAAACAAACAAACTCATAGAAAAAGAGATAGATTTATGGATTTGTGGTTATCAAAAACAGGAGGTGGGGGAGGGTGGGGACGTTGGACCAACATGGTCACAAGGCACAGACTTCCAGTCATAAGATAAATAAGTACCAAGAATGCAATATACAACATGATAACTATAGTTAACACCATTGTATGGTATACTTGAAAACCTAAGCATCAAGATAATAAAGTTAAGAGAGTCAATCCTAAGAGTTCTTATCACAAGGAAAAAAAATTATGTGAGATGATGGATGTTAACTGAACTTAGTAATCATTACACAATATATATAAGTCAAATCATTATGTTGTATACCTTAAATTCATACTGTAGTTCTATATGCCAGTTATATCTCAATAAAACTGCTGTGGGTAGTGGGGGGAGGAACCTTAAAATAAAAACAAAAAACTGCCCACACCTCAGAAGTACATAACTAAAGAGACAGATGCTGTTAGGGAGAGGGAAGGTATTAGTATTGGCAAGAAGGCTAGAGGTAGTTCTCAAAAATTAGAAATGGATTTAGGAACTGTCTTTACAGCCAGTTTATATAATTTAGACCAAATAATTTCCTTTATGCTGAAACATCTACCTTAATTCCTCCACTGATTATCTAATCCTCTTTATTATACTTTGCCCTTATAGACAATGGCACAAAAGCTCATCCAGATTTTAGCATGAAATACAAGGAGGAATTTAAATGGTAATATCAAGCATTCTAATGTTACCCAGTTGAGTTGGCTTTGTGAATTCCTTCTGTGTGTCCACTCAACTCTCAATTCAAAAGCAATCTTGAGGTTCTGAACATCTCACTTTAAAGTTACTTTCATTTTTCTATCTGAAATCAATGCTTATATAAAAGGAACTGGTAAATTTTCTAAAAAAGACATTCAACATAGCTTGGATCAAATGTATTTATTAGTGCAGATCACAAAGAAGTCTAATTATTACCTGGCATTTTGTTCACATTGGGATTTATGCATCTTACAAAATGAGGTGCTGTTGATTTCAGCTTAGTCATCAATTTATTTAGGTTTTCCTTAAATAGAGACCATAACAAACACAGAATCACTTTGCAAATCACTAAAAATACTGATCTACCTCACAATTGTCTCCAAGTCTATCAACTTAATCATAAAGCGAAGATGCATATCAACAATAAAATAATGAATTCAACATCCTTCTGTGCTTACCAAACCATACATTACTTCTTTCTTAAGGCAAGTCAATATTTATCTGACAGATGCACTTCTGTTGTGAATCATATCTACCTGTTTTGAATTTGGTAGTGATAATTTATGACTGGACAAACAAATGACTTGAACACATAAATTGTTTCTCAAGTTTTCTGTGCAGAAAGTTTTTCTAAGGTCAGATTCTCTGGAAGCAGGATCTGAATCAGGGATTTACTTGAGAAGCAGGACAGGGTAGGGGAAGAAAAAAAAAAAATGATATAGATTCAAAGCCGAACGTGATCCCTGAAGGAACTCTGAGCACAAATGCACCAATTGTACCACAGTTGTTCCCTCCATCTTGAGGCAAGAAAGGAGTCAGAGTCTGGAGGGGTAAGGAGAGAGTTTATCTTCCCATTTGCCAGTGGCAATTCTGGGACCTGTGAATTTTTATGAGCAACATTCTCAACAGCTGGAAGATGGGTGTAGGGCTGATAAGGGGGACTAGGTGAGGTCCCAGTAGTGTCCACAAAAACCCATTAATATCAAGATAAACTTCAACTTTTCCCACTTAGCTAACTTCAGATACTTTTACCTTATTTGAAGATGTGAAAATTCAAATAAGTAATAACATATGCAGATTGTGAGGCAGTTAATACATGAATAGATGCAATTAAAGATTACTTTATGCAGAGATGCAACCGTTTGGAATGAAACTCCTCTCTTGCGTTTCTTCTCCCCAAACTGTAGAGCTAAAAAAAGAAGAAAAAAGCATTTATAAAGCTCTTTTTTGTCACATTATCATACCCTGTTGATGAAAGTATAAATTTGTCAAGTTCTAGAAGCAATATGGCAATATCTACGAAAAGCTTTAAAAATATTTATCTCAACACAAATGTCTATTTCTAGTGTTCTTCCTTAAAGAAATAGTTGGGCAACTGCGCAAAGTTACTGCTACAGCATTGTTTAGTCACTGACAAAAATAAAATAAAATAAACAAAAACTAAAGTTATCAAAGCAAATGTTTTTCAGTAGGAGATTGACTAGTTAAATTATGAAAGAGTATGTATAAAATGAAATACTGTGACCTTTTAAAATGTTGAGGAGGAGGGGCGCCTGGGTGGCTCAGTGGGTTGAGCCTCTGCCTTCGGCTCAGGTCATGATCTCAGAGTCCTAAGATTGAGCCCTGCATCGAGCCCTGCATTGGGCTCTCTGCTCAGCAGGGAGCCTGCCTCCCCCCTTCTCTCTGCCTGCCTCTCTGCCTACTTGTGATTTCTGTCTGTCAAATAAATAAATAAAATTTTTAAAAAATAATAATAAAAAAATAAAATGATGAGGACGATCCATATACCTGACATGGAAAGATTCCTAGGAGTTATTTTAAGAGAAAAAGTAGGTTATAAAGGTGTGTGTGTTATGATCCTGAGTGCGTATACATGTCTGTCAGTGTAGTTGTATTATTAGTGAAAAATAGTAAATTAGTAAATTAATAAATAAATTAGTAAATTAATAAATAAATTAGTAAGTAAATAAATAGTAAATTAGTAAAAAATATTGGGAGAAGCATATACTAAAGTGTTAGCAATTGCTATCACTATGTAGAATGATAGGTAACTTTTATGTTTCTCTCTTTGTTTTTCCATGTCATCTGTGTTTTTGGCAACAGTCAGCCATCGGTTTTTTAATTTATGAAAAAAAAATCTATTTCCATTTTCTTCAAGCAAAAGGGTCCATTTTGTTTTATACACATTTGTGTAGTGCTAACTCACAAAGATGTACAACAGCAACAATGACTGCAAAATTCCTAGGCAATCCAGAAAAAATGGACCAGCTGTCCACATGTAACACAAAATATTCTCTGCACCTGAGTAACACCTGTGCTGGGGCAGAAGTCCTAAAGCTGAATCACTAACGTCCTACTGACATGCCTCAGGCCCTCTGAGTCAGTCACTGGACCTCTTTGTGTTTCAGTTCCTCCACCTATGAAAAGGAATACTACTACCTTCCACTATTAATTTTTTAAAGAAGTTGTAACTCCAGTTATAATTTCTTGGATTCCCCCAGAAGAAAGTAGGGTTACTCTGGGTAATTTAGTATTTGGAAGAGGGAGAAACGTGGAGGCAAGTATTTTCAGGGGGTGCTTGAAAAATTGCAAAAAAAGGGGGACATTCTGGACAGTTATTCTTTTCTGTTTCCAAAGGACACAGCAGACACTCTGAAGAGTTCGAAGATGATTTCCTGTCTGACTCTATGCCTGTACTGCTGCCTGATCTCTTATGATCAGAGAATGACCCATCTGGGAGCCGTAAGCTTAGGAGTCACTATCTAACCGAATGCTCAGGGGCACTTTAGAAGCCATTAGAATCAGGCAAATGCACTGCCTGAAGATTATCAGGGTCCAGATACAATAGCCTTCATTTCTCAAGCTCTTGAGGGAGGCCAACGGGATTTCAGGCCTATTCCTGAATTACGTCATCTGTGCTGATGAAGCCAGGAAGTGCCAAATTCTCTCTCCATTTCCTGACCATGTCAATCAGGAGTCCTAAATCAGCCTGCGGAGGCCAGGAATTAACTTAAAGCTGGGTGTGAGATAACAGGACAGTGAGGAGGTTAGGAAACAACAGTATACACCCCTTAACCTCGCCCTATTGCCACAACGGTGTCTGAAGCCAGGCTGGCCAGATTTTCCATTTTCCAATGTTTTCCACTTTGGAAAGAACAAAGAAATCCAAATGTGTATGTGGAAACTTCTGATTTTTTTTTAACCCCTGTGGACCAAACAAAACGTGTCTGAAGGCCAAGTTCGTCTCCGAGGCTGCCAGTTTGTGACTTTTGTTATGAATCATGGAGAGCTTCCCTCTGCAGCTAGCATTAGTCCTGTTGTGAGGCTGATGTTAGCCACATGGGCTCAGCATCTTCAAATCCTTTGTATCATGGTGCAGAAATCTGAACTACGTCTTAAATACATCTAGCCTGCACATCTTTCTGTTTTGTTTCTGGAAGACAGTGAGAGTGGTATAGGCACCAGGCCAGGAAGCAGAAGCCCTGCTTCCTACCTTTGCCTTTGCATTTACTACCGTTAAATTAATTAAACAAGGAGGCCATTAGACTGATGTGGCTCTAATTCCATAGTGGCCTATATTAGCAAGCCAAAATCTAAGCCTGTAAATATCCCAGGGTTATAAAATCAAAACACTAAGGATAACCAATCACAGTCAAGTAGGCTTTAAACTACAACCAATCAATAACTTCCTTATTTGCTTCCACCTTTTCTCTATAAAGTATCTCCCTGAGCTTCTGTCAGTGTAGCAGTCTTAAACACTGAGGGTTTAACACTGCCCTATTTGAATCAAATTTTGCTCAAATAAATGCTTAAAATTTTCAACATACATCAGTTTATCTTTTAACAGTAGATTTGTGAAATTGGGGGTGTTCCTTAACTCTTCCGTATTTGCTCCTGTGAGATAAGAAGGCATTGCCCTCTGTCAGTATCTGAAAGGGTCATGGCAGGGACTGAGTAAGATAATGTATCTAAAAGCGCTTTGTAAATTACAAACTACTAAGCAAGATTAGTTATTTGTTGGTTAATAGATATTTATGGAGTGCCTGCTAAACAGGTATTTGCTACATGCTTGAGGCTACAATTAAGCAAATCGGGCATAATCCCTGCCCTCGTGAAGCTTATCATAACCCCAAGTTACAATAACACGAAAGAATTGTGAAGGAGAAATCTGAGATACCTGGGGAATATAGATTGAAGAGGCTTGCTATTTCCCCAAAATCATTTATCAAAATATGGTTTGCAGCTCCCTCTTTGCAACGGGGTTGAATAGAAGCTAAAAGCAAACCAGAGCAGGCTCCTTGAAGTACATCTATCTTAGAGCACCATTTCCCTGAAGAACCGCCAGCCCGAGGACAGAAGGCTAATAAGAGGGGATGACTCAGACCACAGGGAGCAGATACAGATATCACAGGAAAGAGGTAAGGGTTTTTGTAAGTGCTGAGGCAGCCATGGATTCCATTCTGAGGTTAAAAAATTGGGGAAGACTGTTCAACTCACCACTGTCAGTACTGATGTGATTTTCAAAAAGGTTTGCCAGGAATCTGTTTGACGACTTCTGAAATACAGTCACCACTGTTTCATTAAAAAGGTCTTTGTTCTTTTCAAGCCAGCCACTAATGTTATAAGGCACCTTTAAAAAGGCATGCAGTTCAGGTAACAAAAGAAGAGAATGCATAAATTAACATAGCAAATTGTATATTACTTTTAAAAAGTCATAAATTGTTTGAGTCCTTTAACTTTAAATTGGTTTGAGGTAACAGTACTGAATAATACTCCAGGAATCCATTGTGTAACCCAAAGAAATTCTCAGACTTTACCATTTTACATTATAGAAAGGAAGAGCAGGGGAGGGAAGGGAGAGTGATAGCTAAGGAAGGAGAGGGAGAGAGAATTAAATGGTATTTCCAGTAGAAACAATTCACATCAGCTCTCCTTCATAGGCAAGAATAGATTAAATAATCCAATTGTCTCTGACACACGCTGAACATTTTAAAAAATTAGCAATTGTAATGATATTTTACTATAAATATGATTATAATTAATATTCAAGGATATGAAAGAAGACAATTACAAGCACATCTATGTACAGTTGGCAGGTCATTTTTAGGATGAAGTATCATTTTATCCTTTATCAGTTCTCTTTCTGTTTCATCCGGAATCACTGACTAGAAGAAGAAAAGCAGAAAAAAGGGGCAACACACACACCAATGGGGAAACGAGGAGAGGCACTGAGAGTCATTAGAAACCTTTTTGTCAGCCATAGTTTGGAGGCCGTTACTTCACAGTGACTATTTTTTTTATGAGAGAATTAAAAAAAAAAAGCTTCAATAAAAAGATCAGTTGAAATCATTCATTCACACAATGTTAACTTAAAAGGAGGGACAAATATGGAAAAACCCACGGCTTTGATGATCTCCATGACTTTCTGAAGCTGACTTACTTTGAGTTGGGATGACAGGGTCTATTTTAAGATTTCTAACCTTTGTACACATGGAATACTATTATGGTATGAATGTTTCATTTCCTAAGTGTTAAAAGGCTATGCCAACTTTTTTTTCTGGAACTGAAATTTTTTTATTGTTGTTCATCTCTTCATTTAAGCTAAACTTTACTTATATATCATCTAGGGACTTTGACCAAATGCATTTGAAACAGCGTCAGGAAAATTCAGGGCTGAGGGTCTAGAGGTAACTTATCGTTCCTGCATAATGGACAAGCTCAAAGTGAGCTTCATATCCCTTATTATCAGGTCTGGGATTCTGGAACTAAGCCGACTTCCCAAAATGGTTGACAAAAAGTTTGGTCTTGAAAGTTACATCTGTAGACTGAGGAAATACACATTCCTCTACAAGGATGGAAAAGATGCCCATTGGCTGTTGGAGATACATATGGACAGCAGATGAAAGAAAACAGTAGGATGCAGTATTTTTAATAGCAGGGTGAGTACAAACTCTTATTCCTGGAACTGAATCAGCTGATAAGGGGAAAGAATATTCACTACGTATAACTAGTCAATCGTCCATTCAACAACTATTTATTAAATACCTAGTAGGTGATGGGCACCAGTAGGAGCTGGCAATGTAGGCATGAGCTGCATACGTTAAGGGCCTGTCCTCAGAGTGATTACATTCTAATGGAGTAGAAAGACAATAGTCAAGTAAGCAAAAAATAAATAATTTAGATTCACCTAATTGTCCTGAAGAAATCATACAAAGTAAAGAAATAGAGAATGAATGGGGGACCAGCTGGGAGCAATTTTAGTGGGAGAGTCAAGTAAAACCCTCTGACCTGAACCAGAAGAGCAAATCCTGAGGTCTGTATGCAAGTACTCTTGACAGACAAATGACGAGTGCAAAGGCTCTGAGGCAGGAGCACACTTGGCAAGTCTGAGGTCCTGCCAGAGGCAAAAGCAGACAGAGCTAAGGTCGTCAGATGGAGCACGTGGAGATGGAGTTGGAGAGGTAAGCAGTATTGGATCCCAAAGGCTGTCCAGGCCATGCTAAGACATTTGAATTTTAAGTGTAATGGGAGGTCTTTGTAGATTTTAACAGGAAGTGTTGTGATTTGATGTTTGCTTCAAAAGGATCATTTGTCAAAAAGGGTTGGCAAAATAGAGCCTGTGGGCCAACTCCTCCCTGTGGCCTATATCCAGTGAGCTAATAATGATTTTTACATTTCTAAAGTGTTGCAAAAACAAAACAACAAAAGAAAATGTGGTAGAAAACCTGATGGGTCCCGTCAGCAAAATTTTCTTTAAAGGGCATGTAGGAAATAGACTTTGTGAGCCATATGGTTCCCATCACAGCTCTGCCATCCACTCAGCCAGTTCAGGCCCCAAAGCAGCAGTTGGTGACGTGTAAAAACAAGGGGTGTGACAATGTTTTATTAAAACTTTATTTACAAAAACAGGCTGCAGGCTATATTTGGCTCACAGGGCCATAGTTTGCTGACCCCTGGTCTAGATTAGTAGTAGGGTTAGAGATGGTCACAAGTCATCAAAATGTGATATAGCTTGAAAGTGAGGTGAGGTCACAGCCTTTTGGTAGATAAAATATGGGGTGTAACAGAAAAGGAAATATGACCAGGTTTTTGGCTTGAGCAAATGGGTAGTAGATGCTACCATTAGCCAGTGTAAGGTACATACGCATAGAGAAAAACAGGCATGGGGGGCGGGGGGAATGAAGGATTCTTATATTTGCCCATCAATTTTTATATTTGTATATGCATTAACCTACTCCACAAATTTTTCTGCGGTGCCTTCTATGAATACATCACTGAGCCACACACTTTGGTTTATTCAAGGGTTGTGGCTCCAGAACATCTAAGAAGGCAAGAGATACACATATGTGTACAACAAAGTAGACAAAAGTATAGAGAAAATGTCATGAGAATTCTGAGACACAACATGACCCCTTAGCCCAACAGCACAGATTTCATGATTTTCTACCAACACTTTTTACCTAAGAATCATAGTCTCCTGGGACGCCTGGGTGGCTCAGTTGGTTAAGCCGCTGCCTTCAGCTCAGGTCATGATCCCAGAGTCCTGGGATCGAGTCCTGCATCGGGCTTCTTGCTCAGTGGGGAGCCTGCTTCTCTCTCTGCCTCTGCCTCTGCCTCTGCCTGCAGCTCTGCCTGCTTATGTTCTCCTGCTCGTGCTCTCTCTCTCTGACAAATAAATAAATAAATAAAATCTTAAAAAAAAAAAAAAGAAAGAAAAAAGAATCATAGACTCCCAGGCTTGGGAGGGACATTAAATGTCTGGTCCAATCCACCTAAAAGTTTCTTGTATTCTCTTCATAATTTCCTTCTAAAAAGCTGGCTATCTAATGCTTAAATGGTATCATGGAGAGAGAACATACCAACTCCAGGTCAAGGCTCTGGATGGGTGATATACTGAAAGAAAATTTGCTTGTAGTTTAGAATTTTTTCTAAATTACTCCACTGGAGCCATACAAATGGTTCTAATTTGTCAAAGCAGTGGGTCATCACATATTTAAAGATCATAATTTTTTAAAGATTTTGAGAGAGAGAGAAAAAGAGAGAGAGAGACCGCACCAGTGGGGGGAGGGGCAGAGAGAAAGAGGGAGAAGCGGACTCCTTGCTGAGCAGGGAGCCCAGCTTGATTCAGGGCTCCTTCTGAGGACTCCAGGATCATGACCTGAGTGGAAGGCAGAGATGCTTAACCAACTGAGCCACCCAGGCACACCTAAAGATCATATTTTTGATCCACCTGAGTCTACCATTGTAATAGATCAACTATGGTTTTCTACCTCTTTTGTATGTTTTCATAGACTTAAAACTCACGTTTTAGAGAAAACATAATTAACAATATTTCACTATTAATTCTCGCATTGAAGAGTTCTGGAACATCTTCCTTCCTCCCAAGCATCTAGGTGGGGAATGATGCTGTGAGTGAATATGTGAAGTATTCTTAATGAGAACAAAATATTATTTTTTTTAAAGATTTTACTTATTTATTTGACAGAGAAAGGTCACTAGTAGGCAGAGAGGCAGGCAGAGGGAGAGAGAGGAGGAAGCAGGCTCCCCACTGAGCAGAGAGCCCATTCAGGGCTCAATCCCAGGACCCTGAGATCATGACCTGAGCGGAAGGCAGAGGCTTTAACCCTCTGAGCCACCCAGGCGCCCCAAGAACAAAATATTCTAAGTGAAACCAACACTTGTCTTGCTCCTGGCAACACTGACCTTGTGGGTTCTTGGCAAAGTAATAAGGAACTGGAGGAGGATCTGACAGATTAAATAGTTGATTCACTGGTGTAAGCTTTGGGACGCATGGATTCATCTTGCACCATGGATTTTCCTACCAAACCTCAGTGAAAACTGCACTAAATCATTTAAAAATTAAAACACCTCCTGGGATGGTGTCTGTTAACAACAGACGTTGTGGCAATGTCTCACAAGGAGGGACAGCCCCCATCTCAAACAGTCACCTTCCACACATGGGGACTGCCATCACACTGGGAATCTAATGAAGCCAACTTCTATTTTGGGATGACTGGAAGCTTTATGGTAAGCAAATGCATGTCATAGTTCAAAATGGAACAACCTAACCACAAAGGAGGGGGAAAAACACTGTTTTTTCAGGGTCTTCTCCATTTTTCCATTCCTCAGGAGGTGTGGAGCTTCTAATAAATATGATGCCCTCCAGCAAATTAATTTCCAAATAGGTCAGGAAAAAAAGTAATTATGTTCTGCCCTGTAGCATCAAATGTCCTCTATGGCACAGTAAATGGTTTGAGTCCGTTGCCCTGACTCGGAACCCAAGGGCTCAGATGTCTCCCTCTTCAAATGTTATCGATCCTGCCTTCTCTCCTTTTATGTCTGTCACTTTCTTCCTGTTTCCATTTCTGTCGTCCTGAGTCCGGACCTCTTCACTTCTCACCTGGCTGACTATGCAGCTGAGTGACTGCCTTACGTCATTAGCCTTTCCTCCTGTTCCAGACCCTAGACACAAACCCACAGAATAAACCCCAGCAGCTCTAACTGCTCCACTGCCCAGCACAGAAGCCCTCTTTGGCTCCCCGCTGCCAAAAAGTAAGGTGTAAACTACTTAGCATCTCTTCACGATCGACCGGACCCTCTTTTCTTTCCTTCCAGCTACTTCCTTCTGTGTATCCTTTGTGCTACGAGGCTACCTAACATTTTGGAATGTGACCTTTGTACTTATTCACCCCTAGGCCTTTGCTCTTCCCGGTCCCCCCACCTGTTCACTGTCTTCCTCTCTTCACCTGCTAAAATCATAATCACATCTTAAGAACCAGCTGAAATTTTATACTCTTTCCTACCGGGCCTTCCAAGATTCCCACAGGCAGAGGCGACTTCAGCTCTTCTGAGTTCTGTGGGCCTTTGTGCCTTTCCTGCATTTATACAAGACATATTTTTACACTGATTAGACTTACAAATCTCCTACTTGACTGCATACTTCCTAAGGGCAAGTGCTACTTATAACAATTGCTTAAGTTTTCTACAGCATTTAATTCTAAGTCTTATAACACAGTAGTGTGGCATTAGACCTAAAATTAAGGCCCAACATCATGTGTGCCTGGGCATCTGGGGAAAACTGAAAGGGCCTCAGGTGACCTAATCAAAAGCTCCCCCTCCCCCATTGTGTTCTATGGTTGAAGTCCCCTCGCCAAACAACTGTCCTCATCATGGGACCGGGCCCAGTGCCTTCATCCTTGAGTGATGGGTTTCAGACCCCTATCAGCTCTCAGAATTATTCAAACAAGCCCATCACATCCTCCCTTGAGAATCAACAGTCACCTCATCCTATCCTTACTATAAAACCTGCCTCCCAGAGACCCTCTTAGTCACTGTGCTCAGGAGGGCAACCAGCACATGGCCATGCACGGCACCCGGTGTCCTCCTCCTCCAGGCTGTGAGTGTATGTGGCCAGTAAGCTGTGCCAACCTCATCCGTCCAGGGTCATGCGTCCTATGTTCAGCCAATACTACACCCAGTGCAGGAATCCCTCCCTCGCTAACAAGGTAGCAAGGAAGTGAGCAAAACAAGTAGCTTATGCTAAATCAATTTACTTGTTTTGTTAAAAAAATTAAAAGTTTTGGTCTTAGGAGGATGCTTTCTGATGATACTCTGTCCTCCTCTGCGATAGGAGGACGCCTCCAGTTGGCATTTCTCACAGGCCTTAGCATAGTAGGTTCCAAGGGGACTGAATGCAGGTCCCCAGCAAAGTTCTGTTCCATAACTGATTGACAGGTAAGCACTAAGACATCCAGGTTCGAGCTTTGGGATCTAGGCTGCTTTGATGTGGGCAGTAGTCAGGCGGAAAGAGTTGTAACCATAAGTTTGGAGCAACACATTTCAAGGAAATACTCATGAGTGTGCAAGAGAGAACATGATATTAATGGGATTCATTCTATAATAAGAAAACCAGACTTAGCATACCCAAAGAATCCCACCTGGGAGGCAACAACACATATTGCCAAGATGCTACCAGGATTTAAATTATTTTAGAAACAGTATCACTGTAAAGGAACAATAAAAATTTATTGGGACAAGTCAGGGAAATAAGGTAAAAAATGCAACCGAGCTAGGTAATACAGTTTGGAGTTAAAAACAGGTAAGATGATGAGTACTGCAGCTACTTTTCTCTCCAGCTGGTAATATTCTAAAACCTTATCCAAATCCCCATCTTAAGAGGAACTTTTGCAAAAGGGCTGAATTATTGGGAAATGGAGGCAGCTTCTCAAGGTGACTACCATGACAGGAGCAACAAGATTTTAAATGTATAATTTTGAATGCATTTTTCTAATACAATACCTATGCAAAACCATAAATATATAGTCATATGTTACTACTTTAACGTCTTAATTATCAATGCCCGAGTTCTAAACAAATGAGAATATTTCAAGCAATGAAATAAGTGTGAGCTAATCCTATAATAGATTTGTTCACTGCATATATAAAAGAAGGAGGTCACTGTATGCTTGACGACCAAATTAGCAGTTAAAGGTGGTGTTAAAATACATTTTTTTAGTTCAACAAACATTTTTGTAAACATAAAAATTTGAAATTTTTATGTATGAAAATCCCTCTTCTTATATACACACACAGATACGTACTATAAGGCAGTTTGTACATATTGATGTATTTCAGTTCTTTTGAATTTGGAAAACTACTCATGATTCATTCTATTTCAAAGAGTAAGTTTGGTCATTAATATTTACAACAAATTTTCTTCACGTAGCCTGAACTAGCTCAACGGGTCTTTTCAAAATATAGAATCATGTCGAGCAAGGTTTTAGTATTCCTCATTTGCCTGACCGGAACACCTCTGAAATCATTCATGGGAAGCCAAAGACTTATCTTTTCATCCTATCATCTGGTCAGGGGTTTTTTGTTTGTTTGTTTCCTCATTTTACTGTATCAGTAGAAAATGTGACAGGAAATTACATCCATGTTGCTAGTGTGTTATTTGGAATCACTGAGATTGGAGACAAAGGAGACAATGGGCTCCAGATCAGCTAAAAATCAGTAATGTTCATAGACCTGAGTCTGAACAATGTCTATGTTCCACCTTCCTGCCCCAAAGTGGTATCTCACCATAATCACAATAAGCAGATACCACAGGCGACAAGTGCTAAAAACCAAATCTGTCCCCCCAGTTCTTTCGTTTCATTTCTCAGCTTGAACAATGCCAGCAAACATTCACCAGACCATGGTTGGGCCATTACTATTATTCTTTTTAATCAGCTCAGAGGTTGGTTCATTATTATTATTATTAATATTTTTAATCAGCCTGTCCTTCCTCTATGAAGTTCGCTGGTTATAGAATAAATAAAATCAAAGTGACGTCCATTCCTGTTATGAATAATGGCTATTTTCTAGGAAGGTGTTGTTTCTTCTAATCCCTAATATATAAAGTTGATAGGACACTGATCAATAAAACCTGAAAAGTCCAGCAAAGACAGTGAGAGGGGAGGCACCCTAGCTCCTTCCTGGCAAGGCTGTTGAGAATCAGATGCAACTGCTTAGCCAAAGAGAGCGTTCAGAACACTGAAAGCACTAGGCGTTGGCTTTCCCAGACCTGGCAATCCACGGTGATAGCAAGACATGCCACCACGCAGGCTCCCACAGACAAAGCCACAGAAAACACTATCCTCAATCCCCCTGGCAAACTCTGTTAATCCTTCCCAGAGCACACGGGAAGATTTCAGAGTACGGGAACATCACTGAATTCAGAAACCATACACTGCAGCTAATTTACTAATAAGCCATGAAGTATTGTCATAAATTACTTAAACTAACTGGTACTTGTCCAATTAAATGAACAAACTACATCCTGTGAGGTAGTGGCCTTGAGGATTTATGACAGTTGTTTGTTTGCATGCTAATTTGCCAAATTTCGTTAAGCTGCTCTGGGCCTAGTCATTCACCTTATGTTAATCAGCCAGGCCCTACAGTGCTCATATTTTCAGCTCTGTGTTTTTCCAGTCAAGAGCATGACCATTTTTAATCTCGACAAGTCTCCTCACGCATTAACAGTGGAAGCCATGCATAAGCAGCAAAGGCACAGCAACAGTCTTGGTGGGAGGGGATGGAGGAGGGTAACTGACACGAGGGTTTCATTCAGTTGCCACGGGTGCTGCACACAAAGCCCATTAAGAGAAAACGCGCAGAGCTGTCCTGCCCCGTTTCCCATCCCCTGACAGAGCCCGAGTCCTAGCATGGATCAATATGGCAAGCAGGGACGATTCTCCTTAAACGAGAATGAACGAGGAGAAAAAACATGCGTTACCTTCTCAACAAGATCTATGCAGGCTTGCAAATCCAGACCAAAGTCGATGGACACCCAGTCAATGCCTTCTTTCACATATTCCTCTTGCTCCACAACAAACATGTGCTGATTAAAGAACTGTTGTAATTTTTCATTGGTAAAATTAATGCAAAGTTGCTCAAGGCTGTTATACTTCAAAGACGTGATTAGGTAGGAAGAAGAGATAAAGGTAAAACTGAGCGAATGGTAACTATTTGAGGTGATGGGTATGTTAATTAACTTAACTATGATTATTTCAAAATGTAAACAGGTGCCAAACCAAGTTGTATACCCAAAACATATACATTTTTTAATTATCAAATATATCTCAATTAAAAAAATTTAATTTAATTATCAAATATATCTCAATTAAAAAAATAAATAAAACTGAAGTCCATTTAGAAAAATGTAGGAGAGGGGCGCTTGGGTGGCTCAGTGGCTTAAAGCCTCTGCCTCAGGTCATGATCCCAGAGTCCTGGGATCAAGCCCCGCATTTTTTCTTAAAAAAAAAAAAAGAAAAAGAAAAATGTAGGAGAATGTCATAACCACAATCAGTATGATGGTAAATAGACCCAACAAGTAATGAAACCTCAATTAAATTTCTACCTCCTTCAAATACACCTGCAAACTAAAAATTATGATAATAAGATAACATGTAATCATATCAAAATTCAAAGTCATTTTTTATTTCTTTTTTTTAAGATTTTATTTATTTATTTGACAGTGAGAGATCACAAGTAGAGAGGCAGGCAGAGAGAGAGGGGGAAGCAGGCTCCCTGCTGAGCATAGAGAACCCGATGCGGGGCTCGATCCCAGGACCCCGAGACCATGACCTGAGCCGAAGGCAGAGGCTTTAACCCACTGAGCCACCCAGATGCCCCTCATTTTTTATTTCTATTTACGTTTATTTAAGCCTGAATTACTTTTTAATTCTATTAATTATAACTATTGTTATTTTTAATATTAATAATAGCACTTTTCCAACCAGAGTGGCTTACGTTTTCACAGAATGAATCCCATCACACTTTGAGTACATCTTATGACGTTCGATTCACATTCTCTGATCTCCTGATAAATACACATTGAGTTCCTTCTAACCTGATATACTTATATCAAGGATTTCAAAACCAGTGATGTCAAGAATGCCAATGAAGAATTGTCTTGACAGCTTGGCATCCAGTGCCCTGATGATTCGTGCCACCAGCCACTTAAACATCCTTTCATATATTGACTTGGACAGGGCGCCAACGGCATAGGTCACCTGGAAATCACATTGAAAGCTCTCCACATCTGCCAGCCATGTACATTTTAATCCTGGGCCTTTTCTATCAGCAGCCACCTTCTAGTAAAACCGGGATCTATTTTTGACTTTCTGTGGCTCTAGCGTGCTGCTGAGATGATACAGGAGAGGAAATTTAATACAATGAGAAGAAAGGGAGAAAGAAGCAAGGAAAGGAGGAAAGGGAGGAGGGGAGGAGAAGAAACCTAGAGGCCAGCCAGTCTGGTGCCCCTTACCAGACACTCCTGTGACAGAAATCATGTTCCTTTTATCAAAGGACCAAATTTCTGGAGGTAGCATTCTTGAAGTGTGGTCCAAAGACTGGCAGCGTCAGCACCACCCGGGAGCACATTAAAGATGCTGACCCTCAGGATCTCGGCATCCAGTCCCAGACCTATGAATCTGAACTGGTACCCTCACACGATCCCCCAGGAGATTCCTGTGCACCATGAAGTCTGCAAAATACTGGGAGAGCAGGGTAGGGATCTGGAATGCCTAGCCCTTTTCCGTTGCTGCCGTTGCCACTAATAAACTGTCCAACCTTTGGCAAGTGGCCTAACCTCTCTAGATTGTGGTCTCTTCACCTGAATAATGTTCTTGAAGGTTCTTTCTGGCCTCAGCTTCCACATTCTTTATTCTATCAGTCCCCAGGGCTGCTCTCAACTCCCTGTCGGGAGAATGGCAATTTAGTGCATCAATCTGACTCAGATTCTCCTACCCTAAAACTCAGGCTGCATTTCCCATCCCCGGAGGTATGTGGCAAAGGCTTTAACGTAACCTACTGGGGAGAGCTCCAGACTCTGTGCTGGGCTGACGCCATATAAATGCAGATTCCGCTTCCTCGATGCAAAGGTGCTGCTGTAGTAGCGGGTTTCTGACAGACTCCAAGTAGGAGTGGATTTCAGTTGGACGTTCTCCAAGCCTGGAAGCAGAATGGGCTCCAACCACTTAACATTTAAAATAGGCCCATCCCATCCATCCTTCAGCTGCCCAGGAGAGAGCACGCAGCAGGAGCCAGTTGGTGTCTGGTGGTGATTTAGGGATGAGTCACCCACTCTCTGATCAGTTATCTTGAGTCATTTCCACAGTAATCCATAAGCCGGATGGCGTTACAGTTTTTTATTATGGGCGTCAAGAGCATACCCGCACAAATAAAGCACCAGGAATGATTTTCATCCTCTGGAGCCCTGAGGAAATCACTCTCTGTCTATAGCAGTCACTTTGAAACTTTAAAAAGAACACGACAAGCTTGCTTACCCCCTTTTAATTCCCTAAATATTTGGAAGTGGGGGTGGGAGAGAATCTGGTCAGGGCAGAGAGGAGTGAAGAAACGGGAAGAACCTGAAGATGTAGTCAGGGAGGAAGGAGATGGTATGGCGTCTGCTGACTGAAACCAGTAAACCAACATACGGCTTACTAGTGAATCATTTTCATCATTGCCTCTCCAGTGAAGGGGGACTTAGGCAGCTAGACCTACACTTCCACTTTTCAGGGACTACACGGACTCATTCCTTAGCTCTTTTTCAAATAACCTCACAGAAGACTGATCATCGGGGAGCAACAGCACACAATAGAACAAAAACAACCACCAGAAAGAAATGGAGTCAAATAGCCATATTTGTAACCACTTGGATCCCTGCCTTTCTCATCGGTAAAATAACAACACTAAAATATGCATCTGCCAAGGTTGTAGGAAGAGAGTCAATGAGACAGAGGATGTAAATATAACACAACATTTGGTGCTTGGTACCCAATACATGTTAGTTCCCACTCTCCCATCCCCTTTCTGCTTTTATTACTTCCCAACTTCACGGCAGTATTTACTACACTGCCTTGAGCAATTTATCTTCGTAAGGTCGGCCGTCTTTGACTATAAAATGGAAATATAAATAAGATCAGTTTTGTAGGGGTGCCTGAGTGGCACAGTCAGTTAAGCACCCAACGCTTGATTTTGGCTCAGGTCATGACCTCAAGGTCATGAAATCAAACCTTGCCTCAGGCTCCATGCTGGGCGTGGAGGCTGCCTGAGATTCTCCTTCTCCCTCTCCTTCGGCCCCTCCCCCTCCTAGCACTCTCTCTCCGCCCCCCTCCCCAAATCAGTTTTGTAGGCTTGTTGTCCAATTGAATGAGAGATCTATACAAAGCATTTAACATATGCTCAGTGGTTACTATTACAATTTTTTGTCATTATTAAACCTTTTAAAACTAAAACAACTTCTTTCTAAAGGGCAGAGTTAGAACTCTCGTGGAATCATGAATTACTGGACCTGAAGGACCTTAGTTCTTGAGAGTGATGGGTAGTGGCTCTCAGCTGGGGTTGGGACCTGCCCCTGAAGAAGGAGCGCATTTGAAAACAGGCGGGGCGTTCTCCCAGGTGTCATCGTGACTGAGTGCTACTGGCAGTGAGCACCTGGGAGCAAGAATCCAAAACCCCAGCAATGGGCAGGACACACTCACACCTGAAGGACCGTCCCATTTAGATGCCAGTCACCCCTCTGCTGAGACACAGAGGAATTCCACCTCTTCACTGGGTTCACCAAGAGGTGAAGGTATTGACCAAGGTCCCAGAGTTAGTCAACACTGAGCTGGAACCAAATTCTGTAAGTGTTAACACTGCAAGAATTTTTGCCATCTTTTGCAATTGTCATCAACAGAGCATATACATCTCTATTCTTAGCAGTGGCAATTGTCTCTATAAAGTCAGGAAAATTCCTAAGAAAAGAAAAGCCTTACAGTGTGCTTTCTTACTCTCTCTCCAGGAGCAGGAGAAAGAGAAAGACAGAAAGGATGGAAGATGAGGATTTTTTTTTTCTCTTAATGTTGGATAATAATACATTAGCTTGCTTCACTGGTTCTATTATAGTAAAGGCTGGTGGTAACTCAGTTCCTGAGAACACAATATTAAAGAGGCGAAGGTTTGATTTCAGTCCTCCTTTGGGTTCATTAGTTTTACACAGAACAAGTCCTCGTTCTATAATCATAGCATGTCATGCATGCACATTGTGGCAAATACGTTAAAAAGCAAGAAACTGCCAAACACCCCTAACCTCACTACAAGCAATAGCTCAACTATGTGTTCTGCTGATCATGGTTCAAATTCAGCTCCATATTTAGTTTATCTTAATGGTTATGGAGCACCAACTACTTGCAGGGCACTGTGCTAGAGACCAAGGGTACCAAAATGAACTAATCACAGTCCACAGCCTCAAGGAGGTCTGGTGAGAAGGAAGAATAAAAATGGAAATTCATGGGTTCTGTCTAGTATTATGACAAAGGTAGAATTATTGATGGATAGAGTAAGTTAAACTAGGAGATTGACGAAATGTTTTAAATAACATAGTCATGCCAGATGCTTTAATATACCAAAAAGAAATAGAATTTATTGTCATCAAATAACTGCCTTCTATCACAATTTGTACGTTTGTCTGTCACATTCAGGTTTAGAATGTATGTAGAGTAAGACCATCTAAATGTCACCTGAATATTAGCTGCGTGCCCTTTGCAGTGTTCCTTATGTTCCCTAACCCTCAGATTCCCCAACTGGGAAATCGGAGCAGTATGCCTGCTCTCTTTACCTCTGAGTGTTGTTGTAGGAACAGAAGGAGACGATGCCTGTGAATGCTTTAGACATACTCATACCATTCCCTCTCCAGAAAGACGACATTTCTCAGCCCCCCCTGTAGCTAAGGGTGTCACCTGACTAACTTTCACTGATAGAATGTTAGTGAAAATGACATCACTTCTAGCCCCAAGCAGTAAAGGTGGGTGTACTTTCTTTACAAATGATCCATTCACTGTGAGAAGCAACTTTGGAGGCCATGTGTTCCAGGGGGCTGAACTACAATCTGGAAGAAGGCCGTCCATTCTGTATTGGACTTGATTTAAGAGAGAAATGTATAGTTTACTGTCAGCTGAGATTTCAGTGTGTATGTGTTTCTGCAGCATGGCCACCATACTTTAGAGACGTAAATTATTATTTTGAAATGCACTAGCACACTTAGATGGTCTCATTACCCAGGATCTCTGGGAACATTTGCTGCATTCTGACAGAGCCTCGGGATCAGCAGTCCTCAGAGCATTTGTTATTTTATCATTAAAACGATTCTCCTGGCTGCTGCACAAAAACTACCTGACCCTCCATCTCTCATTTCTGCTCTTAACACCCCTCCTTCAAATACTAACTTCAGCCAATATTTTAAAACCCTATCTCAACTACAGTGCCTGTTACTCTAAAAAGCCAATATTCCAAATAGGAGGGGGGGTGGGAATGCCAATTTGCTAATTTTCCTCATGTCAGGAACTAACAGCTTTGAAAGCTTCTTAGCCGGACAACAAAGACGTTGGTCACAAGTAAAGGGCTTGCCTCCACCTGCAAAGAGAGTTGTTACCTATGGGAAAAGTATCAAAAGATATCTTAAGAATCCAGAAAGATTCTGAACCCAAGAGCACTTACTGTGGTAGGCATCACCAGTGAAAACATTCCAAATACTCCTCACAGGAGCTCTTAGTTGCTTTTTTATAAAATAACAAGTACAATATGTATACAATTATTACAAGATCATAGAGTCATAATGCTCTGGAAATATCACCTTACCTTTTCTATATTTTGACCTCTAGTCACATATTCTTTCCCAACTTTGATTCTAGGATGGATCAAGCCCTTTACCAGCTCAGAGGAATTAATGCCCAAAAGGAAAGCAGCTTTGTCAGCACCTGGTCAGAAGAAAGGAAGGAAGGCAAGGAGGGAAAGGGAGAGAAGGGAAGAGGGGGGAAGGGAAGAAAGAGAAGGGAAGGGAGGAAAAGGGGAAGGGAAACATCTTTAAAATTCATTTCATTGGGCGCTTGGTGGCTTAGTGCTTAAGCGTCTGTGTTTGCCTCAGGTGATGATCCCAGAGTTCTGAGATCGATGCTCACATAGGGCTTCCTGCTCCACTAGAAGCCTCCTTCCCCTCTCCTACTCCCCCTGTTTGTGTTCCCTCTCTCTCTCTCTGTCAAATAAATAAATCAAATCTTAAAAATAAAGTAAAATAAAATTCATTCCTTTATAAGAAAGGGGAGCCCTCCTACACTGTTGGCAGGAATGCAAGCTGGTGCAGCCACTCTGGAAAACAGCATGGAGGTTCCTCAAAAAGTTGAAAATAGAGCTACCCTACGACCCAGCAATCGCACTACTGGGTATTTACCCTAAAGATACAAATGTAGTGATCTGAAGGGACACGTGCACTCCAATGTTTTTGCAGCAATGTCCACAATAGCCAAACTATGGAAAGAGTGTAGAAGCCCATCAATAGATGAATGGATAAAGAAAATGTGAGATATATATATAGATAGATAGATAGATAGATAGATATAGAAACATACACACACATTGGAATATTATAAAGCCATCAAACCCCCCCCCAAATCTTGTCATTTGCAATTACATGGATGGAACTAGAGGTTATTATGCTAAGTGAAGTAAGTCAATCAGAGAAAGACAATTATCATATGATCTCACTGATACGAGGAATTTGAGAAACAAGACAGAAGATAATAGGGGAAAGGAGGGTAAAGTGAAACAAGGTGATACCAGAGAGAGAGAGACAAACCATAAGAGACTCTCAATCTCAGGAAACAAGCTGAGGGATGCTGGGGGATGGGAGGGTATGGAGAGGGTGGCTGGGTGATGGACATTGGGGAGGGTACATGCTATGGTGAGTGCTGTGAATTGTGTAAGAATGATGAATCACAGACCTGTACCCCTGAAACAAATAATATAGTATATGTTAATAAAAATATTTTAAAAAATTCATTTCATTATAGACAAAAAGACCCCCCAGAGAATGAGAGGAGGGTGTGTTTAGATGGATGTAGCAAGGTAGACTGTAGTTTTGAAATAAAATGTCTGAATCCTAAATGTTTAAAAGACTTTAGTTCTTGGAAATGCAAATCAAACCACAATGAAATACCACTTCACACCCACTAGACTTGCTATAATCAAAAAGACAGACAATAACAAGTGTTGGTAAAGGTGTGGAGAAATTGAAACTGTCACACATTGTTGGTTGGAATGTAGCATGGTATAGTCACTATGGAAAGCAGTTTGGCAGCTACTGAAAAGTTAGAGGTACTTAAGGAATCAGAAATTCTACTGCCAGGTATAGACCTAATAGAAGTGAAAACATATGTTCACACAAAAAATTGCACACAAATATTTCTATCAACATTATTAGTAACAGTCAAAAGTAGAAAAACCCAAACATCTATCAACTGATGAACAGATAAACAAAATGCAGCATAGAGATACAACGGAAACTTTTTCAGTCATTGAAAAGGAAGGAAGTATTGATGCATGCTACAACATGGATCAAAACTGAAAATGTTACGCTAAGTGAAAGAAGCCAGAAACAAAAGCCACATACAATGTGTGATTCCAATTATAGGAACCCCCCAAAATAGGCAAATCCAAAGAACAGAAAATAGCCCCTGAGGTTGCTAGGAAGAGAATGGGATGGGTAGTACCTACCAGTGGGTACAGGATTCTTTTTATGTTATTTTTTCTCAAGTTTTTGTTTAAATTTCATTTAGTTAAGATACAACATAGTACTGGTTGCAAGTGTAGAATAGGAATCTTTTTGAAGTAATGGAAGGTTCTGGAATTAGATAGTGGTAATGGTTATACAATCTTGTGATTATGCTAAAACTCCACTGAGCTGTTACTTTAAAAGGGTGAATTTTATGGCATGTGAATATACGTCAGTTGTAAAAATAATCTACTTCTTAATACTGGCCCTCCTCTGAAAAGAAATATTTCTGGGGCACCTGGGTGGCTCAGTGGGTTAAAGCCTCTGCCTTCAGCTCAGGTCGTGATCCCAGGGTCCTGGGATCGAGCCCCGCATCGGGCTCTTCACTCAGTGGGGAGCCTGCTTCCCCCCTCTCTCTGCCTGCCTCTCTGCCTGCTTGTGGTCTCTGTCTGTTAAATAAATAAATAAAATCTAAAAAAAAAAAGAAAGAAAGAAATATTTCTCTGGCAGATATGGAAAATCTTATCTTTATTATTTGCCTATTTTTCTCTTCTACATATGTACTTGTAGATTCTTTCAGTGAAACAGGCACTTGGGCCATGAAATTTGAGAATTCAAGACAAACACCAGTAATCAACATAAGCCAGGACCCTTGAATTTATCAAAAACCTTTTCCTGTGAAGTCTGATTGCTCCATAGTGCCCTCTGCTGCCCAACAAGAATACTCACAACCCACACAATGACATTACTCTAAAACAGTGCTTCCATTTTCTAAGGAAGTGGGGGAAGAATGAGCGTTATCAAACAGAGTAAATAAGCGTGTATCACATCTCGTGTTTTTAAAAATGATGATAATACAAGAGAAAGCCATGGGCAAAAAATTATAAGCAAATTTCCAATTTTAGATTTCTTCAGTTATCAAATAAAAGGAATATTTCACTCGTCTGAAACTACTGGCGCATCCTAGATTTTTAGATGAATTCTGATATATGCTAGTATATCTGATGTAGTCATTTTGTAAAATAATGTCTTTCCATAGAGGGAAATGCAGTCTTTCCTTACCTCACTAAGAAACACAAGATTTCCTGAGCAATAACCACAGACAGGGAATGAATTAAAAACAAAAAACAATTAGAGAGCTAATATGTCATTTGTATTATCTATATCCATTTCCTTTTGTGGGCCTTTGAAATTTTCACAAAGGCTTAAAAAGCTTGAAATGTTTATTTGCTTCTTAACTAAAATCAATACATATTATACATACATTTCTACAAGCTACACACCTACTCTATGTCAGTGATAATGGCCCAGGTACTCAGTTGCTATGAAACCTTTCAAAACGCAAAGCCTATTTGGGGAAATAAATGGAAAAATCAAAAGTAGAGCAGACGTGTTCATCCTATGCTGAGATATCCGTGCTAAGAGTGCCATGTTCGGAGACAAAAGCATGATTATTTAAAGTGGAGAATCCGGTGGATCCAAACCATGCCCTTTTTGCACTGGAAGGGACTTTAAAAAGCACATAAGCTAGAATAAAAATATTTAAAAGAAAGAAATGTAATGTGCCTGACGAATCCGAGTGAAAATGAATACTAACTGACAATGTGAAAAATGAACAATCCCACAGTATCTGTTTAGGAAAAAAAAAAAAGACAGGAGTTCAGTTTTCTGGGCTTTGGAAGCATTCAGATGGACAATACAGGTAATAATAGCCTCAAACTCGTGCCTCCTTTTCCCAGTGTTAAGGACAGTCCTTTAAGTCTATTTTTATCCATGAACAAAGGAAACCCAAATTCTCTGTACAATATCCCAACTTAGGCTCTAACAGAAATAGCATCCAACATGACAGAATTATTTCCCACCCACTCCAGAGATAGCCAGGTATCTACGGAGAAGTAGTATAGTTTGCATTTGTCCTACAGGTGTATATCTTTACACATTCTCCAGTTTTCTGTTCTGTTTTGTTTAGATAGAAAACAATAGTCATCTCGTTCTAAAAAATAAATTACTTCATTTGCACTAAGTTTCACAACCAAGGTGAAAATAGTTTAAGTCTATGAATAACTATCCATCTGACATTTAGGAAATGTTTATTATGAACACAGCAAGGTCAGTAAACACATTTTCATCCTATGACCTGATGTGTTCTCAAAGGAGGCTTTATGAGATTCTTACCTTCATGCCCCAGGACCTTGTGAATAAACCCATGGATTTTAATTAGGCTGTCTGATAGTTTAGCCAGAGCAGGTGTTCTCAAACATTGGCGTGGATCAAAATAGCCTGGAGAGCTCATAAAGGCACAAAGGACTCGGTTTGCTGAAGATGGTTAAGGTCTGGGCCTGTTTCTATCATGCTTCCCAGGTGATTCTGACATCCATGAAGATTTAAGAACAGAGTCCATATTATAATAGGCCTCAAACTTGGCCACACATTGGGGTTATCTGGCAAGATGCCAAAACAGACAATGATACCTGTACCTACCCAGACTGGTCTGGGTGAGGCCTGGACTCCATCAATTCCAAAGCCCCTTGGGTGATTCCAGTGTTAAGCACAGTTTGAGAGCTACTCTCTAGAGAATGGTAGCCAGGTCTAGTAAATACATTTTTTAAAAGATCTTGTTTGTTTGTTTGTTTGTTTGTTTGAGAGAGAGAGAGAGAGAACACATGTGAGCAGGGGGAGGAAAGGACAAGGAGAGAGAGGGAGGAGGGAAGAATTTCAAGCAGACTCTGCACTGAGCAGAGAGCCTGACACAGGGCTGGGTCCCAGGACTCTGAGATCATGACTTGAACTAAAACCAAGAGTCGGAGGCTTAGCTGACTGAGCCATCCACGCACTCCTAGTAAATATTTTGAAGTCAAGAAGATAGAATGAAGTCTGACTTTATCTGAAAACAAGTAAGGGGGTAGAGAAAAACAAAAGAAAATTTTCTCCAACTTTACAATTTCATCCTAGTTCAATCCCATATGTAAATAATCAGATATAAAGAAAGGAACCAAGTCCAGTTTTGTCAATCCACAACCTGGCTAATGTGGAAAAGGGTTAAAAGAATGGATTTCAACTGTTAGCCTTTTATGTAGGCTTATAATATTGTTTCTGAGCTGTTCATAATTCCCTAATTTATTGAAGAAAGTTTACTGATTACTTGCTCTGTGTAAGGATTAAGTGCTAGGTGCTATAGCAAAAGAGATAAACGAGACAGAAAGTTGGAAGTCAAGGAGTTTATAATCTATGAGACCAAATAAAACAAACAAAAAAAATAACAAGTCAGTAAAACAATTGCTAATCAGAGACAAAGAAATCAATTATTATGAAAGTTTAAAAGAAGGAGAGATCCCTTCTACACTGCCTGATCAGGGAAGCTTTCAAAAAAGAAATGGTATTTGATCTGAGCCTTGAAAGATTAGAAGGGTTTTAATAGGCAAATATAAAAAGAACAAGAATTTCTGAGACAGAACAGCATGACTTACAAGCATTGCAGTAGGAGAGAACCTGTATGGTCAAAGACTAGACCACAAAGTCAGGGAGTGAACAGTAAACTGAGAAAAGCAAGTGATTTCTGGTCACAGAAGGCTTCTGATGCCAATCACTAGAAGGGCTTCATTGAATAAAGGGGAAACATTAAAGAGACTTTTATCAAAGAAATGGCATAGAGTCAGGCT
The DNA here is from genome assembly GCF_010015895.1 of Lontra canadensis. Lineage (NCBI taxonomy): Eukaryota > Metazoa > Chordata > Mammalia > Carnivora > Mustelidae > Lontra > Lontra canadensis. The sequence continues at coordinate 9,220,506 of NW_022631000.1, forward strand.
TCACAATGATTAATTTTGTGCACATATGCAAGACAGACCAGACCAGGAAGAGAGAAAGTGAACCCATTGTAAGATGCCAACATGCAAGGTCCTGATGGTCTAAATTGGTAATAAGAAATGGAGAAAGACCGAGAAACATGACCAAGAGGATCCTGACATGAGAAATAGAGGAAGGAGCATGGGTTAAGGGTTCGGTTCTACAAGGCTGTTACTCCCCCACTTCAGATGCCAGTTGTAAGTCCAGGTTCTCTCTCAGGCTATTGACTCACAGGCAATAGACTCATGGCTCCAGTGACCCCCTCCTTGGGTTCAGTTAATTTGCTAAGGGTTCACAGAATTCAGAGGAACATTTTACTTACTATAGCAACAGTTTGTTATAAAAGATATAACTTGGGAACAGCCACATGGGATAGAAGGCAGAGGGCAAGGTATGGGAAAAGAGTGCCGAGCTTCCATGCCCTCTCTAAGCACATTTTCCTCCCCAAATCTTCATGTGTTCACCAACGTGGAAGCTCTTCGAACCTGTCCTTTTGGGGTTTTATGGAGACTGCATTTCAAGGACATGACTGGTTAAATCATTGGCCATTGGTGATAGAAATTGATCTTTAGTCCTCTCCTCTCCCCGATTGGAGGTAGGACTGAAAATTCCATCTGTCTAACCACATGGTTAGTTCCTATGGTGACCAGCCCGGATCCTTAGGTACAGTCCAAAAGTCACCTCATTAGCAACAAAATCACCTGTATTGCTCTCATCACTTAGAAAATTTCAAGGGTTTTAAGAACTCTGTGTCAGAAACTGGAACAAAGATTAAATATAATTTATTTTATTATAAATCACAATATCACAGTAGGAGATAGGATCAGAGAGATTTAAGAAGTATCGCAGAAGACAAGGACGCTTATGAGAACTTGGGGTTTAAGAGTGCCTGGGTAACTCAGTCAGTTGAGCACCCAACTCTTAGTTCTGGCTCTGGTCATGATCTCAGGGTCCTGGGATTAAGTCCCTCACTGGGCTCTGCACTCAGCTTGGGGTCTGCTTGATGATTCTCTCTCTTCCTCTACCTCTGTCCCTCCCATGACTTGTGTATACACACACACACACAAACAGACACTCAAATAAATAAATAAATCTTAAAAAAAAAAAAAGGACTTGGTATTTAAGTAAGATGGGAGCTATTGATGAGTCTAGAGTGAGAAGACATGAACTGACTCATGAAAGTATCACCAGTGGCCGTTCTGTGCAGAACTATCAGTAATAAGGCAAGGGTGAAGATAGGGAAACCAATAAAGAAGGTACTACAATAATCTGGTAAAAAACAATGGCTCAAGCTAGATGGTAGCACTGGACATGGTCTTGGTGTGTAACTAGTGATGAGTTTTATATATATTTAAAGGTAGACACAGCAAGGCGGAGACAAAGGAGTTCAGGATGATGCTAAAAGTCAGGGCAACTGAGAGAATCCAGTTGACATTTACTAAAGACTGAGAAGTGAAGAGCTGGTAGCAGGGGCAGAGTGAGGTGAAGAGTTCAATTCTACACATGTTGAGTTTGAGATGATAACCTAGGAAACGGGCAGAGAAAAGCTTCAAGAATGGATCCCACCATCCCAACAGCAGTTAGAAGTGGGAAAGATGAGGACGCTCCAGCAAAGACTCTGAGAAGGAACCACCGGGGAGACTGGATGACATCACATGCATCGCTTTCTTACATGTATTTTCCAATACATAAGCATTCCCAGCTTTCTTAATGAAAACAATTCCTCACAAAACTGTTTCAAAGGGTGGAAAAAGAAAAAGAAAAGATAAAAACCACAAAATAAGGCAACAAATAAGATGTCACAAAAGCATATTTTAATATGTTAATATAGAAGAGGTTTACATAACTCACAGGTCCTTTACTTCATTCTCATCTGTGCTCAAGGGTTCTCTTCCCTGAGGGGATTTTCTGCTGCTCTATCTACAAGAACACCCTAACCCCTATTATTCTTTATTCTTCTGCTCTGCTTTATTTTTTCCATGATGACTTCATGTGTATTTGTCTGTTTATGTATACTATTTACTTCCCACATTAGGCAGTCAAGACAGGGATGATATGGTCTCAGATATATCCCCAGCACCAGAATAGTGCCAGTCCTGTGCACTGACCTCAAAAATAACTTGACAAACAATGAAAAAAAAAAAAGCAACCCAATTCAAAAATGAACAAACTACTTGATATTGATATTTTGCCAGAGAAGATATATAAATGGCCGATACACACATGAAAAAATACTCAACATCACTGATCACTAGGAAATGCTAACCAAAACCACAACAAGGTACTACCTTAAACCCATTAGGATGGCTACTATAAAAATTTTTTAATAGGAAATGATAAATGTTGATGAGTATGAGGAGAAATTGATATCATTATGCATTGCTGGTGGGAATGTAAAATGATGCAGCCACTATGGTAAATGGTATGGTACAATTCCTCAAAAAAAAAAATTTAACATACAGTCACCATTTAATCCAGCAAGTCCATCTCTGGGCACATATAAAAGAATTGAATGTGGGGACTTGAATAGATATTTAAACATCAATGTTCACAACAGCATTAATCACAGTAATGAAAGGTAGAAGCAACACCAAGTGTCCATAAATGGAAAAATAAAATGTGAACTATACATACACTGGAATATTATTCAGCTTTAGAAAGGAATGGAATTCTGACACACCTTATAACATGGATGAATCTTGAAGACATTATGCTAAGTGAAATAAGCCAGACATAGAAAGACAAATACTTACATGAGATACCTAGAGTAGGCAAATTCATAGAGACAAAAAGCAGAATAATGGTTGAGAGGGGTGAGGTAAAGGGGTAATAGGGAGTTATTAATAGGTACAGAGTTTCAGCTTGGGATGATGAAAAGGTTCTGGAGATGGATACTGGTGATGTTTGCACAACACTGTGAATGTACTTAATATCACTGAACTACACACTTAAAAACTGTTAAAATGGTTAAAATGATAACCTGCATATATATATATGTGTGTGTGTGTGTCTGTATATATATATACAAATATATAAACATATGTATATGTGTATATATATGTACAACATACATATATGTGTATATATATTTTTGCAACTGAAAATATAAAAATTTTAAAAATTATTAAATTAAAATTAAAATTTAATTAAATTAAAAATTGAATTTTAATTAAATTAAAATTATTTGTTGAAAGATTTGAATGAGTGGGTTTCCTCCTTGTTTAGTAGGTAGGAATTTTAACATTGAATGAAATAATTATAATAACTATACTTCCTTCTTTTTATAATTGTGATTTTCTATTTTAATGTTCATTTTAGACAGATCATTCATTGTAAGAGGACTCAAATCTTCTAGTAAGCAGGCAAGACTATAGATATTTTCATGTGAATAAAAAACAAAGGCAGATGAAGCTGTTGTGGTCTCAACCCAATGGAAACTCTACCCTTGGAATTCTAACGATTTTTGTCCACACCTCCATTATGTCACTTAATACATCTTCTGGTAATTTGCTCCTTTCTCTGTTTTTTTCAGCGGGCTATGTGCTGACAGCAAGGCTCTCTCCTCATCATCAAGCCTATCTTACCCACGTTTGGCAAATTTACTGGCACTGTCAATAATTAAGGAATGCTTCTCATTCTGAGATACAAGAATTATATATCAGAATGGTGGTTCAGAGAATAATTTTGAGAAGCAGCCATTAAGGGAGGTTGCTGATCAGTTTCATCATTTTCCAAAAAAACCAAGAGGGGAGGTAACTGCAAGGAAAGGGGAGCAAGCCTGGGGTCCGGGAATTGAAGAGTCTGTGCCATGGCCTCAGAGTAATTCTTACTTTCTGTGCCATCTGCCTCCACTCGCTCTTCTCTGGGATTCTGTTTAAATTTCATGTTTCCAAAGTGCATGATGGCTCCAATGAGTTTATAGGATCCATGCTTCTCATCAGGAAGAAAGCCCAAGATGTCCATGGCCCACTGTAAAAAGAGAAACAGATGGCCATGTCTTCATTTGCCTAATGGCTGCGGTCAGCACCTCACCCCCGCTGTGTGTCACACCTCCCTACACTCCATGGGCTGTCAGAGGGAATGAAACAGATCGCCACAGCCCCGAGGTGTGACAGCTCTGTTCAAAGCAATGCAAATCGGCCTGTTGGCACTTGGTCTCCCACAGTCTGCTTATCCCTTTAAACGAGAATTAGGAAGGCTTGTTTAACTTCCAGTAGTTTTAGAACTTTCCTTGGATGTCCTGCTCCCCTCCTCTCCCTTCCAGCCATTGATCATTAGCTGGATCTATGAGGTAAATTATTTTGCCTTTCATCGTTATGGCAGGAAGTAGAACCAATAATATCGGGTGGGTTGCTTATCTGGGGGGCTCCCATATATCCCCCCCAAATTTATTCAAAGACTGGCAGAGGGAAGTGTTTCAGAAAAGAAAAACACCATGGCACATAAGAACCACACCCTGAGAAACCACTGCACGTGACGGGATGTGTGTTCTCACACACTCCCAGAGGGTAGACATAGGCGCAATCTTTCTAGTGGTTAATTTAGCATATGTATCAGGAGACTATAAAAAATTCATAATCCTTGTCTAGTAATTTCACTCTGGGGAATGTAGCATAAGGAGAATCTAGTATACAGGAAAAGCATTTACCTATAAAGACATCTACCACAGTAGAAAACAAAATAAAATCTTTGAGTCTAACCATAGGAGAATGGCTAACTACAGTGACTACATTACAGGACAAATGTCTGGTAAAATATTAAGTATTCATTTAAACGTTTATAAAGAGTTTGTAATAACACTGAAAATGCTTATATTACAGGATTAATCAAAAAAGCAAACTGTATATGGAATACTATATGCAGTGTGATTATGATCTTTTTATTAAAAAAAAAAAAAACAAAACACCAAACCAACTATATAGTAGCAACCCAAATAGGAAGAAAAAAGAACAAAGACCATAAAGACCTACACCAAATAAAAACAGTGGTTGCCATTGAGTTGAAACGTCTTCCTATCTTTCCAGACGTTCCAAAGTTACCGAACTCACAATGTGCACTTTTGCAGTAAGTAAGTAAACTCAGAACGGACACAGACACAGAGGAGCAACTTGTACCCTCCACCCCCGAAAGAAGGAAAGTGACTTCTCCAGGACCCTTAAGAGGAAGGATCTGAAATGCTGCTCTTTCTCACTGTCATGCCCAAACTTTGCGCTGGTAATTAACGAGCCTTACATCAGTGGCCAGTAGTTCTTCAGCATCATCCTGGCTGTCCACAGCAACGACTCCACGAGAGCAAAAGGGAAAGTCAGAGGGATTTTCAGATACCAGGAACATGTCTGCAGTGGGAAAACCTTCAGTTAAACAGTTAAAGAAATCTGCAAGGCTTTAGGAAATAATTGACCGATATTCACAGTTTACTCTTACAGCTGATAGCACACCTTGTAAACAAGCCAAAATAAAATCCATATTCTACAGCCAAACCTCTGCAATCAAATTTTGCCCTCTATTAACTTGTCAGTCATGTGTTAATGCCTCCCAAGAGAAGACCACGCAGACCAAATTCTAACAGAGTCAATCGCAACAGCTTGAATGGGTGTGAATAAAACAGATAATGCATGTTGGCAAAACTTTTGAAAACAAGAATTTGGCCTAGATACACGGTTGAGGGCAAAGGACAAAAAATGTTTTGTAAAATCATAAATATAACAGGACTGAGTTTCAAAGTCTAGGAAGTGGGCAGACCCTGGGGTTGAGCGCCCCGGGGAACACTAGCCATGTATCCTGTCATATCACATCCTCCCTATTAGCGAGGCTGAGGCTGTTTTTCAAGGAATCCATAAATCAGCGGCCGTGTTCAGCACTGCGCCCGATGTGTTTAAGGCTCCTGACATGATTCACTTAGTCAGGAAACATAATGCAGGCGGAAGCTAAGGCGGGCTGTCAGCACCGTATCAGCAAGGGACATTAGCCAAATCGCATTAACCGCTTAATGCCTCACACTGGCTCCCTGGGAAGTTTCTTTGAGCCCATTTGATTTTGGTATTTATCACTCAGTGAAGTGAAGCTGCTATCCTCCACCCCAGATCTCAGAAACAGCGCACTTCCCCAGTGTTCCGGGCAGCTCTGTTTGGAAACAACCTGAGTGTCCATCAAGAGTTAACAAACTCCCGTGTGTCCGTACAACAGATTATTAGTCAGCAAACAAAGGACTGAACTGTGGGCTTGTGCTAGAGGATGGAAGAAATCTCCAAATAATGAGGCAGAGTGAAGTAAGCCAGACAAAAAAGAGTATACACTGTGATTCCAACTTCGAGAAAATGCAGTCGTATCTATAGTGACAGGAAGCATGTTAGTGGTTGCCAAGGGGCTGGGTGGAGAGGGAAGCCTCAGAGGAGTGAGAAAGGGCAGAGGCGGAGTTACAAAAGAACACGAGAAAACTTTAGAACAGATCCATGCGTTATCTTGATGGCGGTAATGGTCTCCCGCATATGTCAGCATTTACATTTATATCGGCGACACTTCAATGAGGCTGTTTTATAAAAGTTAAAAAGTAAAAAGAAAACGGGCTAGCCCAAAGGAGATCAAGCTGAAGGCAAGTACTAGATATACAGCATATATATTTAATAGAAATATAATCCTCAAAGCCTTATTTGAATGAGGATTTAAATGTCCCTGAAATGGTCATAATTCCCAAGAATCTCTTTGTGTTCTTTCTCATGCCTCACTTGCTATCAAGAAACATTTGTTGAGCTCTAGCAAGGTGCCAGGCATTAGAGTAAGTTTTAGAGATACGTCAGTGGGGTGGGGAAATATCCTGTCCCCATGAAGCTTCTATTCTAACAGCAGGAGACAGAAATTTTAAAAATAAGTAAAATGTATGAAAAGACATGAAATGTACAATGTTAATAAGTGCCATGGAAAAAAATAGCAGGGAAAGGGGATAAACTGTATCGGCAATACAGGGGTATACCTGGCCGGCTCAGTAAGTGGAGCCTGCACCTCTAGATCTCAGGGTTGTGAGTTTGAGCCCCATGTTGGGTGTAGAGTTTACTTAAAAATAAAATCTTAAAAACAAAAAAGTGTTGGTGATACAGAGCTACAGTTTTCAATAGAGTGGTCAGGGAAAGCCTCTATAAGGTGACATTTCAATAAAGACCTGCAAGAATTGAGGGGGAAAATAAGTGGGGGAAAATGTTCCAGACAAAAAAAAACAAATGCAAAGGCCCCGAGGTAGAAGTTTTCCTGGCATTTTGAGTGGCTTAAGAGGCAAATTAAGGAAGTAAGTGGTAGTAGGTTATGAGGTCAGAGAGGCATCAAGAGGATAGATCATAGCTCCTCACAGGCCAGGGCGAGGATTTGGACATTTATGTCTATGTAAGATAGGAAACTGTTGAAGGTTTTAGAGCAGAGGAATGACATAATCTGATTTTTTCAAAAAGATTTTATCTATTTATTTGATAGAGAGCGAGTGATCATAAGTAGGCAGAGAGGCAGGCAGAGAGAGAGGGGGAAGCAGGCTCCCTGCTGAGCAGAGAACCCGATGCGGGACCCTGAGATCATGACCTGAGCTGAAGGCAGAGGCTTAACCCACTGAGCCACCCAGGTACCCCTGATTTTCCTTTTTTTTTTGTAATTTACCATGGCTGCTGTATTAAAGACAGAGAGAACAGGATGGAAGCAGAAATAACAGGTAGGAGACTGTTAAACAATCCACCAGAGAGGCACCCGGGTGGCTCAGTCAGTTAAGCATCTGCCTTCAGCTCAGGTCATGATCCCCTGGGGCCTGGGAGTGAAACCCACATGAAGCCCCCTACTCAGCGTGAAGCCTGCTTCTCCCTCTACCTGCTGCTACCCCTGCATGTGTGCTCACTTTCGCTCTCTATCAAATAAATAAGTAAAATCGTAAAAAAAAAAAAAAAAAAATCCAGGAGAGAGATGATGGTATTCGACCAGCGTAGTAATAGGAGCAATGGTAAGGAAGTGCTCAGAGTGTGGCTTTTTAAAGTAAATGGAACAGGTGAGAATAAGCTGGGAGAAACAGATGAGCTCAAGAGCAGGTCTTAGGCACATTAAATTTGAGATGTTATAATGAATATATGCTACAACATGGAACAATCTCAAAATAATTATTCTGAGTGAAATAAGTCAGACAGGAAGAGTATATATTGTAGAATTCCATCTTACGAATTTCTAGAAATTTTTTTCTTTTAAAGTGTTTTATTTTTGTGTAAACTAAAAGGAAATTGACACACTGAAATCGCAAAAGACCCTGGGCATGCATATTAGCCTTGTTAAGAGTTCTTCTACGTGTCTCTCTTTTCCATAGGAAGTCCCCTTAAACATTTAAAACCCATAGTTTTTATTGTATCTACAGCCTAAACCATAACAAGCTATGATTCTGTCATTTTACATTGTGCAAAATCCTCAAAATATAGTGGTACCATAGGGGGAAAAAAAATCAGTCACAAGTAAATTCCATTGTAAGTCATTCATATAATTTGGTTCTTCTCCAAACCAAGTTGAGACATAGAGGAGTCAGTTAGCTAGGAGTCTGGAATCCTGGAGAGACTCTGGACTTGTGACAGAACTGTGGAAGTCATCGGATGGAAACGATCTTTAAAGCTACCCGTTGTTAAATGAGGTCACCATGAGATAGATGCAAGGACTGAGCCCAGGGCACTCTAAAGTTACAGGGCCAGATGAAAGAGAAAGACCGTCAGGGAAATACCGGAGATTTAGGGGAGAAACAAGGGAGGGCAGTGTGCTAGAAGCTAAGAGGAGAGATTCTCAAGGAGGAGGGAGTAATCAGTGGTGTCAAATACTGTCATGCCTTTCAAGGTCAAGAAATGCCTATATATTCTGCAAGGCTCATTCATGGCTTTACTGATAACTCTCAAATCTGTATTTTCTGAGCTCCCGACCTAGAGCTCCAACTTCCCACTAGACGTTTCAGTGCAGGCGGCCATAAGTAGCTCAAATCCAACATTACCAAAATTGCATCTATGACGTTTTTCCATGTCTGCCCTGAAGCCATGCCTCTTATGTGGTTCCATATGCTGGTGAGTCACCACCTTACTCAGGCTACACTTGGGGGTGCCATGAAATCTTGTCCTCTCATACCTCAAATATGGACATCATTAACATGTCTTTCAAATTATTTAATCTTTTTTCTCTACTATAGGTATATGATATGAAGAGGGGGTAAAGATTAAAGATAACATGGTCCTTTCCCTCAAGGAGGCTACAGGAGTCACACATCTAACTAGTGCAGGAAATGCTGAGTGTTTTTGGAGTGAGAGGATGTTTCTGTTGGATGTTTCAGTTCATACCAAAATAAAATACAAACAAGCAAACAAAAAACCACACACACACACATACCAAACTACCTTCTAAAATTGTTTTTCCAAGAATTACCAGTTGGATCACTTTAAATTATAACCATTCATATCCTTTTCATTTTATGTCATTTTTGTCATCGCTTCTCATTATCTCATTTTTGATCATTTTCATTCTGGTCATTTTGATGAAAGGTGCTATATTTGACATTATTTACTGTATGTAGAATATAGGAAAATAGAAACCTAGAAATCCTCACTACTTGGCCAGTCCCAAATTAATGATCAGTTGAATTTAGAACATAGTTTCTAGTATTTCTGTTAGACTAAGCCACCTACCTACTCAAACCCGTGTTTGTAACTATGATGGGAATTTCTTTCCTCCTTTGCCAAGAGAAGGAGGGTCTTGCTCCCATCTAAGCAGGCCCAACAATTGGACAAACACTATGGAAAACACAGCAGAAAGACCACCATGTGTCTGAGGTCTACCAGACCAGGAAGAGGAAAGAGTCAACATTCAGGAGGGGGCAGGAATAAGGCGCCATAGAGGGCCCACATGCTACACACACACTCCTCCCGCCCCACCTCCCTGCTTCCAGACAGCATTTCAAGAAATCATAAAGGAAAAAAAAAAAAAAAGAAGTCATATAGGACACCTAATGGGCTTCTCCTTTATCTCACTAACCAGCAATATGGCTGATGCACTAACCTAACCATTCACGGCAGCAGCTGTAGTCAATTTGAAGTGGTAGCTCTTAGAAACATACAGACCACATGCATGCATGTTTGAGGGACTCTGAAAGGCCTTTAGCTCAAAACATCTTCCCCACTAGGTCTTATTAAAATTTATTTTCCAGGAAAAATGAATTTTAATTGTGTTAAGTCTTGAGGTCACCTCAGAATATCATGTAAACAGAGGTTCCTTTATTTAATTAATTTCATTTCTATCAGAAGAATGGCCCTGAGAGAATGTTTAAAAAAAAACATTATGTGAATAGTGTTTTACATTTATGTGAGACACTATGAGGGCCAGCAAGACTGTCTAGGTCAGATAAGGCCCACACAGAAGATTATTGACCAGGCTGTGGGCATGCGGAGAACCGGGGGGAAGGGAGCTTGTCAGGAAGGCTGGGGACAGCATAAAGAGGAGGTGCAAGACGATGCTAAAGGTAAATTCAGTTGTTTCACAACTTCAAAATATTCAGGTCTCAACCTTCATACAAGTTCATTTCTAGATTCCACTCTTCAGTAGGAGATGCAAAGAAGCCTTTAAGAATGAGTATTTCATCATTCAAGGATTTGTTTTACATGTCTTCCTGACAGTGAATTTTACTTTCACCATGGATGAGTGTTCTCCAAGACTCGGCTGAGTTCACTATGAAAAGAAGCAAAGCTGACACTGGACCAAAAAAACCCCCAAACCCTTAAAATCACAAAGTCCTGTAGCTAGTACCACTATGCCATATCAACCATCATTACCTGTTTCTCACACTGCCATGGACAGCTGAAGAGGTTGTACACTGCCCAGCTCCACAAGAAAGAATCATTCACACAGTCTACAGTTTGAACAGCACTCTCTGGAGTCAGGCAGGGCACAATCTGCACCACCACACACACACACACATCTTTTTTCACCTAATAACCAGTGGGGAGAAAGGGAGTGAAGATAGGAGACCAGTTCAAGAGAAACCTAATGGGCCAGGGGAGTAAAACTTAATATGCTCCAGAATAGGAGGTGCAGACAATGACAGTTTCTTTCCTCAGAGGCCTTCAGGCCCCTAGTAGACACGTTGGATGTCCCTCTTGGCACCCCTATGCATTACTGTCATGTACCAAAGTGAGCCCCCAGGGCAGTAGGCAAAATGTGAAAGATTCTAAGAGACAAGGTGTTGTTTTCTGACCCCTCAACCTAGAGTTCATACACCAGTTGAATAGTAGCAATGGGTACAATAAACAGAAAAAACTAGACAAAGAAGAGAAGAAAAATAGGAAGGTATATGCAGGACCAACCCATCAAGTTGGCATTAAGAACAAGAATTTCAAGGAGCCATATCTGAGGTTTCTGAGGAAGTGGGTTTTAGCCATGCCTTGACCAAGGGTCAGTGTAAGGGGAGGAGGGATGTTCCAGACCATGTAGAGACTAGCTGGGAGCTGGCTTTGGGATAACACTTCACCCCATTCCTCAGCTCCTTCCGTGGGTGGCCAGCCTCCAGACTGATTTTCCATACACGGTTATTTTGTGGTACTGACAAGCGCTTCTGTTTTTGGAAACGTGGACATAATCCCTATGTTGCTAAGGTGTGTTCTCTTGTAACAATCCTCAGGACACTCTGAAGCTCTACTTTGGCAAACATGAATAAAAAGAACTCAAATTCTAAAATGTCCCCAAGAATGGCCCGTGGTGCCGAGAACAAATGGACTGACAATACCCAATTTGGACCACCAGATGTCAGTCTTCGTGCAGGAATCAATCTCTGCAACCCCCAAAGACTCAGCAAGATCAATGAATTCAAGATGAGTCTGCGTTTTCCACCGCAGACCAGAGGCTTCGGACAGTTCTAGTTGTAAACAGAGATGCTCCCCCAAATTTTACAGTCCCTGCTGGTACCCACATTGGACCCTATGTGTCAGATGGCTTGCACAGCAGAGAAATCAGTGCTAAGAACGTTAGATATGGCAGGGCTAATCAGAGGAAGATCCAGAAAAAAAAAAAAAAAAAATCTGTTCCATGTTAGGTAGAGGGAAAGCAGAAGAACTGCAGCTGTGTGTGTATCACCAGCTGCACCTGTGCCAAAAATAATTGTCCAGTTTGCAGAGCTTGCCCCATTTGGTGAGGGCACTTTGAATTTGAAGACCATGCAGTCAAAACACTAAGGGTATGACTAACATACTGAACCAAGCATAGGAGGCTGGGGGAAATCACTGCCCACTAATTTGCTCACCTGGATTCTTTTTTTTTTTTTCACCTGGATTCTTTTTCTTTTTTTTTCACCTGGATCTTTGATCTCATCCACAACCACTCCAGTGGGAGCGTCCTTGTCCTCAGTGGTTTACTTCATATGCAAGACCTTTGCAATCCAATCAGATTCTCATTCTTCCCTTCCAATGACTTCCCATATTCTGCCTCAGGCTGCAAGGTGCTGCTTGATCTGGTCTTGCCCACCTCTCCCCTCCGTTACTTTCTTCTTTCCGTCAACTGCAATGGCCATTTTGCAATCTCAAGAATAAAACAAATGCATTGCTGCCTCCTTTGCACTCACTGTTCACTCTTCCTGGAACTTTATTCCGAAAAATCTTGCCTGCTCACTCCCTACTCTTTCCGGTGTCTGCAAAAATATTGCCTTCCCAGAGAGGTCTTGCCTGACCATTCTATCTAAAATAGAACCACCCGCTACCCTACCAAGCCCAAATTCACTGTTTGCTCACCCTACTTTTTTTTTTTTTTTTGTAGACCTACCATTCGCTAAAATTATATATGTTTTCATTTACTTGTTTATTATTTATCTCCCATACTAGAATGTAAGCCCATGAGGGCAGGGACCTGTCTGTCTTATTTTTTGACCCCCATGCTTACAAAAGCAGTGCCTAGTACACACAGCAGTCACACAATAAATACTGAGTGACTACAGGAAGTTCATTCTCTTGTCCCACTAGTTACTTTTCTTTCTCTTCATGGTACTACCTTTAACCTGGTCAAATCATAAAACTTGGGAATATTTTTGGCTCATCACTCCCTCATTCCTACATTCAGTCATTGCTAAGACCCGTCTATTCTTCTATGAATCCATCCCCTTTCTCCCATTCCCAAAGACACAACCTTACACAATGCCTTGTGATCTTCTACTAGGACTGCTATAGTCCCTTCCCTCTAGGATCTCGGCCTCCCATCCATCCTGCCCACCACATCAGCTTCATTGTCACTACCCTCAGCAAATCATGACCTCCTCTTACCCCAGCCCTATAACATATGTACACCACCCCCAACTCCTTGAGTTCAGAAACCATCAGGATAAAATCTCTACTATTCCTCTATGCAAATCCTTTCTTCCAGTCAACCTGATCTCTCTGCTCCCCGATCTTGTCCTGCCGTTTCCTGCCACTGTACCCACTGTTCCTCTCATAGGAAATACCCTCCACTCATTACTCTGGTTAAATCCCCTTCCCATCCTTCATATCCCAACCCCAAACCTCCCTTCTTTATAAAACTCCCACTTCTGGCCTTTTGTCTATACCGCCCATGTGGTTCTAATTTTCTAATCATTGAAGGCCTTAAATTACCTAAAGTTTTTACACACATTCTCTCTCTCTCTCTCTCTCTCTCTCTCTCACAACACACACACACACGCTTTCAATTTATACCTTCTAGGCATCCTGTCTACTTCCAAACACTACCAAATTGGGAAAACATTTACTCTCTAGCAATATAAAATTATAGAACACTTGGGGTGCCTGGGTGGCTCAGTGGGTTAAACCTCTGCCTTCGGCTCAGGTCATGGTCTCAGGGTCCTAAGATCGAGCCCCGCATCGGGCTCTCTGCTGAGTAGGGAGCCTGCTTCCCCCACACTTCTGCCTGCCTCTATGCCTGCTTGTGATCTCTCTCTCTGTCAATAAATAAATAAAATCTTTTAAAAAAATTACAGAACACTGGTTTTATAATTGGTTTAATAATTGTTTACCTTTTAGAATAAATAAACTGAGTTCTCAAGAGACTTATTAATCAACACTTTCCCAGGTCTGAGAATCTGACTTCTGTCTCTTGTTTTACAATGTCCCTCAACTCCAGAATAACACACTTACCACGAAAGTCTTTTTTTCCAGACAGAATTTGATAGAATATGTGGTAGTTCCTCTCTCCGGGCTGCTGGAAAATCACTGGGGTTTTTCAAGCAAATCTGCAGGATGAGAAAAGGATAAAGCTTCCTATTTAGGTATTGCTGCAAAACTTAGAAGAAAAGTAATCCAATAGTGCAGTGGCTACTTACAAATATCGATGTCTACAGAGGATAGCTTGCCTCTGGCACCAAAGTGCATCCTGATGAATTTGCCCTGTGGGGGACATAAAACACAGTCTCCTATGGAAACATTCTGAACAGTTGCAACGGCTTTCTTATACCTGTTACTCCTAAAGTGACTAGTTCAAAGTTAAAAGAAAAATGCAGCATGGGCCTGAGATGGCATCAGTTAATGCCCGGAGGAAGCCAGAATGATCACCAGAACTGGCAGGGGCCCCGGATTCTAGTGTCAGACCTGCCGACTTCTAGCTGTGTGTTCTTATGTGTATTATTGAATCTCTCTGGGCCTCAGCATTCTTACCTAAAAAATGAGAAAAAGCAATATCTGTTCAGCATATTCTTGCATTTATTCAGTAAACATTCACTGAAAACCTACTACCATCCAGGAAACCTACTAGGACCTGGACATATCACATGAAAAAAAAACCAGGTGTGGTCCCTACTCTTCTAGATTCTAGGTGTAAGCGATGGCATTAACAAAGGAACACAAAGGAAAGTTTGGTGATCCTTGAATCCTAAAGAAAAGACAGCTGTGCAGGAGTTGAGTGAGTAAAAGGGGTAAAAAGACAAGAGTCCGAGAGTTAGGCCCCAGGCACTCTATCACTAAGTCCTACAGGCCACAGGAAGGAGTAGGTTTTAATATTATTTATGTGTTCTCAGAAGACAGTGGGAGATTTTATGCAGATGTGATAAGGTTTCTGTTTTAAAACACTGCTTTGGCATAAGTAATAGATGGGGCTCCTTTCCTTTCTTCTCATGAAAAGCCATAAGACAGGATCTGTGGGACAGAAAGGCTGCCCAAGGAGACAGAGCCTGCGTCAGAAGCCAGGGGCGGCTAAGGAGGCAGTCAGTGGCAGCTGGGGCTGGCAGGATGAGGAGGACGGTGCCAGGGGATGACAGGTTGGTAAAGGTCACCCCTGCAAGGAAGTAGGTAGGGGGGACCACAGCCACGCAAGGGAAGGAGAGTGGTGACAAACAGGGGGGTTGAGCCATTAAGTTAGCAAATATAGTGGAATGGGAACCATACACACAGTGTGTAAGTACCCTCACAAGCAGGTGTAGGAACAGGCAGGGCAGTGCAAAGGCCCTGGACTGAACCCAACCACCTCACCATGAGGCTGTTATTTAATTGTGCCCAAAGATTTTCCTTGTAAATTATAGAGCGGCTCCCTGCCACTCATTTTTGTCATAAAATGGCTTTGTGAAAGTAAGGTTTGAAATTCAAATTCTTCCTCTATCCTGGGACTGCAGTTATCAAAAGCAATTTTTAAAAATGTTTTCTTCCTGTAAAAAAAAAAAAAATTCCCCAGTAGAAAATATGCAGAGGTAGGGGAGTCATAGGCAAGAGTAGAAACAATAATTGTATTAAGTGAATGAGGAAGTGCTTACTACATTGACTAGTTATAAGGAGTATAGGAAATTATGAAGGGGAAAGTACTTTCAAATCTGTAGAATATAATACAATATAAAGCATTATTAGAATTTGCTGGGTGAGCTTCTCTACCAGGAGTAGAAAGGAATTTGAAACTATTAAATATTGTTAATATTATTAATTATTAAATACTGTCTTCCTGAAATTGACCAAACAATAGAAGCTTCCCTGGTACATATTTATATATAGTTTTAATTTCTTAATAACAAAACTGATCTCTTTCTTTTTCAAGCAGTCTAACAATGTTAGAGCTCTTTGATGTCTGAGAAATTTTTTTACACCTATATGCTCAGACCTGAATTTTACCATTTACTTAAAAATTAGAGACTCTGATATACTGCTCAATCACATTACTTATAAAACGAGAGGAGTTGTCATTTCTCAAGGTTTTGGCATTTCCAAATGCTTCCAAAATAGGATGCACTTGCTTGATTTGATCTTCTAAAGTCCCCTGAGGTACAAGTAAGAGAAATACAGCAGATAAAGTTTTCAGTAAAATTCTGTAATGTGGTAAGCCCTCCATCCCTAGATCTGACCCCATTCTTGCTTTGGATAAATAGTAGCCAAAAGCTGTTTCCAAATTTTGTTTATATAATGTTACTTCGAAATCAGAACTCAGAAAAATAGATGACTGAAAAACTGTCTTAACATACAATGCCCCGTGAATATATGTGGGAGCTCATTTACTTGCAATGCTTCTCTTTTGGTTGGAATTGGCCTAAGTGGGGAAAGGAACTAAATATCTACCATCAATCAATCAATCCCATAGCCTATTTCCAGAAAGACTTCATGCCTATATTTTCCCCATTGTTTATCTCCCTCTCATTCCATCTAATTCTTACACCTGGAAATTTATCCTAAGATAATACAGCAGATTCTTGGCATTATTAAATTATATTTTTCCTTGTTATGATTCCTAAGTAATCCAGTGGTCTGTGCCAAGCAGGGAGTCAGTAATGGTATTCATTTTGAATTTGAATAGTGTGTGCTCAACAGGTCACCTCCACAGAGTAAGTTTGAATGAGCACTCAGCATCCCCATTGCAATGTGGCTATGTTGTTTTCCACTCAACTCAACATCAAAGATCCATTTCATGGAAGGGATTACTTAGAATATAGTATTCAAGAATTTATAAACTTAGGGGCATTTGTGTGGCTCAGTTGGTTAAGTGTCCCACTCTTGATTTTAGTTCAGGTGGTAAGATTGAGCCCTGCTTCCTCTCTCTCCCTCTCCTTCTCATGTGCACACACACTCTCTTGCTCTCAAAAAAAAAAAAAAAAGTATATATATAAAACTACAAATATTACATCCCTTCTACATCGTATGGGTCTACTATAAATAGGTAAAAGGGCTAAAGGGGCAAAGTTTCTCATGTATTGTATTATGTATTGTGTCATGTATTATCATAAAGCTCAATGGCTAGAACAAACGCACACTGAACAACCTAAAATGCACACAGAAATGAAGTAATATCTAGTGAATAATAGAGTTCAATGATACCTAAAGGAATCAATCAAATTCAGGAATGTGGTGGTTGGGAAAGTTTTCGTGGTTTGAAAATTGGACCAGGTTGCTATTTTGATACACTTCTTGGCAAAAACAGCAGGGAGCATCCAGGATTGAATTTAAAAAAAGCAAAATAACAATGCCAGACATAGAAAGATAAGAGGCTCTAACAGCTCAATAACTCATTGATTTTGAGTCTCACTCGGCATTATCTAATTTTATTTTTGCATACCAATTCTCACGGTCTAGTTACTCTCAAATTATTATAAAACCCATCAACCCGTTAATGGAGCTAAACAAAGTAAGCTAAATTAAAAATCACCAAAGATAAAAGTAATTAAATAGAGAGGGAAGATAAGTAGAACCTGGAATGTGATTAACGTTGAGGTAATGCAGATCAGGAGTTTGGGATTTGATCCAGGAGTTAGTGGTAAAGGAAGGAGACTTCTACTGGTACTTATCTGTGGAAGTCTGACATCTCACAGTAACTAAAGGGATTCAGAAATATCAAAACTGGCCATTCAAGGCACTGATGACTCTAGCCTTTAGGGAAGATGGCTTGGATCTGAAGTGTAATTCTCAGAGGGTACAATCAACAAAGGTCAGCCTAAATAGCCCTTGAAGCAAATCTGAAACAAATTAGGTGATTTCATGTTTGGGGGTTATTGGTTTGAAGCACTTGGTAATCCTCTCAAGAGGCAAAGATGGGGGGGGAAAAACCCTTTTCTATAATTTTCTAATTGCTCCATGGCTCTTGTCTCCTCTTTTCTCCCCCCAAAGTGGTCAAGGCAGAGCCTCCATGATCAGGATAAGACTACCTCACCTTTCCTGCCAAGATATATGAGCACTTACCAGCTTTTCCCTAGATTCACCCATGGTTGCTATGGTGGCAAAATACTGGATAATGTAATATGTTTGGTGTTCACAGTCTTTCCAGCACCAGATTCTCCTCTGCGATGAGAAAGTCAAACAGTTAACTGGTTTGGATGATAAATACAGTGAAAAGTTAAATCATTTTAACCATATAGGCTAAGACAAGAAGGAAAAAATTTGTGGAAAAATGGAACTGGAGAGGAAACTCGATTAAAGAGATGTAGATATTTAATCAATTGGGAGAAGGGGAAGGACTATCTCAGGCTGGAGAAACAGCATGAACAAACATCAAAACTCAGTACAGAAAGATTAAAGATTTTATAAAAACTGGAAGCCTGTTCTTCATGGTCTGGTTAACAAAAAACTGAGGAGCTTCTCTATTAATTAAAGACAGGTCTCCTCTTTACCAGCTGTTGCAGGGATTTTCACATATTAAGGCTACCACATGGCTAGGTCCAATCTTCTCCCTGAGAAGAGGGCTTACCAATCAATCTACCAGGCAGCTGGGTTTTAGAGTTCCCTTTTACCTTTGATAACCAGTTAACTTTGTGATGTGGGAAGAACACAGTGGTGCTAGCCTTATCACCCAAAGCATCATAGGATCAAGGCCTGCCTTTATCTCCATGAAACTCCAGGAAATAGTCAATCCTCTCTGCAAGGCCTAAACACTTAACTATCCTTCTAGCTCTGAGATTCTGAGACTATTTTTCTTCTTGAGATGATTAAAGCCAATGGAGAGCCCAACACATGAGGTGACAACACCATTGCTTAGGAAGACCAAGAACTTTAGCATTTCACTGCCTTTTGAATCTTAGCCTCCCCACCCTTCCCCAGCCACCATGCTGATAGTTCATCTGGTCAACCAGTGCTCTTCTCATCAAAAGTAGATACAATACAAGATCACTGGTCTTTACCCTCCTTTTCTGCTCCAGGTGTCACCATCTTTTAGTTCCTACTACTTAAGCTACCTTGGTCTGCCCCAATCTGGCAGGAGGTTATTTGTTCCATGGTCATACCCATTGAACTTTCTGGCTCTCTGCCCAATTAGCCAGTCCACAGACCTTTGAAAATGATTATTTTGACAGGGAGTTCTCCATCAGGAAGGTGACTAAGATCACTTTGTGCACTATGAGTTCTAAAAGATCTACTAAGATGGTGGGGGCAACCTACCTAGTACCATATCTGGAGTAATCACTGACTAAATTGTTATGACAATTTCCTGAGTATCTTATTCTTGCCTAGAATGTATTCTGTATCTAAAGAGCAAACAATTCAAAGATAGTGAATTTATGTTTTATTCTCAGTGAAATGTAGATATCTGTTTCCATTGAAACTCTCACCGCAAGCCAGAAAGAGGTGGCAAGGCAAACACTTACGTCAAAAGTACAGACTGATTCTCCTGATCTATAAAAGAAAAGAAAATGTCAGAACATTCTTCTGCCAGAGCTTCTACGTATTGGCAAACTTATTCAAAATTTCCTTGGTTGCGGTTTGAAGTCAGACACAAGGAAAAGGATTTGCTCTCAGTCGGATAAAAAAATACCATTTAAAGAGTACAGAATAAAAAGAGAATTTTTTTCCCTTGCCCCTATGTATGTCACTCATAAGAACATATAAATCTCAGGCCTATTTTCCTTGCTCCAAATACAAATGATAACTGACTAATGGTTGACATTTTTGCCATTTTAAGCCTTTTAAGAAGCATGGTGTTACAATAGCTACAGAGAAACTTCTTTGTGCCAGAAACTCTAGCAGGCTCTTGATGTAATAAAAGCTGCCATCTACAGGGGGCTTACTCTGGGCCGGCCACTGGGTTGAGCACTTTCAATGCATTATCTCACTTAATTTGACGTGTGAGCTAATCATCTCCAGAACCCTAGGAGGCAGGCTCTATTTTGCCCATGTTTTATCCCAAAGAAATGGAGGCTTCAAGTGATTAGGTAACTGTAAAGGCCACGCTCTGCTCACAATGCCTTCCTGCCTCTTAGTGACACGGAGAAGAAAGTAGATCAGATATTTTTACCTTTCATTTTGTAGGGCAGCCACTTACTGTGAAGCATATCCTGAAAGGCATTATCGGCCACAGCAAAGATATGAGGGGGAGCTTCTGATCGCCTCTTCTCTTTGTAGGCAGCCACGACTTCTTTCTGATACACTGGGAGCCACTTGTAAGGGTTTATGCTCACACAGAAGAGACCTGAATATGTCTGAGGAAAAATCAGAGGAGATTTCAGAAAACAGGTTAGAAATACTTCCAGGTCTGTCAGCTCTCTCACTGCCAGATAACATTTGCTGAAATATTTACTCATAAAGGAACTAAAAAGAGGAGAGCTTTCAGATTCTCACAGAGAGGGGACTATAACGGGAAGAGACAGAACCAGGTTAGAGGAGCCGTGGGACCCGGGGTTACCTCTCCCCGGGGAGACCTGCTAACTACTAACATATCTGACACACACACCTTTTGAAGACAGGGAGGATGCCAACAGCAGGCTGAGCAGTTATCGGGCATATGAGGCCAGAAGGTGGCTTGTGTTTCAGCAAGATTAGGAACCTGATTTTTAAGGCAATGAAAGGGAATAGCTCATTTGGATCATTCAGTCACTGTAATGGTTGAATTGTGGCTCCCCCAAAAAGACACGTTCAGGTCCTAATCCCTGAAACCTGTGAATGCAAACTTTTTTGGAAAAAGGATCTTTGCAAGTATAATTAAGTTAAGGATCTCAAGATGATATGTGGGTGGGCCTTAAATCCAATGGCTGGCGTCTTTATAAGACACACAGAGAGGAGAAAATATGGACACACAGAAGGGAAAGGGATGTGAAGGCAGAGGCAGAGACTGGAGTGGTACAACCACAAGGAATGACAGCAGCCACTAGAAGCTGCGAGGGGTAAGATTCTCCACTACGGACTCCAGAAGGAGTATGACCCTGCTGATTTGATTTGATTTTAGATTTCTGGCTTCTAGAACTGTGATTGAATAAACTTCTTTTGTTAAGCCAACTGGTTTGTGGTAATTTTGTTACAGCATCCAAGGGAAACTAATATAGTCATATAAATCAGAGTGCCAAGGGGCAAGTTGGCTACATGTCATGGCTTCAATAGCAATGCAGCCCAAATGCTACCATTTTGGCCCAATCTACTCAGGGCTGCTGCTGAATAGGATTTGAGTAAATCAAAGAATCTAAGCAAACATCACAAGTGTAATGGTGATGAAAACAGTAACTCCTTCTCCAGAGCATGAACAGGGTGACAGGCACTGCACTGAGTTCTTTACATTCTCTGATTTCATCCTCCAAGCTGCCTTAGAGAGCCAAGCAGTCTTACCTCACTTTACAGATAAGGTGACTGCAGAAACTTAACAACTCATCAGGGACAAAACTAGCATTTGGACACCGATCTATCAGCCTCCAAACCTCATGACTTTACTTTAGCTTGACAACTGAGGGGCAGACTATGGATGTTGACAAAATAAAATTGGGGGGAGGGGCGCCTGGGTGGCTCAGTGGGTTAAAGCCTCTGCCTTTGGCTCTGGTCATGATCCCAGGGTTCTGGGATCGAGCCCTGCTGCAACCGGGCTCTCTGCTCAGCAGGGAGCCTGCTTCCCTTCCCCTCTCTCTGCCTGCCTCTCTGCCTCCTTGTGATCTCTGTCTGTCAAATAAATAAAAACAAAACAAAAACAAAAAGAAAAAAAATAAACAAAATTGGGGGAAATGTTAAGGCAAGGTCCCTTCTTGGTGGGCATTCCTCAAGGACTATCCCCACGTGAGTCTGCTTAGATTCCAAGCAAGCTATCATCTGAGAGAGGGCTGAGACATTGCCAGTGTGAGTGCCAGCGTGCTCCCTCAGCAGTAAAGCACATGCACATACACAGATCATCCAATGGTCATAGCGCCGCTTCAGGGTGGGCAGCACGGATGCCTCACTGAGATGAGTCAGCATTGCTAGGTCTTCCATCATTTCAAACTTTGGGGGATTCATCTGCAGGATTTCGTCCTCCTTGACACTCAGACTCTGCAGAGAGGAGAAAAATAGCCTATGTGTTCCCTTATTTTATGTTCCTTCATTTTGTCATGCATTGGAAAGTCTCTTCAAAGATTCAAGAAAAGGAGGCCTCATGAGAGGATGGGGCCAGAAGTTTAACCAATCCTACTGAAACAGACAGGTGTTTCTCCTGCCCGTGATCGCAGTTGCCTGAAGATGAAATTTTAAGATGTTTTTCTTGAATCAAAATGATCTGCCTTGCAGAGCTCTAGTCCTGAGGCTCCTCCCTGACTCTGGTTGCCTCTGGGGGCACACACTCCATAGTGCATACAGTTTGGCATCTCTCTTGCTGCCTAGAAGGTTAAGAAGAAGGAATATGGAGTGAAGGATTGAGGCAGATAAATCCTTCCAGACTTTGTTCAAGACCTGTCCTCTCCTTCAATCCTTCTCCAACTCCCGTAGCTCATTTAAAAAAATCTTTTACCGTGTAAACAAACTGTACTGTCTTGACACAAGCTGTTGTGGATATTTCAATAATTAACAATGTCAGACTATTTCTCAGTTTGATTATAAACACCTGAAGGAGTTTTGATGGTGTTTTCTTTTATGGTTACTAAAGCATCTATTATAGCGTGATGGACATGGTAGGTACTCAATAGATATTGATCTCTTGATTAATATGGATGCATTGATACCAAATAGTTGTTTAGATATTCTCCAAGTTTCCTCACACCATTTCCTATAGACCTTTTCCTTGTTTACTAAACATTGGTATCAACTGATGGCTCCATTTAATCCCGGTTCGTGATGGCTTCTTCCAAAACTCTCACATTATCAATGTTCTGTTTTATTTATTTATTCTTAAGATTTTATTTATTTATTTGGACAGAGACCACAAGTAGGCAGAGAGGTGGGGCGGGGTGATGGGGGGAAGCAGATGCCCTGCCAAGCAAAGAGCCCAATGAGGGGCTCGATCCCAGGACCCTGGGATCACGACCTGAGCCAAAGGCAGAGGTTTTAACCCACTGAGCCACCCAGGTGCCCCTTATTTATTTATTTTGAGAGAGAGTGAGTGCGAGCAGAGGGAGAGGGGGAATGCTAAGCAGGCTCACAGTCAGCACAGAACTTGTGGCGGGGCTCAAGCTCACAACCCTGAAATTGTGACCTGAGCTGAAATGGAGAGTCAGATGCTTAACCAACTGAGCCACCCAGGTGCCCCCACACTCTCCATATTCTTTATCAAATTCCTACGCACAATCTGCTTTGTCATTGCTCCAATGGTAGTCAGTTTTCTTTTGAGTCCCTTTAATTTCCACATGTCAAGGACTCATTTTATATAGAACTTAATCGGGTCTCTTTTGTCTTTAAATACCTCCCCTTAGCTCTGATTCTGTTTTTCTCTCTTCTTTCATTGCCTACTTTCTTCCCTAAGTATTACTCTACGCCCACTGGCTTCATTGTCTCTGTTAACATTTCAAAGACTGTTCTGGTGGTGACTGAAAGTGTTGTTACTTCTAAGGTCCGGAGGAGGAAGCCTGGAGCTGGGGAGTTACAGGATGAGGCGAGGAGAGTGGGACCGTCATTACATGATGGAAGGACAAACAGAACAAAGAAAACCCCTTTAGATTCTTCTTTCTGCATCATTATATTATGGCTTTCATGCTTTTCTTCTATGATTTCTTTTGGAAACCATAAGTCTAGCCATAAGATATTTACAAATCACCTTAAATACTGCTGAAAAGACAGCAGTTTTGGAACATGGGCTTAGACAAGAAAGCCTCTCATTTGGAGACCTGATAAAATAGGGTTGGATTCCATTAAGAAAGTGAAAAGATGGGACACCTGGGTGACTCAGTCAATGAGGCATCGATCTTCAACCCAAGTCATGATCTCAGGGTCCTGGGATTGAGCCCCACATGTCAGGCTCCCTGCTCTGCTTCTCCCTCTCCCTCTCCTCTTGACCCTGGCTCCTGCTCACTCTCTAGCATGGCATTCTCCCTCTCTCTCTTTCAAATAAATAAAATCTTAAAAAAAAAAAAAAAGTGAAAAGACACAGAGAAAATCTTCGCAAATCATATATTTGACAAGGGACTTATATCCAGAATATATAAAGAACTTTTAAAATACAACAAATAAACCAATAAGCCAATTAAAAAATGCGTAAAGGGTTTGATTAGACATTTCTCTTAAGATACACAAATGGTCAGTAAGCATGTGAAAAGATGCACGATATCATTCATTAGGGAAATACAAATAAAAATCACATTAAAAAGCACTTTAGGGGGGCGCCTGGGTGGCTCAGCGGGTTAAAGCCTCTGCCTTCTGCTCAGGTCGTGGTCCCAGGGTCCTGGGATCGAGCCCCACATCGGGCTCTCTGCTCAGGGGGAACCTGCTTCCTCCTCTGTCTCTGCCTGCCTCTCTGCATACTTGTCTGTCAAATAAGTAAATAAAATCTTAAAAAAAAAAAAAAAGCACTTTAGGGGCACCTGGGTGGCTCAGCGGGTTAAAGCCTCTGCCTTCGGCCCAGATCAAGCTCCACATCAGGCTCTCTGCTCCCCAGGAAGCCTGCTTCCTTCCTCTCTCTCTCTGCCTGCCTCTCTGCCTACTTGTGATCTCTATATGTCAAATAGATAAATAAAATCTTTTAAAAAAATAAAATAAAATACCACTTTACGGGGCACCTGGGTGGCTCAGTCATTAAGCATCTGCCTTCGGCTCAGGTCATGATCCCAGGGTCCTGGGATTGAGCCCCACATCAGGCTCTCTGATTTATTTATAAATTTAAAAAATTATTTATAAATTTATTTATTTATTTATAAATAAAATCTTAAAAATATATTAAAAATAAATAAAATGCAACTTTAAACCCATTTGAACGGTTATAATCTAAAAGACAGTAATATGCATTGGTGAGGAGATAGAGAAATTATAACCTTTTTTTTTTTTTTTTTCCCCAGGGGTACAGGTCTGTGAATCTCCAGGTATAACCCTTTTTTATATTGTTGGCAGGAATGTAAAGTGATGCAGCCATTTTGGAAGACATTTTGCCAGTTCCTTGTAATTCCAGACACAGAAGTTGCCGAAAGACCCAACAATTCTACTAGGAACATACCCCAGAGAAGTTAATATGCCTACCCAGAAACTTACACATGCGTCTTCATGGAGCATTACTCCTAATAGCCAAAACCTGCAAACAATCCATATGTCTTCCAACAAATGTGGTTTATCCAATACTATGGCATATTATTCAGCTATACAAAGCAATAAAGTACTGATACATGCTACAACATGAATGAGCCCCAAAACATTATACTAAGTGAAGGAAGCCAGACACAAAAGGCCATATGTTGTATGATCCCATTTATCTGAAATGCCAGAATAGGCAAATCTAGAGAGAAATAACCTAGGTCAGAGGGGAGAGAAGGGGTGACTGCTAATGGGTACAAGATTTCTTTTTGGGATCATGAAAATATTCTAAAAATTAAATGGCAGTGATGATTGTATAATTCTCTAAATATACTAAAAACTATAAAGGCCACTTTTTGGCAAATAGGCTTGAGCGATGGACTGTAGAAAGGGCCCACAGCAACCCCCTGAATGGATACATACCGGCCGATCAGAGGACCCTCCTCACGATATCCAGAGGCCCTCACTGACCCATGGGCTACTTCTCCTCACCTTCCCTCTTTAAAAACAGCCCCTACCCCCTGCCTCTGCAGACAGCCTCGCTTCTGTCTTGCCTACTGCTCCCTTGCTTTATAGTCAGTAAAGTCCTACTTTCTTTGCTCTGCCTCAGATGAATTCTTATCACCACCCACACCACCTGCTTCCACCTGATCGTTGCCCCACATTTGGGGTACCCCAGCCAATCAGACAGACACCACATTTAAACACCACAAAAACTATGGAATTGCACACTTTAAAGAGGTGAACTATATGGTATGTAAATTATAGCTCAATAATGTTGTTTTAAAAAGTTGGCATAAACAATGATGGAAAAGAGACATTGACATCTGCTTTCTCTCTTTTCATAAGAGATGGTCCCAAGGCTAACTTTAGGGCCCACCTGTGTCCTTATTTAGGACATTCTGAATTTTTCTTGCCTACCTAGGTAAGTTCCTGCTGATAAGGCCCAAGTTCTTCTCTTAATTCTATTAGTTACATAAAATCTACCTAATTGGGGATTTTTTTTCATGTCCAGATACTGTCAAAGAGGCATAGTAAGACATTGTAAGTGGTAATTCGTAAGTGGCCTCCAGAGCTTTACAACGCAAATGACAATGCTTTAGATTATAAATTGTCCATATATGAAGATACGGATGTGAAAAAATCAAAGCTTCTTGGTAACGATTCTATGTGTTTGCTCTGGCGCTGAGGTGCAACCAGAGGGGGATCAGAGACATGAATATGGGCAGGGAATCATCTATAAAATCTACCAGGAACTGTTCATCCGAGTCAGGCCAGAAATAGGGCCCAGCTCAGCATCATGGGGCTGACAGGCAACCTGAGGTCAGTGACTTAGGGGAGTGTCCTGCGGGTGGACTGTCTGCCTGGTGTTACCCTGCTGCCCCAGGTGCCCGGGTGATAGGAAGAAGGGGTGGCAGGCCAGTCCAGCCTTACTTCACATGCCTTCCACGACCCCTTTCAGAGCTTGCACTCCATGCCTGCCCTAAACCTCTTTCAAAGGTCGTAAGTGACCTCCTCATTCTGAAATGCTGTGGCCTTCTCCAAGACCTTCATCTTTTTCTCTAACATTTGGCATTGCTGACCATCCCCCATCCCTTGGCTTCTCTGGAACCGAGCTATTCTTAGTCAAATTATCCCTCTTTCTTTTTTTTTTTTTTTTTTAAGATTTATTTATCTGAGCAAGAGAGAACATGAGCAGGGGGAGGACAAGGGAGGGGGAGAGAGAATCTCAAGCAGACTTGCAGCTGAGTACAGAGCTCTGGGGCTTGATCCCACGACCCTGAGATGGTGACTTGAGCCGGAATCAAGAACTGGATGCTTAACTGACAGAGCCACCTGCATGGCTCCAGGTGCCCCAAATTATCCCTCTTTCTTAATCCAAACACAACTTGCTTCAGAGTCCTTTAGGTCACTATTCACTGTAAGGAACACCTTTTAAAAAACAACAAAACTTGAAATGGCGGTGGAAGAAGCAAAAACTGTGACTTCTAGAGTCAATGATCTTTACCATGGATAATTTGTTACTCTGTTTTAGTCAGTATTGTTTAATCTTCGATAGGAAGTAGAGGGGCTTCTCAAAGATGCATGACGTTTCCAGAAGTGTATCTATCATTGTATCTTCTACCCCAGGTTTTTAATTAAGCTATCAGAGAAAGGACATATTTAATCATTTGATTAAATAGAGAATGTAGTTATCCCAGAGAGGAAACAAAGATTCCTATACCTTTCCATCTGTTGTCTCGACAATTACTTTGCCATCGTTTCCACTCCCTTTAACCTCAGCCTCAACGTACCCGTGCTTGCTATCACGAATCCAGCATTTCTTCTTCTCTACGGAGCAAAAGAGGATTATAACCATAGTACCTATATAAAATATACATTGGACCCTTTCATACTGTTGGATATGATCTCCTTTCTGCTAATTCTGCCTGGTGACTTGGAGTCACCAATATAGGAAATGGCAGCGTTAGATAAAATCACAAAAGCTCATTGCAAAGATGACACACTGACTCTGGGGGAAGGAGAAACACTGACTCTGTGGGAACGAGGCAAGGAACATACAGACCATTTTGCTATAAGAAAGGTACTGGCCTACACCTTATACGCCACTCTTCCCACCTCCAACCCTTACCTCCCTCTCATAAGCCCAGGTCCTGTGTGGTTGTCCTGGTGCCTCAACCACCCCTCTCCAACAAGCCTCCCTACTCCCCGCCCAGCTCCCTTCCGGAATACTTCACTCAGAAAGGTCCGGTTACAACTAAGTGAAAATTGGTTTAGTGGTCAAGTCTGTCTTTCAGGGTTTCTTTAGAACTTAGTTGTGTGTTTTTTGGTTTTTTTTTTTTTTCAGATTTAACTTATTTATTTGACAGAGGTCGCAAGTAGGCAGAGAGGCAGGCAGAGAGAGAGGGGGAAGCAGGCTCCCTGCTGAGCAAATAACCCGATGCGGGGCTTGATCCGAAGACCTTGAGATCATGACCTGAGCCGAAGGCAGTTTAACCCACTGAGCCACCCAGGCACCCCTAGACCTTAGTTTTAATTTTGGAATAAAAGCCTGCTATGAGAAACACATGGTAGAATGGGGGCAGGGCAGGGGAGAGAGGAGAGAGAATATGGGTTATTTTTGCCATACAGCATAACTGCTCTGTATTTTTCCCCGGGCTTAGCATTTTTCTGTCCTCAGCCTCTTCACTTTGTTTGCCCCTAAGCAAAACAGCCCTTCACAACGTGATTAGCCAAGAAACTTTGGGTAAAACGAAATTTTTTAACAGCTGAGACAGCTTCTCTGGGCCTCATTTAGATGCTTCTTGGGTTCTCTCCCACCTGAGACAGAGAGCCAGGAAAGATGAATAAAAAACCTACTTTTAGGGACACCTGGGTGGCTCAGTTGGTTAAGCATCAGGCACTTGATTTCTGCTCAGGTCATGACCTCAGAGTCATGAGATCTTAGATCAAGCCCCCTGTCATACTCCCACTGGGTGTGGCGCCTGCTCAAGATTCTCTCTCTCCCTCTCCCTCTGCCCCTCCC
Organism: Lontra canadensis; assembly: GCF_010015895.1. Lineage (NCBI taxonomy): Eukaryota > Metazoa > Chordata > Mammalia > Carnivora > Mustelidae > Lontra > Lontra canadensis. The sequence goes on from NW_022631000.1 coordinate 9,249,394, forward strand.
TGCCCCCTCTCTCCCTCACTTGAAAAGAAAAGGAAAGAAAAAAGAAAAGAAACCTATTTTTAAGGGAAAGTGAGTCTTATCAGAATTTTATGGAAGTTCCAAGTCACAGCTCAACAAGTAGATAAAGGGCAGAAGACAGGAGAGGGGAGGGCAGGGGAGGGGAGGGGAGGAGAGGAGAGGAGAGGAGAGGATTTGGCTAGGAGAGGGACAGTCTGAACCAATGCCTAGGACTGAACCGATGAAACCTCTATGCAACGATAGCATGGGTGGTTAATGCCAACTCCATCACCACCACCACCCCAACACAAGAATCACAAAAGTTAGGAGGCCTCATTGGTGCTGGACAGGCTGCCCTTACCAGACGCTCTCCCCAGAGGTGGGCAATAGCAGTTGGAGACACTGTGTAATGAAGTTGGGCAACATTCGCCCTTCCTTCCACCATGCTTGTCTCTGCAAAGAATTTTGTTGCACACTACCTTCTTGCTGTGCTAGTCTTTGCTGTTCCCCTAATTACAACCAATCCACTGCCGAAACTGCCAGGAGAGATTTTTGTATTCCTGTCAAACTGATTTTTGCATTTGCTTCTACTTGTCGTTTGCATTTTAAATACTGGTTTTGCATTATATTTATTATTTTGATCTCTTTTTACAAAAAAACAGATTTTGCCTTGTGTTACGTCTATGAAAAGAGGCTTGTTTTTGAAAAGTACCTATTTTGCATACATTTTGTGTGTTTAAGGTAAATAAATGCACTGTATTTTAAATCAAATGTTATCACTTGAAAGAAACATGGATATTAGCTGGCAAGATTTCCACTTTTCTTTTTTTTTCTTTTTTTAAGAAAAAACCTGAGAAAGGAGATTAAGAGTGTTATCTATAGTCACAAAGCTAATTAGTGGCAGTCATTAGAATAATGACTCTAGAAATTAGATCACCCATCTCCTAAATCAGAGCTCTTCCATTACAGCATGCTTCCTCTCCCTTATATGCTTGGATTTTTTCCTCCAATTTTTCTCTGAAGAATTAGGTTCATCCCATGCCTCATGATTAGCACCTTCTTTTATGGCCCCTGGAAGTGGTAGGGGAGAATTTTTAGAAATCCTTACCTATCTCTGAGGCCCAGTCCCTAACAGGGATGTTTTTGAAGCTAAACTAAAGGAACTCATATTTTAATTTGTACATGCCGTGCACTCATGAATAATTGCAGAGATGGAAGTGCAAACAGCAACGGGTCTGAGTTGGGCTGCTTGGATTTTAGTCCTGGCTCGGCTAGTGACAAGGTAGAAAACAACGGCTTCACCTCTTTGGGCCCCCATTTTCCCATCTGTAAGCTCAGGAGGTTTGTCTACTCTGATTTCATATTTTTAGATGATTAAATATCTTTTCTAATCTAAAGGCAACAACAACAACAACCAAAAGGGCAACATGTGCATATTGGAGAAAAAATGAAAAGTAGAGAAATATATAAAGAAAATTAAAAAAAAAAATCATCCTTGGGACACCCAGCCAGCTCAGTCAGAAGAGCATGTGACTCTTGATCTTGGGGTTGTAAATTCAAGCCCCACGTTGCGTGTAGAGATTACTAAAAAAAGTAAATAAACACAAGTTTTTTAAAAATCACCCATAATGAACAACACAGAGATAGCCACTATCTAAAGCATTTCTTTCCAGTCTTTTTTCTACACTTTTGATCAAGATTGGAGTAATACTGTATTCAGTTTGGTGGTTATTGGAAATAGATTGCTTCTGTGTCCTAACATAAAAAATCATTCACATTTAGCTTGGGAATGGGGCTTTGTGTGTATCTCTACTAGCACACTTCCTCCCTGACATTCAGCAATTCTAGTTTTCCTTCCCAGGACACGTAATAATGTTTGGTGTTTAGTTTTCACATTTATTGTTGCAATGGGCCTCCGTGGAGGAAGGTAGGCAGAGCAAGTGTCATCACCCTGTTTGACAGATGAGGACTCCAGGGCTCAGAAAGTGCAGTGATTTGCTCTGATTACAGCACTGGAGAGGAACTGGGTCAGGGAATTTGAACCCAAGACGCCTTGCCAAGTATTCTAATCACATTGCTTCCCTTTGGCCTGAGTTCAAAAAAGCAAACTGCATTGTCTACTAGGCCAAGGAGATGAGAATCTTTTCCTTACTCTTCATTTTTGCTGCCACTGCCTTTCTATGGGGAAAACCGTTTAGGAAAAAAAAAATAATAATTAAAAATTATTGCTGTATTTTAAGTAATTATTTACAGTGCTGTTTCTACTAAATGCATCATCCAATTATCTCTAGTGCTTTGGCCTAATTTTTATTTTCTCACTGGTACCGCTATGATCTTGTCCTTCATTATCTGACTACCTGTGATAAGCTTTTGCATGACCAGTTCTGACCTCAGGGAGAGTTCTGTTATTGTATTTGATTTGATGGATTATAATTAGCTACTCTAAAATCCAGTCATAGTAATGAAATCCAGTGACTGGAAACTGGGAACGGATCCAGGACTAGACTATGATGGAAATATAATGTCCTACATAACCGGCTTGAATTGTTAATTGGTCATATTGAGGTCTCATGTTGACTAATTCTGAGTACTAGAACAACACTAAGTCAGTATTTATGTTGCACTGTTGAATAATTTGGGGATCAAGATATGTGGGTGGCTTGAGGCTAGATCACACTGTCCATCTCCAAGTAGCTGAAATTCAGATGCCCATGCCACCCAGCCACGTAGAGAAGGAGGGGGAAGTGTAGCCTTTATTTAGAGACTTTAATGTAGAACTCAGCCTTCATCTGAGGGTAAATCCTCATTAACCTTTGTCCTTGCCTTAACTACCAAGAGACTGTTCATCAGGGTGAGCAAGTCTCCTAATGATCTCTTGTTGCATGTTGGCTGTGCAGCCTTGCTGACCTGGAAGACAGTCAGAGGGCAAAGTTCCATCATTAGAACAGTCTGAAGAGGGCCAGGGATGACTTCTATTTCTCCTGTCTTTCCCAAGGCTTTTCTTTTCTTCTTCCTTAGAGTGGACCAACCCCACCTACAGTCAAAGCCCCAGGCTCCTGTCTGTGCTATAGAATTCACCCACACTAAGTGGTTTCAGAGCAAGGCTTTTTCTGGGCCACTCCCAGGAGTATCTATGCTGGCACCATGCTTCCTCCAAGAGAAAACAAGTAAGCAGGGCTTGGCCCAGGTCTGCCCCCAGCTGCCCTCCTCTTTCTTGCAGACTCATCCCCACCAGGCCACATGGTTTCTCAGTTGTTTCTTCTAAGGTTCATACAGGTGAACGCATCCCAACAAGTAAGCTAGGTTCCAGGATGGAAGTTTCTTCTCAACCAATCAAAAATCTCAGCCACCACCCAGAAGTGGTAAAATGGAGGGAAGCTACCATCCACCCCAAGTCTTACCATCAAAGGCCCCGGCCTGTAGCAGAAGCAGCTCTGCCTGGCTTCTTCTGAGGAAGGCTGCAGCCTGTCCAAGCTCTGACAGATCCATCCTTCTTCAAGTGATCCACCAAAACAGGCTTAGCCCTGAAAGTGAGCCACAAGGATACACTCTGTAGAAGACAGGTGTAGGAAGGAACCATTGGATATGGGGGCACCAGGTACTAATCCACGACGCTATTCACTAGACACAGACCCAAAAGGGTTAAATTTTTAACTGCCTCCACCCGTCTTCTTTCTCAACATGTCTCAAGCATATGACCAAGTTGCACTCAAGACCATCTTACTGTATCCGCTAGGCACAGAAGGCACCAGCATTGCTGATGCTTTCAGGGGCCCACAAAAATAGTTTAATAATAATTTTGTTTAAAATCAGAATAAAGGGGCACCTGGGTGGTTCAGTGGGTTAAGCCTCTGCCTTCGGCTCACGTCATGGTCTCAGAATCCTGGGATCAAGCCCTGTATCAGGCTCTCTGCTCAGCAGGGAGCCTGCTTCCCCCATTCTCTCTGCCTGCCTCTCTGCCTACTTGTGATCTCACTGTCAAATAAATGAATAAAATCTTTAAAAAAAATAAAATCAGAATAAAACATGAGTATGATATTAGTGATATATAATAATGAATCCATCCTGGGTAATGTTAATTAGTCTTGATGCCAACACCATTGTAAAATCTGTTTTGTTTTGTTTTTTAAAAGATTTTATTAATTTATTTGACACAGAGAGAGAGAGATCACAAGTAGGCAGAGAGGCATGTAGAGAGAGAGAAGGGGAAGCAGGCTCCCTGCTGAGCAGAGAGCCCAATGTGGGGTTTGATCCCAGCACCCTGGGATCATGACTGGAGCTGAAGGCAGAGGCTTTAACCCACTGAGCCACCCAGGTGCCCCTAAAATCTGGTTTTTAATACATTTGTGAAGGAAGAAGCTAACAAAGACAAGAGAGCCTGGGCCCATGAAAGTCATGCTGCAGCCCTGAACCACAGTCCTGACCTTAGCAGGTGGTAGAATGGGCCAGACTGAGAAATGTCCAGTTGTGAACTCCAGGCGGCTTGATAGGAGTGGAAGAAGGGCTTGCAGGGGTCTAAGAGCATCCAGGGAGAGTGACCACTGTGGCTGGAGTGTGGTGACACACTCCGGGGCGGGGGGGAGACTTTCAGACTAATGTTCAGCATGAGAGAGTACAGAAGTGAAAGTGTAAGTATCCCACAGAGATGGGGGTCTTGGAGTGGACAGGATGTGCAACTACTGGCCAAGGGATGTTCTGGAAGCAGCAGGATGCACGTGTTGGAAGTGGGAAGCAGGCTGTGTGCTGAAGGCAATGAGCAGGTATGGATGGAGGAGTTCATCAATTTAGGCGAAGCAGCTATGGGTCTTGGAGGGGCTGACAGCCAGGCAAATCATCAGGTCTAAATTCATGGTGTCTTCCACTCTGTACCAAACACTTGACTTATTTTATCTTTGATCTTCACACTTGACTTTTGACAACAAGGAGAAGAAATACAATCTGGGCTCTCATGATCCAAAATAAGAGGTCATTCTCTCTAATTGGACAAAAATCTTTGGCTTTTTCCTCTCCGCTCAAGGTTGCATGGCAAGAATTATGTGCCCCATTTCACAGATGAGAAGGTAGAGAAGGATGTACCAAGGTTGCTCAGCTCTGGTGCTGCTGTTGAGGACTGATCAGCACCATGGTCTACCCCGCTCCAGAAGAAACTAATCACTTTCTATCTCGCATATGGGTGGCAACAAACAAACCCAATAAAGTAATGGATTTCATTGCCCTTAAGTTACTCTCTTTTTTTTTTAAAGGTATTTTTTTATTTCAGAAATAGAGAGTGAGCCCAAACAGGGGGAGTGGCAGAGGGAGAAGGTGAAGCAGACTCCCCAGTGAGCAGGGAGCCTGAGGCGGGGCTCCAACCAGGGAGCCCCAGATCATGACCCAAGCTAAGAGCAGATGCTCAATTGACTGAGCCATCCAGGAACCCCTACATATCTTTGTGGTGGTTTGGGTGTGTCCAGGGGTAACAGCTCTAGGATCTAAGGAGTGTTGTTTACAGCAAAGATTAGTGGTCCAGGCTAACAAGTTAGTTCTATCTCTGCCAGAAAATAAGCACGTGGCTTGTAAGAAATCACTTAACTCACCCTAGGTTCAGTTTCCTCCCCAACACAACACAAGGACTAATCCTAATCTATGGCGACATTTCCTGAAGTAGACAGAAGATAAGTATGCAAGGGAAGCAATGAGCAAAAGCCCAGAAATGGGACCGAGGGTGGTGACACGTCCCAGGAGAAAAAAACAAAACCGACCTCTCCGCCGGTAAGGATTCCAATTCTGGATATGTAATGATAATAATCAACGTTGGAATAGGTAGAAGGGAACAAGATAAAGGACAGCTTAGAAAGCTAGGCAGAGAAATTTAGGAATACACTACAGGAAACATCACAGACAGGGCGAGAACGTGAGGGAAGCAGTATTTTAGGAAAATGTCTCTGGCAGCATATTCAGGGTGGGTTGGAACAGGGAGAAGCCGTAGTCAGGGAGACAAGTTGCGAGTCTGTATTTGTGAGGAAATTGGACTGAATCTTCCCACCCTCACTCCGTGTGGCTTCCTGGTGGCTTGCGCTCAGTAGAAAGAAGAGCTCAGGAAGCATATTTTGGATGTAGACGATCTCCATAAACTGTGTGTGTGTGTGTGTTTGTGTGTGTGTTTGTGTGTGTGTGTGTGTGTGTGTGTGTGTGTGTGTGTGTACACTTCCTGAAAAGATACCTAAAGAACAGGTATCTATCTGGGAGTAGGAACAGGTTCTGGGGGGGTGAGGAGACAGTTACCTTTCACTTCCTAGCTTTCTGGTCTATTTTAATTTGTGGCATGTGTGTGCGTTTTCATAATAACAGAGTTTTTTAAAAAGTAGTTCTTATTATAACATCCAAGGATAAAAAGATCACATCAAGACAGAGCACACAGCTGTGTAAGTCTCTTTTCTAGTCTGGACCGCTTAGCATAGTTAAAGGTCTGCAAGGAATGGAGCGTGTCAGAAGCCGCTCTAGAGAGGAGGACACTTCATGAGTATAGAGTACAGAGTACAGAGGACGTGGCAACTGTTGGGAGGCAGGAAAGTGAGTCCAGGAGATGACCCCCCCTCCCCCCAGCAAAGGAAGGTAGAAGCGTCCTTCCCCCTTGGCCTCCTGCATCCGTTAACTCAATGGCCCAGCTATCCCCCGGGTCCCTTCAGTTTCAAGTTGCTCATATGGCTTCAGAACTTTGTAGAATAACATACTTATCACAGTCCAGTCATATCAACACCTTAAAATAGAAAATGAAAGAGCCCAAACTCCCACAAGAAGTAAACAAATTAACCTTACTAGCAAAATAAACGGTGTGTTTTAATCATGATAGAGAAACATAGAATTAAAGGTAGCTCTTTCAGAAGGAGAAGTTAATCTACATATGGAGAGGAAATTAAATCTGAGACTCGCATTTAGGTGCATTTTTGTCAAAAGATGCTGAGACTTATTGTGATTTTTATCTGCTAGTAAATATCTATAGGAAGCAGGAGAGAGAAGATGGGATGTTGGAGAGAAGGGGAAGAGGTCAGGCACAAGGGTTGTCTGCACATCGCTGTGAATTCTTCACACTTGGGCTCCCAGAGTTTGGTTTGTCAATTTGTACTTGTAAGACTGGGCTCTGGGAGTCACATAGCTATGCTCGTAAGTATGGTGACCATATTATCTATCACCCAAGCCTATAAGTATATTTTTTATACCAGGACATAGTAATAATTAGTAATAATAAATTACTAGATAGTAATAATAAAATATTAATTTTAATAATTAAACTTGGGCAACAGATATAATCTAAAATTGCCCCAAGCAAATAGGGACATATGGACACCCCCCCCTTGTAAGAAAACAGAGGACTTAGAATGACATTTATTAACCGGCAATAACGGTATACCTTTTCAATAACTACCAACCCTGATGATTTGTATCCATTATTCCCAAGGTTCTCAGAGAATATTACTATCAGAAAGTTAGATCCAGAGAGAGGCCTTAGATAGTCATGTGTGTTGTCATTCAGTTTGCCATACACAACCAAATAATTCCTCCTATTCTGCTCTGGCATTTATTTTTTTGGAATCTGAATGTCATGTAAACCACCTTTGTCATATTTGCATTCTATGGTACAATTTCCAGTGTTCAATATATCTCAGTTACCCAGTTAACAAAGACAAGGAGTGGGGATGTCGTAAATGGAAGGGAAAGTTGAGATAAGAGCTTTTCACCTTAGTCTGGAAAGAATCATGTTAGTCAAAATTTAACTTCTATTTGATGCAAAGTAAGTTAATGCCTGCCTTTCATGTGAGACACCTGCCTGGGGGACCAACTGGTTGGCTAGGGACTGAAGCATTTCCCAGGACCTGGGACTTTCCAGTGCTCAAACCAGCTTTGAACTGGGATTCTAGAAGAATCCCAGACAAGCTGGGATAAGCTGGTCACCCTACTTTATTAATTTTTTTTAAAGATTTTATTTATTTATTTGACAGACAGAGATCACAAGTAGGCAGAGAGGCAGGCAGAGAGAGAGGTGGAAGCAGGCTCCCCGCTGAGCAGAGAGCCCGATGTGGATGCAGATGCGGGGCTCGATCCCAGGACCCTGAGATCATGACCTGAGCCGAAGGCAGAGGCTTAACCCACTGAACCACCCAGGTGTCTGGTCACCCTACTTTAGAACATTTAATTATTTTAAGAATAAAATCTCTTGTTTGGAAATTAGCTATTTTATACTGGTTATATTCTCTGTATTCCTCTCTCTCCCCAGGTATTTTATAAATAGCTTGTTGAAATGTTTAGTTATTCTCACCCAATATGTGTTCATCTGTAATCCATCTGTAATTGTCCATGTTAGGCTTGGGGGGTACAGTGATGCGTAGAATAAACACCCTCTTTGCCCTCTTAGAATAATTGAGTGGGACTGGGTCAGGTATGGGAGGAGGAGGTTTTCTTCTCTTTTTTTTTTTTTAAGATTTTTTTTAGTTATTTGACAGACAGAGACCACAAACAGGCAGAGAGGCAGGCAGAGAGAGAGGAGGAAGCAGGCTCCCTGCCGAGTGGAGAGCCCAATGCGGGGCTCGATCCCAGGACCCTGGGATCACGACCTGAGCCAAAGGCAGAGGATTTAACCCACTGAGCTACCCAGGCACTCCGGTTTTCTTCTATCTTACTTATGGCTACACTTAAGCAATTTGTAGAGAAAAGTCTTTGCACCCAAGGGTGGGTGATGCTAGTCCTGCACAGAGGTCAGAATGTAGGAGCCCAGGGGGACTGTGGCAGCCAGGAGAAGAAGGGAGCTTATAGAGCCATGAGTCCCAGCTCACCACTCAGCTAAAACCCCTGACGGGTTATGTTATTCTGAACATGAGAGACCTTTTCCTCACACCGTTCTTCTAGAGACTCCTTCACTCCCTCGTTGTCCTCTGCTTTGGGGGTTCCTGATGGAAGGGTTACCATCTTGGACCCTTGTTGTCCACCAATGTAGAACCCTAGGAGTCATCTCCCATTTCTCCTTTTCTCTCATGCACACATTCTATTGATCACCAAGTTCTGTTGATTCTGTAATTATCAAATCTTATCCCCTTTTAGCAGACAGTTTGGAGTGCCTGCTGAGCCCACACTCTGCTCTGAGAAGTGCCTGCCTTCATCTAACAGGCACGAACCACAAGCTTCCATGTTTCTAAGGTGACACCGGCATCCTGGCCCACTGATTAGACCAAGCGTGAGCACCTGATCCAATCAGGGACAATTAGGGTGTCTTTCCTATCTGGAATACAGATATGGGACCAAGGTGACACTCTCAGTCTGTTTTTGGCTTGAATGGAGTGATACGAACCCGGGGATTGAGGTTGGCACTGTGGTGTGGTCACGTGGTGCCATAAACATGCTAATCAGCAGAAACATCAATAGAGAGGGAATCACAAGAATACAGAGAAGCAGCGATAAGGGAACGAAGGAAGAAAGATCGCTTGCTTGTGTTCCAAATCGCTTTCCAGTTAGCAGTACCTCTGGAGATCTAGATTCAATTCCTGCCTTTGGTTTTCACAGACTCTTTCAATAACCCGCTAATAAATTCCCACTTCTCCCCTCCCCAACTTTAAATTATCTTGAATTTCTGTTTATCCGATCAAAGTATCTTTAAGACATTACGTCTGATTCTTTGTCTTCATACAGGTTTTTGCCTCCTCTCCTAAGGCAATGTGAACATTGTATATAAATGAAAGGCAGCACAGTGCTGTGCATACTAAGATTTCAATACATATTAACTACTTTTATTACTATTCAACAACATTTGTGTGGTCTTTACACGCTGTGCTCAAAATGCAGGAGGACAGCTTTGTTTTCTGAATTGCTTAGTGGATTTGAGATGTGCAAAACCATGATAGAGGACAGTTTGACAGGGAAGTAGAGAGGCCAAATCAAAACATGGCAGCTTTGGCTGGGTAGATGGAGGTGAGACAACAGTATCATTCATTTAAGCAGTATTCTGTCCTGGAAGATCACACTGACCCCAGTCCTCTCCCTGCTGGCCATGGTGAGTCTATTATTGGCAATCTTCTCTCTTTCAGTCAGGGCTAGACAATACATTTCTGTGGGGAGGGAACGCAGAGCCTCTCCTTTGAAATCCATACCACCTTGGCATTTTAGTGCCTGAAGTATAACCAGAAACTCAATTAATGCTTATTAATTGCATTATGAAAAGAGTCAAATCATTCTCACGTTAGCAACCCCAACAGTTTCTCAAGTTGGTGTCATTGTAATTGATTAGATTAACTTGAATTCTTCATCAAGTGAGGTTATTATGCATGTTTACTTTTGAAGGCTTCCACTGCTGGGAAACCATAATGCAAGTAATAAGAAGAAATATGAATATGGCTGTAAGTAAACAAACATGAAGGCTCTCTTGACAAAGCCTCTTCCATTATTAAAATTGGAGACGAAGTGCCTGAAAATGAGAATGGATTTATCCAGATGTCAACAGAGGAAGGAAGAATTATCAAGCCCTTAAATGATTCCCAACAAGCTGGAACATGTGTCTCAAAGCTGTAAGTGAAATACATTTAGCTACAAGGCCCAGTGAACACCACAAATCTGGGGAAATGCTGTAAGATGCTCTTAATTAGGGGCACTACTGGGTAGACAAATGATACCGATGACTCCCTAACATTCATGCTGCTGGGATAGTGTGTTATGTACCTCAACTCAGCAAGGGTAACTCAGTAGAAAATTGCTAATTGCTTAGTTTTTATGCATAAATCTACCGTCCCTTAACCAGCTATAGTACTTGCATTTTATTTATTTATATGCGATGTAGCTTTCTATAAAACAGGGGCTTTAGGCAGGTTTATCTCCTTGAAAGAAAGATGTTAAAATGTTGAATTGAATTACAAATCAAGAGTGTCGCACAAATTATTGATTATTTGAGGCACTCATTTCAAAGGGTGTTGATGATCGTGACTACAGACATCTGGGCAATCCAGCTCACACTCCTGGATTCTGTTCCCCTCCTCCTGGTCTACCCACAGCCCACTGCCATTCAGCTCTCCTTCCCATCACTCCACAGAAACTGTTGTCTTTAATGATCTCTTATAGACAAAACTTAATGGTACTTTTCAGTCCCTAATGCTAATCCCTGGTTCTAGGATACTCTCCTCTTTTTTCTCTTTTCCTGTGTTCATTAATTAATCAAAGGTCTATCCCTAATCACATAGCAGGTATCAGTGACATGTCTCTTCAGCTCCCTCCTTCCGTGGGTTCTCCTCTCCCAGCTTTCCTTCCATCCTGTCCATGCCTATCTCATCCCACTCCTTCTCTTCTCCCAATCTTGGATCCAAACTCCAATTCTCTGTACTCAACGATTTGCTATTCATCCAGAGGAAAAAAATTTTGATTAAAATCTGTCACGCATTCCTTTTCAGGTATGCCCTTCTAAGCTCCACGGGTTAAAGGAGCAATAAGACCTCAAGAAGTTCCCACTCCAGGGAGGGCTGAGTCACCTAGATATGTGTAAGCTCTTACAGTTCAAAATGAGAAATGCTGGGATAGAGCTATGCACAGGACAGGTCATGGAGATGTGACCCTCTCATTTATAACTTTATTTTAAAAATAACAGTTTGTAACTCAAAGGAGAGAATCTTAAATGTCCCTGAAATTCTACCTGTAGACTCAGTACCAACACTATCTTATAAGAGCAAATAATAGATACCATTTTTGAGAGTAACTTTTTTTTTAAAAGATTTTATTTATTTATTTGACAGAGAGAGAGAGATCACAAGCAGACAGAGAGGCAGGCAGAGAGAGAGGGGGAAGCAAGCTCCCCGCTTAGCAGAGAGCCCAATGCGGGGCTTGATTCCAGGACCCTGAGATCATGACCTGAGCTGAAGGCAGAGGGTTAACCCACTGAGCCACCCAGGCGCCCCTGAGGGTAACTCTCTTATCCTCACAACAGCTCTCTGAAGGACATATATAATAACCCACATTATATAAAGACATCAAGACTTGGAGAGGTAGCTAGTGATGTCTGTGGTATGGAATCCTGATACATGAAAGTCATCCTTCGCATTCACATTCAATCATGGGCCAAGTTCTGCTGACTTCTTGTCTAAATGTCATTCAGAACTATCTACATCTTTCTATTCCCCTACCAGCACCCTGACCAAGGGCACCACCATTTCTCTCCTGGTTTATTGATTTACTCTCTTAATTTACTCCTTTAATTTAATTTTAATACAGGTGCACAATCTTATCACTAGCTTATTCAAAACCCATGTTTTGGGGCACCTGGGTGGCTCAGTCCATTAAGCGTCTGCCTTTGGCTCAGGTAATGATCCTGGAGTCTTGGGATTGAGCCCCACTTTGGGCTCCCTGCTCAGTGAGGAGTCTGCTTCTCCCTCTTCCTCTGCCCCTCCCCCCAGGCCCCACCCTCCCTCTTGGGCTCTCTCTCTCTCTCAAATAAATAAATAAATGAAATCATTAAAAAAATAAAATAAAACCTATGTTTTTATGTAAGATAAAGTCCAACACGGTAACAGAGCCTTCAGATCTATTCATCCTTTGGCCTGCCCTATGTCCCCACCCCATCTCCATCACTCTCTCGACCCCGGCATGGTCTGGCTGGTGCATTACCAGTAAATGCCAAGAACACTCTCGGACCTCTGGATGTTCTCACATGATGTGACCTCCTCTGCCTGGAACATTCAGCCCTGCCCCCTTCCCTTTGGTAGGCTCCTAAATCATCCTTTGGGTCCCCATTAAGCAACATTTTATGGGACGTTTTCTAGTCTAGGCTGCGTCTTAGATGCACTCACTTGTATCATGGAACACTTAAGGAAAGAACTAACAAACAAATTAAACCCATCAGTCTGATTCCTGAATTCATGCTTCTAAGTTTGATGCTGTACCAACTCCTAGCTAAGCTCCCGCTTAGAAGGGACCTTGTCCTTGGTTAGAAAAAGGCATCTGACCAAGAGGTAACATGTCTTTACACCTGACATGTCCTTGGTTAAGAAAGTATCACCACCTCATTCTCTACATTGAATGTGAAATGAAAGTACTGTTGACTCTTGAACAACATGGATTTGAACTCTGTGGGTCCACTTATGCTTGCAATTTTTCCCTAATAGATACAGAACAGTACTGTAAATGTATTTTTTCTTCCTTACTATTTTCTTAATGTTTCCTTTTCTCTAGATTACCTTATTGTAAGAATACAGTATATAATGCACATAACATGCAAAATATGTGTTAATTGACTGATTTATGTTATCTGTAATGCTTCCAGTCAAAGTAAGTTATTAATAATTAAGTTTTGGGGGAGTCGAAAGTTATATGCGGATTTTTTGTTGGGGAGATGTCGGTCCCCCTAACCCCCATGTTGTTCAAGTGTTAACTGTATTGGTTAAGAAATTTGAATTGTATTATCCCAAGGTTTTTTAATCCTTGAAATTTTAGAACTGAAAGTTCTCTAATACCAGCTATCTCAATGCTCCATAACTGATAGGTGAGCATAAAAAGGACCAGCGAAATAAGTGACTGGCCCAAGTTTACCAGTAGATCCAGGCTGAAAGTACGAACAGTTTTGAGCAGAGTTTAGGAAAAAAATACTCATGATAGATCTATGAAAAGAAACCAAAGAAAGTTCAGATTTGGGGTTGTATCTTTGTGTTTCGGGGTTGAAGGCAAAGATACTCTCCCATAAAATACTGATAAACACCATAGGCAGAGAGTAAACAATAGATAAAATCGAACATTGTATCATCTAGTAAAATATTCCTTAGGATCAGTGACCCATGATCTGCATAATAGATTAACATCTAGTTTAGAATTGCTAATGCTATTATTCAGCACAAATGATATGCATTAAATATATTTAGTGATTCTGAAAGGTGATGTAAAATATAAATCCAAGGTATTATTTGTATTATACTAATTGTTTTTGTATTTCTTCTGGTTGATATGACCTTAACGCAGGATAATTATGTGTTTTAAGTTAGTACTATTATAATCAAAATCTTCACATGATAGATATTCAAAGTCATACTTACTTAAAATAAAATTGGAATATTATATATTCTAGTTCAATTAATTTCAACAAATAATTTTGAACACCCAATAAGACCCAAAAATTGCCAAAATACTTGAGATCCCAGCTTATGCTCTCAAGATTTAACTCTAGTAGGAGACACGACTCATCAACAAATCATTTTAATATGGTAAGTACAGTAATGGATATACATTCCCCAAGAGACTATAATGAAAATAAAATAAATAGTGATTAAAATTCTTACCTCAAAACGATTCCATTCTATGAAGGCATTCTTTTTTTCTTAAACTATTTCATTTCATCTAATGGATAACCCCGGAGGGAAAAATAACAGTACAAATAGCCAATTGTCTTTTGTACCTGTCATTCAGGGTATTGGTGGAAAAGGGACAGAGAAAAACCTACGTTGGAAAGAGACAAAGAAATGAGCCAACCAGTGCTGAACAAAACTTTATACACTTTTGTCAAAGTCAACGGTGACAACCTCAGTTAATTTTGCCATTGTTTCTAAATTTGTCTGCTGGTTTTTGAGAAGTGGAACTCATGGATCTGGGTTTGACACCCAAATTGTCTCTGAGGCAGGGGTGTAAGATGCCAGAAAACGATTCCATTTCTATAACCAAACTCCACAGACTAATTTGACTCATTCTCTAAAAGGTTGCTGCATAATAAGATTAGACACGATTAATTAAGAGAAGCAGCAACACCCTCTGGCAGCCTCAATTTTGGAATCTTGGGCTCTAAGTCTTGAGGTTTTTGAAGAATTAAGTTAAGGGTCTCAACATTTCACACAGTGCAAAGGAAACAGTTAATAATAGCTGTCTACTGTTTATTTAGGCCATTCTAATACTACTAAAATGATTTACTATGTTCTAAGCACTGTTCTAAGCACTTTACATACGTGAATTCATTTAAGCCTCATAATAACCCTATATGGTGGGAGTTTTATTATTCCCATTTTACAAATGAGGAAATAAATAGAGGCAGAGATGATAAGCTAGTAATTTTTGGAGACAAGAGTTGAGCCTAAAATTTTGGGCTTCAGAGCCTATTCTTGTAACCATTACAATATATGATTATTAGCTCATAATTTGGGTAATGTTCTTTAACACCTTCCCTCAAAAAGTGTAATTTAAAAAAATTTCCTTTCTATGCAAGGAAATACATTACTATTTGCTTCTTCCAAAAGCCAGGAAATGATCTTTTGTGGCAGTCTCCAGGTGAAGCAAACAGCTAACCCACTGCTATAAAAGGGGAAACAGCCAGACAATGCCTTTGGCTTTGAATCACTTTTCCAGAACTTGAAAGCCTTTTGCAAAACCTGAAAATGTCTCCCTGGAGCAAGGGACTTTCTGAACTATGTTTAAAATAACTTGGGAAGTGTTATAAAAAAGTAGAACTCCTTTCGGGTTATAGGAAACAGCTCATGCCATCAGTTCTCAGTACTGATGGGCCAGCTCTGCATAACTCTTCCCCCAAACCAATTAGTTCATCATTTCCCACTGGGGAAAAAGAGAAGAGAGTCGAAAGACACCCATACTGAAGGTTAGTATAGCAGCGTTGTGGGCAGAAGTGGGCTAGTAATAAATACTGAAGTAAGTACTGCATAATTATAACTAATCAGTTATGCTAAAATGAGCCAATATGGCAGCCTAATTGAGATGATCCTTGTTGCTTCTTACCAGAATGTGATTTAATTAGAGTGGGTAAATGGACAGTCAGCAGTAACCTCACAGAATCCCAGGCAATATGAAACGAAGCAAGAGAAATATCACCCTGGCTGGCTTTCAGTTTATAGGAAATGGACATTAAAGCCATCCATTTGGCCTTTGGGAGACTGAAAGCCATTTTTCATGTGAGCTTAGGTCTTAAGAAAAAGGGTGTGTTGTTGTGTTTGGACTTTTAAAAAAGAATCAATCTAGATAAAGCAGACAAAACAATTTAACTTGCATTTCAAGGTGCTCTGAGGATTCAGAATGTCCAAACACAGAGGAAACTAACCAGATTGGGTTTTCAGAGGGGTCTAATTTGGAATAAATAAGAGACAGCTGTTAAAAGTAATAAACCTGTTTCCATTTTGAATGCTCAGGAGAGAGGCATGTTCCAGGAGATTCTTAGGGCATGTGGTTTAGAGCAAGATGTATATGGGGGAGTAGGGGCATGTTTTGGTCTGTTTAAAAAAAAAAAATCCCAAGAAAGGACAGAATCAGGGAGTTGCTTACGTGGCTTGGTTGGCATTTGACAGTTCTCAAATCTATCAGGTAGATAGGCATGGAAGCCCTGGAGATTCAAATTTGACCTATGAGATCATTATTATAATCTCAGGAGTGTGAGGCAGTGTTGTTTATTCTCTGGGTTAAATAGAGAATGGGATCAAAACGAGGGCTTTAATGTAGGGTAAGTCATGTCTTAAAAAAATAAAACAGGGGAGAGCTAAATTCTGTCAACAACTTTTTTTTTTTTTCAAGATTTTATTTATTTATTTGACAGACAGAGATCACAAGGAGGCAGAGAGGCAGGCAGAGAGAGAGGAGGAAGCAGGCTCCCTGCCAAGCAGAGAGCCCGATGCGGGGCTCGATCCCGGGATCCTGGGATCATGACCTGAGCTGAAGGCAGAGGCTTTAACCCACTGAGCCACCCAGGCGCCCCTGTCAACAACTTTTATGTGCAAATGATCAAATCGCTTAGACAATTACCTGGACAATAAAATTAAAGTAACTATTCCCAACAAGGAAACCCCTTTGAAGATCTGTTATATATTGATGATCATAAGTTCTATTGAAATTATAGTGGACTGAGTACTCTAATACGCAGAACCAAAAGTCAAATCTCAAGTCTTTTTGTTGTTGTTTTTAAGATTTCTTTATTTGTCAGAGAGAGAGAGAACACAAGCAGGGGGAACAGCAGGCAGAGCAGATAGGGAGAGAAGCATCCTCCCCACAGAGCTAGGAACCTGGTGTGGGGCTCCATCCCAGAATCCTGGGATCATGACCTGAGCTGAAGGCAGTTAACCAAATGAGCCACCGAGGCGTCCCCCACATCTCAAATCTTACTATAATAATTGCTAAAGACAAAATGTTTTGCAGCATTGATCACACAAATGCTACTGAGGGCTAGAAAAGTCACACGATGTTGCTCTGAACCACAGTTTACAAGTTATTCTCTTCTGTTCTTAACCTAGATAGAAGGTTCAGTATTATGAAAGATGTTAGAATATGTTGGCTTGTGGAGGGAGGGAGAGAGGAAGTTTTCCATGTGGGTTTACTGCAGATGTAAAAGAAGGGAAAAACGAAACACTCAAATCCTCTCTTCCACGCTGTGTGGCTTCTTCCCTTCTCAAGTCCTTGTGCAGTTTGAGGATCAGCACATATGTGAAAGGACTTGATGTGTGCATGTAAAGGGATGGTTTCATGTTTGTTAGAAAATGAGATCATAAGCTTATGAGGAGGAGAATTAATTATTAAAGAAGTTTGTGGTATTTAAATGAGAATGAATTATAAAACAGTTATCACAGTACCTTTAAAAATTACATGCGTTTAAAAATAGTCCTAAAGTTGTTTTCTCTGGGTAGAGGGATTATGGGTTCTTCAAAAAGTTATTTTGCATCTCTATATTTTCTAATCTTCCTATAATATCGTGCATTTTTTGTAATAAAAATTATCTTTAAATAAGATTCTGATCAGTATTTCTGGGTGTAATTAGAGTCATAATTCAGTGTATGTCTCTCTCTTTCTATATATTTATATAATACACACACACACGTACATATATACACACATATATAATTAATCTAACATATAAATAAGTCAAACATACTAGACATATGTTTTTTGGCTTGCCTTTGTCTTCTTGCCATATCAGATCCTACATTTTTTTACCTTACCACTAACAACATCTCTTGCTTTCACTCACCCCACACATGGGCCAGGTTAACAATTTAGAATTCATCCTTTGATATTTTCCTCCATGCTTATTTGCTCATGTAGATATGCAAAGACATCACATACTGCTGTTGGTTGTTTAACAAAATGAGGTGAATTTTATATAAGTCTCTATCTCTTGCTTTTGTCATTCAATAATATTCATTGAAAACCTGCCAAACCGGCTCCCAGAACCCTAATTCATCACTTGAATGGCTGTATGATATTCCACAATGTAGATATACCACAATTTATTCAGCAATTCCCCTATCAAATTTTCTAGTTTTTTTCACCATTATGAAAAATGTTGTAATCAGCATTGTCATGCATGTGTCATTATTTATCATTTTATTTCTTTGGGAAAGTGTCCCAAGGGTGGGAATGTCAAGTCAGAAAAAATGCATTCAAAATTTTAATAGATATTGCCAGATTGCTTTCCAAAAAGGCAGTAACACTTAATTATGCTAGCCATGTATGAAAGTATTCTTTTTTGATTACTGACAGTAATTGGCAGTCATTCTTTTTAATTTTTGACAATCCAAAAGCATAAAGTAATATCACATTTTAACTTTCATTTTATTTCTCTATTATAGAATTTGAGCATCTTTTTAAGTGCTTATCCATCATTTGGAATGATTCTTGTCTGAGTTGTTTATTCTGCTTATTTATTTTGCTTATTTTCCTGTGGGGGTATTTGCTCTTCCTTTTTTAATTTTTTTTAAGATTTTATTTATTTATTTGACAGATAGAGATCACAAGTAGGCAGAGAGGCAGGCAGAGAGAGAGGGGGAAGCAGGCTCCCTGCTGAGCAGAGAGTCTGATGCGGGGCTTGATCCCAGGACCTTGGGAACATGACCTGAGCTGAAGGCAGAGGCTTTAACCCACTGAGCCACCTAGGCACCCCACTCTTCTTTTTCAACTTGTAAGCATTCTCTGCACATTTCGTATCCTAATCCTTTGTCTGTCATCGGTCTTAATTAATTCAATTTACCATACCATTTATTTCCTGAATTTGTTTATGGTAACACTTATCTTATATTTTGATATAGTTAGATATAACTATCTTTTCTTTTTATAACTAACTTTTTTTTTTGGTCTAGCTTTGGAGGATTACAAATGGCTATATTTAGTCAGTATTTCTTGGCAGTCCTGGTATTAGTTGCCAAGGGGAACAACAATAACAAAAGTGCCCTCTGCAAATAGACAAGTTAGGAACAGAAAACTCCTAAATAACAATGACTTAAATAAGTTAGAAGTTTATTTCTGTCATGGAGTCTGGAAGGAGTTAATCCAGGATAGATATATATATAGATATATATAAAATCAGTTTTCTTCTTTCTTGACAATGTATTTGCTGTGCAAGGTTTCCATTCCCCAGATCAACTCATGATTCAAAATTCTGTTAGAGATCTGGCCATTTTATACATTTCCAAGCCAGAAGAAAGAAGGAAAATAGTTGGGCCATGCTCTTTAAAGAATTTCCCAGAAATTGTTCACCATTTCCATTGCTATCCCATCTACAAGAGCTTAATAACACCTACTTGCAAAAGGATGCTTACATTTCCGTGGCTGAAGACTATGAAACAGTCTTAACTCCTGGTGGCTTTGTGCTCAGCTAAAAATTCAGGGGTTCCAAAAGTTTGGAAGTTCCAATAGTTTGGAAGCTTACCACAGAGAACTTAAAAAAAATAATCACCTGAGATACTGTGAAAGTAATGATTTGGGAGAAAATATACTTTTTATGGAGACTTTATACTACTCTAAATATATGATGAATGAATAAATGTATTAATAAACTTACTTCTAATGTTTAAAAAAATCATCATTTTCAGGGTCCCTAGGTGGCTCAGTTGCTTGAATGTCTGCCTTCTGCTCTGGTCATGATCCCAGGTTCTGGGATCAAGACCCACATCAGGCTCCCTGCTCAGCGGAGAGTCTGTTTCTCCCTCTGCCTCTCCCCACCTCCAGCTTGTGCTCGCTCTCTCTTCACTCACTCTCTCTCTCAAATAAATAAATAAAATCTTTAAAAAATCATCATAAGTATGCCTACTTATTTGGAAAATTGCTATCAATTGGAAGTGACCCAGCTCCACTGCATAAAGAAGAGAACTTTTTCCCCCTATCCATTGCTCAGGTTCATCAATGGCCCAATGCTCTCACCAATTTTGAAACATCCTTTGTGAAACTGGTAAAAAGATCGAAGAAAGAATCCGCTGGGGGAAAAACCCCAAAAAACACATTTTTCAGTTAGAAGGGTTAATGCTGCTGGGTGTTTTTTAATGAGTGGCTTAGATTCAAAGGAGTAACTTCTGTTTAGATGCTGTCATGTCTAGCCTATTTTTAATAAGATTGCACATTGCAAAAGAATGTAATAAATTTTATCTTTAAGATGTAAAGATGGAAGCAAAGCAGATGCCATGGTTTATAATGTGGGTCTCTTATCGGGTTGCCTTTTGAATCTAAGAGATAAATTTCAAAACATTTCACCATTGCTTGCGGTATATTGGAAATAATGCAGATTTTCTGGGCGAACCAGGAACCTAATTTTGAAATAAAATACTTGTATTATTTAAAAAAATAGTCAGGAATTAGAATTAGGGGCACATGATGGACACCCATGTGTCTTTTGATTTTATTCTTTGATCATGTCTAATGTTAATTTTTTTTAAAAAAAGAAGAGGTGCAGGGCTGTCATTTACAATTCGAATCTCTCTTAAAACACCTGGGTCTGCCATTCAGCAGCATGACTTTTTGCCTCATAATTGAAACTGAATGCAAATGCATGCAATGGGCCAATAAAGTTAGACTTTTCAGCAGTTTCAGTGCTTCGATAAACAAACTCTCCGTGCACCAGTTCATTAATCAATTCATGCCAACAACAAGCATCTTAAAATTATGAACAGCACAAATCAGAGCTACCTGATTCTGTAGCTGTGAGGCATATACATCTATGTAGAGCTTCTATCAGTCCTCACTATACAAAGATGGCGGAGTTGTCAAGTCTGAAATGTATTTCCCCTGTTCTGCTTCCTTTTCCTATCTCTGTTCTCCTACTTGTGAGGTGAATGCTCTCTGATCTTTTTACTCATTTCCAGTTAGTGTAGCTCATGATCTGTTTGTGGGGCAGCTGCGCCCTGGGCTCTGTGCCAGTTCTGAGGTGAACACTGAAGAAGAAGGCAGGTCCCGGCCCTCTGGGAGCTCATGATCTCGAGCAGAACTTCTCAGCCCTGGGTTGAGACTCATTATGAATTATTTGAAACAGAACAGTAAGAGTTGTAATGTTTATTTTTTTCCCAGTGATTTTTATTTCAAAAAATATACATTAGAATGGATTTTAAAATATCCATCCACGAATACATATTACTTGCACTCACATGTTTTCCCACGTGAAGGCATTTGGCTGACACCCAACATGAATGGCAGCCCATTTGATCTATGCCACAGGCTAAGCCTTGGTTTTATGAACCTTAGTCATGTAGCGGGGGAAGTGAGGACTGCACTTACCCGCTATACTTATCTCCGTCAAAAAGACTTTGA
Source organism: Lontra canadensis (assembly GCF_010015895.1). Classification (NCBI taxonomy): domain Eukaryota; kingdom Metazoa; phylum Chordata; class Mammalia; order Carnivora; family Mustelidae; genus Lontra; species Lontra canadensis. The sequence continues at coordinate 9,270,877 of NW_022631000.1, forward strand.
AAATAGATGAAATGCAGGGTGTCAAAATTCATTGACGTGTGTCTGTATCTACTTTATATTGAAGAACTCTCGATAATCTCTCATTTTAATACTCTTATTTCTAACTGTGGAGTTCAACAAGGATCCTGCCATCAGAGATTCTTAAAATGTAGTATCTACTGGGAATATCCTAGAGGATTTGGTAAGACATAGATTGCATGCTTCACCCCCAGAATTTCTTATTCAGTATGTTTGAGATGGGGCCTGAGAATTTGCATTTCTAACAAACGGCCAGTTGATATTACCGCTGCTGGTCTGAGGATCTCACTTTGAGAGCCAGTGTACCAAACAAAAGGAAGCAAGTGGGGAGATCCTATTAAGCCATCAGAGTCTCTTCTATTCTCCTTAGACCTTTTAGCCAGCCTTAGAGACTAGCCTCAACTGCCCTTTCTCTGGTGCCCCCTTTCTCTGGTGCCTTATACACTGGTACAGTCTAGTACTACTCCATTCTCCATACTCTAGGAGAGGCCAAATTTTCTCCCCAAGTGCACCTTGCCCCAGGTGTCCTGGGAACACGCATCACCATCTCTCACTGCAAAGGACTCTCAGCTGTAGAGTTTATATTTTAGGAGAAACTGTATGTTATTCTAGATAGCTTTTAATGTTAAAAAAATTCATTACCCATCCCACTGCCCCGGAATGCATGGAATGCATTTCCATGACTCCTATTTTGTGTTGACCATGTCTTAGAACTTCTAAAACTCTACACTAGTTAGGCCAACTTGGAGTTTGACAAATATGCCCCATATAGATAAAATGTTATCTTGGCTTATCAGAAGAATAGAAAGGGTAAGTGGTAGGCTTTGAGGTCAGGCTACCTGAATGTAAATTCTGATTCTGCTCTTATCTAACCAAGTAACACTGAGCACAATCTTTATTTTCTCTGTGCCTTAGCCTTCTCATCCGTATTATGCCCACATCATAAGGTTTTCATTTTAAATAATATCTATAAAGTCATCAGAACCATACCTGGAAAAGGTGTATTTAATGAACAGCAACAATTGGGGCACCGGGGTGGCTCAGTGGGTTAAAGCCTCTGCCTTCAGCTCAGGTCATGTTCCCAGGGTCCTGGGATTGAGCCCCACATCAGGCTCTCTGCTCTGCAGGGAGCCTGCTTCCTTCTCTCTCTCTGCCTGACTCTCTGCCTGCTTGTGATCTCTGTCAAATAAATGAATTTTTAAAAAATCTTTAAAAAATAAAAAAAAACAAATGGCAACAATTATTATCACAATAAAAGAACTGTAATTATATTGGGAGCATTTATCTGGTTTCTCACTAATTGAGAACAGCCATATCCTGGCAAGACTAATAGGCAGGCATAAAGTGTAATTAATTTCCTCGGATCTTAAACTTCTTGCAATAGTCTTCTTAGTGAAATAGGTTGAGTTCATAGACACATTAAAATCAGAGATAATGGCTGTGTATTTCTGTGCTTGGTAATTGCCATGGGTTTCAAACAATTTGGTAAGGAATTCTGTCCTTAAAAAGCAATGACCCAATTTAGGAGTATGAACATATATCTCAATTCAATTCAAAAGCACTGAACTCCTACAGAGTGTGGTAGGGAGATCTAAGTTCCTACAGGATCCTACATGGTGGGTACTGTTATCATCTCCTGTTGATAGGCGAGGAATTGAAGCCTTGGAGAAGAAATGGCAGCACAAGGTCACAGTACTAATAGCCAGTAAAACTAGTGCTCAACGTCAGGCAGTCTGACACCAGAGGTCAAGCTCTTAACCATTCTGGCTTCTTGCCTCTGGGTTGGTAGCAGAGACAACTACGCTCAATAAATAATTAGGATTCATGTAGCTTTGGTGTCAGTGAAAATAGAGAAGGTGACATTACATACTCTGTCCTACCAGGTATAAAGAAAAGAGCTGGTACAGTGGAAAATTTCAGTGCAGGACCCTTGGTGTCTGAGAAAATAGAAGTGAGAAGTTGTGAGCCATTGACTTGGACACAGAGCACAGAGAATAAAATCACATGGAATGTTTTACCATCTGTTTGGATTTTTTAAAAGTAGGCTGACTACATTTATAATGTCATATCATGATTACTCAGAAATTACCTCATAGCCTATTTTTATCCTGTCATATAGTAATTTGTGTGCTGCTGATTAAGACTAGCAAGAATAAAATTCCAGGCTCCTACTGTCAGGCTATTGGGCATTCTGATAGACAAATTACAAACACATGTTGAGTGTTCACTTGCTGCCCAATCTTTGTGCTAAGCTTTTGGGAAAAATACAAAAATATCAGATATGGTTCCCATCTTAAAAGATCATATGATATTGTTGGTAAGATGAGATAAACATAATTAAAGTAATCTTATGAAGTAGAAAGGACCAGAATAGAGGACCAGATAAGAGAACACCAGCCAGGAAGACAATGTCACGTTGACAGCATGGGAAACTTATGAATAAAGAGGTAGAAACATATAAGCTGTATTTAGTCATGCTGCCTGCAATAAGATAATAAATTATAAGTTTAAACTGAGGACAGATTGAGGAAGGCTTTGGTTATCTGGATAGACCTTATTCTAGATTTTTAAAATATTCATTTATGGGTCAAATAGATTTTTGTTTATTTTATTTTTATTTTTTAGATTTTATTTATTTATTTGACAGACAGAGATCACAAGTAGGCAGAGAGGCAGGTAGAGAGAGAGGAGGAAGCAGGCTCCCCGCTGAGCAGGGAGCCCGACTCGGGGCTCCATCCCAGGACCCTGAGATCATGACTTGAGCTGAAGGCAGAGGCTTTAACCCACTGAGCCACACAGATGCCCCACATTTTTAAAACAAAATGTGATGTAAGTCTCTTGACTGAAACTTCTGCTTCCACCAACATTGAAAAACAGGGAGTAGCTTTACCCTCTCACATACAACAACTAAATAAATCCACAGAAAACATGATACACTGGCTTTCTAGTCATCAGTCAATAAACACCAAAGGGCAGTGATCCTTTAGTGACTGCATCCTAGAACAAAGCTCAAAAATATTTATAGGAATACAAATATGTCCAGTACCCAACAAGTTAAAATTCTCAATGTCTGACATCCAATTAAAACCTACCAGGCATTCAAGAAGAAAAAGAAGAAGAAAAAAGAAGAAGAAAGAAAGAAGAAGAAGAAGAAGAAGAAGAAGGAGGAGGAAGAGGAGGAGGAGGAGGAGGAGGAGGAGGAGGAGGAGGAGGAGGAGGAGGGAAAGAAAGAAAGAGAAAGAAAGATAGGAAAATACACCTTAAAATGAAAAGAATCAATCAAAACTAACCTAGAAATGACATGAATGATAGAATTAGTAGATAAAAACATTAAAACAGTTGGCACAACTTTATTCCATATGTTCAGGAAACCAGAAGACTGAACATGATAAATAGGACAAGGGAGAGCTGTTCTGGTTCAAGAAATGTTAACCCCAAGATGAGCAGAATCATGTGGTTCAATGAAGCACGGTTTGAGAATTATTGCTCTAGGCTATTGGAAGTCACTGAAGATTTTTCAGCAAAATCTGATATGAAAATTGTGGTATTTTAGAAAGATTGAATGGCTAGTGGGATTCAGGATGTAATTGGTAGGGACACCAGGAGTAAAGATTTCAGTGGGAGGCAACTATAATAATACAACAGGGAAGTAAGAGTTGGAAAGAATGGCAGTGGAAATAGAGGTAAGAATTTTTTCTTTTTAATTTACATTTGGTTACGAAGAACACCTAGTATAACTGACAGTGTCTGTATATGAAGGGAAGTCTTAGTTGGACTGTCACTTAGGATAACTTTATAAGTCTGCAAGGTGTCAGTCAAACCCATTTCAATTGACTCTTAGAGCTACACTAGGTATCCTGGAACAATGTAAAAAAAAAAAGGCATTGTATTTGAAATTTCATGAAGACTGGATCTTCTTTTAGAAACAGAATAATTCATAATAATTGTGGGTGAAGGTACTGTAATGGTGCTTGGCTTTAAGCATAGACTGATTAATTGATTGGGGGTTAAACTTTGTGACAAACCAAGTTATGAAGGAAGAGCCATATTTTTAAGAAGAAATTATATGAAAATATACCAAGGAGGAAACAAACAACTTAGGAATTGCAAAGTGGTGAATCAATGCCTGAGAGCAGTGCTGTCCAACAGAAACAGAATGTAAACCACATGTGTAATTTTAAATTTTCAGTAGTCACCTTAAAAAAGGTAAAGAGGAACAGATAAGATGAATTTATTAATAAACTAAACTGGTAATATAGCTTATTATCAAAAAGATCCAAAATATATACAAAATATGAATCGATCTAAAAATTATCAATGAAAAATCTTTGTTTTAATACTAAGATACACATATATTAATCTGGTGTGTATTTTATCCTTATAGCACACCTGAATTTGGACTAGCTACATTTCAAATGCTCAGTAGCCTCAGGGGCTAGTAACTGTCATATTTAGTTGTGGAGCCAATGGGCATCAGGCAGCCAGCCAGTCTTTCTTCTTCAATTTTTTTCTCTACCTCTAATTCTTTCAAGCATCTATCAAGTGCAAGATACTTGCCCTACCCAGGTAGATTTTGGTATCTTAAGTACTGTGCACAATTAGACACACTGAGTAGGAGAATACAGACCCCTAACAAGTATTTTTGATGTGGTCTCTAGCTATTGCTTGTAAAAACAAGGGAGGGAATGAAGGAGCAATCCAAGGTAAAGGCACTAGTGAATATGTGTGTAGTGGAAAGAGTGAAAGATAAGAATACAGGGGGGTTGGTTCTCGTCTCTAATTTTGCACCTTTGGGATAATTGCTAAACCTCTCTGAACATCAAGTTTTTCAGTGTAAAGAAGATGCACAAATGCTTGGAAAATATAAAATATATAAAAACAAACCAATAATATTAGTAATGTATTAATCCCCTCAACTATAGGGCATTTTATTTATAAAAGCAGTTAAGTGAGTGTCAGTTGGAAGGAATATAAGGAGAGCATTATCTCCATGGTATTGAAAAGAAGGTGGGATGGTACTTGTCCCAGAGTCTGAACTGCTTCAGGGTAAGAACCAGTCGGCTTTCCAGATGCCAGTACCCCTGGCCAATGCCAACCCCCACTACCACTGCCACATTAGGCAACGTATCTAAGTGAATAAGCTGGTGCCAGTTTTTGTATTTAGATATTGAAGAGAGTAGCCAACAAGAAGGGAAACTTGCTTATGAAATAAGTTGATGCTCTGGGTGACTTATTCTTCCTACTAACAAATTGTGTATCTTTTGTGACTATACTTTAATTCAATTCAGATAAAGCAACCCTCTTGGAGAAATTTATTTATTTATTCATTTATCCTTCTTATGAATTTTAAGGATAGATAAAATGGGCAAGACTAAGTCTGGAGATCAGACCACCCTAGAACAGGTCCCAATAGCAGTCAGTAGAAAGAAGTAGGCAGAAGTGCCAGAATTTCAGGGAAATCTGGCACATAGGGAAGGTTAGGAAAAATACTACCAGATTTATGTTCAGAGGATCTGTTCTCACATCATTGTTGAGTATTTACTAGCTCAGGGACCCTGGAGAGTTTTTTATAACCCTAAGGATTATAGATAACCCTTAGATTATCTATAATTAAATTAAAATTAAAATGAGGTACTATTACCATGCTTACCTGATCAATTTGATGCTCAAAGAAGAGAATATATGAAAAGAGGGTGGTTTGTCAAAGGTAAAGTCCTACACAGGTATTATGACCATCATCCAGCTGATAGATGCATGTGAATCCTCACAGCCCAGGACAGGGAGGCATTAGGAGAGAGGTTATGTTTCTTGAAAAACAGGGGGCTAGACAAAGTCCTAGTCATGGACGAATTAGGGTTCTGTCCAGAAAACTAGAACACACACATGGCTGGCCAGGAGTCCATTTATTAGAACTTGTAGTTTTAAGGTAGGACTTAATTAAAAGACAAAGCCTAACTAGGTAATCTGGACACCTAAATCATCTAGTTCCACCAGGTGAAACCACCACCCTTTCCCCCACACACAGGGATTTTTAAATGACTTCTGATCAAAGGCAGAACTGACCTTATATTGTTGGGTTGGGGGGAGCCAACAGATGGAGAAAGGCCTTACTGGATTTGGCAGTAAAGACAGATAACCTAGGTAGAGAGCTAAGTAGACCTTTACTACCAAGATTAAAAAAAAAAAAAAAACCCACACACACACACACACAGAAAAAACAATAAAACTTACTTTACAAAGATAGACTTGCAAATTGGAAGGTTTTTTGTTTTGTTTTGTTTTGTTTTTTTGCAAGATTCCTGCTTTCTATTCATGGGGTCACTACCAGAATATTTCTTGTTATTAATCCAGAGTTCTGTGAAATATATGGTCCCTCTCCAGCTGCTCCACACATGATCACACTGCTCAGTAACAGAATACTAATGAGATGCCCAGGTTCTTTAAGAAGACTGAAGGATAGCAATCATCACAGCACATACAGAAATCTACAATTGCATATGATGATAAAACACCATGTCGACCATATTAATTCATTTAAATTGCAAATAGAAAATTATACCATTCTATTTGATAATATATTATCTTCTAACAGGTTCATCCTTAGAGATGCATGATAAAAACTCTACCAAACTAATGACGTCCAAGACTAAATTAAAATCATTTGGTTCTTCCATCAGCTATACAAAGGTGAGGTATTCAATTATTATTAAACTGGATACTGGTTTAATTTTCCCTTATTTTTTATTAAAAAGTCATGTAGTAAGAAATACTGATTATTAATTATCCTCTTACGAATCATTCCTAAAATTTATAGACATTGGCACAAGAAATCATTAACCAAGGTCAGAAGAAAATTTTTACTATTTTTATTTATTTTTATTTTTATTTTTTTAAAGATTTATTTATTTATTTGACAGACAGAAATCACAAGTAGGCAGAGAGGCAGATAGAGAGAGACGGTGAAGCAGGCTCTCCACTGAGAGGAGAGCCCGATGTGGGCCTCGATCCCAGGACCCTGAGATCATGACCTGAGCCGAAGGCAGAGGCTTTAACCCACTGAGCCACCCAGGCGCCCAATTTTACTATTTTTAAAAAATATTTAATTTTTTTAAGAGAGGTAGGGAGGAGCAGAGGGAGAGGAAGGAGAGGAATCTTAAGCAGGCTCCACACCCAGTGCAGAGCCTAATGTGGGGCTTGATCTCACAACCCTGAGATCATGAGTTGAGCCAAAACTAAGAGTTAGATGCTTAACCAACTGAGCCACCAGGCACTCCTTAAAAGATTTTATTCTTAAGTAATCTCTATACTCAACATAGGATTCAAACTCACAACCCCAAGATCAACAGTCCCATGCTCCAAATGAGCGAGCCAGTCATGTCACCCTTTTTTTTTCTTTTTTTGATTAGTCAAATTTGGTGATGTGCTCCTGACAGTTGAGTCACTCCATCATTCCTGGTTTATTAAAACTTAAAAAGTTTGGCTCCTCACAGCATCTAACATCAGCTGGGGTCTATTACCTCAAAATAGGTTGGAAGAGGACAACACAGCATTGATATCATAAAACAGTAAATTTTAAGGTGTGGTTCCCAGATCTGTACCACTAGCATCACCCAAGAACATGTCAGAAATGCAAATTATTAGACACATCTCAGACCTACTGAATCAAAAACTTATGTCTTTGGGTCCTAGCAATTGTATTTTAACATCTTTCCAGGTGATTTTGATGGACACTCAAATTTGAGAACCACTGTCTAAGGTTCTAGCATGTGAAAACCTAGTAAAAAATACCAGATTTTTTTTTTTGTAAGTAAGGTCTGTTAAGAAAAAAAATTAAGATGACTTAGACAGCATTATGATTAATAAGACAGGCAAAATGCATCCAAATCCAACATAAGTATCTATTAACCAAGACCCTTCTCCTCCCAATTTAAAATAGTTGGTAAGGATTATTTATATCCATAATTACACTTCCTTGGATATTTTCATTGCTTCAACAAATAGTACTAAAAAACACATGTGCAAGACAGGAAGAAGGAAGAAAAGGATTGGTGACACCTGTGTCTATCTCCTTTTATAAACAGACATTTTCAAGTAAAACACTCGACTTAGCAGATTTCTATGGCTCACTGGGCAGAACAACTACTCAGGACAATCCCCTACCATCAATAAATGATGGGAAGGCAAGTATAGCATTTTGTCTTCCCACTCTGTAGAGTTTATCATTCTTTAAGAAAGAACTCATATAGGCAAGGAGGTGTTGACATGGGTCATGGGTTGGTCTATATAATTATAAATAGGAGTTGTGAATCTAGAGAGCCATAATAAAGTATTTACAAATGATCTTTAAATGTAGTGACGCAAGGACAAGGAAAGTATATCAAGGTAGAACCCAAGTCCCATGTCCCCAAGTTTCCAATGTGGGACCTTCCCCTATATCCAAAGAAGAGACCATATTAGAATGTACACTTTTGGGGTCCCTTGGTGAAGGAAGAGTGATTTTCAACTGCCTGTTGACATTTGTAAGAGCCTGACATTCATGACACTATTTTGGAAGCAGGTTACTATTTAGAAACATAGATAGTACAGGTCTACCCCTCTTTCTCTTGGAACTGTGGGTCCTTAAATGAAGTATGATGCTCCTCCTCAATTACTTCTCCCTTGTGGCAAACACACAGCAGCCCTCTTCAGAGTGGAGAGAGATTTAATGCTTTCTCTCTGATACTGAATGGGAAAATTTTAATTGGGATAGGAGGGAAGCTGGCTTGCCAATTTCTGAAATCCAGGTTTCCATTATTAAACCAATCTTTATTTTGACTTCTGCTTTGTGTTTTTGTTTGTTTTTAATTAAATATAACCCAGAGAGAAGAAAGGTGCATGACAACTCCTCCAAGCCTCTAAAAAAGAAAATACAATTATAAGGAAACCTTTCTCTGCAACCCACAACCAATGAGGAATACATGACTAATATCTAATAAAATTAAAATGCTAAAGGGATCAGAAAAATAATTTCTGGAGGTAGAAAGGAATAGGAGTGTAATAGTCAGGATTCCATCTGGAAGGCAGACTGGTATCATGCAATAAAGGGTGCTGTAGGACTAAATGGAACAATTGTGGAAAAGGGGGAAACGGGAGGATTAGAGACAAGCTACTAGCTAACCTCCTGAAACACTGCAGCAAGTTGGGAGCTTGAAAGAGAATATGGGCAGCTGCCAGGGGGAGACTGTGAAGAAAAGGTACTGATGTGTAGGGAAACCTGCTGTCTCCATGTCTGCTGGTGAGCCTGGGGTGCTGTGGATCAGTAGGACTAACAGGTGGAAAGAAGAGCTGCACCCAGAGCAGGAGAGAGTGAAGAGAATCTGGAATCACCTCGTTTCTCTGCATATTTCATGACACCTAACCAATGAAGCCTTCAAAAAGTAATGACAGAGAGAGGCAAGATGGCAGAGGAGTAGCAGACTGAAACGATATCAGAACCTAGGAGTTCAGCTAGATAGGTGTCAAACCATTCCGAACACCTACAAACTCAACAGGAGAGAGAAGAGAAGAAGAGCAGCAATTCTAGGAACAGAAAATCAACCACTTTCTGAAAGATAGGACGTGCAGAGAAGTGAATTCGAAGCAACGGGAAGACAAACTGTTGGGGGAGGGCCCAGCTCCCGGCAAGTGGCAGAACAGTGGAGCACAAAATCAGAACTTTTAGAAGTCTGTTCCGCTGAGGGACATCACTCCAGAGGCTAAGTGGGGGTGAAGCCCTTGTGGGGACAGTGTGGTCTCAGGTCCCATGAGGTCACAGAAAGATGGGGGGTGTCTGAGTGTGGCAGAGCTGCCAGGTATCAGAGCAGGGAAGCCAGCTGCAGAGACAAAACCAAAGAGTGAATGTTTAGATTGGGTTTACCTTAAACCATGATCCAAGGCACTGCTGGGTCACTGTTCTTCGAGCAGGGACCCCACAAGTGGTAGATCCAGGGAGACTCACCTTTCTGCTCTGGGAGAAGCAGTGCAGCAGGAATCCACTGGGTTTGGAGACACCAAATGGGGCTGTGCTCCAGAGATGGAAATGCTCAGTCACAGGTCAGGTGAGCTCAGAGCGCTGCTGGAGACCAGGGAGACAGGAGTAATTGAGCACTTTTCTCTGAGGGCACACTGAGGAGTGGGGCCCTGAGCTCTCAGCTCCTCTGGGCTAGAGATTGGGAGGTCACCACTTTCATTCCAGTCCTCCAAAGCAGTACGGAAAGTGTTCAGGGAACAAAAGCTCTGGAGAGTGAACCCAAGCAGATTACTTAGCCCGGTCCCTGGCAAGGACGGTGCAATTCCACCTCGGGCAAAGATATTTGAGAATCACTGCAACAGACCCCTCCCATGGAAGATCAGCAAGAACATCCAGCCAAGACCAAGCTCACTGATCAAGGAGAACAGCCGAACCCCAGAGCTAGGGGAAAGCAACGCATAAAATTCATGGCTTTTTCCCGATGATGCTTTAGTCTTGCAAAGTTAAATTAAAAAAAAAAAATTTTTTTTCTTATTTTTTTTTAAAATTTTTCCTCTTTCCTCTTTTAGCATTTTAAAACTAGTTTATTTTAACAATACCTTTCTAAAAAAAACTTTTTAAACCTTCATTATTATAGCCATATTTTATTACTGCATTGTATTTATCCTTTTTTTTTTTTTTTTTTTTTAAATAAAGGGTTTTTTTTTTTTTTTTCTAAAAGATTTTGGGATACAATTTATTCTAATAGATCAAAATATACCCTAATCTAGCACATGGCTTTGTTCTACTCTCCAGCCAGAGCACATTCCCTCCTTTTTTTTCTTTTTTTTTCCTTTTTCCAACCAACTTATCAATTCCTTTTTAGAATTTTTTAAAATTTCCATCTTAACAGTCATATTCCATCCCTTCATCGTGTTTACCCTTGTAAATACCCACGATGTGTATATATATACATATGTGTGTTTGTGTGTGTGTGTGTGTGTGTGTGTGTGTGTGTATGTATATACATATATGTTTTTCTTTCTTTAAAATTTTGGGAGGTAATTTCTTCTAAGATACCAAAATACACCCCAAATCAAGTGTGTGGCTCTGTTCTATTCACCAGTCTAATATGTATGTGTGTGTGTGTGTGTATAATTTTTTAAATTTTTAAAATTGTCCCCCCTTTTCTTCTCCCCCCAGTTTTGGATCTCTTCTGATTTGGTTAGTGTACACTTCTCTGAGGTCTTTGCCACCCTTTTAGTATTTTATTCTCTCATTCATATATTCTTATCTGGATAAAATGACAAGGTGGAAAAACTCACCACGAAAAAGGAAGAAGAGGCACTACCAACAGCTAGGGACCTAATCAGTATGGACATTGGCAATATGTCAGAACTAGAGTTCAGAACGATGATTCTCAAGGTGCTAGTTGGGCTTGAAAAAGGCATGGAAGATATTATAAAACCCTTTCTGGAAAAATAAAAGAACGAAAATCTAACCAAGCTGAAATCAAAAAAGCTATTAATGAAGTGCAATAAAAAAAAAAATGGAGGCTCTGACTGCTAGGATAAATGAGGCAGAAGAGAGAATTAGTGATATAGAAGACCAAATGATGGAGAATAAATACAATGGTAGAAATATTAGATTGACAACAGACTTATCCACAGAGACCTGGCAGGCCAGAAAGAACTGGCATGATTTTCAGAGCACTAAATGAGAAAAATATGTAGCCAAAAATACTATATCCAGTTAGGTTATCATTGAAAATAGAAGGAGAGATAAAAAGCTTCCTGGAAAAACAAAAATTAAAATAATTTGCAAACAGCAAACCAGCCCTACAGGATATATTGAAAGGGGTCCTCTAAGCAAAGAGAGAGCCTAAAAATAGTAGATCAGAAAGGAACAGAGACAATATACAGTAATAGTCACCTTACAGGCAATACAATGACACTAAATTCATATGTTTCAATAGTCACCCTGGATGTAAGTGGGCTAAATGCCCCAATCAAAAGACACAGGGTATCAGAATGGATAAAAAGAACAAGACCCAATGATATGCTATATACAAGAGAGACATTTTAGACAGAAGGACACCTCCAGATTTAAAGTGAGATGGTGGAAAATAATTTACCATGTTAATGGACATCAAAAGAAAGCTGGGGTGGTAATCCTTATATTAGACAAATTATATGTTAAACCAAAGACTGTAATAAGAGATGAGGAAGGACACTACATCACACTTAATGGATCTGTACAACGAGAAGAACTAACAATTTCAAATATCTATGCCCCTAACATGGGAGCTGCCAATTATATAAACCAATTAATAACAAAATCGAAGAAGTACATTGACAATAATACAATAATAGTAAGGGACTTTAACACCCCCCTCACTGAAATGGAGAGATCACCCAAGCAAAAGATCAGCAAGGAAATAAAGGCTTTAAATGACACATGGGACCAGATGGACATCACAGATATATTCAGAACATTCCATCCCAAAGCAACAGAATATACCTTCTTCTCTAGTGCACATGAAACATTCTCCAGAATAGATCACGTCCTGGGTCAAAGTACCAAAAGATTGGGATCATTCCCTGCATGTTTTCAGACCACAACGCTCTGAAGTTGGAACTCAATCACAAGAAGAAAGCTGGAAAGAACTCAAATACATGGAGGATAAAGAGCATCCTCCTAAAGAATGAATGGGTCAACCAGGAAATTAAAGAAGAATTGAAAAAAATCATGGAAACAAATGAAATGAAAACACAACTGTTCAAACTCTTTGGGACACATCAAAGGCAGTCCTGAGAGGAAAGTATATAGCGATACAAGCCTTTCTCAAGAAACAGGAAAGGTCTCAAGTACACAACCTAATCCTACACCTAAAGGAGCTGGAGAAAGAACAGCAAAGAAAGCCTAAACCCAGCAGGAGAAGAGAGATAATAAAGATAAGAGCAGAAATCAATGAAATAGAAACCAAAAGAACAGTAGAACAGATCAACGAAACTAGGAGCTGGTTCTTTAAAGAATTAATAAAATTGATAAACCCCTGGCCAGACTTACCAGAAAGAAAAAAAGACCCAAAAAAACAAATTAATAAAATCATGAATGAAAGAGGAGAGAACACAACCAACACCAAAGAAATACAAACAATTATAAGAGCATATTATGAGCAACTATACACCAACAAATTTGACAATCTGGAAGAAATGGATGCATTCCTAGAGACGTATAAACTACCAAAACTGAACCAGGAAAAAAATAGAAAACCTGAACAGTCCCATAACCAGTAAGGAGATTAAGCATTCATCAAAAAATCTCCCAAAAAACAAGAGCCCAGGGCCAGATGGCTTCCCAGGGGAATTCTACCAAACATTTCAAGGGGAATTAATACCTATTCTACTGAAACTATTCCAAAAAATAGAAATGAAAGGAAAACTTCCAAACTCATTTTATGAGGCCAGCATTACCTTGATCCCAAAACCAGACACAGACCCCACCAAAAAGGATAATTACAGACCAATATCCTTGATGACCACAGATGCAAAAATTCTCCTGAAAATACTAGCCAATAGGATCCAACAGTACATTAAAAGGATTATTCACCATGAACAAGTGAGATTTATTCATAGGCTGCAAGGTTGGTTCAACATCCACAAATCAATCAATTGATACAATACATTAATAAAAGAAAGAACAAGAACCATATGATACTCTCAATAGATGCTGAGAAAACATTTGACAAAGTACAGCATCCTTTCATGATCAAAACTCGTCAGTGTAGGGATAGAAGGTACATACCTCAATATCATCAAAGCCATCTATGAAAAACCCACAGTGAATATCATTCTTATGGGGAAAAACTCAGAGCTTTTCCCCGAAGGTCAGGAACAAAGAAGGGATGTACACTATCACCACTGCTATTCAACATAGTATTAGATGTCCTAGCCTCATCAATCAGACAACAAAAACAAATAAAAGGCATCCAAATCGATAAAGAAGAAATCAAATTCTCACTCTTTGCAGATGATATGATATTTTATGTGGATATTACAGGAATTCAGTAAAGTGACAGGATATAAAAGCAATCCATAGAAATCAGTTGCATTTCTATACATCAACAGCAAGACAGAAGAAAGAGAAACCGAGGAGTCGATCCCATTTACAATTGCACCCAAAACCATAAGATACCTAGGAACAAACCTAACCAAAGAGGCAAAGAATCTGTACACAGAAAACTATAAAGTACTCATGGAGGAAATTGAGAAAGACACAAAGAAATGGAAAAATGTTCCATGCACATGGATTGGAAGAACAAATATTGTGAAAATGTCTATGCTACCTAAAGAAGTCTACACATTTAACTCAATCCTTACCAAAATGCCATCATTTTTTTTTTCAAAGAAATGGAACAAATAACCTTAAAATTTATACAGAACCAGAAAAGACCCCAGATAGCCAGAGGAATGTTGAAAAAGAAAGCCAAAGTTGGTGGCATCACAATTCAGACTTCAACCGCTATTACAAAGCTGTCATCATAAAGACAGTTTGGTACTGGCACAAAAACAGACACATAGATCAATGGAACAGAATAGAGAGCCCAGAAATAGACCCTCAACTTTATGGTCAACTAATCTTCGACAAAGCGAACGTCCAATGGAAAAAAGACAGCCTCTTCAACAAATGGTGTTGGGAAAATTGGACAGCCACATACAGAAAAATGAAACTGGACCATTTCCTTACACCACATACAAAAATAGACTCAAAATGGATGAAAGACCTCAATGTGAGACAGGAGTCCATCAAAATCCTTGAGAACACAGGCAGCAACCCCTTCAACCTTAGCCACAGCAACTTCTTCCTAGAAATCACCAAAGGCAAGGAAAGCAAGGGCAAAAATGGACTATTGGAACTTCATCAAGATCAAAAGCAAACAGTCAACAAAACCAAAAGACAACTGACAGAATGGGAAAAGATTTGCAAATGACATATCAGATAAAGGACTAGTATCCAAACTCTATAAAGAACTTATTACATTCAACACCCAAAGAACAAATAATCCAATGAAGAAATGGGCAGAAGACATGAACAGACATTTCTGCAAAGGAGACATCCAGATGGCCAACAGACACATGAAAACGTGTTCCACATCACTCAACATCAGGGAAATACAAATCAAAACCACAATGAGATACCACCTCACACCAGTCAGAATGGCAAAAATTAACAAGTCAGGAAATGACAGATGTTGGCAAAGATGTGGAGAAAGGGGAACCCTGCTACACTCTAGGTGGGAATGCAAGCTGGTGCAGTCACTCTGGAAAACAGCATGGAGATTCCTCAAAAAGTTGAAAATAGAGCTGCCCTATGACCCAGCAATTGCACTACTGGGTATTTGCCCTAAAGATACAAATGTAGTGATCCAAAGAGGCACGTGCACCAGAATATTTATAGCAGCAATGTCCACAATACCCAAACTATGGAAAGAACTTAGATGTCCATCAACAGATGAATGGATAAGGATGTGGTGTATACATATACAATGGAATACTATGCAGCCATCAAAAGAAATGAAATCTTGCCATTTGCAACAATGTGGATGGAACTAGAGGGTATTATGCTGAGTGAAATAAATCAATCAGAGAAAGACAATTATCATATGATCTCCCTGATATGAGGAATTTGAGAGGCAGCATGGGGGGTTTGAAGGGTAAGGAAGGAAAAAATGAAACAAGATGGGATCAGGAGGGAGACAAACCATAAGAGACTCTTAATCTCACAAAACAGACTGAGGGTTGCTTGGGGGAGGGAGGGTGTGGAGGGGTGGTGGGGTTATGTACATTGGGGATGGTATGTGATATGGTGAGAGTTGTGAATTGTGTGAGCCTGAAGATTCACAGACCTGTACCCCTGGGGCAAATCATATATGTTAATAAAAATAATTAAAAAAAAAAAAGAAATGACAGCTGCCTTGTCTCTGCTTTCCAAATCTTAACGCAGTTTCTCTAACTCACTTAAGCCTTAAGAAACAGTTCTGGGAAATATGGTTCCAGCCATAAATAAAGCCATAAATCCAGCCATAAATAAAGACAATAGCAAAACCATGCCTCTACTCTGTCATTGTATAACCAAAACATACTCACCTCTCCCCAGAGGACTCAGAGTTCCACATTTCACCTGAGTCACAAGTGATGTCCATTCTTCTTTGGGCTGAATGACACTTGCCCTTTGATGTCTCATAACCTAAATACTGAGTTGCAAGGTTAACCACTACTATCACATCTTATGTTAAAAAACAGATGGACAGAAGATGGGAGAAAAGCAAAGAAAAAGAACTGAGATTGAAAAAAAATACAGATATTTCACAGTTGGGATTTAATACTCATAACTACAGCAGTTCCTGTTTTTGAAACTGGACATGTAGTCATTGTTGGTATTTCTAGCTTCCTTCTAATACTAAGGTTTTCGTATCCCTTTGGCCTTAGTGAATAAACACTCAGCCGGTCAGTTTGTTGCTTGCTGAGGTCATTCTTGAGTCGTGAGCAGTTATTGTAGTTTTTCATGAATTTTCATAACAGAAATAGGAGTACTAAGAGAAACCCCAGAAGTCCTCCTGTGTTCTAGACAATCTTTTCCCTGTACAATGATGAATTGTACACAATCATCATCTCAGCCAGTACCGTTAGCTCCTTCTTTTCCTCTTGGTTCACCAGCATTAGAAGCTCAGAGTGGCCAGGTGCCAGTCTCAACTTCCAGTTGAACAGAACATTTGCTGTATCCCTTGGTGAAAGAATTGTACTCTGGGAACCAGAAACTTAAATCCAAGAGCCTAAGATTGCAGAGATAGGAAGCTCAAATTCTCTTGCATCAATGAGAATAGAGAAGCCCATCCTACTTATATCCCTTGCAAAGAAAACATTTAATAAAAATTTTAAATTCTTTTGAACTAAAAATAGAAACTTCTTAAACCTCACAAAGCATTTCTAGGGACACCTAGGTGGCTTAGTGGTTAAGCCTGTCTTTGGCTCAGGTCATGATCTCAGGCCCCTGGGATAGATCCCCACATCAGGCTCTCTGCTCAGCAGGGAGCCTGCTTCCCCCTCTCTCTCTGCCTACTTGTGATCTCTCTCTGTCAAATAAATAAATAAAAATTAACAAAAAAACCTCATAAAGCATTTATAAAACAAACAAAAACCCCCCAGTTACATCAGTTACACTTACTGGTAAATGTTAACATCATATCCTCCAAGACTGGAAAAGAGATAAAAATGTCCATTCAAAGCAACATTTTATTAGAGGTCTTAAAAGTAAATAAATTGATAAGGTACAATAAAATGATAAAGAGAAATGAAAAGTATAAGGATTGGAAAGAAAGAAAGCTGTCATTTTTTCCCCAGGCAATTGGAAGTGTATATAAAAATTCAAAAGAGTGGATGAATAAACTATAAATAATTTTAGTGAGTTGGCTGGATACACGTTTAATATACAAAAATCAACTGGTTTTAATATAATAGGAAGAAATTTAGACATGAAAAAAAATTTTAAATCTCACGATGTTGAGTAAAAGAAAAAAGATAGAAATGGATACTAATGGTTGACTCTTTTTATATAAAGTTTTAAAACCAGGTAAACAACTGTGGTGTTAGCAGCTATAGTAGTTACATTTGAGGAGGAGGGAAGGACAGAGTTCAAGAAAGGGCATGAGGTAGACTTTTAAATTGAGTAGTTCACTGGTGTTATGTTTTGTGCATTCTTCTACATGTGTATATTTTTCAGAATTAAAACATTTTTTAATAAAATGAGAAATTATATATTTATAAAAAGAAAAATGATAGAAGTAATAAACATATCCAAGGCCTGGGTTCTTTGAAATAGATTAATAAACTTCTGGTTGATCAAAAGCAGAATAAAAAGTAAAAGATTAAATACATAAAACAGGAAAATATAATTGGGTGATAATTATAGATGCAGAAGAAATCAAAAGTATATCAAAATATTTCCTTGTTCAAACATGCAAAACAACTGAAGACCTGGAATTGAAATAAATGATATTTTTAACAGAAATAAATTATTAGAATAACTCAGAATAGAGAGAAAAACAATTCCGAATAAACCAATTAACATGGAAGAAATATAGAAAGCCATCGTGGCATTAACTCTTTCCCCTCAAAAAAGAAAAAAAGCACCATGACTAGATGGTTTCACAGGTCAATTTTACTACCTTTAAGGAACAAAAAACTCCTATTCTGCCTAAATTATAGAGAAACACAAGAAAACAAATAATTAAAATACTCTTTTTTTAAAAGTAACTCTACATTCAATGTGGGGTTCAAATTCATGACCCCAAGATCGAGATCATATCCTCTACTGAACCAGCCAGGTACCCCCACATTCTTAATTTTTAAAGCTAGAATAATGATACCAAACCCTGACAAAGTTAGCACACATAAGCACACAAACTGAAAACCA
Organism: Lontra canadensis; assembly: GCF_010015895.1. NCBI lineage: Eukaryota > Metazoa > Chordata > Mammalia > Carnivora > Mustelidae > Lontra > Lontra canadensis. The sequence goes on from NW_022631000.1 coordinate 9,289,337, forward strand.
CCTCACTTGTGACTGTCATTGCAAAAATTCTAAATAAAATGTTACCTAACAGAAAACATTAACCCATTTAAATTTTTCTATGACAAAGTTCTATTTATTTCAGGAATTTAAGAATCATCAAAATTAAGGAATATATTAATATATTTCATTATATATTGATCCTATTTCTTTTCCAAGGCACATGGTAGGATATCTCTTCCCTCTCTTCTTGCAGTTCCCTGTGATCATGTAACTTAAACTCATCAGTAAAATAAGAACTAAAATAATGTGTGGAAGGTTTAAAAGTCAGTGGCTCCAGGGCACCTGGGTGGCTCAGTGGGTTAAAGCCTCTGCCTTTGGCTCAGGTCATGATCTCAGGGGCCTAGGATCGAGCCCCACGTCAGGCTCTCTGCTCAGCGGGGAGCCTGCTTCCTCCTCTCTCTCTCTCTGCCTGTCTCTCTGCCTAGTTGTGATCTCTGTCTGTCAAATAAATAAATAAAATCTTAAAAAAAAAAAGTTTTAAAAGTCAGTGGCTCTATTTTCCTCTACTATAGAGACTCTCAATGTTCCAGATGATGGCTGCTCTATAAGCCTGGGTCTGGGGGTAAGAAGGACATGCAGCTCCTCTGATGTGTAGCATCAGCAGGAAATAAACCATGTTGTTCTAAACTACTGAGAATTTGAGGTTATTGATTACTGCAGTATAAACTAACTTGTACTGACTGATATATATTAATACATAAAAAGAGGGAATAAGTCACATTATCTTTCATAGATAGCAAAAAATATAAATTTTGTATCCATTTTATTAAAATCCACTTCCAGTTTTGATAAATTCTGAATAAAATAGAAAAGCCTAACACATTAAATCCTATATATCTTAAATCAAAAGTTAGCATCATGCTTAACAGGAATATACTAGAAGCATTTCCATAAAAGCCAGGAATAAACAAAGTTCTTTATCACCATATATATATATGTATTTTTTTAAAATTGACCTGGATAAGAAAAAAAATACATGATTTAAAACTTGGAAGTGAGGATATAAAATATTTTTCTTTATAGATGATATAAATGGCTTGTTATTATTTATAGTAGCTTTTAGGTGATTCTCTTAAGTAAATTCAGTGATGATTTGAGTACAAAATGAAACCATAGAGAGGCATATTATGTTTTTAAAAAGATGATTTAATAATGTAAAGATGTCAATTCTCTCTAAAGTAACCTATAAACCTAACATTAATCAAATGAAAGTGTCAATCATTTTTTTAACTAGATAAAATGATTCTAAAATAATATGGGAAAAATTAATGAACAAGTACATTCAGGCAAATTCTCAAATTAAAAAACAAGGAAACACCAGTTCTATGAAATATTAAAATATCATCAAGGTTACAATAACACAAATTATGAAAGATAAGAAATTTAAAATGAAAAAAATTCTTCATACAAAAAAATACAGATGGTCCCCAATTAACAAAGGCTCAACTTAACTATATTTTGGCTTTATGATGGTGCAAAAGTAAAGAAAAAAAAAGTACTCAGTAAAAATCATTCTTCAAATTTTGAATTTTTGATCTTCACCCAGGTGAGTGACATGACGTATGATACTCTCCTGATGGTGGGCAGCATCTGTCAGCCACAGCCCCCAGGCAGCCATGGGATCACAAGGGTAAATGATTGATACATGTATAACCATTCTGTTTTTCACTTTCAGTACAGTATACAATGAATTGGATGAGGTGTTCAACACTTTATTATAGAATAGGCTTTGTGTTAGACGATTCTGCCCAACTGTAGGCTAACATAAGTGTTCTGAGCACGTTTAATGTAGGCTCAGCTATCAAGTTTTGTAGGTTAGGTGTATTAAATGCATTTTAAATATACATATTTCAATAAAAATATCTATTTTCAAATATCAATTTCAATAAAAATATCTATTTTCAGTTTACAGTAGATTTATTAGGACATAATTTATGGATTTATATATTTAAATATATATATTCATATATTTAAATATAAATATACTTATTTTATAATATTTAAATATATTTATTATATATAATATATAATATAATTATAATATATTATAATATATATTTATTAATATTTAAATATATATTTATATATTATAAAATAAGTATATTTTATATTTAAATATGTAATAATTTATATAAATTTATATCTTTAAGTAATGGATTTATTAGGACATAACCTTATCATATGAGGAAGATCTGTGCACCATAAATAAAATAAAAAGTCACTCAGATAACTGGGAAAGGTACATGCAACTTTTATCAAAATTGGAAATTTTACTTAATAAAGACTACCTGCAATCCAATAAGGAAAAGATGGATAATCCCAGGGAAAAAAATGGAAAGGGATTAAATAGTTAACAAAAAGGAAACAGAAATAAGTACTTTCTACATGTTTGGCAAGTCATGAAAAATTTAACACCATAATGAGAACCCTAGAACATTTTCCTAGGAATCATGCGGTGAGAAAGGAAAGGTACAGAACAGTATGCATGAAATGCTTTCCTTTCTGTAACCCACCAAAAAAATACATATGCATATACATGTTTGTATGTATTGCACGTCTCCTTAAGGCTACATAAGAAACTGATAACAAGTCAGTGATTCTGTGGAAGAGAACTAGGTGGCTAAGTGAGAGGAATAAAAGAGAACACCATCATGCACTTTTTTTAACATTAAAAAGACTTTTTTTTTTAAAGCGTAGTTTCAGATTTAGAGAATAATTAAGCAGATAGAGTTCCATATACTCACCCCATTCCCTGGCAATTAATGCACCAATGTATGACATATTAACCATAGTGCCTGGTTTACATTAAGGTTCCATTCTTTATATTGCAGAGTTCCATGGATTTTGACAAACGAATGCCATGTACGCACCATTATAGTATCATACAAAATAGTTCCGCTGCCCTAAAAATGTCCTGTGCTTCACCTGTTTAGGCATCCTCCCTGCTATCCATGCTCCCCACTTCCCCCTGGCAACCACTATTTTTACTGTTGAAATAGTTTTTACTTTCCCAGAATGTCATATAATTGGAATCATACAGAGTGTAGACTTTTCAGACCGACTTTTTTCACTTAGGAATGTGCATTTAAGTGTCCTCCATGTCTTTTCATGGTTTGACAGCTCATTTCTTTTTATTGCTGAGTATTCCATTGCATGGCTGTAACAGTTTATTAAATCACACGTGGTTAAAGTTTGTCATTCTTTTTAGACATTTTCGGATTCAACTTGCAAGTTTTTGCTGACAATTTTTTTGTATATATGTCCATGAGCTATTGCTTGGCAGCTTTCATGTAATGTCTGGTTTTGGTATTAGAGTCATGATGGCCTCACAGAATGAGGATTGGTAGAATTCATCAGCTAAACAATCTTGGCCTGATGCTTTGTTTTGGAAGGTTAGTAATTATTGATTTAATTTCTTTAATATAGTTCTATTCAGATTATCCCTTTCTCCCGGTATGAATATTAGTAGCTTGTGTCTTTCAAGAAATTGGTCCATTTCACCTGAGTTTTCAAATTTGTGGACATAGAGATTTTCATAATATTCCCTTATGATCCTTTTCATATTCATTAGGCTCAGTACTGATGACCACTTTGATCTAGTGTTTACAAACACTTGTCAAAATTTTTTCTCCCTTAGTTGAGGCTTGAGGGCTCAAATGGACTGGAGTTGGGTAGTTTTCTTTCCTCTGAATCTATCGGGGTTCCAAAGCTTTTCCTTGTTGGATAAGCCTTTGTTAGGTTATGGAGAATGATCCAGGCTTGTTTCAAAAGGATTTTTTCTTTCTCCCTGCCTCCAAACACAAGTAGAGTTTTCTCTGGTCTTCACTAGAACCTGGTGAGGCTCCCAGAGGTAAAACTCAAGACACTGTGAAAGTATGGGTGCTCCTAGTGATTAACTCTCAGACTACTTCACATAGGGCTCTAAATTCATCAAAGTTAGCATATAAGTGTTCCTACCATGCTTGTGCTTCAGATAAGTTCATCTATATTCTCTGTATTCACATATCTCCAGTTTTTGAGGCAGTGGTTAGTTGTGCGACCTCAATTCTCTGATGAATCTAAATAATTTTCAGTTTGTTCAATTTTTTATTGTGAAGGTGGGAGAACCAATTTCCAAGCACTTTGCTTGTCAGAGTAGAAACTGGAAGTCCATGAATCTTTTCTTAAATTTTGAATTTCATAACCATGTGCTTACATATTCTATTCCTTACCTCCATCCCATGTAGAGAATTCCACTGAAAAAGTGACATAAATATATTTGGTTAATATTGTAATCATCACTGCATGAGATTTTTTACTGCTTGGATCAATCCACATTAACAACTCAAGTCTCTTATTTAGATTAGTATTTCAAAGATAGCAGCAATTCAAGATATAGCTCCAATTAGTCTAATCTCAAGGGTATTTGCATGAAATGCAACTCTGACTAAATGGTTCAGGGTGACCTTGCTTATTTTCTGAAAGTGCTTTAACACAGTCAGGCTCAAGCATATGTAACTATGTTCTCTCTCTTAATTCTATACAAATTTCCAATATTCTTATTCCTTGACCTTATAGCTAACGGCTTCAATTTTATTTCTGTAAACACATGCATAATCTTTACTTTGGGATGTACATGCTCTAATATTTTTGGACTTTTTAAGGGGCTAATATAAAAATAAGGTCTCTAAATAGAAATATTAACATGTAATAGGAACACTAATTTATATTAAGTCAAAATGACTGAAGCTATTATAAATATATGGTGGCTTAAGTAGCCAAGTATCTTTTTAAAGCCTGTTTGCTCTTAAAGTGTCCATAAATCTGTCGAAAGAGCTAGGAATATAACAGCATCCCAGTCTTACACATACTTTTTATTAAAATTTGACAAACTTTTCTCAACTGTGCCCTTTCCTCAATCTTTTCCAGGAAATTAAAAATAATAATGTACAATTTTGTAATGAATTTTGTAGACATATTCATCAGTTGGAAAAGCTATGACGCCCAAGAGAAGGCAGAGTTAAAGTATGAAAAACGTCTCTTACAAAGTGAAAAATGTTCACTTAACACTGCTTAGAATAGCTATTTCCTAGAAATAAATTAAGTAAGAGGGCAGCCTAGACTGGCTTTTGCCAATAAATCACCCTAGAATACTTCGAAGATTTATTTAATGCCTAGTACTAACCTTGTCACCCTGTACTACTCTTGAAAATGCAGATTCTTTGCTGTTAATTTTATTTTCCACAATTGGTCACAGGTTTGATGACGAGAAATCAGAAACCAAAGATAAAGGAAATAAAGATTTCTACACCATTTTTCTCCCAATAGGGAGATAAACACTATGAAATTACTAAAACGCATCAGCTTTATTTTGTATTTAAGATTTTATTTATTTAGAGCACACGAGTGGAGGGGAGGGGCACAGGGAGACGAAGAGAATCCCAAGCGGATTCCATGCTTAGCGTGGAGTCCCACACAGGGCTCAGATCCCATGATCCGGAGATCATGACCTGAGTTGAAACCAAGAGTTGGATGCTTAACCAACTGAGCCATCTAGGCACTTCCTTATTTTGTATTTGTAAGAAAAATAAAAAATAATAACAAATCTATAAAGTACGCATTATCTTCATTTTACAGATGAAACTTTCCTTAGGTAAAGCTAGAAGTTAAATTTCAATGTTGTTATAAAACTCATGATTTAAAACATGGCTTTAAAAAATTTTAAGTAACATTTAGTTAGATTTTAGATAGACAATAAAATCAATTTCATTACTCAAAGGCAGCCATTGTTCACCATTTATATTTATGTATTGCATATTTATACACACCTATATATCTTAAAGATACGTGAGTATGTGAATCGCTGCTTACAAAGAGTTTGGTTTCATGCTTTTTCCCCGTAACACACCAGGGATCTCTTTCCATGTGCCCATATATTTCAATCCATTTATTAAAAAGACTGTTATTTTAATGAATGTATTTTACACTGTATGCTTGGGTTATTTCCAATTTTGTATTACAATAACGTGCTGTAATGTACATCCTCTCAGTGTACATCCTAAGACAAAATACTAGAAGTGAAACTGCCCAAAATCCATGTTTATTTTTTCATCATGTAGTTTTATCAGTATGTTTAAATCACCAGACTTCTTTTCTGAAAATGTAATATAAAGTTTAAATCTTTTTGAAACACAGGGGGCCTGGCTTTACTGTTCTTTAAGAATCCTTTCAGCTCTAACATGCTCTGATTAACTGTGGGTGTTATATAAATTAGTGTGTAGTAGTTAATACCAGTTTTTATTTGTGGGTAAATGAAAACCCTGCCTAATTGAACATGAACAGTGTTGTCTTTTCCTAAGGCTAATCATAAGCCTTTTTATTTGAAGTTTGAGGAAAGCATAAGGTTATTCTAATACCTTTATCTTTTGGCTCTTTGAGATTAGTGAGATGAAATATAATTCTTGGAGTACTGTAGATAATATAATGGAGAGGGAGAATCATATTCACTACTAAATCCCTGCCAAATGCCCAGCTACTTAGTGGAAAATTAGTTTTTAATAACATAATGAAACTGTAACCCAACCTACGCTATTGACATTGAAAATGTCACTTTCTTATGCAGCACTGGCTAGACCTTACCTAAAAAGACCTTTGCTGTATATCCTATCTTTTTTTTTTTTTTTGAGATACCAAGAGCATATAAATATTAGGTCCTTGGGGAATTAAGATAACTAAAAATATGTATTTAGTTGGGAGGAAAGTTACTTCTCACATCTAATGATGTTTATGATGGGCTATTTGTAGTTCAATGTGAAGAAAAGCTGGTTTCTGATAATTATGGTACCTCTCATTCATGGTGATAATTAAGTTTTCTTAGGGTATTTTTGAAATGTTTAGATGAACACAAATATAAACAAAACCAGCCTCAGTCTTTGCATGACAGGAAGAAAGTCAATTAACTACAAAATGCTGAACAGCGTAAGACTTTAAGATTTCAAAGTGATTTGCAGATTCAAAGAAATCCATGATTTTTAAAAATTTTTGTTTCATCTCAAAGCATGGATTACAGAAGCATATAATTTCAAGTACTTAGCACATTATCCATATTATAATAAACCATCTACCTTTTAAAGGCATAAGTCATATTTTTATTTGTTCATTTTTAAAAAATTAATTATCTTGAGTGTAAACTCAGTGAACGCTGAAAATATATAATTTGTTTCTTAATCCAAAACACTTATTTATCATTATGGGTAATATGTTCCATTTTCTTCCACCAAAAGTTTCTGAAACAAAAGTGGCAGCCATCAGAATAATAACTGATTCAAGCAAGAATTATCAATGGAGGTTGAAACTCGTGGGTGAAAGTTAGAAGAAACAGGGTATTTGCAGTATCTCCCTACAAGTTAACTTATTATTTCAAAAGAAAAAAAAATAGTGTTATAATGAAGATACTACTTATGTGTATTGTTGTGTATAAATAGGTAAATATATTATGATGTTGAGAGCCAAGGTATTTCCAAATAATTATTTAGAGCAAAAATTATAACATTGTTTTCAGGTTCAATAATATATATAGATATATATGTCAGCTATAACGTGAAGGATGAGGAGAACATAAAAGGACCAACACAGTTACAGGGCGTCTACATTTTATACTAACTAGTATAATATTAACTCTAAGTGGATTGTGAATTGATTGTCAAGATAGATTTTAAAAAAAGCAAGACCGAACTATGTATTATCTACAATTGTAAATTTATATATAATGACACAGGTTAAAAGTAAATGGATAGAAAAATATATACGAGGACAACAGAAAACATAAAAAGGCTGGAGTGGCTATATTCATATACCAATTTAAAAAGACCTCAGACCTCAAGATAAAGTTTACTGAGATAGAGACATATTTCTTAATGATAAAAGGGCCAATTACTCAGTAAGATATAACACCCAATAGCAAAGGCTTGACTGATTCTGTAAATAAAGTTTTATTAGAACAGAGCTATGCCATTTATGTACTGTCTAGGGCTGCTTTCTTGCTACCACTGCAGAACTAAGTAGTTGTAAGAGAGACACGATGACTCACAAAGCCTGAAATATTTACTATCTGGCCCTTTATAGAAAATGTTTGCTGACTCCTATAAAGTAATTAAGTCACAAACAGGGCATGTGTTTGGTTCATCAGTAGGTAAATCAGGAGTAAGGCTGTAAGCACAAATCGTAACTATTTGAAAAGAGGAAACAGATCAAATTAAAGGTTATGAGTTTTAGGGAATATAACTTGATTAGAAGTACCTTAACATATGTGAATGAGCCTCATGTTATATCCTTAACATAAATAACTAGACTTTATAACAAATAAATACAAATAAAAGGATACTAATCTGACAATTTCCTCCCAAAACACAGCATTAAGTTTTAATGATTATTTGTTTTTGCCCTGACATTAAAAAGAGAGTTTAGTATAAACTTCAATCAGTCCAATTTTAAGAGAAGTCTGTATCTAGTCAAGTGGCAAGATTTTTAGAGAATTTGAAAAATTCTAATATAATGATACATTTACTTAGTTCTACTTTCTCCATTAGGAAATGGTCATACACACATAGATACACAGAAATCATTTGTAAAACTTTATGGTGTGGCTCAAACTTAAAGTTTAAAAAAAAAAAGAAAATAAACACACACACACACACACACACACACACACTCTCTCTCTCTCTGTTATTTTAATCTGAGGTACACAAGCCTAAAAGGGACAATATGAAAGATGCTATAAGAGACAGACTAGGATAAACAGAAAAAAATGAAGAGGATGTTGATTAGTACTCACCTTTAAAGCTAAAGTACATTTATTTCTCTTTAGAGAGATCAAGAATGACACATTAAAATTGTTGTATTAAAAAAAAGGTTGCTAACAAATATATGGAGTCTCTGCCTACATAGATCTTCAAGAATAGGCAAATTGAGTGTTTTATATAAATGCATACTTACAAGAATGGACTAGATCTGTACTGTCCAGCAGGATGGCAGTTAAAATCTAAATTCTTCAGTTGAACTAACCATATTTTAAGTGCTCAAAAATCACCTATGGCTAAAGGCTATGATACTGGACAGTGTATCATAGAACATTTCCAACATTACAAGAAGTTCTACTGGGCAGCAGAGGTCTAGGCTCAGTGTCTTCTTAAAAGTATCTACATTGTATAGATAGTTTGATTTTCCCTACAGGTTTTGGTTCATTTCTTTATTTTTCAGAACTTCTTGTTTTATTTTACAAAGCCTTTTGTTCTTCAGTCATATCTACTCATTTAAATATTTTTTCATATAAAATTAAAAATGACTGCAATTTCAAAAAACCCCTTATAGAACAAGTAGCAATCTAAAATGTGATACTCTGTACAACGCTTTTCAAAAAAATTTGCAGAAATATACAAAATGTATTCAAGTATATAATAAAATTATGACAGTTTGATACTTAACATAATTAGCAAATTCTGAAAATATGTCTAATTCCTAAAAATAAATTCAGATACACTATAGTTGAAAAATAGAAGTAAATCTAAGTTCACTTAAGTCACATGAAGATACAAACAGGGAAGAAAACACTAAGCAAAATTAATGGTTGGAAACTAGCAATAAAATCAACTAAAATATTAATATAAAAACTCTTCTTAAACACTACTTACACCATTTGATTCAAATGAAAAGTACTGAAAAATTCCCTTGTATTAAAAAAATACATGAATAAGGATATTCAACCTATGCTTTAAAATTAAATGGCCAAATTAAAAATTATTTAAACAAAAGACAATATATTAAATGCAATTCACATTTGAATTAACAAAAAATAAATGTCTGAATATGTAGCAGTTGTAGAATCCAAGTCATCCTGGTGCAAATCAAAAGAAATTCTTAATTGATTAGAAATGATATGGGCAGACCAACATGGTACATTTAAAAAAAAAAAACTAAGGCTATCTCAAACAATTCTACAAATTATCACTTTTTAAATGTGACAATGTATTCATTTAACATCTGATATTTTCTAATTTTTTCACATTATTTCTCTAACTACTCATTGCATTTTTTTCAAATTTAGAACTTATACCGTATATCTTACTGCATTTTAAAATAAAATTATTTTAAAGTTACCGAATTATCTTTTGTGCTATTTAGAGTAAAACTTTGCAGGCAATGCCACGCTTTCTCTTTTTATACAATTAACTATTTTCAATTTCTTAATCTTTAGGATTGTTACATCAAGAAAGTTTGATTTTGATATCTAATCACAAATAAGAATAAATTAAAAAGCAGAAAGGAGTGGAAAGCAAATAAGGAAAAGGGAAAAGCCTTAGAAAAACAATAATGGAGGTCAATATATTCTAATATAAGAACCAAAGAAAGCTTTAAGCAATGAAAGCCAGAAACCAAAAGTAAAACTTTTAAGACCAAATAAAAATATTTATCAGATCAGATTCTTTACTAAATTAATAATTAGATAATAATTTGCTATTGTTCCGGAGTCACAAATTACCTTCCCTACCACACCTCCCCCGGAAGATAAATACGTAACATCTATATACTGAGATTCACAGTTTCTGGACTTATTTTTCCACCACTTAAACTGTGGATCATTGCTATCATATGAGAGTGTTTGTTCAGCTCCTCTTGCTGAAGTTTCACCAGTGACTCTTTCTCTTCCAAACGACCTTCTAATTGGGCCTTTTGAACCTCTAGGGAGGAAGCCTAGGAATTGGGGGTAGGGGAAGGAAGGAATCAAGGAAAACAAACTTAGTATGTCTTCCTTTCACAGATATTTTAAGATGTCCTATTTTTCATTTGTAAAACAACTATGTCAAAAGACACATTACAAATATGTATTATATTTTAGTCAATTAAATTTTATGGTAAGCTTAAATAATTATTAAACAATATAATACAAATTGGAAAAGACACATTCAATTTGTCTTTTTAAGTCAATATTAGCAGCTGAAATTTTGCAGAAAACAGTACACATCACAATTTAGAATCACTATTAAGATGACCACATTAAAGGAGAACCAGGAAATCGGTAAACGTGGCATTAGATTTTATGCCTCTTCTGTCACTTGTGCTCTGTAGTTGTTCAAGTGGTCATTTAATCCTGGTGTGTTCTCATCTTTCCAGTAGCAGCTGGGCCAGAAAGTGCTATTCATAGCTAACACACACAAACAACCATGATAAAGTGGAATGAACAGTGGACTTAGATTCAGAATACTGAATAATTAGCTTTGTGACAGACCCTCAGTAACTCAAAACTCAGTTTCATTTGTAGGTTGAAAACATTTGATACTTATATATTAATATATTTGTTAAGAAGAGGATTAAGAAAAATGTTTCAGAGTTCTTGGCAAATTATAAAGTTCTTAACAAATATGAACTACTATTATTATTCCTTTCCCTAAAAGCTGGGAGAGGCAGCCAAACACAGCCACCTGTATGTGACATTCAGATCTGGGAACCCCTTCATGTATTCTTTGCCCACTAAAAAGCAGTAAGTGCTGGTACACGATATATATTTAATAGGTTTTTCATGATTTTAGGAAATCAGGTTTTCACATTGCGAGAGAGCCTTTACTTAAAAACTGTCAATTCTGAGACTATAATATCTTCTAAATAAAATTACTTAAGAACCAGAACTTTAATTTACCCAAATTCACCTTTTCTACAAAATCAGACTTATTCATCTACTACCAATGAGAACTCAACAGATTCTTACCTTAATGCTCAGTTCTTTTCTTATCTGTTCTGTTCTATTTAATTCCTTTCTAAGGATATCAATGGTTTCTTCCTTATCTTCCCTTTCTTTTTGCAAGATTTTAATTTTTTCTTCTTGTACTTTTGTTTTTTGTTGCAAATCTTAAAACAAACAAATAGTCAGCTATATGGTTAGAGGTTGCATACTGATGTTACCCTGAAAAGGTTAATCAGCCACTATGTAATTAGAGCAAAAGAATGACAACTGGGAAGATGAAGAAACGCCCTGTTGAAAATAAAAGTTCTACAGTTTTGATGAGTAGAAAAATACCATGAAACTCTTCCTGTAGGCCAGTATTCTACAGAAAATGCCAAATCTCCACGTCTTTCCCTCTTCCTCTGTCCCTGATATTGTATGTATAGTTATGAGGGGAAAAACAATCCTCATAGATCAAGGGTTAGATAGATATAAAAAAGTATACAAAATTATATAGGCAGATGTCTAAGGCAAGTGAGTTAGAACAAAAATGTTTTTTGTGAATCATTTCAGAGCTACTGCCATTAGAAGCTGGTAACTAAAAGTTACCTAGCACTGCCACCTGCTGTTATCTTCTTTTAAAACTCTTTTTTTTTTTTTTTGAAAAGACAGTCCTTTCCTCTAATTCCCAGATTAAAAAAAAAATATATTGCTTTTTCAATTTAATCAATCTAACTAAACTGTTCCGTAAAATGTTATGACAAGAAAAGGAAAGCTATTTAAAATGTGATTTAAGCTTAAAAAAGAGAGAGAAGTAGAAAATAAATCATGCTTTGATTTTTCTACCAACATAAGATACGTTAAAAAATATAGACAATGTATTAAATAAGAAGTTACTTACTTGCTAGCTTACATTCTCTGTCTACTAGTTGGTTCTGTACTTCTTTTCTCTGTTCTTCTTTCTCTATTAATTGGGCAATAGTTCTGAAGTTATAAAAAAATATAGAAGAACACATCAAGGAAGTATTTCATTTCTTTTTCTTTCCAACAAGTATTTTAAGAGCAAATTAATAAGAAGAGTAATACCTTACATTTTGTCAAATATGTATTTTATATCTAAAATAAGTGGTAATTCTATTAACTTTATCTGTAAAAAGCAATGCTCTGTATAAAGAGAATCACTGTTTTTAAAAAATCCAAAATAATTAGAATTAAGAACTAGAGATTTTACTTTTCATTTTGTTGCTTGAATGACTCATTCAACTTTTTCACTGTCTCAATTTGTTTATTCAGAGAATCACATGTCATCTGCAAATCTTTATTCTTCTTTTCATTGGTTTCATTCCTGAAAAGACAAAAATGAGTTGATATTTTTAGGGAGGCAAACATTTAATGGAAAAAAGAAACAGTGTCCTTTATTTTCTCATCAAACCAAACTGCATACACTGAAGAAGAGGAATGTCATGAACAAGCAGGACATAAAGAAAGATTAACTCTAAAAGACATTAAAGATGTATTTTGGCTGACTTAGGAGGTAATATTTACTATAAAAAGGAAAAGTGCAGGGCATTTACCTCATATTTATGGATATAGAGCTTTATGGATAATATTGCTCTACATAATTTGCTATATATATTATAGTTATTTTCATAGTTAGATCCAGCAAATTTTTAAAAACTTCTGTAAAAGGATGTAGTTTATTAAAAAATAAAACTTAAATCTGCTATTGTTAGCCTCTTGGGCATAATGTATGTTTAATTAAAAATGTCAAATTAATGATGTAGTTGGGGATACTAAACTTCACTGGCCTCTTCAGAGCTCTGCATCTAACAGTTCTGCTTAGTTTACTAGCAAAGTAAACACAGAAATACTTTCTAAAGTGATACTTTGACGCCCAAGTATTTTAGGCATAAAATGTCCTTTTTTACTTCACTAAATACAAACTGGTAGCACTGGCCAAATTTGCCTAGAAATGTTTTATCTGTCCCATGTGGTTTTTGTAATTCTGAATCTGAATGCCTTTAGATAGTCCCTACCATTAGCGATGACCTTTCTTTCCCCAGCCAACTTCATTATTTGTTACTATCTGGCCCCAGAAGGCAGGAGATTTACCTCTTGGCCTCTCTCTCACTATCTGGAACATCAATAGGAAGTTCCCGTGGTTCCTGGAAACCCCGTATTTCTGTGGGACCAATGCTTATTACTTTTTCTCACATCCTAACTTAACACCAATAGTCCACTCTACCAGGGCTGCCTACAACAGATTTTGGAGAAAGTTACTGCTGGGAGAAAATATCCTGTTTAGGAAATTTTAATGTCACAAATTTTCTAGATGCTATACGTTTTCCACCTTTCATTTTTATTGATTGGCAAATAAGCATATGGATCTTACAGAGTTAAAATTTTCTAGATTTTTATATTAATAGCATAGATTGAAGATTTTTTCAAATCTTAATCAATGTTAAATTATAAATTAAAAAAAGAACAAGTTAACCGGAATATTTTAATTTTTATTGTTTGGTAGAAAATCTGTAATTGTTCTGGGTCTTCTTTATATCTCAGTTTTAAAATTGACCTAAAAGATTAAAAGGAGGAAAGCATGACAAAGAAGGAAAGCATGATCAGTCTCGTATTTTGTTAGTAGGCATGTTAAGTTAGTGTAGCCTTTTTGAAAGGCAACTTGTCAATCCATCAAAAACCTGAGAGCACATATCCTTTCACCCAACAATTCACCTGTTAAGAGTTTATTCCACAGATAAAGTCACATATATAAGTAAACCATATTCAGTGACATTAAGGAGAAATAATGACTACAAACTGAGAGATGTTTTAAACACTAACACCTGAATTCCCATGTTATGAGACTGGAAATTGAATATGTTCAATTGAATATGAAATTGTTCCTATTCAACACATTTGATGTACAGAAATGGCCAATTCATATGGCTCAACTTAACACAAATTATGACAACTAAGGTCCTTTAACATTTATGGAATGCAAAATACTGAGTACTGCTGCAGCCCTAGGGGTTTGTCAGTGAACAAAGCAGATCAACTTGTTCTTGTGGTGATAAAACCCCAGATGACTGAGGACGGCATGAATACATGAAAGAAGCAGTGTCAACTGGAGAGAAACAAAGAAACCTGTATTCTATTTCTGACTTTGATCCTAAGTTTGAGTAAACAATACTTCATTTACCTGTGATGTAAGTTTCTTGTTAACTACTTAACTTATGGAATTATCAGAATATGTGAATGTTTACAAAAGGATTTTAGCACCACAGAAAAGAAATACCGTGTGTTCATTCTAGACTCCCAACTTTACACAGAAAATTTTACTTTATTAATTTACCTCTGAACAAGTTCCATGTAGGATTTTGTCAGTATTTCATGTTCTTCAGCCACAGACTCTAATTTCCTATTATGTTGGAAGAGATGCTCAATATCACTCTGGGCTCTTTCTGATTCAACCTGCTGTGCCTTTAGCAACACACCAAGCTCTTCATTTTTTCTCTCAACTTCTCTCAACATACCAGCAAGTGTCCGTGCCTAAAACAAAACCAAACAGAACACACACTTTTCTACTTCCACGTGTATTGTTTGCTCAATTTCTACAATTTAAAAGATTTATCAAATATCTAAGAGGCTAGCATCTATTTGGTTACATAAAGTTTTATTAGTCACATACACATTAATTAACTACTTCTAATAAATCTAACACTGTTTTTTTTTTTACTTAAGAGATTGTCCTTACTAGAATAATCTCGGTATGACCAGACTCACGGAAATTAGCACAATTATAACAACAAGAAAATAGGTCTACATTCTGTACTTAATTAAAAGGGTATGTGTGGTCCCTGGGGCTAGCCATCAACACTAAACCATAAAGTTTACACAAATCAGCTTTCCCATTTCAGGTAGATATTAAAAATAAGATCTTAACTGTATCACAGATGTTTAAGCAACACTTAAAATTAAGCTAGCACAATCAGGGAATACAGCCTAAATTAATATGAAAGTATTTGTGACATGAAACATTAAAGAAACAGAACACTAGAATGAGAAGTGAACTCCCCCCAACACCCTTTAGTCTGAAAAATACTCTTGTTTTGAAATGCCAGATAAAAACCTAAGCCCTTCTCTTTTTTTTGACAGTCTATAAAGCAGTAATACCCCATTATTTAGTGTTATTTTTATAAGAAACCTTTCCAGTAAAACAGATAAAACATTAAATTCTCCAATAAAATGCAAGACATGTCCAACAGACATAGAATATAAGAATATGCTATGGGAAGGGAGAGGACAAAATGATTTTAATATCACTAATTTTCTTTGTTGAAATTTATGATAAATCCAATACATTGTTAAGACAAATGAATCCACATCAAAAGAAGAAAAGGAAAATATATGGTTATATTTATTCATATTTTTTCAAATATGAGTACTCTGAGAAGACTCTAATGGTATTTTATGTGTCACTGACTTTAAATACCTCTCAAAAATCAAATGACTTTATTACAGTTCATCATAAATGATATCAAACTGTTGAGACTCCGTTTATATCTGCTAGGAATTTCATATTACTGCAGTAAGCTCTCACTCCTAATGTACACATTGTGTGTATATGTGCACACAGCACCATGTCAGACTTTCTGAGCACCTACCATGTGCCAAGTACTGTGTTTGCTGGGGCCTGGAGATATCGAAACTGTCTCGGACATCAAGGGTGGGAAGCAGGGTTGTATAATTTTCACATGTATGGGAAGGAGAAGACAAGAGACAGCTTCCTAAGAAATGGCAGTATTTAAACTAATAAAATATGAAGAATTATTAGGAGTTAGGCAGAGAAAGAGGAAAAGGTGTTCTAGACATGGAAGAGCAAATACAAGGACAGGGAAACCTGAGTATGTCAAGTAACTGCAAGCAATAGAACTGCGTAAGAAACTGCAAAGTAATCTGATGGAGGTGATTGCAGAGAATGCAGAGAAATGCAAGGAGATGCGGAATGAAAGTAGTTTTAGAATCCTGCGTGCCAAACTAAGGAATTTAAAATCATCTGCTGAGTGAAATGGTAAGCCACTGCAGGGTACATACCACAGAAGCAATAAAATCAGATTACAGCCTCAGAAATCACTGTAGGGGAAACAAGGGAGGGTGGAACCAAATACAAAAAGATGACTTGGGATCCACGTAGAGGGTGGGTGAAAGAGGCCTCCAGACTGAAGGTAAAAAGACTAACTGAAGGCTCTGCTATGATTCATATAAAAAATGGAAAGAATTTGACCTGTAGCAAATAGTAGTAAGAAGAAACAAGGCAGAAAAAGGTAATATTTAGAAAGTAGAATCAACTGGATTTGGTGAATGGCTAATTGTAGGAAGTAAATGTATGATTTCCAGGATTTTTGTCTGGAACTCTTCAGAACAAGATGGAATATATAAAAAAAGTAAATTTTTGAAATGGGTGATGCGTTCAGGACTGGTCATACTGAATGGGAAGTATTTGCTATATACTTAAAAAGAGCTATACAGGAAGCATTAATGCTTAGTGGAAAGTATCTGGGCTCAGCATATAAAACTGGTAGCATTAACATTCTGATAATGACTGAATCCCTGGACTATTTAAGGAAGGGCAAAGGACTTAGAACATAATGCCAGGAAAACCCAACATTTAAGGGTTAAATGGAGGAAGAGAAGTCCCTAAAGGATATAGGAAAAGAATATCCATTAGCGTAGAAAGAAAATCAGAAGATATTGGAGTGATCAAAATTAAAGGGGAAGGGTTTCAAGATGGAGGGAGTAGTCAAATACTGAGAACAGTTTACTTCAAACACTAACAAAAATAAAACTAAAATTTTGTACATGTTCTGCTTCATTTATTTTTCTACATATCAGATAAGTCTTTATATTGTACACACCTCTGTCTCAGCTTGAGTTCTTTGACAGCGATATTGAGCAATCAGTCTATCAGCCTGCGCAAGGGCTAGAGCTTTTGCTTCCAAAAGATCTTGTAGCCTGCTTTCTTTGGACTGTAAGAAGACAAACCATTTATCTTTATCACTTAGCAGAAAAACATCTATTAAAGCTCAACTGTTAGGTATAGTTAAAATAAGCTTGTACTCACGGCTAATGTGGACAGTTTCATCTCATATACATCCATTATGTCAGATATTCTCACATCATTAATCTGTTCCTTTACCTAAGTTTTAATACAACAGTCAAAAATCAGAAAATTTTAACACTCAACACAATAAAAAAATAAATGCCTAGTGTGAAACCAAATCATTAAAACTTAATGAGTAACAAAGTAAAAAAAATTAATCCTGTATTAGGCAGTTCACAAACATTTCACTAACCTGGCTATTGCAGAAGAGTATCTGGGTAGGACTTGATATGCTTGTGGGATATATTTCTTAAACAGAGGGATAGAGAGGATGAGGGTGGACTAACTGGGGAAGACTGGGGTAAAAATGACTGGTGTTAAAATGTGGGAATTTTATGGCTAATTTTTTTCTTTCTTTCCAAACTTTCTAGAATATTGTTATTTTCATATTAAAAGATAAGGTTTCATTGACCAAACTGGCATCTTAAGTTATTTAAATAAATGTTATAATCAGGAGTGATATTTAGTTGGTATGTACCAGGCAGAATCCCATTTATAATGGCTATTTACCACTCACCACCATTCCAGCCTGAAGTTTCTCTATTAGTTCCTCAATGTTCAATCCTGGAATTCTAGCTTTCAAAAGTGGAGGAGTTAAACATTTTACTGATGTTGGAAGACTGTGATTTAGTGATTGCAAGGGCATTCTCCTGGGCATATGTTCTGTTTCCTGTTGTCTATAGGCATTGTTTGCTGCTATACTTTCTCCAAGTCTGAATAGGAAGAAAGAAAGAAAGAAAGAAAGAATGAATGGATGAATTACAAAAAAATAGTGGAAGGAGAGCCTGGGTGGCTCAGTCAGTTGAGGGTTCAACTCTTGATTTCAGCCTAGATCATGATCTCAGGGTCGTGAGATAGAGCCCTGCCATGGGCTAAGGCACTAGCTTGAGAATGTCTTTCTCCCTCTCTGTCTGCTCCCCCCACCCCACTTGTACCACACTCTCTCTCTCAATAAATAAAATCTTAAAAAAAAAAAAGAGGAGGGTGCCTAGGTGGCTCAGTGGGTTAAGCTTCTGTCTTCAGCTCAGGTCAGAATCTCAGGGACCTGGGATTGAGCCCCGCATCAGGCTCTCTGCTTGGCGGGGAACCTGCTTCCCCCTCTCTGCCTGCCTCTCTGCCTACTTGTGTGCTCTGTCAAATAAATAAATAAAATCTTAAAAAAAAAAAATAGAGGAAAGGGTAGTTAGTATAGAATTAGAGAATATTTAGAATGGATATTTTTTGGGAATATAAGCCTTCAAATATTTTTGAAATAATCTTGGAGTCTATGATGAAGCCACATTTTGGAAAATACCCTAAATATTGTCAAGTAAATGCTTTTCTACTTACAATCCTTTATAATGACAATCTTACCTCTTTTCTGGAGACATTAGAACTCGTCTGTAAGTATGGATTATTTGTTAAACTTAAGTACAATGTTATTGCTGTTGGTAAGAACATCCTTCTTACCATGGGCAACATCACCTGTCCTTCACCTATGTCCTTCATTCTTACCCTTTCTCACTCAGAATCTTCTCACTAACCTGACTCCCATTCTGCCCCATTTATCATGTCTTGTTCCTGCCACAGGGTCTTTGAATGAGCTGTTCCTTTACTAGAATATTCTTCCCACCAGATCTGTATAGAGTTGGCTCCATTTATCATCAGGTCTCAGTACAAATTCACTTTCTCAGAGAGCCCCTTACACCCATACTGACATGCACATTATGAAACTTAATTTTTAACTTGTCTCCCAACTAGAATGCAAACCATATGACAAAGGTCCCCAGTCTAATTTACTGCAATATCTAAAATGACTAGAAGAGGGCCTGGCACATACTTGGCCCTCACCAGATGGAAATGTACACCAAAAAACCTACTTATGTACCCAACCACCCATCCAACATATAAATTTACCTTATTAAACTAAGATGATATAAACAAAGGCATAAAAAGACATAAGTAAAATAAATGAACACCTGACATATTTTCTAAAGAGAAAATTATGTAACACCAGTAAGATAGGGGCAGCCAAGATACAAAGAAATGGTAGGAAGATCTCATATACAGGGACAGAGGATGAGACTCCCACTTTCAGTGAAGCTGAAGCATTCCGTTCTGAAACACAGGGGCTTTCCTTTATGTCCGATTACCACAACTGGAGCAACCAAGCCACCACAAAATGAAGCAGCTTCACAGATCATTTCCAAATCTTAACTGGAGAAACTCCCTATCTGTCCATCTGTTTAAAAATATTTACAATGAAGAGAATTTTGATTATGTGGTCTCTAGGTCTTGTTCTCCACAGTTCTTAATCTCTTAATTTATGACTAAATTATTAATTCTGAAAAATAAGTTTCTAAGTCAGTTAAAAGAAATAGCATGTCTCCCCATGTCAGGGGCTCCTAGCTCAGTAGGGAGCCTGCTTCTTCCTGCCCCTCCCCCCACTTCTGCACACGCTCTCTCTCTCTCTCATTCTCTCAAATAAATAAAATCTTTAACAACAGAAAAATAGCAAATATTCTCCTAATGATTGAAATCAATGAGAATAGTGGGCAATTCTGCCTGGCCACTATCTATTCTACTTTCTGATAAAAGCACAAAATTTTTTTCTTTTTAAATCCTCCCACTGCCCCCAAATTAACTTTCACTTCATGTAGTGCTCACAGTTGAACCCTTGTTATCTGCCAAGGTCCTTCATTGGCAAATGACCCAGATTCGGTCAACGAAAGTGATGCTTAGGTTTATTTAAACAGGACACCTGGGTCAGGTCAGCTCAGGTCATGATCCTGGAGTCCCAGGATTGAGTCCCACATTCAGCTCCCTGCTCAGCAGGGCGTCTGCTTCTCCCCCGAACCTCTCTCCTCTCATGTTCTCTCTCATTCTCTCAAATAAATAAATAAAATCTTAAAAAAAAAAAAAACTTATTTAAATAACTGGGAAGAGAAGCTCTTTGTTTTCTTTCCTGTTTTGTTTTTGTTGGTTGTTTTTTAGTTGTAAAAGCCATGTTGTTTATTAAGTGTTTAATCTTTTAGAGCAGTTTCCCATCTTATCCTCTGGCAAACCCTTAAGCTGAAGAAGTTCTTCTTCACATCTAATCTAAATGTCTTTTTTTTTTTTTTTTTTTGAGTATAGCTGACACAGGGAAAGCTCATTCTATGTAAGAACTAAACTGGTAAGATATAAGCATAGTCCAGAAGCTATTATGCCAAATAGAGGAAGTGAGAGAGAGAGAGAGAGGCATAGTGCCTGGAAAACATTTAACCCACCTGAAGCTAGCTTTTCCCTGAGTATACACCTGGGCTTTTCAGTTACTGAAATCAAATTTTCTTTTAATCACTTGAAAAATTACCAACTGTTATATAATGAAGTCTCTGATTCACAAATTTTCTAATCTATCTATATTGAAGACTATTAAAGAAACACAGCAGAATATTCCAGGACCACAAGAGATATACTGCAAATGACTACAACTCACACTAAAGCAGGAAAATCTGGTAGTGGAGCAGCTTCCAATAATATTCCCAGTCCAGACTGTACTTGTTCTCTATTATCTGATGTTAAAGCAAAAGCCAAGGGAGTAATCAGGCGTGGATCCTAAACAAATCAAGAAACCAAAAAACAACAGGCACAAAGAATAAATAATGTCAGGATTTTTAAAGCAAGGTGAGTAAACAGAGCTAAACCATAAAATAATTCCAGGCAAATTCTGAAAGGTTTCTATCTGCTGTTTGAATGTATTCATCAGCCTTTACTTTGTTATAATTATCTATGCAGTCAATATGAACACTAGCTTTAAAAAAATCTGGCAAAAGTTTTGTTGTGCCCATGAAAATCACATCTTACATATTATGACGAATTTAAAATATGATCCATAACTGACTGATGTTTTGAATTATTGTTTTATTTTTCTAGCTACCTTTAAAAGAAAATCTGACTATAAGAAAAAATAATCATTTCCAATTAAAGTAAAAAAAAAGTAAAACTCAAATTACTTAGAAAAATTCTAATTTTGTCACTGAAACAATTATACTTAACACGTAAGTCCTTCATGTCAGTAAATATTTTATATTAGTACTGTAAGCTCCAAATCATTTATTCTGAAAAACATCTCCTAATTGACACAAAATCAGTTTGACCCAATTTTTTAAGTTGTTAACAGAGAAAAAATATTAAAATATGAATCCTTTATAGTTATCTACATTTTACAATGTTGAGGGTCTTGTAAGTACTCAAGTATAATCTTATGCCACAGAACCATGTTAAAATTAAAAGCTGGGCTTTAGGGGCACCTGGGTGGCTCAGCGGGTTAAAGACTCTGCTTTCGTCTCAGGTCATGATCCCAGCGTCCTGGGATCGAGCCCCGCATCAGGCTCTCTCCTCAGCGGGGAGCCTGCTTCCCTTCTTCTCTGCCTACTTGTGATCTCTGTCAAATAAATAAAATCTTAAAAAAAAAAAAAAAAAAAAAAAAAAAAGCTGGGCTTTATCTCCATAACCCTCATTGTAACCCTTCATAACTGCTCCCATGGAGGGGAATTCATTATTTTCATTCTGTAGTTAAGGAAGCTAGAGCTCAGACAAGTGAAATAGCTTGCTCAAGTCGGCACTGACTTGACTGACTGGTGGAGTCAAGATCTGAAGCCCATCTCTTCAGCATTATGCTCTCCAAAGTGTACAAGGGGCTCCTATATAAGGTTTCAGTTTTGGCTTCTACCCTGTCTATACAGACCAGAACCATCTTTGTTTTTTATAGTAACTCAATTCACACATGTTTGCTAAGTATCTATTTTAAGTCAGTTTTTGTGGCTATCAAGGTAAACATTAGAGCTCTTATTCAGCTACCATCATCAAAATTCGTGAGTCGACTATTCTCTGCATACCCTCTCTGGTCTTACTATCACTCACAATCAT
Organism: Lontra canadensis; assembly: GCF_010015895.1. Taxonomy (NCBI): domain Eukaryota; kingdom Metazoa; phylum Chordata; class Mammalia; order Carnivora; family Mustelidae; genus Lontra; species Lontra canadensis. The sequence continues at coordinate 9,312,103 of NW_022631000.1, forward strand.
GTCCTTTTCTTCCAGATGTGTGCCTTATCCCCTTAACACTCTACATCATCAATCCCAACCAAAAACAAAAACTCCAAAACAAATACCACTTCCCCTTCACTGCAGTGCTATTAGAAATAAACGAAGAAACCTAAAGTATGGCACAAGAAAGGAAAAAGGCTGAAGAAGCTCTACTATCATGAACTTCCTGTACATTATAGTCACAAGCATTTTTGTTCAATTCCTGCAAAACTATGTAGAATTACCGTATACTGGGAATATAATAGCTACTTAAGGCAATTAACTCTCTTCTGATAGCCAATTCTAAGAGAAACACTTTCTAAACCTCAAAATATTAAAACAGAAACTCACACTTAGGAAGCATTTATGTATGAATAAACTTCAATATTTGAAGAGTTTACACTCACCTGAAGGATTTTATAGAAGCTTACTTCCATACCAGGAACCAACTGTTTAAGTCTGTTCATCAAGTCAAGAGTTTTCAAAACTACATCAGCAGCAAGTTTGCTTAAAAATAAATATTTAAATTAGATAACCAAAAAGTTGCTTAGAACTTTATTTCTGTCCATAATTTTACAGAAATTCTGAAAAAACCAACATTTTTGTTTTTAAACCTCAGGAAGATAAAGTATTGTTTCTTTTGAGAAGTAAAAATATAACAGAGACCAGCATCCTTATAACCCAACCCCCCAAAAGAACAAATTGTCATTAACAGTCTAAACTGTCTGTCTAAAACTGTGTTTTCTTTTTCTAATTTCAAATACCACTGAGCTTCCACTTTCTGAGACAAATTACCAGCAGCATCAGCAAAATGACGTACTTAATTTTAGCTTTTTCATTGGAATATCAATAAAGGGCAACCTTAAGCAATACAGAATACCTTAGATTTATCAAATAAATTATACTAAGCCATGTTCTTAGCCTCATACCACAAAAGGAGTATAAAAAAGTAAAAAAAAAGTAATCCTTGTTATTGAGGAGCACAATCATTGACAATTATGTCATTTATGGAAATTGGAACAAATCAATGTCTAGCATTCAGGTCCTCAATAAAGATTTGTTAATGGACTCAATTCATGCAGAAAAGGAGCGATAAAATAATTTATCTCTCTCATCACTATCAGTGAAAATTCACCTTTAAACCATAAATCTTTACATGCTTAGGAAAAGAACTGTCTTTGTTAGTAGGAAACCTTCAGTAGTATCTGATTTCCTGGTAATAAAAAAATGACCTGTTTTTTCATGCCTTTTTGTTTAAAACATAAAATTACTGAGGCAATGTCAGAAAGAACCTCCAGAAAAGAACTATGAGAGACACTTCAGGATAATCAAAAATTAAAACACAAAACAAACCTAAACAATGAAAAATAAATCACGGATGTTAAGATTATCCTTTCTTCAAGGCATGTAATCTATGAATTGAATGAATTTTTAAAAAATTATGAAAAACCTTATTAATTCCCTGCTATACCTTGAGTTAATAGTGCATACCCAAGGATTACCCTCCAAGAGGAGAGAATCACTAGATCTTTTGATTTTTATTATGTTTGGTATTACCATTTTGCCATTTGGATTTTATATACTCACCACAATTCAGAATCTGCTACCTTTGTTCCAAACCCCAGATCAATCTTGCCATATGTAAACTGTTGTTCTATCAAAGTGGTACATTTGATGGTAGTCAGAGTTTTTGCAACATGCATTTTTAGAGAATCATCTCCACACAGAGGTAAGTTTTGTTAAGGAAAACAAACAAAAATTTCTCAAAAAAATCCTTATATTTGTATAGCACTTTACAGTATTTAGAGTGATTCCATACAAATTATCTTGTTACTGCACTTCCATATAATCATTGTTACATTAGCTCAATGACAGATTAGGAAACTAAAGCTTAGAGCATTTAAGTGATTGGTAAGTGGCAAGAGATGGGACTGACACCATGTCTGTTACTCTGCTGGATGTTAGTATTTTCTTAGAAGCTTATTACAGTGGTTCAATATTTGCTGAACTAAGGGAAGTTATTTTTTCCTATTTTGTAGTATTATAAGTTAACTTGAGTATCATTTAAAAAGTGTCAAATTTGGCTCAAAACGGTACCAATTCTGAGGCCTGCATATATTACAGATAGATATCAACAATCAAGCAAAATAATGTGTCTCTATAGCAGTGGTTTTCAACTTTAGCTGTATGTTAGAATCATGTGGGTAGTTTGATCAATCAATCAATCACAATCGCCCCACTGTCCACACACCTGGGCTCTAGATTACTCCAATCAAGTTAGAATTGCTGGAAGTAAGGTTCAGGTGTCAGGATTTTTAAAATGTTCTTCAGGTAATTCTAATACATAATCAGGATTGAGAATCACTGCTGTAGGGAAGAGGAAAATTAAGGAGCAGTAACTCTGAGAAGAGAGTAAATAGATGTGGAATTTGCTCTAGGGCAGGACGAAGTTGAGCAAATTCTTACTGCTGAGATATAAGGAAACTTGTCTAGGTAAAGATAAAAGATCTGGTTGAGATATAAAGGCTTCTTGTTTATAATAATAAAAACGCATTAATGAAATATTTTAAAAAATGGGACTTGGGCTTCAAAAGACTTAGCATTAACTGATCTAAAAGACAAGAGCAAACACAAGAAAAGACCTAAGAAAACCTGAATACAAAAGTTAGGCGGTGACACTAATTGGACTCAAGGTTTTCTTTTTTTGTAATGAATGAAATTGTCTTGATAATATGTGTCTTTTTTTTATAACCTAGTATATCATCTTTATTAAAATATTTCTAGAGGCTTTAACTTTCAGTAAAAATTAGAATATAAACTAAAATACTAACAACTCTACCAATGTTTGTTTATTCTCTGATATATTGAACCAGTGATGACCCCACAAATCATCCAGAGAATGCAATTAGCATTAGAAAGTAATAAAGCAGTTATTTTAGAATGTATCTCTTAATCTCAAATTGCAGTAAAAATGTCCAAATCAAGTTTAAAAAGTTTAAAAAGTTAAAAATTATGAAATATTCTTTAGTTTAAAAGTTTTACTAGAAAAATAAGTGAAAAAATTCTGGACAACTTCTTCATAGACTCCTCACTGAGAATTAGTTCTATAGTTTAAACTCCAATTCAATAATCCTGAATTGATATACAAGTATGAGAAGTGACACATTTACAAACAAAGGCAAAACTGAAGTAAAATACTAGAAAAAAAATGAATGGCTAGTTTCCATGTTTTAACAGTAAAGGATATTTAACAAAACTTCAGTGGCCTTGACCATCCTTTCACATTTTTTTTTTAATAAGGCTTCATCTAGATTTTGTTCTGTGAACTGAAGTTGATCAAGGATTGTAGGCAACAGAAGGGTCACGAAACGGTCAGCGGAGGAACAGTTAGCAGTATCTACAACATCCTGAAGAATTAACCACCACCAGTGATGAAAAATAAAAATGGAATACAGAACGCAGAGTCATCACCGAGCAGCAACATTCTCATCAAATCTCTTATAACTACTTCAATATTTAATTGACCTGTGTCTCCTATTTAAAACCTACCCTTTTATCCAGTTTAGATGGCTATGATGACCTTTTTCTTAAATGGAACAATAAGGTTTTAAGCTACTTAACTGCAAACAAGACTTTCCCAGGGATTGTGTCCATGATTTGAAAACAAGAATCCTGAATTTGCTAAGTGCAATTACAATAATTAAATAACTATCACTGGTCTTAATACTTTATAATCATGAATAATTTCCATCAGAATCTTGAAGACTTTTTTTAAATGCTAAAACTGATTAACAGTTAAGACCAACATAAAACAGAATAATTTGTGCATCATCTTTGACGAATATATTTAATCATTCATATGCATTTTTGTTTGTGCATAGGATCCAGTCATGAGGGAAATACTCTAAGAAGATACTGTGGTAGGCAGAATGAGTACAAAAACAGGGACAATAGTACAGAATGCTAAGTGAGCTAGACAGTATAATAAACCAGAATGTAATGGCCTCTAGGGAAAGAATTTTTGTCTATATCCCAAGTGCCTAGCAGTGTCTGACATGTTCCACTGCATCTTAGTGACTGAATCCAATGTTCCTATATTAGTCCACTCAATAGGCTAGTAAAGACAGCAGACAGTATCTACCAAGATGGAGGAACAGAATGTGACTACTGCAAGAAGTATAGGCAGACAACAAGCTGTAAAATCTCAGCAAATACTTTTACTTATTACACTGAAAGGAGTATATATAAGCTATTCAGTGCAAAAAAAGAAAACACAATGTTCCTGACTTCGCCCAAAAACACAACGTTCCTGACTTTGCCCAAAAAAAGGAAATTCCGTGGCTGAAAGAAAGGGAGTTAGCTAAATGTTTTCCTAAAGTGTATAAACAATTAGTTTATTGTGGATGTTTTTGAAAGTAAACTGTTCACTGAGAATCATTAAATGGAAAAGTCAATTTGTCTATTATTATATTACCTCAAATATTTCCTTGAACAAATCCAAGGCTAAAATAGAACAGTTTTCTGACCCATCCAGAGGTTGGCTTGACCAACGAAGTAGAGCCACTGTAGGTTCTAAACATTTAGAATGGCTTCCCAGTATGGTGTTGCCAGATGGAGACTGTTCAAATATCATCTGAGTGAGGACGTGGCGCAGCTGAGTCACTGAACAGAAGGCAAGAAGTAATTCTAAAACCTGTGCAATATAAAGTCTTCGTTAAATGTCAATTTCATTGGCCTTTAATGTACAAAACAACGAAGTGATCAAGCTGAAAATGACACATTTTTAAAGAAGATACTTTAAAACAAAAATTAAAGACAGCTTCCAATTTTTCTTTAAGTAATATTTTTCAAAATGCGGGATTAGGTACCACAAAGTTACAAAGAAATTTGTTAATGGTAGTTACTCCTAGTAAGCAGAGCTGTGAGAGCCAAAGAAAGGAGGGCAACTTCAACTAATATCATGTCTTCTACAGTACTTAGTTGCTTTTGTTTTTGAAATCACAGATATATTTTGTTTTTACAGTGAAAAAAAATAAAATTAGAAACTACTTGCAATCATGCTTAGATTTGAGAATTCCTATAAAGCATACTTTAGGATAATACTGAAAAGTGGTATTCCTAAGCTTTAAAACCTTAATTATGGCTATTTCTACACTGTGTGCATGCTTTTGACATTGTAGCTATTAACTCCTCTATTCTACACCTCAGTTCTTTACATCATAAATTGGGCCTTTAAAACATCACATAACATCCCACACCAACCTATTTATTAGCTAAGTTAAATTCTACCTCATTTCCTATACTACCAACCTATCATTTAAAATAAATCACTGGCATCTCTGCCTATCCACTTATTTTCTACCTTTATCTGTATTTTTATAAATGACATATAATTGGGATTTGTGTTTTGACCAACTTGACAGCATCTGATTTTAATAGAATTCAGCCCATTAACATTTACTATGTAACAAATGATAATCCTTGATTTATTCATTTTCAAATATAAATTATAGTACTTGTTTTTGAATAGGTAATACATTTACTTGGTTCCATGGCTAAACAAAGCAGCCTGATCTCTAGCTACACTCCCTGAAGGCAAGCAATGTCATCAGTTTCTCTTTTCTCTTACCAGAGACATATTATACCCATGTAAGAAAATACCTTCTCATATACACTTCTTAAGTATAATGTACAGAAGTAATAAATCACTAGTACAAAGGTGGATGGTTTTTCCAAGGTGAACATACCTGTGTAAGTAGCAACCAGATCAAGAGAATTCTACTAAAACTCCTGAAGTCCCTTGTGTACCTCCCAGACAATGCCTCAGTCACTACTCTTCGTCAGATTTCTGACACTGTAGATTAATTTTATCTTAGCTATTCTTGCATCTTCGCATTTCTACACTTTTTAATCAGCTTGCCAGTTTATATAAAACAAATCACATGGAACTTTATATATAAATCGAATCTTACAGTGCATACCCTTCCTTCCATCTGACTTCTTGAGCTCAGCAGTAGGTTACTGACATTCACTCATATTATCGCACACAGTTGCACTTTACTCATCCTAATTGCTGTGTAGTTCTCTAATATACAGATGCACCACAATTTATCTGCCCATTCCACTATTTATCTGCCCATTCCACTATTAATAGCATTTGGATTATTTCTAATTCCTGCCTTATAGGAGTAGTACAGCTATACATGGCCTTTGGTGAATGTATATATTTTTTATTTGGGTGAGTGAAATTGCTGGCTCATGCTCTATGAATGTGTCCAAAATTTCTAGATAATACCTATTTTCATAAGTGGTTGGGCCAATTTTCAGCCCATGAGTACTACAACCTTATGGGATTTTTGTATTCTCATCTATATTCGATGCTATTCATATTTTTAATTTTAACCACCTGGTGGGCACATAGTAGCATCACATTATCATTTAAATTTGCATTTCCCTGTAGATTAATAAAGTTGAACAGCAATTTCATATTTATTGACCAATTCTTTTTGTTGTTCAGATTATCTGTTGAGTTCAGTTTCTTTGATTTATATATACACTTTTTAAATATATATAAAATAATAAATACATATATTTTAGATCAGAGTACTTTGTTGTATACATGTATCATAGATCCCTTTTCCCACGCTGTGGGTTGCCTTCCACTGTGTTACTGGCAGTCTTTATCAACTTTTTCCTGTATAGCTTGTGCTTTTGTTTCCTATTTAAAAAGATCTTTGTCTTTCTCAAGGCTGTAAAGATATTCTGCTAGGCATTTCTTCTCCAAGTTCACTGTTTACCTTTCAGATGTAAATCTACAGTCTTTCTGGAACTGATTTTCACATTTGATGTGAGGTAGGAAACAAAATCCAGTTTTTTCCCATATGGATATTCAGTTGACCCAGTATCATTTACTGAAATGACCATACTTTCAGAAATGCGCTGTTATCATTCAGGAGACCATATGTTATGGTTTGGTTTTAAACTGTACTCTGTTTCAGGGGACTAGCTGTCTATCCTTATGACAGTACTGCACTGTTTTAATTATTGCAGCTTTATAGTAAGTCTTGGTATTCTGGTAGTATTTAGAAGTCCTCTAACATTGTTCTTTTTTTTCAGATAGCACTAGTTATTTTTAGACTTTCCCAATGTCCACATAACACCAAAATCTAAACAAATACAAACACAAAAAACACTAAAACCTGGTATGAATTTGAAACTCTTCTAATCTATGAACTTGGTATATCTGTATTATTTAGGTCTTTTATATCTCTCAATGTTTTATAATTTCAGAGTAGAGAACTTGTATGTGTTTTGTTGGATTTATCCCTAAGCATCTGACATTTTTAAAAATCCGAAAATAGTATCATTTTTAAAACTGCATTTTCTATTTAACATTTTCTACATGTCTTTTGATGAACTTATTGGTATGTTTATCTTGGCTACGTGGTTTAGGAGTCGAATTGCTGTGTCATGGTACACATATATTCATTAGGCACCGTGAAACAATTTTTAGTACCGTGAACGAAGACTTGAGAAGGGCTCTAGAGTATTGGTAATGCTATATTTTCTGATCTAGATAATGGCTATATGACTGTGTTCAATTTGTAAAAATTCAGAGAGCTGCAAACTTAAGATTTTTCTGCACATTACAGTTTTCAAAAGTTTAAAACAAAAGTCATATTTTTACGTACCTTTGAAGAAGAATCAGGATCCTTTCCATTAAGAAGACCTAGTACTTGATTGAGACATGAAGAAAAATGCTCATACCTAAGTTTAAAAATATACATCAAATGATAATTATGAAACTGGCCCATCAAAAGGATTTATATACAAAATAAATATAAAACTTAAGTATATTTTCTTTCATTTATTTTGAGCTTCTAATATAGAACAGTCATTGAAAAATTTATACTTAAATCTTAAAACATTCCACCACTATGATATACATAAATCGGCTGTTATTTATTAAACAGTGAAAAAACAATGATTCATGTGGCAATAAATAAATCATTGAAACTTTCAGTACTCTGATTTTTTTAAAAGATTTTATTTATTTGAGAGAAAGAGAGAGAGAGAATGAGAGAAAGACAGCACGAGAAGGGGGAGGGTCAGAGGAAGAAGCAGACTCCCTGCCGTGCAGGGAGCCAGATGTGGGACTCAATCGCAGGACTCAGTCCCGGGACTCCAGGATCATGACCTGAGCCGAAGGCAGTTTCTTAACCAACTGAGCCACCCAGGCGCCCTGATTTTTTTTTTTTTTTTTTTAAAGCTACTTTCAGTTTGTAAAAATTCAAAGAACATGAAATATTCTAATAAATTAGGCAGCTATTTATTTATAAAGCACTTAGAACAGCTAGATATTATCCGGTTCTGCAGATACAGAGGTAAGGAGCAGGGCCCTGTGTTACAGAACTCTAAGAGCTATGAGAGGTACCACCCACATTATTGTCTATGTGACTAGTGCATCCTGTGTTTGGGAGAATGATGCTCTGTGAGAGAGCAAACAGTCTAAGAATGAAGGCTGAAACATAAAATATTGTATAATGTAAAATATAACACTATCATGGAGAAATATATAGAATGCTAAAAGGATGAATACTGAATCCAGACTCAGTGTGGCAGGCCTGATCAGATGAGGTTTCCCACACTTGAATCTTAAAAAATAAACAGGGGGGCACCTGGGTGGCTCAGTGGGTTAAGCCTCTGCCTTCGGCTCAGGTCATGATCCCAGGGGCCTGGGATCGAGCCCCACATCGGGCTCTCTCCTCAGCGGGGAGCCTGCTTCCTCCTCTCTCTCTGCCTGCCTCTCTGCCTACTGTGATCTCTCTCTGTCTGTCAAATAAATAAATAAAAAATCTTAAAAAAAAAAAACCAGGAATTAGACATATAAAGCAAAAATTATTCCAGCTTTCCAGCAGAAGTACTTCAGAGGAAATAGCACATGGATACACAAAAGGCATTTCTAGCAAGTTGAAGATTCTATTTACTGTCTGAAGTGATGAGGGAAAAGTAGATAAGAAAATGTAAAGAAACAAGGCTGAGCAGTTCCCAGAGATCAGATTTTAGAGGGCTATACTGAGAATTTTGTTTACCTTGAATGCAATGGGAAGATCACAGATTGTAGAAGGGACATATGGTTGGAGGAAATGTTGAAAGTCAAATTTAAGTGAAGGGAGTCAATGGGATAGGAGACATTGAAGAGACAAAAGATACTGTTAAAAAAAAATAGGACAGAATGAGATTTAATGTATGGAATAAAGGGATGTGTTTTTTAAAGATTTATTTATTTATTTGACAGAGAGACAGAGAATAAAAGTAGGCAGAGCAGCAGGCAGACAGAAAAGGAGAAGCAAGTTCAATACTGAGCAGGGAGCCCAATGCCGGGCTCGATCCCAGGACCCTGAGATCACAATTTGAGCTGAGGACAGCTGCTTCACCGACTGTACCACCTAGGCGCCCCAAGGTATGTGTTTATAAGCAAAACAAGATGACACTAACAAGAGCAAAAATTTGAAAGAATTCCAATCAGATGGGATTCAGTTTGTTTTTTTTTTCCCATGAAACAAAGATAAGGTCATCTTCTGAGTGAAAAGTGGCAAGAGCCAAGTAGTAAACATTTGAAAGGGCCACTGTAGGAAATGTGAAAAAAAGCTGGGAATAAATATGAGAAGTGCTGTCCAGATAAAGTTAGAGACAGTGAATATGTAGAATACAAATTCATGAAGTGTGATTTTCTCAGGTTTTGATTAGGGACCCAGACATTACATTAGACTTTGGAACAGATTTAGGAATATTTTGCTAAATGGTAGAGGAAATAAACAAGAAGATAACACTGTTTAACATTTCCTTTCTAGAGGTGATTCTGGAGTTCCAGGCTAGATAAAAAAAAACAGATAATGGAACTGAGATTTACAGAAGAAGGGATTAAGCATCCCTTACTAATGCTAAATCAGATTATATTTTGGTCCTCCTGCAGAGGTATACCCTGTTTACTTAGAAGTTGTTAAATAAGCACTATTTGGTGGCCAGACGGGTGTTACACAGAGTATATAGGGAGGACTCTGAGAACAGATAAAGGGAGGACAAGTAAAGGAAAGGCACTCTGGAAGAATGTTTTCTTATCCACCAATGTTGTAGGATTCCTTTTCCTTTAGTGCCCACAGTTCTTGGTTCCCGCTGCTTCAAAGAATGAAGAGGTAGACCAGATGAAGACTTATGGACAGCAAAGCAAAGTGTACTGAGTGATAGTACAAAGCTCTGGAAGAGGGAGGGGACCCAAGAGAGCTGCCACCAGATTTCTTAAGTCTAATGGTTTTTATGGGCTTGTTGGCAGGCTGTTTTAATCTGATTAATCCTCTATGAGCCTGTCACCCAATCAGGACTTTTGTTATCTACCTATCACAATGGAAACTGTGGAGAGGCTCTTTCCAGGATGGTGTAAAATCCTTTCCTCTTAGGGCAGGGCCTCTTGTCCCTGCCTGCCTCTTTCCTAACTATCCATTACTAACGTGAATGCTTCTTGGCTCTGTAAAACAATTAACCATATGGGTAGTGGTCAACCTTGTCCTAGTGGTTAGCTTTTGCTTTTTTAATGTTTAGATTCTATGTTCTTTAAAATCTAGGACTATGTCTTTGTACAGTTTCTGGATTCCATGTTCCTCAAAGATTAGGGGCTATGTGTTCAAATTCCTGTCTCTGCTAACACTCCCACCTCCCCCAATACTTGACCACAGCAGGGACTCCATAATTATCTTCTCATTTGTGAATGATTAATTGAACTCTTTGAAGCAATTTCTACAATTTCCTAACCCATGACCGCAAAGCAGCAGAAGCATTGGGAAAATTTAACTTAAGATATAAAAAGGCCACGGGTTTCTGGAGGGCTCAGTCAGTTAAGTGTCCAAGTCTTGACTTCGGCTCATATCCTGATCTCAGGGTTGTGAGATCTAGCCCTTTCTTGGGCTCTGCACTCGGTGTGCAGATTGCTTAGTATTCTCTCTCTCCACTCCCTCTGCCCCTTCCCTACCCCTAAAAAATAAAAGCTATTAAATGGCCATGAGCTCTTTGGAAAACAGTTGATAACTGATCTCAAAAAATAAATGATCACATGAAATGCCACTAAGATAGAATGGGCATATAAACATATGTTCTCATTTTACCTTATGATAGAAGAGAGGCACGTGATGAAGAAAATGCTATTCATTTTTATGCAAAAAAGACAAACATACTGACATGAATGTCCCTATAATAACAATGTCTTTCCAAAAACTGTAATATTCAAGATTTAAATCTGATGCTGGAAAAGATTAATCAAGATGTATACACTTTAGAGAGTGATACAACATTATTTATCTAAGACAAAGACTGAAACACACCCCTCTCCCATGTTCTTATACTTATACATTTTAGGCCAGAAAAGGAAAAAGAATGGGAATAAAGCACATCAAAACATTTCAATTGAGTCCTTTGTTCATTAGTAGAATCCCAGTTTAGTAAATCTGAAAAGGCAGTTTTATTCATCACAAACATATCTTGGTTCATTGAAAAGAAAAACAAAACAAAGCAAGTCTTAAAATTTGTCAGAGAGCCATACCTGGTAAGATAATCAGCAATTTTAGGATTCTTAAGGAGATCCATCAATAGATCAACTGAATACTTCCTAGTTAATGTGCCATCACCGTTTATGAGTATATTAAATATTAGCTGAAAAGTCTGATGAATGTTTCGAGCATGGAACAGCTTAAAAGCAAATTAGGGAAAGTATATCATACAAAAAAATTTAAGTTGACACCATTCTAAAGCTTAACAAAGTCTCAGTAACTTTAAAAATATCAGAGAATATAAATTTCAAAACTATTTTCAAAAATAATAAAAATAAATCATATTTACCTTTTCTCCAACCTCTTCATTTAATGTCAAACTGGATAATATTGAAAGTGCAAACACAACCACAGTTAAACTACTATGGGCCAGGAAACTTATAAGAGTTCGATAAAAAGATTTCACATTATTCTGAGAAAGAAAAAATTGTTTAAATAAATTAGAATAAAAAATAATTAGTTTTATATTTTGGTTTAGAAAGTGTATCTTGCACAGAGTAGGTAAACTTTTATTAAACATCCTTATCAATTTAAGATATTACTCAAACACTTGTATGGCTCAAGACAACTTCCACCTCCAAAGTACCTCCAATACATAAACAAATGAGATACTGTTTAATTTGAAATAAACAGGTAATATTGGATATTGCACAGCAGGGGAAGTGTTCACAAAGTACTTTAGAGAATCAATGAACTTTCTTGATTTGACATATTTCTAACAGTGGTTCAGCTAACCTAACTCGTGTGCTTCACTCATTACAAGTGCTAGTAGTTGTAGTCATTTATTCATGGATCTTTCTGGTGGAGTTGCCATTGATTTTGTGGATATATAAGATCTGAGGCAAATGAGATTGCCAGCGATGTGTGTCCTTTCTATTAGTACAAAATACTTTAGCATATCTTGAATTATTCAGCGTAAGAAATAATGGGATGCTGTAGAGAAGGAAAACTTCTAGTACTCAACATTTTTATTAATACTTACCATCTTAAATACAACATGTGCAAAGGTTGGAACACATCAAGTTAATTATGTGTCAATCTGTTCCTTAAGTTTGATGAGTCAGATGGATGAGACATGAGAATTCTTGTTAATTTTTTTTAAAGAAAAATATGGACATAATTTTCTTTAAGCATAGAACCCACCACGAATATGCAAAACTTACCAAAGTCTTTATGTATGTTTGAACAGAAAGATTGTGTCGACAAAGATTTGCCAGTAATCCTAGACAAGGCATTGTTAACTCATCTTCAGAAGACTGACTGTTGTTTTAAGGAAGATAATAAAAGATAAAAGCATTAAGTTCATTCTAAATTACTCTATTTTATAGTAATTTAAACTCCTTTCTTTATGCAAAAATGATTAACATGTGAAGACAGTCAAGATCTGAATACTGACCATTCATTTAATATTCTGAAACTAAGTGATCTTATTCGATAACAGCACAGAAATATGGAAATAATTGTCAGAATGACCATGTTTTATCTCATTCATATATTCTCCTATCAAGATTAAACATAAGCATAAAATTTTCAGTTGCAACAGTTTTTTTTCTGTTCAAATCAATTCATTTCAAAAATTATTGTCATGAAAATTAAAGCTGGTTAATACCATTTGATCCCTGAAATCATCTAAAAGGAGTAAAAAAGAATTGGAGTCCCACTCAATTTAAAAAGCTGGAAATTATTACCTAAGAAAAACCAAATTATTATAGTTTTACTTTAAAAATAAATCAACAGATTATTTGGTTACTGCTTGGTTGTATACTCACATATGATCTATCAGGAAGGTAACTAATTCATCTATATTGGCACCAGAATGGAAAATTTTGACGTTGTATGTTAATCTCTGCAGAAGCTGAACGCACTAAGAATAAGAAAATACTAGTGAATATAAGTATAAAAACATACTGTATGCTTTTAAGCACGGACTTCTAAGTACATTCTGAGCATGTCACCCTTTTAGGAAGCAGAGTTTAGAGCAAGAATTTTTCTATTTCTTAAAATGGTTCTGTTTTTTAAACATAAAATAATGAGACTACTAAGAATTTTAGGGCTCATCTCCTGATTCCATACATTTCTATACAATATATCTCAGAGCATCTTGTCATCAACCTGGTTCACTTAACCATATTAAACATATACACACGCTAAAACATATACATATATATATTTTTTTCATATTTTGCCATCTTTAAAACCGCATGTCAGATTAATTGGTGATGTTTTCCTTTCTTGCAACTGATGGCATTTTAGGTTCAACAAAATATCTGTATGAGACCTTTGAGTCTATGCAAAAGGAGACTAAATCTATAGCTTTAATTTTTTGTAGAATGTTTCCTCAGCAGACTGGGACTAGATGCCAACTCAATTTGCAATTTTAAAACGAATAGCTTATATCTCAAAATGTTTACATCTGTGTTTTTAAGTCTGTCAAAGTGATTAGATTTGCTTTTCTTCAAAACTAATTGTAGAGGTAGATAAGCTTCACTTCTATAGAAACTTTTAAATAGTAGTACATGTGTGATTAACCAGCTCTTAAATTTATTAATGGCAAGAACTGACCTATTCATGCAGGATTATGTCGGTATATACACCATAAGTTAGCAATTTACAATACATACTGTCAATTTTGATACGCAAATAAAGAAAGAAAAACAAGTATAAGTGAAGAGTACTGTGTAGGTGTGTGTACCTGCAAAAACACCGAATCACTATGGCAAGTGCTGCTCCGACAAACCACTCCTGCCAGTACGCTATTCAGGTTATATGTATTCTGAAGACAGTCTCTGGTTTCATTGTCTACAGCTGTAAATTAAGATAAAATGGCACCAAATATCATTTTTCTATATGATCTTCATGAATAAAAGATAAATAATTTTAAGTTTATTTCATATTAAGTTTACTGTGCATAAGAATACCAAGTATGATACGGCTATTTTACTTATAATTACCTTCCAATTCAGAAGTTTAATCACAGAAATAGTATGAGCTGGAAAAGGAAAGGGAATATGAGCTTTTCCATTTTTGTCAGTAAACAAATGATTTTTCTATGTGGACTAAATTAATTTAAAGGAAAAAACTTGCTTTACATATTTGAAAAAGTTTCGCAATTTAAAGATAATCATCTCAATTTTTTCGTAATTTAAAACTGCTCTAGAGAATAAGTCTATTGGGTGCCTGAGTGGCTCAGTCCTTAAGCGTCTGACTTCAGCTCAGGTCATGATCCCAGGGTCCTGGGATTGAACCCCACATCAGGCTCCCTGCTCAGCGGGAAGCTTCCTTCTCCATCTCTCACTCCCGTGGCTTGTGTTCCCTCTCCCCCCCTTTCTAATAAATAAAATCGTGTAAAAAAAAAAAAAAAAAAGAGTAAGTCTATTAACTAAAAAATAAAACTTTCTAGTATCGGCCATCGAACTGAAAAATGACCTGAAAAGTCTGAGAATTAATTCAACAGAAATACACCAATGTTTGAGCAAAAATACATAAAAATATATTGATTCTCATAGCAAAAACTTGAAAAAGAGCATACATGAGTACTCACCATTAAGAGAGTACATGAATAAATTATAGTACTCTACAATATGGTACAAGGCAGCTATTAAAAAGACATCAATATGGAAAGATAGCTAACATATGTTGAGTGCAAAAAAAAAATCTGATGCTTTGCAACACCATTTCTTTAAAAAACAACCAAAATTATTTGTTAATTGGTCACCTCGGTGGCTCAGTTGCTTAAGTGTCTGTCTTGGGCTTATGTCATAGTCTGGGGGTCCTGGGATCAAGCCTAGGAGTTGGGATCCTTGCTTGGTAGAGAGCCTGCTTTTCCCTCTCTTTCTGCACTCCCCCTCCCACCATGCGCGCGCTCTCTCTCTCTCAAATAAATAAAATCTTTAAAAAAGTATGCTAGTTTATTTGATCTAAAATAATTTGTTATAGCATTGAAAAAGATCTAGAAAGACACCTATCAAACCATTAAGAAATATTATCTACTAAAGTGGAAATGATAAGAAGAGTTGGTGGTGATGAGTAAAGACGTTCTATTTTACTCTGTATCTGTGCTAACTTGTTAGACACTAAGCCAGAGAGACTATTTAAATTTAGATCAATTAGATCAATTAAAAATTAAAGATTTAGTTCTTTAGTCTACTACTTATAGTACAAATGCCCAATAGTTCTATGTGGCTAATGACTACTATAATGGAAAATACACATATAGAACATTTCCATCATCACAGAACATTCCACTGGACATGATGATCTATGTTCATATTCCTTGATCATTGGGATTTTTTTTATAACAAGCATGCATTGATTTTATCATACACAGAATTATCTCCCCTCTATTCTCAAGCACACATCAAGGAAAAAGGTACCCATGAAATGAAAATTTAAAAACTAAAGATAGAAAAAAGTAGAAAAAGCAACACCTGCATTTTTACCCTTAGCTCTGAGTTTGGTGTAGTCTATCAAAAAAGGATTTTTTTTTTTTTAAATCACTAGCTATGACTTTTCTGAGTGATGTAATACAAGCATTATGTGCATGTATTTTTTTTTTTAATTCAAAAGTAGGCCAGCATTTCCCAAGACACATTCTTTTCTGTAGAACCCTGAACCTTTGTTATGCTTTAGATTCTTTGTTCCAATAATTTCAAGAAAGGATGTGAACAATATTCTTTTTATAAGGGATCCACAATGCAAAATGTTCTGAAAGATCCAGCAATGAAAAAATCTTTTGAATGTGAATCATTCTCCAAAAGATACTATAACTCAATACACCCTTTACAAATATATTAAACTCAACATCTTCTAAAAAATGTGAAAGAGAAAGGAAATACATTACCTAGTTGAGATAGCAAGCTGATGATACTTAGGACCAGTGGTGCACTTATGCTTGGGTCTTCA
Source organism: Lontra canadensis (assembly GCF_010015895.1). NCBI lineage: Eukaryota > Metazoa > Chordata > Mammalia > Carnivora > Mustelidae > Lontra > Lontra canadensis. The sequence goes on from NW_022631000.1 coordinate 9,328,605, forward strand.
AGTAGCTCCACAAGGCAACTCAAGCATTCACTTGGTAATATCTGATTTGGTGTAAACAATCGTGTGAGTTTCTGCCCAGAAATTACCTACAAAACAGTAATTAAAATGTGTTAGTTAAGAATTGGCAATTTCCATCCCTTCTCCAAGCAAATAAGAACTGTTTTCCAAGGTGCCCCTGCCATGCTTTTTTCCAATTTAGAAAAGTCAAATGCCATTCCTTCTGCCTGGAAGATTACCTATCCCTTTTCTCCCTAGCTAATGTTATCATTCAGATCCAAGTTTTAATTTGTTTCCTCCTGACCCTCTTTCACCAACTAGGTTAGGTTTGTCTATTACACTATCTTATAGCACATTATACTTTATGAGCTGACAAACTTTGACAACATAGCAATATTTATCCTCTTTAGTACACTGAACACCTTATGAAGGAATAGGGTATAAATCAACACTCTATTGCAATATATTTATTGAGTAATTATTGAGTAAATAAGTTTCAGTATGTGCATTCCACCTATTTTGAGGGAGGCAATGCAAAGTAAAAAGTAGCTAAATCCAAAGGTTTAGCTTTGGGACCAACTATGTGGTTACTCTTTTTGCTCCCTCTAAAGACAGTAGCTGAGCCCAGAAGTTAGAGATTACAAAAACAGAATTAAAAAAAAAAAAAGTTTTTAAGTAGCCAGGTCATGCATACACAAATTTTATTTCAGGAACCTAAGATCATGACCTGAGCAGAAATCAAGAGTCAGATGCTTAACTGACTGAGCCACACAGGCACCTTGACAGCCAGGTATTTTCAAAAGGCTTTTTGAATTTTATTAAAAGCCTAACTTTTCTATAAAACAAAGTATCTTTTCTATAAGGATAGAAAAACAATTAGTTACCTGAGAACTGGATAAAATCTAATTCAAACACTTCTATTTTTAAAAAGATAAGGTTTAAACAGGATGTTTTAATATCCCTCTAAACTTTCCTTTCTGTATCTCTCTTTTATTCCCTCCCCCAGATATCAGTTTTTCTTCTAAAGCTTTGTTGATATCTGGGGTGCCTGGGTGGCGCAGTGAGTTAAGCGTCTGACTCTTGGTTTCAGCTCATGTCATGATCTCAGGGTTCTGGGATCCATCCCTGTTTCGGCCTCCGAGCTCAGTTTAGAGTCTGCGTGAGATTCTCTCTCTCCCCTCTTCGGCTGCCCACTCATTTCATGTTCACTCTCCCTCTCTTTCTCTAAAATAAATAAATCTTAAAAAAAAAAATAAAAAAGAAAAGAAAAGAAAAAGAGTTTCAAAGTATCTGTTCCCAAGGAGCATGTATTTTAGTATTAAAATCTAAAAAGAAAAAACAGGTCCAGTGGTGAAATTACACATTGACAGTAGATATTTGGGGAGTAAGGAATAATCTGATTGCTCTTTTGCCTACCTATGAAATTACACCTCCACAATTAAGACATTTTTCTGCTTTAAATACAATTTCCCTCAGGAAGAGACCTTTATTTCAACAATGTAAGTACTCTGCTATGTAATATTTATTTATTACAAGGTAAAATGTAAAAATCGCTTTAAAAATTTTCTTCTTTACTTGGATGTTTCCATGCAAATAGAATTTATTTTAGTAATAACTAAAATTTCAGCACTTAAGCGTTGTTCTATATATGTTAATTCTTTTCACCTTCATAATACCTATATGCTAGGTGCTGTTTTGCTGATGAGTAAACTGAGGCATACACCAAGACAGCAGCGTAACTGAAAGTAATCATTCCTGAATCTGTGCTCATAATCATTATGTAACATTAGTGCTATAAAAAACCATTAAGAATGAGACCAGCTCAGCTCTGCCAAGCATAAAAAAATTCAAAACTCAGGTTCTGCATGGGGCTATAAAGAAAAAATATTGCAGAAGTGCAGCATAATAGCAAAATCAATCTTCTCCTTTTACATGGTAACCATTTCTTTGCATGCTCAGATATTGTTCTCATGAAGTATGCACAAAGATATTTACCATTAACATCACCCACCAAAATGGTTAAAATTTAAAAATCTGAAAACACCAAGAATCTATGAGAATGAGTGACAGCAAATTTCATGTATTGGTGATAGGAAAGTAAAAATGGTGTAACCTGTGGAAAACTGCTTGGCAGTTTCGACTAAAACTGAACATCAACCTACCATAATCAATCCCACTCCTAAGGTACATAAATGAGAGCCTATATCCAAAAAAAGTAAGAAAATGTTTACAACAGATTTATTCAAAATTCCACCCAGACCTAGAAACCCAAATGCCCATCAACAGGAGAATGTCTATAAGCCTATAAGCTACGGTACATTTATACAGTGGAATCCTACACAGAAATAAAAAAGAATAAATACTACCACATGTGCGAAATGAATAAATTTCACAGATTTATAGAATTGAAGAAACCAGACACCAAAGTACATATCTTATGAATCCACTTATCTGAACGTTATGAAAAGGGACAACTGAAAAAACCTTATAGGGGACTGGAAATATTCTGTACTGTGGAACAGGTGGTAGCTACTTGTACTGTACATGTATGTTAAAAACTCAAACTGTTCGCTTAAGATTAATGCATATTATGCACTGTATGTACATTACCTCTCTAAATGGCAGAAAAGTTTTCAGTAAACCCCTTAAAAGTTCTGGAGTGCAGTATCAAGAAGTCAGTCTCTATGCCTCAAATTTCTCTGAGTCTCCTTCAATTCACTATAACATGGCTCTCAGATTCAAGGCATACCCATTTTTTCTCAAAGAGAAGTAATGTTTCAGATTGTTATTCAAAATGCTGTACTACTACTTAAATAAAACTGCTCCTTCTGTGGCTTCTGGAGCCCCCTAGGACATTGTACTATTCTAACTGAGAAGCAAAGCCTGAGCATTTAACAGCTAGCATCATAATTATTAGGTTTGCAGGGATTTGTGAAATAATGAATGAAAAAAGAAAATGTAGTCAGGAAGGGTGGGCACCAAAGTCATGAGGAGGAGCATCAGTGAAGCCAGAGAAAATGAAGGCATATTTAATGCTGCAATTGTCTTCTCTCTGTAGTACATATTTTGCTAATCTTTGGTAATTTAGCTTTATATCCTATATCCTATATCATTGTTAATACAACAAAATAGAATATATTGTAAAATTATCTTCAATTCTACGTTAACAGAAGCTGTGAGAGAATTAAAATAAGCTTCGATTGCGCTAAATTGTTTATTAAACTGAGGTCATTGTTTGTTGGAATTCCATGAATATGTAATAAATGACAAATTAAAAGCTTAAAAACAAAGAGGAACACAGAAAGCTGTGAATAAGTGACCTAGACACAAATCAATGGAACTAAGAAAAAGTAAAAGCTATTTAGCAATTTAGGCTAGAAAACCTGTGAGCAATATATTTTGGTTAAAAAAAAAAAAAAGGGGATTATGGTTACTGGTTAGATTGCTTCTTAACTCAAAAATGTTAAAAAAATTTTTTTTTCAAATTTTAGTTCAACATGAGTTATAAGAAAAGCAGTAAGCAACTGGTTCATATTGTAAACTGCCTAAGGGACAAAGAATAAAACAAGTTTAATCGTCACTTCCCATCACCTCCGCCACCGAGAATTCCTGTGTATTCTATTCTGTAAGGGCTCTGTTGCGATGGAACGAAGGAAAACATACAGCTCCGAACTTTCTCCTCTACCAATCCCAAACACAGCTTAAATTCCCCTTTTGTCACACCTTCCCCTCTTCCTAGGACTTTGAGTAGTCACTCTTCACTCTAGCTGCAGTCAGCTGAACGTGGAGGGACATGGGGCGGAGCAAGAAGATGGGTAGGAATTCAAGGCTGACCCTTGCTTTCCTTACTAATTCAAAATTACACCTGAAGGAGCGAGGAGCAGTCCTTCCTCTCCTATGCAGGGGCCGCTACACTCCAGCCACACCGTGAACTAAGAATTTCTACATGGAAGCCCGTCTAGTCCCTCACCCCAGAGCCTCTCACCTCCAAGTGCCGCAAAAGCTGGGTGGCATTCGCCTCCGACTTAACGGCTTTATACTGACTGATGGTCAGGAGCAAGGACTTCAAGCAGGCAGTGGAGTCCATTGGCATCCTCCTCAACCCCTCCTGGGGGCCGCCACCAGCCCGCTTCGGCCTCCAGCTTTCGCCGCGCTTTTTTTTGATTTTTCAGCTCCACCCCCTCACTCCCAATGCTTCCGGTTCCGGTAGAGCTCCGGAAGTCCCTTCCTCCCTGGGGAACGGCTTTCAATGAAGAAAGGGGAGAAGTGGGGAGGAGGGTCGAGGAAATCTTTGGGTTCACCAAGGGGGTTGGGAGCTGTCCTTCCAGAACCCCCTTCCCACAACCCACCGTGTCTTCGCTTAGCTATAAAGCCGCGAGGTTTCAGCTTCGAGATCGCGCGGAGACGATAAATCTCGCGAGAACTCTGATTGCTGCTCAACTTGCAAAGGGGCGGTTAGGCGCAAGGGGGTCCTTGTTCGTCAGAGCTCTCAGTTTGTGTTTGCTTCTTCGGCCTTCACGCTGGATGGCCGGTTTTTCTTTTGTGCGTGAACTTGAGAAATGGTCGCTTCCCCTTAGTCTAGACACGGTGAGGAGCTCTGAGGAGATTCTTGGGCTCTAGATTTTGAGGCGGCCTGGGAGGGTCCTCTTTTTAAAATCTCTCCTGTGTCCACCCTTTCTACCCAGGAATGTTTGCTTTTCAGAGTAAGCCTATGACTATCGGGATTCTGTGTCAAGGTAGTCATGCCCTTCAGATAGTCATCAAACTTACTCCAGAAAGCTAGGTCCTGGTGACTTCAGGGCCAGGTATTGCTGCGGAGGGTGTTCTCATTAGCGTCCGTTTTTGTAAGTGAAGGTATCTGTTTTTATCTGGCATGATCAAATGTTTTCTGAATCTCGGTGTCTACGAATATGGCACTGTCGTTTGCGGTTTTTGATAAGATAATTATTGTGCATGTGTGTATAATGAACTGAGTAGCTGGTTCTGGAGGTTTTTTGTTTTGTTTTGCTTAATGTATGCTAATGGTGAATTTAGCTTTAAAAACCAGTTTGGAGAAAATTGTAAGAGTAGAGTCCATGTCCTTTTAATTAAATCATTCGTCATTAATCATGTTTTGTCAATGAAAAAATACTTTTTTACATCACTACATTTCTAAAGGGAGGTTTTCTTTTTATATTAAAAAATTTAGTTAAATCTGAAAACTTAGAATAATCTAGCCAGCTGAAACATACGTGTAGAAATAACTGGGTAATTAATATATCTATGCTTTCGTTCATTCTGTAAACAGTTATTGATTGCAAAACGGGTTAGAAGTCATGAGAGAACAAAGATGATGAAGTATCCCCTGCTGGAAAGCAACTGTCTAATTAGAGAAACGTACTAAATAGGTAGTACATATGGAATTCATGTAAGTTAGAGGCACCATGCAGTTATTTAAAGAGTGAAGGCAGACTGTACTTACAAACTAGTTCCACCTTTTACTATGTGACCATAAGGCAGATTCTCACTGCTTCAGTTTCTTCATTAGATAAAATCGGGCTACCATTAGTACCTGTTTAATAAGGTCAATAAATAATCCAGTAGATCGTTGAGAGCCTACAGTGTACTAGGTACTTGTCTAGGCACTAGAGATTTAGTGAATAAAAAATCCTATGTTATGGAAATTACATTCTGGTAGGGGAAAAAAACAGTAAATTTTTAAGGAGAATGAGATGGAGAAAGAAAAACTAGCAGAATTCCTTTTGAGAGTAATGATGATTGGGAAGAAGAGAATTGGGAGGTTGGGATAGAGAAAACAGTATTTGAGGAAGTGCTTCAAGGAATTGAAGGAGAGAGCCATGTTGTCTAGGGGAAAAGGTCCTGAAGTGGGACCATGAAGTTTTTCAGGAAAAGCAAGGATTGCCACTATGACTGGAGTAGAGAGCAAAGGTGAGAGTAGCAGTAAAAATGAAGTCATGTCAGGTAGTGTAAACCATGGTGAAATGAGTTAATCAACTTAAAGAAATTTAGAGTAGTTACCTGGCATGATTACGTTTTCAGCAGGTTTTATTTACATCTTGGTTCATTGGCAAATGCAGTGACAGCAGTTTGGTTAGTGTTGGACTTTTCACTAATAATAGCAAATGCGACATCTTCATACTCATTCTGAGCCAAGGGAAAAGGTCAAAGCTGCTAGTTGTAAATGCCATCTTTCCTTAAAATCCTGCATTTTAACTTAAGCAGTTATATAAATTTTGTTTTTTCTTCTGTAAAATATTCATTTTAACATAAAATAATGTCTTTCTCAAAAAATCTTTAAAAATTGATGTTGAAAGTTTAGAAGGATGTACAATGATAGTAGCTGTGAGAAGCCCTCCATGTATTTAGGCAGAAATACATTTCCTAATGTGAGAAACACAGAGCCTTATTTTAGGCACCAAAAAAGGGGGAAGGAGGAAGAGGAGATGAAGCTTGGTCCGGATGGCTAAAGGCCTTATTGTTCTTGATCCTGAATTCAGTGGTGATTTTTAGTTGTTTGTTTGTTTGTTTGTTTGTTTTTATTTCAAGTTTTTAAATGGGGCCTGATCTAGTTAGGTTTGTGCTTTAGGTTGATTACTCTTGCATCTGGGTGGGCTATGATTTTGAGATGGATAAGGTTAGAAGTAAGGAGAATGTTTAATTTGCTGCAGTCTTTGCAAAGGATTACCAGGGTAATTGAAGTGGAAATAACAAAGAGGTAACAAATTTGAAAAATATATATGAGGTGAAATATATATTAGTGACTCTTATTTCAGATGTGAAGGGTGGGATTTCAAATTTCTAGTTTGGGTGATTGAGAAGATACAGATATTGCTGAGGTAGTTAATAGTATTCATGTTGTGGTGTATGTTCAGTGAAATTTTATATAATTTATCATATAGTCTTAAGTTTCTTCCAGGGCATTATATAATTTTTGTTAATGTGACTGGGCTCTCTTTTTCTCCTTTAAAATTTTAATTTACTACTACTGTAAAAAAAAAAGGTGATTTTTGATACATCTTTTATCCAGACCCTGACTAAAATCTCTCATTAATTTTAATAGAGTTTTGCTTATACTTTCTTAGACTTTCTAGCTGCATATCATCTGCAAATAATAATTTCATCTCTTCCAGTATTTGCTGTCTTTATTTCATTAATGTACACCAAAAAAATGGAATAATTATGGTGATATTGAACATCTTAGTCCTTATTCATTGAGCGGGAATGACCAGTATTTTAACACTTAGTATAATTTGTGCTATTGGCTTGTAGTAAATAGACTTTCAAATGTTTAGGAGATTGCCTTTTATACCTGTTTTATTTAAAGATTTTCCAAAATGTCTACTTAAAAAAATTGTCAAATATTTGTTATAGATCTCATTTTCCACTTTAACGTGATAATGCAATGTATTGTGTTGCTGTTTTGTTCTTATTAAATGCTCACTTATTGAGCATTTATTATATGCCAAGTGGTATTCTAAGAATTTTATACTTACTAATTACTTTTCATAACAACTTCATGCATTAGATACTATTACGATCTCCATTTTTTACAGGTGAAAAAGCTAAGGAGAGGTGAAATAATTTGCCCAAGGTCATACAGGTAATAGTAACAAGCCTTGTATTTGCTATGCTGCAAATATGTTATTTAGAATTTTATATTTGAAATTTTTTTATTAATTTTTTTAATTCTTTTGGAATTTGTTACTTTTGAAAAATGAATCAGAAGCTTTTCTGTTTTCTATGCTATAGAATGAGTATCACATTGGAATCATCTGATCCTTGTAGATTGTATACAACTGACCTATAAAAATCAAGCTTGATACCTTATTTAATGTTAGATCTTTAGAAAATACTTGGATTTGTAAAATGATTATAGGTCTGATAACCTTTTTCTACCTTTTCTTGTGTTAAGTTTGGAAATAGAACTTTATTTTAACATAGCAACTATTTCTCTAGATTTATAGATGTTTTGATAGAAAGTTCTTCAGGATTCTAGTAATTCTCTTAATCTCTTCATTGTAGTTTTAAATTTCCTTTTTCATTGTAATGTTATCTGTATTTTTTCCTATTTGGGCTTTCTAGGGGTTTGTCTCTTGCATTCAGCTTTTTAAGAACCATCTCTGATTTTTTTATTGTTTTTCTTTTTGTCAGAATCATTAATTTTACTTTTATATTTATTAATTCCATCCATATAGATTCTTCCTTTATTCTTTTTATAGTTTTTAAAAGTTTTAGACTTAGAGTATTTACATACTATATGTGTATTTTGTAAAGAACATTTACTTCATGCCCACAGATTTTAAGACGACAATAGCTAAGGTGAGCGTCTGTATTTCATTTAGAAAGAAAAGTTAGAAGTCCAATGCGCTATCCATTGCGCCATGGAGCCACCTTAGAAAGAAAAGTTAAATTAGTTTAACCAATTGGATACAATTTTTAAAAAATACTAATATTCCTTCATATTCAAAGAGCTAGATTCTGTTAGACAAACCAGAATAAGTGCTGTTGGGAGAAATAAGTTAGTTTTAGGAACACATGGTATTTTTTAGGGCAAAATATCAATATCTTAAAGCTTGGCCTAAAATTCCTTCTCTCCATACATTTTTATTGCTGTCCTTTATATTTGCATAGATATTTTCCTTAATTTGTAGTTCTAGAAACACTAATATTAAAGAGATTTAAAAAATAACTTGGTTAGGATATTACAACTCAATATTAGGGCTGTCTAGCTCCTTTATTTCTTTTGGAAAAACTTAACATGTCTTCAGTACTGAAGAGTAAAATAGAAATTTTTATTGTGTCATGACCAGGGCTTAGGTTCTGTTAGATAAATCAGATTGAATGAAGATACAAATTTTTGACAGAGGTGCAGAGTGTATAGAATACTAAATGTTGTAATATGAGAATTATACCAGAGGTGTGAACACAGGGCTGATTGTTGGTTCACCCACATACATTTAATGAGTGCTTGAGTGGTAAGTACATTTCTGTGTGCTGGGGTTATAACAGTGAATCAAATAGACAAAAGTTTCTACCCAACTAGACCTTTTATTTTAATGGGAGATATAGACAACAAATAAGACCTATTAAGTAAAATATATAAAAGTAGTAGTAAGTGCTTTGGAGGGAAAAAAAAAGAGGGATCGGAGGTATCAATCAGGATAGAGTGTTGGAATTTTAGATAGTATAGCATACTGTTGAGTATTTGCTGCATAGCAAATCACCTAAGACTCAGTGGTGAAAACCATAAGCATTTATTTCTGTAGGTTTGACTGCAGTTGTCTGATCTAGACCTGACTTGGCTGAGAGGCTGCTTCAGCCATTTTGTAGGTAGAGGGTACTATATAGAGCTCGGTTTCAGTTATGTTGCAGTGTCTGCTAGACATCCAGGAGATGCCGAATGGGCTGTTGAATATATTATTTAATGTTAACAGAGAGAAAAGACTGAAGATAAAAATTTAAAGCCTTGAACCTAAATTATCAAGGGTGAGTATGAATAAAATAAATGAACCATAGGGTACTTAAATATTTAGAGGAACCAACAAAGAACATGGAGAAGTAATTGCCAGAAGATAGAGGTCATGTCTTTATTCTGTCGTTACCTGCGGTGATCAGTCTTAAAGTAATATGTGGGCTACTTTTGACCTCTAAAGGAGAACTCTAGATTGGCAGAGTCCTTCAGAGGACTTGCAGTGTGCAGAAGGTTGGATAGTTTCATTCTCTAAATCTGTAATGAGTGCTTAAAGTTTTCCAGATGCTATTGTAGGCAGTGGGGATAAAACAGAAGGATTAAAAAAAATAATAAAAAGAAAATTCCTGACTTTGGGGCACTTCTATTCAGTGGGGACATGAGGCCAGATGTAAAGTAGGGGATTGTAGGAATAAACAGCAGGTAGAACAAACGTTCCATTGGCCCAGGTTCTCAAGATTCAAGGCAAAGAAATCTAGTGGTAGAAAACTGGCAGAGTTCTAGGCATGGGGTTATTTAGATACCTTGTCTTACTGCGGTTAAAACAATTCAAATATTGATATTAAATCAATTTTGCCCTTTATGCCGTGCCAGAAAACAAAGTCTATAGAATTTCAGTTCTCGTTTTTCAGAAATGTTTCATTCAACACAAAGGTGAAGACCTATTAAATAAGCCCAATTTATTCTCTTTTCATTTATTCTTCCTGTTTCTTTTCCCAATCAACTATTAAAATTCAGCTGAATCTCTAAATGATTTGCCGTAAAATTAACTTTTTCACTTTTCAAACAATCCATGATTTTTTTTTTTTTTCTGTACATTTTACAGAATTCAGTTTTAGTCTGAATACATGGTTTGGATAATTTGGATTAGTGTTTTTTTGCCCCATTTTTACATCTTTCATATCCTAGTAGCAGAAGGTTGCCTTTTTTTTTTTTAGCATAAGTATTATCAATTGTTTCTGAATCCAGTTTTGTAGATAAAGATAAGTGATATAATTTTATTTTAAAATAAGGTACAGTAATCATTTTTAATTATAACTAGTATTTATTGAAGACCTACTTTGAACAGAGGAAAGTCCTTTGCATATGCCATTTTTAAATTTCTAGTCTTTCAGAAAATAGATACTATTAAGTTCATGGAAGGGGTAGATAACTGTTTCTTGAAGTAAAATGTGAAGTCATTCTCCACTTTCTAAAGTGGAATATACATGCCTTGGGGTATGTGAAACTGTCAGAGTATGGGAGCAAATATTCAAATATTTTACTTTTTTTAATCTCATTCTTTGTTTTATATTATAGTAATACCTGCATATAATTCACAAATGAGCTGCTATTCATATATTTTCAGTGTATTCCTAGATTTATTGCTTTAAATACCTGTGATCAAAAAAATTTAGAGACTTTTCTAAAATCATTAACTTTAACAGAGCATTTAGACATTCAATAATTATTGTTCATTTCAGTGTCACATGTAGTACCTGGCATTTTTCTGAATTGTTTTGTTGAACAAATGGATTCTCTTAGCAAAAACTGACGAGAGTAGTGTATTATGAAATGTTAATATGTTTTATCTTTGCAGCATCATTTACTAACCAGTAAGACCATGTAAATAGTTTTGTGTATTAGTCTTTATGCACATTATTTAGTTCAGCTCATAATTGAACACCATGCTTATATAAAGTTACATACTACACTTAATGAGACATAGTGGAAAGAACATGGAATTGGTAGTTGGTGAACTTGGGCCCGAGTTTCTGCTTTTATTAGTTTATTAGCAATATGAACTCTCTAACCCTCAGTTTCTTACTTTTAAGAATGGATTATAGTAATATTTTTATTTCGGAGTTGGGTATTCACACAAATGTGAATTCACTGTACATAAGTACTCAGCCTAGGGCTACACACATAGAAGCTGATGAAAATAATTTATTTTTGATGAAATAAAAACTTATATACCCAATTAATTTTATGACATAAAACTCTTCTTAACCCCAAGTTTGACTTACCTTCTCAACTAAATCTTTCTTACAAACATATTTCTTTCTGAGACAATGGGAGCCCATCAGTGTTCTTACATTGGTAGAGCAGTTTGGATTTGGGTATTGTAGGCTTTGTCATTGGTGGTGAGAGTCAAGTGCATATTGTGTCCTCCACTTCCTTCTTGATTATCATCTCTACCTGTGTCATTTCTCAACATTCTGTCTTGTTCCTTTTCTTTTTTTTTTCATTATTGTCTAACAACAGTAATGACAACATTACTGAAAATACTCCACTTTGAAAATTTGCTTACTGGTAACACGTACTCCTTTGAATGGTTTCTAGCTACATTTCGGAACAGCGTGGTTTTGGCAGTGCTACCCATAAATAAACTGAAACTGATGGGTATTTTAATACCTGGATTTTTTTTTCGAGGTAAGTCCTAACCTGTGCATATTCATTGTAGGTACATTCCAAATATTGAAAACAAATTAAGATATATTCTATAGGTTTGTTGTGTAAGTCCAGAAGTAACTGACTGGAGAGATCTGAAGAGAATTAAAAACCCACTTCTGACAAGCTAATTTTGGCAAAGATATGTCCTATTTTGGCAGATTTGTAAGGGGTACTGTGTATACATTGCAGGGTTCTTGCTTTCTGACAAGCAGCCAGACAGGGTTAATAATGATTTTGGCAAAATGACAAGAGCTGAGATAGTGAATGCCCTGATCTTTTGGGGCAGGAAGGATCTTCATTTTCTCATAACTTTTACAAAGATTTTCCAAGCATCATCCATCATTCCTGAAGTTTGCCTAAGAAAACCATTTTTCTTTGGGGTAAAATAATGTTTGGCTACCTGTGTCTAGGTACATTGTTGAACAAATGTAAAAATGGAAGAAATTAATGGAAAATTAGAAAACCAAATAATCCATATATTTTGTTCACTCTAAACACAGCTAGTAACAAAATAATCGTATAATCTGAGTCTAACTTGAATGAATGGTCCTAGCCATTCTAGTCTACTTGGAGCTCACACTTGAGAAAAGACTTTCAGAGTGTTAAAGCCACAGAGCACCTACTTTCTGACTTTAAAAGCCACAGGAGGGGCGCCTGAGTGGCTCAGTGGGTTGGGCCTCTGCCTTCAGCTCAGGGGCTCAGGTCATGATCTCGGGGTCCTGGGATCCAGCCCTGCATTGGGCTCTCTGCTCAGCGGGGAGTCTGCTCCCCACCCCCACCGCCACCTGCTCCTCTACCTACTTGTGATCTCTCTCTCTCTGTGTCAAATGAATGAATAAAATCTTAAAAAAAAAAAACAAAAAAAGCCACAGGAATGGCTGTTGCTGCTTGCATAGCAGACATAATCAGATCAATAATAGATAAAATGTTGGTTTTAAGGCAGTCCCATCGCAAATGTCTTGGTTTACTCCTATAAAGTGTCCTTTTCATATTTTTTTTAAAGCCTTGAAAAATTACTGCCCATACAGATCAAAACATCTCACATCTCAACTTCAAGGAATTTGGAATTCTTTTGATAAAATCTAGCAGAAGTGGGACCACCTGGGTGGCTCAGTGGGTTAAGCCGCTGCCCTCGGCTCAGGTCATGATCCCAGGGTTCTGGGATCGAGTTCTGCATCGGGCTCCTTGCTCAGCAGGGAGCCTGCTTCTCTCTTCACCTCTGTCTGCCTCTGCTTGCTTGTGTGCTCTCTCTCTCTCTTTCTGACAAATAAATAAATAAATAAATAAAATCTTTAAAAAAAAAAATCTAGCAGAAGTGTTAAGAAGCATTACCAGAGTCTATTTTGCTAATAGACCCATGAACTTCTATTAAGTGTACTTAATTCAGTGCTGATATAGTAAATCTAGCTTTTGAAAATGGCTATAAAAATTTTACCAAGTTGCATGTTCAAGGTTGTTTATTACAGCATTGTTAGTAGTAACAAAAGGAAAAAAGAAATTAAGAGGAAGTGTTTATCAATAGTTGTCTGGTAAAATGGCATATCATGCCATGTTGGAGATACATATGTGTCCTGATGTGAAAAATGCAAGGTGCCAAATGTGCATATTAGCTGCCATTTGTGCCATGTGGGATATATTTGATAGATGTGGTTTTTTGTCCCAATTCTTAAGCTCATTATTATCATTCCTCTCCATAATAGCAATTCTCCATCGAAGTAGAGAATTGGAAGAGAAGTGAACTGATTGTGCTACAAATTTAAACAAGATTTGATGATGGTGATAATGATAGTAACATTTATATAGTGCTTACTGTGTCCGACGTACTGTTCTATTACATGTTTTAAACATTTAATCTTGATAACCTGTGAAGTTGGGACCACCTTTATCCCTGTTTTTCAGATGAGGAAACTGAAGCACAGATGTTGATAAGTTTCAAACAAAGTTGCACAGCCAAGGTGTGTCAGAGCAGTTCTGTATATCCTTGCAGACTGACTCCAGTGTTTCTCTGCTCTTAACTACCAGTGCTGTGCAGTCTCTCAACTTTTGACCTTGATGAAATCTAAATAAGTTATTTTATGTCATTTCTTTCTTGTAGACAAAGATTTGCTTGTATTTGTACATGCTGCTTAAATCCCAGATAGTCTTACTGTTCTTCCTCAGAGCAATCTGTTATGTATTTTCTTAATCTTTTCACTTTTAATCAGTTAGGTGGTTTTCAACTGGGGCGTTTTGTCCCCCAGGGCACATTTGGCAGAGTTTGGAGACGTTTTTGCTTTTCACAATGGAGCCGAGAAGTGGGATAGGTTTGCTACTGTCATCTATTAGGTAGAAGGTAGAGGTGCTCCTAAATATCCTAAAAATGCATAGTACATCTTCCCATAACAAAAAACCATCCAACCTAAAATGTAAATAGTGCCAAGATTGAGGAACCCTGATTTAGTGGGAAAAGAAAAGTTCTCATAACTGAATTTCTTTTCTGAAAAATACCAAGTATATTATTTTATTTTCAAGCTAATGGCATTGAGAAAAGTGAGTCTTATTTTTACTGTTTTTTTTCACACTTGATACTCCCTTTTTCTATCTGGCATTGTGTGATCTGTAAGGGCCAGAAGGGTAGCGAATTCATAGGATATCTACTCACACATTGAAACATGAACTTGTTTGGCCCCTAACTTGATCACTTTATTGGGTGACTTAAGATGAGCACTTGAGTGGATTTAAAAAACAATGTGTTCATATACTGTTTGGGGAGATGACAAGAGTGCTATAAGGTAAACATTTGAACGAATGATTAAACAATTGTAAGCAAAAGCTGTGTCCTCTCTGATTGAACAAGCACTTTAAAAATGGGGAAATCCTTTGCCATTAAAAAAAAAAGTTTGCTCTAATTTCAGGAGATAAGAGGGAAAGTGGGAGCTAGGAGCTCAGAGGGAGCAATAAGAAAGGCATCTTCCTGTTGTAAAGATACAGATACCTTATTTTTCAACCAGTAGAATAACCCATGGATAAAATCATTTTGCTTGGTGGACAAAGATGTGCTATAAACTGGGGTGCCTGGGTGACTCAGTCAGTTGAGTGTCTGCCTTGGGCTCAGGTCATGATCCCAGGTTCCTAGAATCAAGCCCTACAATGGGCTTCCTGCTCAGTGGGGAGTCTGCTTCTACCTCTGTTACTCTCTCTCTCTCTCTCTCTCTTTCTGTCAAGTAAATAAATAATATCTTTATAAAAATTGAATACCCCACAGGAAACCAGATCCATCCATTCTCCTATGTTAACTCTTATTTTAAAGGTTTCCTTTAGCCTCTTCTAGAATGATGATTACTCTGGATTATTTTAGAAGCACAGTGTTAACGTTTCAGGCTGGCTACTTCCTTTCCGTTGCTAGGTAGGCACTGACCCCTTCCTTCCCCACAGAAGCTGTAAAGTGTTGCTGCTGCCCCTGCTGCTGTCCCTGCTGCTGTTTGCAGTGGGCTGTGCCACACATGATCTGCTTAGCTCCTGGGAAATGATGGGGTTGATGATACTCTCCTGAAAAACCTTTCATCACAGAGATTCAGCTCAGGTTGTATTTCTAAGCAGATTGAAAAAGCCATTAGCTTTTCTTAACTCTTAATTTGGGATCCAAATATCTTCTGATTTTTTTAATATGCCCTTTTCTTTTTCAAGCTGGACACTGAATAGCTTACCAGAGGCCTTCTCTACCTTATTGCCTGAGAATTTTCTTCCCTTTTCTCAGGCTCCCTTTGACCTGTGTAAACAACTGGCTGAAGGAGAGCTTATCAGAGTGAGAGGTATCTGTGTCTGGGCTTTTAAATTCTGGAAATGAGGCGATTACTTTGTTTAGAAAAAGCATGTGTGTTTAGAAATTCTGTGGTGAGATACTGCCTGACTGACTTTTTATTAAAACAAGCTGGGAGGTTATAGAAAACATAAAAGAAAAACAGTATAATCACAATCCTAGAATTCTCAAAGCTATGTACTTTTCTATACAGCTTTATTGAAGAGATGAAGTAGAGCTGATCTAATGTGAAAGAATAACGTTGCTCTGCTTCATTATTAGGGTTAGATTGTATCTTTCACTGGTATTGAACAGGGAATGCAAATTTAAATAGTTACATGATTCTGCTTATTGAGTTTTTGAAAACAAGAGAAACTATAAAATAACTTACCTAGGAGAACTGGATTCTGCATAGGTGAGTTATCCTGACAGCAAGACATAACTTTGTTAGGGATGGAGGAGAAGCTAACAGGTGTTTAAATGAAGAAATTTATTTTTTTAAACTTTTTTAAAGTGTTGACATACAATGTTACATTAGTTTCCAGTGTACAACATAGTGATTCATCATTTCTCTAGGTTATGCTATGCTCACTACAAGTGTAGCTACCCTCTGTCATGATACATTATTATAGTATTATTGACTGTGTTCCTATATTATGCCTTTTATTCCCATGACTTACTCATTTCATAACTGGAAGCCTGTATCTCCTACTCCTCTTCACTCATTTTGCTTATGCCCCAATCTCTTTTCCTCTGGTAACCATCACTTCTCTGTATTTATAGGTCTGATACGGCTTTATGTTTGTTTATTCATTTGTTTTGTTTTTAGGTATTTGTCTTGCTCAGTCTGACTTATTTCATTTAGCAGAGTACTTCTAGATCCACATATGTTGTTAACAAATGTCAGGATCTCATCCTTTTTTATTATGAAGTAATATTTCATTGTATTATGTGTATGTATATATACTATATCTTCCTCATCCATTCATCTATTGACAGACACTTGGGTTGCTTCCATATCTTGGCTATTGTAAATAATGCTTCAATAAATAGGGGTGCTTATATCTTTTCAAATTAGTGTTTTCATTTTCTTTGGGTACTTAATAGAATTATTGGATCATGTGGTATTTCTGTTTTTAATATTTTGAGGAACCTCCATACTTTTTTCCACAGGGGCTGTACCAATTTCTGTTCCCACCAACAGGTTATGAGGGTTCCTTTTTTTCCACAACCTCATCAACACTTGTTAGTAGATGAGGAAATTTAGATAGAAATCTGTGTGTGAATGTGTGTGTGTGTGTGTGTGTGTGTGTGTAAATGTTTGTGGTTTGTTTATTAACATATAATGTATTATTTGCTTCAGGGGTATAGGTCTATGAATCATCAGTCTTATAAAATTCACAGCACTCACCATTGTACATACCCACCCCAATGTCCATAATCCAGCCACCCTATCCCTCCCCACCCCAGCAACCCTCAGTTTGTTTCCTGAGATTAAGAGTCTCTTATGGTTTGTGTCCCTCCCTGGTCCCATCTCGTTTAATTTTTTCCCTTCTTGCCCCCCAGAACCCCCCACCCTGCCTCTCAAATTCCTCATATCAGAGAGATCATATGATAATTGTCTTTCTCTGATTGACTTATTTTGCTTGTTTGTGTTTTGATTAAGAAGTATCCATTGAATTGTTGGAGAGTTACCCTTGTCTCTCAAGACTTATCTGTGTAATTTAGAGCTGGTGTAAGTCAAACATAGAGTATAGGTATAGGCAATATCATAATTAGGAATACCAGTTTGGGACTTCTTTTAGCCAGGCACTGAGTTGCCAGTTCACTAATGACAGGATATTCAGACCTCAAGGCTTATGAGGGGTCAGGTCCTGCCAATACTTCTTTTCTATGTCTTGTCTTTTTCTGGCATTTAGGGAGAGTCAGTATCAGGTAAAATAGTGTTTCTTTGAGTAAATGCAATCTGAATTCTTAATAAATGACTTGGGAATGATCTTGTGGAACATGTTTTCTTGATTTAGGAATTCCCTATGCTGAATTGCATTTTTAATAATGGGCCTCCGAAAGCTCTATGATCTAACTTATGGCTGTGCTATTAGAGAAACTGGCTATCCAGTTATTAGGATAAATAAGTGGTTTAGAGGCAAGAAATGAGAAATTTTTTCTAGTCTTGGGCTTGGCAGCAAGGCACTCTAGGTCTGGTTTCCTTGTGCTGTTGCTATCGCTTTCTTTTCTTTTTTTTCATCATTTCTTTATCTGTCCCAAAGTACCGAACAGTAGTTTCACATGTTTGCTCTAATACTTCCTGATGTTCAGACAAAGGGATTAGAAAGGGAAATCAGCCTAGCAGGAAACAATGGAGTCTGGAGGCTTGAACTTTCAAAAATACAGAACAAATGTGATTAATTTTTTTTTGAGATATATTTATAAGCTTATATGTAGAAACAAATGAGTTTTAACCTTAACTCTTTGAAATTACAGTGTAGTATATACCTTCTTTTAAGTAACATCTTCTTTCATTATATGTTTATAAACTTATGTGTTGAAGCATATGAGAATAGTGTGTTCAACTTACTGAAACTACACTGTTCTTAACCTTCTATAAAAAAAAAATCCTTCATTAAGATACAAGAATATACAAAGTTATATATAGAAGCATATGGAAGAAGCCAAAACTACACTGTGTATATACCTTCTTTCCAGTAACATCTTTCATTAAGATATGTTTCTTTTTTTGTTGTTTTTATTTTAATTCCAGTTAGTTAGCATACAGTGTTATATCCGTGTCAGTTGTACAGTACAGTGACTCAACAATTCTATATATCGCCTGGTGCTCATTACCACAAGTGCACTTCTTAATCTCCATTACTTATTTAACCCATCCTCCACCCCTTTCCCCCTTCTGGTAACCATCAGTTATCTATTTAAGAGTCTGTTCCTTGGTTTGTCTCTTTCTTTTTTCCTTCACACATTTGTTTCTTAAATTCCACATATGAGTGAAATCTTGTAGTATTTGCTTTTCTCTGGTCATTTTTCTTAGCTTTATACTCTGTAGCTCCATCCATTTCATTACAAATGGCAAGATTCATTCTCTTTTATGGCTGAATAATACTCCATTGCATACATATATACCAAATCTTTATCCATTCATCTATGGATGCACATCCGGGCTGCTTCCATAATTTGGCTATTGTATATTGTACAGCTATAAACATCAGGGAGTAAATGTGACTAATTTTAGAAGAATTGTTTTTGGGATAGTTAAGTAGAGAGCTATATAAATAGATATTCTAATGGACACTGTCTTCTTTTTGTTTTGTGTTGCTGCAGGCTTTTTTTCTTTTTGAGGAAACATCCACAGCATTCATTGACATTTGAACCAGAAAGTATACATTCTTCCTTTCCTATTTTATGAAGGTACAGAATCATATCTATTGGGGGAAAGTGACTAAATGTTAACCTTTAGACTAAAAGAAAACAAAACAATTAGTGTTATTGAAGATTGTGTTAAATAGGAACTCATACACTCTGGAAAATAAATTAGTATGAACCTTTTGGGAAGCCATTTAGCAATATGCACTGAGACTTAAAATATTTGTGTCTTTTGATTGAGAAATTCTACTTCCGAGAATTTCTTGTAGAAATTATAGAAATTTTGCTTCTGAGAATTTCTTGTAAGCAAATAATCATAAATACAGAAAAGGCTTATGGATGGTGAAGTTTACCACAAAATTAATTAATGAAAAAATAGGAAACAGACTAAATGTCCATCTATAAAGTAATGGTCTAGGAAACCCCAGTCACCCAGTTGTTGTGTTGATACATTATTGTGTTGATATGGTGAGAATACATAGTAGGGGTGTAAAATAACTAAATGCTTTTGATACAGTGTTCAGTGGTGAAAATTGTAGTATAGAACATTGTTTATTCAGTGTGATTACAAATTTGTAAAATATACTTATGCTTGGACAGAGCATATTGAAGTGTAGACAGTGACTTATCTTTGGATGGTGAAACCATGTAATTTTCATTTTCTTTTATACCTCTTTCAAAATTTTCTTCAATTATCATGTATATTTTTATAGTGGGGAAAAAGAATGTAATCCTTCTGCCTTCCCACTAAAAATATACTTTTCTTACAGCTTTAAGCATCAGTAGTAAAAGTCTGCAAGCATTGGAATAAGACTTTTGCAAAACAACATTGTGGAGCATGGATTCTCTATCAGAAGAGTTTTTTACAAGGTAAGTGATAGGGTGACAAAACCAACCACATTTATTGCATTTTGAAGATACAACATTTGTTCTTTCCACATAACTTTGGGAAGCTAGTGTGACTGACATACCCTTTGGGAAACTAGTGTGATTGAGATACCCTTATGCTTGGAGATAATTTAGCGACTTTGATTGGGGGGGATATAGACTGCGTGAAATCTAATTACTAGATTTAATAAATCTAATTACTAGATCTGATAAATGTCTCTTAAGGGCCACACTCTGGCTAAAGAGTTAAGAATTGAGAAATGTACTACAGCTTGCTACATGTGGACATTCTCACCAAATAGATTAATGTGATCTATTAATTTATTTTACGAGGATTTACTGTAATGCTTGTAATGTAAAGTACCTCCTTGGTACTTAGAGAATAAAGACAGACAAAAATTTGGGTACTTAGAATGAAAATGTAGTAGGAAAATATATAAAAAATTATATTTTTAGGCACAGTGCATGCATGATGCCATGGTTCTATGTAGAAAGGAACAATAATGATTGACTGGGGTTGAGTAGGTTTCCACCAGATGACACTTGAACTGAACATTAAAGGATAAGAAGCATTTTGATATATGTAGAAAATGGAAGGAAACAACAAGAAAAAGTACTTAAGATAAATGATTGGGAGGATTTCAACTGTCTTCTAAGAAGTTTAGCTTTATTTTGTGCAGAACCAATGACATTTTTTTTAAAAAAGGAAATCTTACACTGTATTTTGGAAAGAATATTTCTTGGTGATGGGAGGGAAGAGACAACAAAATACAACACTAGTAATAGCTCAGGAAGAAGCTGATGAAGTCTTGCAGTGGTAGAAGTAGAAAACAGAAGGAATTTGTAGAACTAGAATCAATAGAATTCCATGACTGCTTAAATATGAAAAAAGGGGCAAAGAGAAAGATGACTCAAAGGTTTCTAAGGACCGGAAGAAGATATGTACCATTAACTAATATGGGGCTCAAAAATGGAGACAGGTTTAATGTGTGCATGAGAAAGAGAGGACAGATGATGAATCAGTTTTGGACATGAGGAAATTGAGGTGTTGGTAAAATATCTTAAGTTGTAAGTTGTTGAGTCGATGGTTAGAAATTTGTAGTAGTCAAAAAGCAAGGCTGAAAGTATAGATTCAGGGGTCATTAGAATGGATGCTATTAGGAGGAGGGGCAAGATGGTGGAGAAGTAGGAGACCCTATTTCAACCTGTCCCCTAAAGTGAGCTAATTATCTATGAGAACACTCTGAACACCCATGAAATCAGACTGAGATGTAGGATTATACACTTCTGGATCTCTGGGGGAGGGGGTATGCAGAAGACACCAGTAGAGAGGTAAAAGCAGAGTGGGAACAATCGGACTGATAACAGAGGATAAACAGAAGGGGGAAGGAGCCACTAGAAGTGACCCTTTGGAAAGTAATACCCCAATATGAAAGTGCCCTATGATTGGGGACCATCATTAACTTGGAGTCTTGTTAAAAGCACTTAAAAAGAGCAAAAGATCTTGAGGGGCAACTGGAGAATCGGGCAGTCATGGGCACAGGCCTAAGCCCATGGTCCTAGGACAGACACTGCCAGCGACCACCCATGCCAGACAGAGTGCAGTGGCAGAGCCTCCAGTTCCTGGTCCCAAAGCCCCCAGTGTTGCGAGGCTTGCACCACTGCTTGGGCTTGGCTGGGGCGCACTCCCACCCCCGCATGAGGGAGTCTGGTGGGCGCTTTCTAGAACCACAGCCTTTTGCACTCTGCGCTCACTGTGTGACCATGGTTAGAACCGAGATCCCCACCCGCACCTGAGTGTTTTCTGCATGCGCTCACCGGATGATCTCTAGGCCCCGCTGAGAGTCTGGACACTCCTAGGAACTCAGCCAAATCTCTGGTCGGGAGCTCTCTACAGGCAGCAACCTGTGAAACCCTGAGGTCTGAACCCCAGACAGCAGTCCCGGCAAGGGCAGCCACTGGAAGCGGGCTCCCTGGACCAGTATTGCTTGCAGTTTTACCAGCACGGGGGTGCAGAGACAAATGGGTGCTTCTGGCAACCCCTGAGACGGTGGCTGGGGACGTGCACTGCCTGTGGGAAGTTGCATGGTTCAGTGGAGTTTACAGAGGGGGAGTCTGTGTGTTCTGAACCACCCAGAGGGGAGCAGACTGAGGCTTCTCCCTGAGATGGAGGTCTGGGTACAGTTTGCTTTCCATGAAACCTCCAAAAAGACCCCAAAAGCTGCCAAAGAACAAAAGTCTCCAGAGAGCAAAAGCCTGAAAAACCAGTTTCCACAGAGCCCAGCCCCTTGATAGGGGGCAGGAGGATTCAACTCAAGCAAACCTGACTGAAAAACAATGTGGCAGCCTCCCCCCGCCCCTCCTAGAAAGCCAGCCAAAATAATGAGAGGACAACCACTACAGGGTCCCCATAAAACTGTAAAACCCCAATATTAGGGGAAAACAATACATTAAGTTCCCAGTATTGCCCTAAAACCTGTTTCTATTTCATAGATACAATTTTTAATTTGTTCTCACTGTTCTTGTTCTTCTTAATTTTTTTTAAACAACTTATCATTACAACTAGAGGTTTAATACGATGTATTCCATAATAACCTTTTAACTTGAACATTTTTCATACATATACGTGTATTTTCCTTTTTCTTTTCTATTTTTTAAATATGCATATAGATATAAGCTTCAAGGTAATCCTCTTTCCCTAATCAATACTATCCTTATTTATAAACCAGTTTTTTTTTTTTTTAAAGATTTTATTTATTTATTTGACAGAGATCACAAGTAGATGGAGAGGCAGGCAGAGAGAGAGAGAGAGGGAAGCAGGCTCCCCGCTGAGCAGAGAGCCCGATGCGGGACTCGATCCCAGGACCCTGAGATCATGACCTGAGCCGAAGGCAGCAGCTTAACCCACCGAGCCACCCAGGCGCCCTATAAACCAGTTTTAATTTTCCTTTATCTCTGGAAAGTTGAGTCCTTTAACAAAGATACCAAGATACACCCATGAAGAATCAAAATAACCTTCCTCACCCACATTTTTCTTCTATCTTTTTCTTCTGTCAGTGTTTCTGTGTATTTATTTTTGTTCTGGTATTATATAAATCCTGTCCTTGGGGTTCATTTTGGCTGGGTTCTTTATTTTTTTTTTCTTGTAATTTACTTTAGTCGGTCTTTTTGCCCATACATTTTTGCTTCTGTACCTTATAAATCTTATCTTTGGGGCCCATTCTGGCTGGGGCTTTTCTTTCTTGCTTGCTTGCTTTTTTTTTTTTTTTTTTTTTTTTGTCGTCTCTCTCTCTCTCTTTCTTTTTTCTTTCTTTTTGGTGGTGACGGAATTGCTCAGAAGCCTTCCAGGTGCACCTCGCCTAGATCATGGTTGATATATTTAGCTACACATCCCTTCAACCTCCTCTCACCAAAAGGACAAGGAGGAGGAACACCCAACAAAAATTCAGAGACAGTGCCCTCTCCATCAGAGCTATTGGATATGGACATAAACAGTATTTCGGAAAGGGAATTCGGGGTAACAATTAACCAGGCAATGGCTAGGTTAGAGAAAACCATTAGTGACAACATGGAATCAATTAGGGCGGAAGTGAAAGCTGACCGGAAAGAAGTTAAAAATGGTATCCATGAGATCCAATCTAATCTAAATACTCCAACAGCTAGGGTAACCGATGCAGAAGATAGAATTAGTGATCTAGAGGACAAACTGATAGAGAAAAAGGGTCAGGAGGAGGCCTGGAACAAACAGCTTAGAAGCCATGAAAACAGAATTAGGGAAATAAATGATGCTATGAAACGTTCCAATGTCAAAATTACTGGGATCCCTGAGGGGAAGAGAAAGAAAGAAGACTAGAAAATATAGTTGAATTAATTCTCCAGGAAAATTTTCCCAATCTGGGAAATGGAACCAGCGTTCATGCCCTAGGGGTAGAAAGAACACCCCCAAGATCAATGAATCTAGAAAGACCTCGAGGCACTTGATTGTAAGACTAAAGAATCATAATTTTAGACAAGAGCTTTTCAGAGCAGCTAGGGGGGAAGAGATCCTTATGTACAGAGGAAGGTCCATCAGAACGAGGTTAGACCCTATCCACAGAAACCTGGCAAGCCAGAAAGGGCTGCAAGACATATTCAGGACACTAAATGACAAGAACATGCAGCCAAGAATACTTTATCCAGCAAGGTCGACATTCAGAATGGATGGAGAGATAAAGAGCTTCCAAGACTGGCAAGGTTTAAGAGAGTATGTGACCACCAAGCTGGCACTACAAGAAATATTAAGGGGTGGGGTTCTATAAAAAAGGAAAGAACCCAAGAGTGTCATAGAACAGTAATTTATAGAGACAATCTATAGAAACAAGAACTTCACAGGCAACATGTCACTAAAAATGTATCTTTCAATAATCATTCTCAATGTGAACAGCCTAAACGCTTCCATAAAACAACACAGGGTTGCAGATTGGATAAAACGACAGAACCCATCCATATGTTGTCTACAAGAGACCCATTTGGAACCTAATGATACATCCAGATGGAAAGTGAAGGGATGGAGAAGCATCCTTCATGCCAATGGGCCTCAAAAGAAAGCTGAGGTAGTGATTATCATATCAGATAAATGAGATTTTAAACTAAAGACTCTAGTCAGAGATAAAGAAGGATACTACATCATTCTTAAAGGGTCTATCCACCAAGAAGATCTAACAATTGTAAATATTTATACCCCCAGTACAAGATCAGCAAACTACATAGGACAACTATTAATCAAGATAAAGAGTCATATTGATATGAATACATTAATAGTAGGGGATCTTAACACATCACTCTCATTCACAGACAGATCATCCAAGCAGCAAATCAATAAATACACAAGAGCATTGAATGACACATTGGACCAGTTTGACCTCATAGATAGATACAGAACATTTCACCCTAAAACAACAGAATACCCATTCTTCTCAAGTGTACATGGAAGTTTCTCCAGAATAGACCACATACTGGGTCACAAATCAGGGCTTAACTGATACCAAAAGATTGATATTAGTCCCTACATATTTTCAGACCACAATGGTTTGAAACTGGAACTCTACCACAAGAAAAAGGTTGGAAGGAATTCAAACACTTGGAAGCTAAAGACTACCCTGCTTAAGAATGTTTGGATCAACCAGGAAATCAAAGACAAACTTAAACAATTCATGGAAACCAATGAGAATAAAGACACTTCAATCCCAAACCTATGGGATACAGCAAAGGCAGTCCTAAGAGGGAAATACATAGCCATCCAAGCCTCCCTCAAAAAAATTGAAAAATCCAGAATACACCAGCTCTCTTTACACCATAAAGAACTGGAGAATCATCAACAAATTAAGCCACCCCCACACACAAGAAGGGAAATAATCAAGATTAGGGGAGAGATCAATGAGATAGAAACTAGAGATACAGTAGAACACATCAACAAAACTAGAAGCTGGTTTTTTGAAAGAATAAGATCGATAAACCATTGACCTAACTAATCCAAAAGAAAAGAGAGAGGACCCAAATTAATAAAATTATTAATGGAAGGGGAGAGATCACGACTAATACCAAGAAAATAGAAACAATCATCAGAAATTATTATCAACAGTTAATATGCCAATAAATTAAGCAGCCTAGATGAAATGGATACATTCCTGGAAACCTATAAACTTCCAAAGCTGAATCAGGAAGAAATCAACAACCTGAATAGACCAATATCTAGTAATGAGATTGAAGCAGTGATCAAAAACCTCCCAAAAACAAGAGCCCAGGACCTGATGGATTCCCTGAGAATTCTACCAAACTTTCATAGAAGAAATAATACCTATTCTCCTGAACATGTTTCAAAAAATAGAAACAGAAAGAAAACTTCCAGATTCTTTTTATGAAGCCGGCATTACCCTGATCCCCAAACCAGGCAAAGACCCCACCAAAAAGGAGAATTTCAGACCGATATCCCTGATGAATTTCAATGCCAAGATTCTCAATAATATCCTAGCTAATAGGATCCAACAGTACATTGAATAGATCATCCACCATGACCAGGTAGGATTTATCCATGGGATGCAAGGGTGGTTCAACATTCGCAAATCAATCAATGTGATAGAACAAATTAATAACAGAAGAGAGAAGAACCACATGGTCCTCTCAATTGATGCAGAAAAGGCATTTGACAAAATCCAGCATCTGTTCTTGATTAAAACGCTTCAAAGTATAGGGATAGAGGGAACATTCCTCAACTTCATAAAATCTATCTATGAAAAGCCCACAGCAGATATCATCCTCAATGGGGAAAAGCTGACAGTCTTCTCTTTGAGATCAGGAATACAACAAGGATGTCCACTCTCATCATTGTTGTTCAACATAGTATTAGAAGTCCTAGCAACAGCAATCAGACAACAAAGAGAAATAAAAGGTATTCAAATTGGCAAAGAATTCAAACTCTCTCTCTTTGCAGATGACATGATACTTCATATGGAAAACCCAAAAGACTCCATCCCCAAACTACTAGAATCCACACAACAATTCAGTAATGTGGCAGGATACAAAATTAATGGACAGAAATCAGTTGCTTTCTTATACACTAACAATGAAAATATAGAAGAATTAGAGAATTGATTCCATTTACTATAGCACCAATAACCATAAGATACCTGGGAATGAACCTAACCAAAGAGGTAAAGGAACTGTACTCGAAGAACTACCAAACACTCATGAAAGAAATTGAAGAAGACACAAAAAGATGAAAGAACATTCCATGCTCATGAATCAGTAGAATAAACATTGTTAAAATGTCTATACTGCCTAGAGCCATCTATACTATCAATACCATCCCAATCAAAATTCCACCAGCATTTTTCAAAGTCCTAGAACAATCCTAAAATTTGTATGGAACCAGAAGAGACCCTGAATTGCTAAGGACATTTTGAAAAAAAAACAAAAAAAACAAAAAAAAAACCACAAAACCCAAAACTGGGTTCATCACTTTGCGTGATTTCAAGCTTTACTACAAAGCTGTGATCACCAAGACAGCGTGGTACTGGCACAAAAACAGACACATAGACCAGTAGAACAGAGTAGAGAGCCCAGATATGGACCCTCAACTCTATGGTCAAATAATCTTCGACAAAGCAGGAAAAAATACCCAGTGGAAAAAAGACAGTCTCTTCAATAAATGGTGCTGGGAAAATTGGACAGCTATGTGCAGAAAAATGAAGCTTGACCATTCTCTTACACCATACAGATAGATAAACTTGAAATGGATAAAAGACCTTAACATGAGGCAGGGATCTATCAAAATCCTAGAGAAGAACATAGGCAGTAATCTCTTCGACATCGGCCACAGCAACTTCTTTCAAGATATGTCTCCAAAGGCAAAGGAAACAAAAGTGAAAATGACAAAAGCTTCTGCCCAGCAAAGGAAACAGTCAACAAAACAAAGAGGCAACCCACAGAATGGGAGAAGATATTCTCAAATGACACCTCAGACAAAGGGGCTGATAGCCAAGACCTATAAAGAACTCCTCAAACTCAACACTCAAAAAACAGGTCAAAAAATGGGCAGAAGACATAAACAGACACTTCTCCAAATAAGACATATAAATGGCTCACAAACACATGAAAAAATCTTCATCATCATTAGCCATCAGGCCGATTCAAATCAAAACCACATGGAGATACCACTTTGCACCAGTTAGAATGGCCAAAATTAACAAGACAGTAAACAAGTGTTGGAGAGGATGTGGAGAAAGGGGAACCTTCTTACACTGTTGGTGGAAATGCAAGTTGGCGCAGCCATTTTGGAAAACAGTGTGGAGATTCCTTAAGAAATTAAAAATAGGGCTATTTTATGACCTTGCAATTGCACTATTGGGTATTTACCCCAAAGGTACAGATGTAGTGAAAAGAAGGGCCATCTGTACCCTAATGTTCATAGCAGCAATGGCCACAATCACCAAACTGTGGGAAGAGCCAGCAATGGCCACAATCACCAAACTGTGGGAAGAATCCTTCAACAGACGAATGGATAAAGAAGATATGGTCCATATATACAATGGGATATTACGCCTCCATCAGAAAGGATGAATGCCCAACTTTTGTATCAACATGGACGGGTGTGGAGAAGATTATGCTGAGTGAAAAAAGTCAAGCAGAGAGAGTCAATTATCATATGGTTTCACTTACTTGTGGAGCATAAGGAATAACATGGAAGACATTCGGAGATGGAGAGGAGAAGTTAGTTGGGGAAGATTGGAGGGGAGACAAACCGTGAGAAGCAAACTGAGAGTTTTAGGGGTGTGGGGGGTTGGGTGAGCTTGGTGGTGGGTATTATGGAGGGCACGTATTGCATGGAGCACTGGGTGTGGTGATAAACAGTGAATTTTGAAACACTGAAAAAAAAATTAAAAAAAATATGGGTGCTGTTAGAATTCATTAAAGTTTGCTTATTTTTTTATTCATTCATCCAATAAATATTTGAGTGCCTTCTTTATGTCTGATGTTGGGATAGAGACTTGGAGGTTAAGTAATGAATTAGAAGGGCCTAATTCCTATCTGAGAGGATTTATTTATATGTGGGCATAAATGTAATTGATTTAAGTAGAAAATGTAAGAAAATAGATAAAAACGGAACATTAGTGGAGCACCTGGGTGGCTCAGTTAGTTACGTGTCTGACTCTTGGTTTCAGCTAATGTGTCATGGGATTGAGCCCCATGTCAAGCTGCCCAGTTGCCAGGCAGTCTGCTTGAGATTCTTCCCCTCCTTTCCTTCCCCCACCTCTTTCTCTCTCAAATGGATAAATAAATCTTCTAAGAAATGGAACATGAGTATATATATTATGTATATTTCAGGATATATTGTTATAGCAAAACTTCACCTCCTAGTAAGCAGAACAAAGCATATAGGTGGTAAAAGCAACAAAATAGCAAGAGAAAAATAATAGTCTTGTGTCTAGTTCTATCTTTGCTGCTTTCTAGGTGTATAACTTAAAAACATGTTATAAAACCTCTCTGGACATCAATTTAATCATTTTAATATATAAAATGACTACCATAGATGACTGCTTGTATATCTTCCTATACTAATATACCAGGAGCATGGTTTGATACCATTAATGTACATAGTTTGTTTTAAATATTATTAAAATAATGAATGAATATGACAAATGAGAGGTGTAGCCAGTTGTAGAAGCAGAAGTGGGGGGCTAGGAGGAGAACCAGCAGCAGTGGAGATGACAGAGGTTTTCAAGGACGGTTGGAAGGTATGATGGGCAATGTTAAATGATGCAGAAAGACAGGTAGAATGAAGAACAAAGACAAAGCTATTGAAATAAATAGTAGGATTTCATTAGTAACCTACAAAAGAGCAATTTTAATGTTGGGGAGGGAATGAGGATTAGTTAAGTTTACATACCAAAAATTGTTAGAGAAACTATGGTGAATATAGCAGCCCACGTTCCACACTTAAGAAGTGCTAAAGTAGGGTCTGGACACCTGGATGGTTCAGAAGTTTCACAGGTGATTTTAATGTGCGTCTGGGACTGAGAACTGTTGGGTCAAGGAGTGAATGATCATGAACTGGAGTTAGCCAGAAAGGTATACATGTGACAATTCTTTATTCTCTTATACAACCTAGAGAGGCTTCAGCACACTGCTGTAGTATTTTTGATTCCTTGACAACACAAGACTGTTCCTTTTGTTACTTTTTGGAGTGGAGCTTTAAAGTGGATGAAAAGACAGTTAAGAGGCTTTTTTTGTGTTTTGTGTGTGTGGTTTTTTTCTGTTTGTTTGTTTTGCCATGACATTTTAAAGAGCGCTGAGAACCATCTTGTGAAATACTGTTTTTGTGTATAAATCCTCTTCTGTTGAAACTTTCACTATGTGAAATACTGTACTATTTACCGGTCCCAGTTTCCCCTGACAAAATCAGTGGGCACGTGATGCATGGTAAGTGATTGTCTAAGAAATAAATACATATATGTGAAGTAAGATAGGATGACTTTTATAAAGCACAGTACTGAGTAGATCCATTGCTGTTTCTCACTCAGTTTTTTCTCTGCTAGTGTATAGAATTAAGATCATATAAATCCTATATGGTCTTATGTTATAGGTTCTTATATTATGGGCCCTATATCATGGTTCTGTATGTAGACAAAAGCAATTTTATAAATAGTTTTTCAGTTCTGTATGTAACACTGCATATATTCACATTTTGAACCAATGTCAGAAGCAAAACTTAACAATTTACAAATTAACTATTTTACAAAAATAGTTAATTTTTAAATATGATATTCTCTCTCAATTTTAAAAAATCGTTTTGGAAAAAGGGATAACTATAAGGCCAGAAACCTGGAACAAAAAAAAATAAAAGCATCTGCATAAGAAAGATCCCTTCCAAGCCTTTATTAACTTCATAAACCTCAGCCTTTTTAAGACCCATTTTTCTTTACATTGAAACAGTGCTATAGAGTTAATTTTTTCCCATGATTTTGGTATATTCTGTGTCCAAGAAAATTTTTTATATCTGCTTTCATTTCTGTTTAGCGCTATCCAGTAAAGGCAGAGCATACTTCTTTTTTTCTTTAACTTGCATCCCTAAAGATATGACACCTACCACTATTATCAGTCTTGCTATATATTGTTTACACTTTCGAACTTTCAGACAGATTCACTTGTTAGATTCTTTACTACTACAATTTAATTGTGTTCTTTATAAGGAGATACTCTGAATACACATTTCTTTCTTTTTCATTTAAAGTAGGGCTCCAACTGTGGAGGGGCAGACTAAGGAGGAAATCAAGAATAAGGTAGAAAAATCTACTGACCAACTGGTAAGAGTTAATTTTCATTAATTATGAATGAATTAATAATAAGTAATTATGACAGTGTAATTTTAAATCTAGTCAGTTTACTTATCTCTTCAGAATTTAGGGGTGACTCTACTTTCTTTCCTTCATAAGTAAAATTATGGTCATAATTAAATCTCTGATAATTAATACTTCTGTCTCAATGTTATTTTAAGCACCAATTCTCACTGTAAGTTAAACTTGGAGGTGATCGAATTGACTTGTCCAGAAACATAAAACAATCAATTTTAAGAAATCCTTTACTTGTCCTTTGAAGCAAAATCCAAACAAAATGAAAACTACGCACATGCAAAGAAAATTATTTAGTAAGAAATTTTCAGAGTTGTTTTGAAATTCTCTTTCCTGTTTTTATCATCTTTACTGTTAGAAATTCCAGTTCAAAATGAAGGAGAATCAAGTATACATTACTATAAGGTTTATATTGCCAGTGACAATATATTTTATGGTAGCTTAAAAAATATGTATATGTATGTATACATACATATGTATCACATGTATTTATATTTAATGAAGGGTGGATGAAGAGCTATTTGGGTTTTTTTTAGTTCAGTTTTAATTTACACATAGCTTTATGTGATTATTGATGTCCACTGTTAATAAAGTTTGTAAAGGTTATCTAGTAACAGAAGAAAATATATGAACATAAAATAATCATATTATTTAACTGCATGAGGTTATCACTGTAAAAAATGTTGCAGAGAAAATACAATATATACAGATGTACATAGGGATATACACTTGAGCCAGCAGGGATTAGATCTAGAAAGTGAATTTCTAAATACAGAATTGGAAATACAAAAGTTAAAGGAGGTGAAAACTTTGACCTGAGTTTGGTTTAGAGGCTAAATTAATTTTGTGAAATGGATTGAGCATCAAATATTTTAATAACTGGTTTAAATAATTGTAATTATATAATTTGTGACCACTAACTTAAAAAATTATATTTACAATAAGAAAAATATTTAGTAAGCATGAAGCTTATAGTATGTCCTATTAACAATTTTTATTCATGCCATAATCTTGCTTGTGTATCAATTTGGTAATTAATATTAGATGATTTTGTGGTGACTTTTGACTGCAGAACTGACCTTTAGTTTGAAATGTATGCCCTACTGACAGTGGTCATTCTTTTGAAGGGTTTGTCTAGTTACATTGTGGAAGCTTTTTGTTTTTATAAACTTTTTGGAAAATTTCAAACCTACAGAAAAGTTGCAAGAATAATGCAATGAATACTTACATACCCTTCACTGAGATTTAGTGAACTATTAACACTTTCCTACATTTTTGGATATAATTTTCATATAATGAAATAAAGTGTAAGTTCATTTGTTGGATATTGATGGGGTTGGAGGAATCTTAATTTAAGACTCAAACCCATGGAACACTGGGTGTGGTTCATAAACAGTGAATTTTGAACACTGAAAAGAATAAAATTAAGTAAAATTAAAAAAAAAAAAAGACTCAAACCCAGAAGGGGAGAGTAGGCAGGTAGTCCTACCATATTGAGTCCTGGTTACTTTCCTGGGTAATTGCAGTCTGAAAGACCTGACTGATGGTCAGAGAGTCAACTCCTCCCCACCCCCAAGGCATTTTCAGTGACTTAAGCTTTACATGGCCTCCATAATAAGAAGCTGTCTTTTCTGATTTTCAGAGGTCAGCATCAACGTACTCATATTCCCAAAGTTTAAACATGGTATAGGAACTGTGGTATCTTGTTAAGGTTTGAAGGAAGTCCATCATCCATGTGTTCCAGGTGCTTCTCCATTTCTGTTGCCCACCTGTTCCTCACAACTAATGTTAATATACAGTCCAGCAGGATTGACTATATATACCTATTGTTTAGACATTAATGATGGCTTATTAAGTCTGTAAGAATGAATTCCTATAGACCCAAGATTAGTATGACTTAGCTCTAAGTCATTCTGTTTTACTACTTTGTTTATAATTTAAACTATTACAATTTTATTTTCAATATGCTGTATGTTTAGTCACTAAAACATCAGTCACATATGTAAAAAGTACTCTTACATGTAGCTTTCGTATTATTATGTAGAATAATCTATGTAATACTTTAAACTTAGCATTTTTTATGCCTTTAAGTGGGTCAATTCAATGCAATCTGTGTATTTCTGTAGGGCAGTCATTTTTTGAGGCCTAATTCACATTTAAGCCTTAAATTGTAAATATTTCCCATTCTACTACCCTGTTAAAAGTTGTATAATTATTCTTATATATATATATATATATATATACATATAAAATATATAATTATTCTTTTTTTTTAATTAAAAAAATTTTTTAGGAGCGCCTGGATGGCTCAGTGGTTTAAGCCTCTGCCTTCGGCCCAGGTCATGATCTCAGGGTCCTGGGATCGAGCCCCATATCGGGCTCTCTTCTCAGCGGGGAGCCTGCTTCTTCCTCTCTCTCTGCCTGCCTCTCTGCCTACTTGTGATCTCTCTCTCTCTCTGTCAAATAAATAAATAAAATCTTAAAAAAAATGAATAAATAAAAAAAATTTTTTTTTAAAAGATTTTATTTATTCATTTGAGAGAGAGAAACAGAGAGACACACAAGCAGGGGAAGAGCCGAAGGAGAGGTGAAGCAGACTCCCCGCTGAACGAGCTGGGAGCCTGATATGAGGCTTAATCCCAGGAGGTGAGCCGAAGGTGAGCTACACAGGTGCCCGAGAATGTCTTATTCTTATTTGGATTTTCTATCACTTTGTCATAGTTATCTACATATAGTATATACAAGCATTTTGTTCATGGAGCCCAGTGTGGGACTTTAAACTCATGACCTTGAGATCAAGACCCGAGCTGAGATCAAGAGTTGGACACTTAGGGGTGCCTGTGTGGCTCAGTGAGTTAAAGCCTCTGCCTTTGGCTCAGGTCATGTTCCCAGAGTCCTGGGATCAAGCCCCGCATCAGGCTCTCTGTCCAGCGGGTAGCCTGCTTCCTCCTCTCTCTCTGCCTGCCTCTCTGCCTACTTGTGATATCTCTCTCTGTCAAATAAATAAATAAAATCTTAAAAAAAAAATTGGATACTTAACCAACTGACCCACCTAGTTGCCCTAGTCTTTGTTCTTTCTTTTAATGTTTTTTCTGGTCTTAATATTTAGAGTAATAAGAATATGTATAATTATGTAAATTTTTAATAATCATTTTCTTCTAGGGTAAACAGGAAAAGGACACACCTACTGATCTTGTTCCTGTTAACTTACTATTAGAAGTGAAGAAATTATTGACTGCAATTAATACTCTACCAAAAGGTGTGATCCCTCACATTAAGAAGTTCTTACAAGAAAATTTTTCCTTCCAAATCATGCAGGTAAGATTATAATTTGTTCTTTGGGGCGGAAGTACAGCTCTTTGTTTATGGCTGTCCAGAGAAAACACATTATGTTCCTTTACTCTCATACTACTACTCTACTGACAGCACTTCTGACACTAGAGATGTGGACTTATTCCCATATCAACTAGTTCTACACTAACTGGGTATCCAACAAGTCAATTAAATTCTGATACTATTTTCCTAGAGTTAGTATCAGATCCTGCAAGTCAGGGGCTCAGTTCCACAAATCTGCTCTGACTTCAGACACCAGTCACAAATCTTAGGTTGTCACTGGTACTTCTGACCAACTGGCTATGGATTGGAGTTCCCATGACCCCTTCCTGGGTTCAATAATTTGCTAGTATAGCTCACAGAACTCCAGGAAACACT
The DNA here is from genome assembly GCF_010015895.1 of Lontra canadensis. NCBI lineage: Eukaryota > Metazoa > Chordata > Mammalia > Carnivora > Mustelidae > Lontra > Lontra canadensis. Next base: position 9,363,142 of record NW_022631000.1, read on the forward strand.
TACTTGATATTTACCAACTTATTACATAATAAAGGCTAGGATAAAGGATTTTAAAAAACAGCCAAATGAAGAGATACATAGGGCAAGGTCTGGAAGGGTCACAAGTATTGGAGCATCTGTCTCTGTAGAGTTGGGGTGTGCCACTCCCCTGGCATGTGGATGTGTTCACTAAATTGGAAGTTCTCTGAACCCCATACTTGAAGGATTTTTATGGAGGCTTCCTCATATAAGCATGATCAATTATTAATTCAAATGCCCAGCCCCTCCCCATCTGGGAATGAGGATAGTGCTAAAAGCTCCAAGCTTCTAATCATGGCTTGTTGCTTCTGTTGACCAGCCCCTATCCAGGGGCCAACTGAGAGTTACCGCATTAGAACAAAAGATGCTCCTATCACCCAAGAAATTCCAGGAGTTTTAGGAACTCTGTGTCAGGAACCAGGATCAAAGACCAAATATAACCAGGAACTAGGAATAGATATCAATGTATCTATTTCTTATTATTTCACAGTGACTTTTTCCCTCTTTTCTTCCCTCCCTTTCTTCCCACAATAGTGTAGCTAAAGTCTTGAAATCTCCCATCTTTTTGTGAAGGTCTCTGGTGTCAGCTTTGACTGTAGACTTTTATTAAATAGAGTTAGTTGGTGCTGGTCTTTCAAGAATAATGGTGGGAATGTGGGTTAGTAGCTAGTAAGCCATCATTGACTATAAGGTCTAGTGTTTATTCTTATTCTACTAATAACCGATAGCATGCCACACTGGGACAGGGGATTGCTTTTGGTTTTTCTAATTTGTAAAATGTTGACAAATTTTTTAAAAACGTAAGATAAAAACAATGCCCGAAATTTTTTTATTTATGAGTAAAATAAATACTCTAAAAAAATACGGTAGATTTCTATCTTGGAAGTAGTTTTTTTAAATAATAATTTATGAAACTTTCAGCACAAGATGGGTATCAGTTCTTAAATGAATGGAGTTTTTCAAAGTTAAAGAAAATGTTCTACTCATTTCTCTGTAGCCTTTAATTGGGGACAAAACACCATAGGATATGATTTAAAATTCAAACAAACTCTAAAAATATCCAAAGACTTCACATAAAATTAATAACCTTAACTGAGATAATTGAGCAGTATGAATTCTGGTTTGAAACTGTGGAATAATGCCACTGTTTCCCTCCTTTATCTTTTGGAAATTACCCAGAAACAACAAGAAATGGAAATCAGTAGCCTTTCCGTATGGGAACAATAGCCAATTAGAAGGTAAAAATGAAAGAAGAATATTAGCAACCAAAAAAGTAAAATATCTAGGAAAACACATAAGAAATATACAAGATATAGACTAGTAATTCTCATAGTTTTTCTAGGCCACCTACATGAGACTATCTGAACCCCATACTAGTCTTAAGGAATCAATATCTCTGGAGGTAGGTTTGGGAATCTGCATTTTAGCAAGTATCTACATGCTGATTTTCTTCACATTAAGTTTCAAAATCAATACTCTATATTGAAACTATAAATGAAGATTTCTAAAACTCTAATAAAGGTAAGAAAAGAAGACCAAATAGAAAGCAATACACGTGGGAAGACATGGTGTGATAAAGTTGTCAATTTTCCCTAAATTAAAATTGATAAATATCACATATCAAAAAGTGACAGGAGGGTATTTTTTGGTTGTAATTACTAAAAGCTAATCCTGAAGTTTAGATGGGAAATGAAAGGAAGAAAGAGAAGTATAGGGGAGAAGGGCTGGGAATTTGCCCACTCAGATTAATATTAAAACTTACTGTGAAGCTCTCATAACTACAAGATTGTATTACTTGCTCTTGACTCTATGGATGTCTAGAAAATGGAGAAATTTCAGAAGTTGACCAAATGCATACAGAACTGTTAGTATATGATGACAAAATTGATATACTAAAGGGAATTGGACAAATTAACAATCCCAGTAGGAGATTTTAACATGATCCCATAAGTGACACAACATTGCCATAAAATTAGCGGAACCATAGCAAAGTTGATATAATTCACATACACACACATAACAAATACAAAACACTACACCCAATGGTGGCAGAAGATAGATTCTTTTTAAGTGCACACAGAACATTTATAAAAATTTACTGTGCTAGTCACAAAGCAGGTATCAACAAATTTCAAATATTCATAACATATAGAGCATGTTCTCTAACCACTGTACAATGAATTTAGAAATCTATACAGAAAGATAAACTTAATAAATCATTGTTCGTAAGATAGACCTCTAGGTATACCTATGGGTAAGAAAAGAAATCACAACGGAAATTAGGTAAATTTTTCAACTGAATAAAAAATATATATCAAAGTCTGTGTTATTAGTAAAATATGTGCTTCAAAAAGTATTTATAGCTTGAAATGCAAATATTAGAAAAAGAAGCAAATTTGAATATCAATCATCTAAACATAAAGTTCAGGAAATTAATGGAAGAACAAATTAGAAACAAAGTCAAAAGAAGGAAGTAATAAAGATATCTAAGTCCATTGAAATAGAATAAGAAAATAGGGAAAGTCAATAAAGCCAAAACTTTTTTTTTTTTTTTAATTTTTTATAAACATATATTTATTTTTTCCCCAGGGGTACAGGTCTGTGAATCTCCAGGTTTACACACTTCACAGCACTCACCATAGCACATACCCTCCCCAATGTCCATAACCCCACCCCCACTTTCCCAACCCCCCTCTCCCCCAGCAACCCTCAGTTTGTTTTGTGAGATTAAGAGTCACTTATGGTTTGTCTCCCTCCCAATCCCAACTTGTTTCATTTACTCTTCTCCTACCCCATTAACCCCCCATGTTGCATCTCCTCTCCCTCATATCAGGGAGATCATATGATAGTTGTCTTTCTCTGATTGACTTATTTCGCTAAGCATGATACCCTCTAGTTCCATCCACGTAAGCCAAAACTTTTTAAGGATCAACAAAATTGAGAAATTCCTGGTAAGAATCTTTAAAAAGGCAAAAATAATCCAAATCATGAGCGAACATGAAACCATCAAAACTAATTCCATAGTCATCTAAAGGATGATAGAGAATTCTGCTACTTTCAGTGGCTACCTGAGTTGCTTTAGAGCAACCTTCCTTAACTGGACAAAGTCTTTGCTTAGTAATGTGCTTTTCTGGCAGATTACTTAATTCATCTGGGGATTGAGATGGTTCTAAGCTTCTGTTCTGTTACAAAGGGTCTATTTATGGCTTACCTTTTATGGTAGGTACTGTCAGTGCCCTGCACATAACCCTTAGCCCCTTGGCCTCTTATTTCAGTATGCTCTGGACAATTTCCAATATTCAGTGTCTTTATCTCTATGCTTTAAGGCTTCCTCTGGAACTACAGAAGGCTGTACTTCTCATGGCAGTTCAGAAGTCCCAAGGAATTAATACTCTTATATCACCACTCAAGCCTTGGGAATTGTTCTGCAAATATCCCAGTTCTCTCTCCCTTGAGTTGAATAATACTGTGTTTTTCACTGTTTTACTGAGTTTCTCTGTTGTATTAACCCCAGCTGTCCATTGTGTATAACTAAATAACACACCCTTTGGCACCTGGATTACTCAGTTAAGTGTCTGTCACTTGATTTCTGCTCAGGTCATGATCTCAGGGTTGTGAAATTGCGCCCTGTATCAGGCTCCACAATGGGCATGGAGCCTGCTTAACATTCTCTTTCTCCCTCTCCCCGCCACCTCCCTCTCTTTAAAAAGAAACAAACAAACAAAAACCATACCCATTAATTTACAATTAATTTAAAGCCTGCTTTCCCTTCCCTGTATCACATCTGTATTTCCCTACCATTGTTCTCTGCACCTCCCAAATAAACTACTTGCATTCAAGCTGGAACCAAAACTGACACTCTTACTCTAGGGGTATATTTCCTCAAGGTCCCAACCAAAGGATGTAGTGTTTTCCAGGGTCCCTCATCCTCGATAGGTAGTGCATTCTGTTTTTTCCCCAGCTTTGTAAGTTGACTAAAAACTCTGCCTAGCATCTCAGCCTCACAGCCACAACTGAAAATGGCAGTTGCCTTAACGAAAAATGTGACTCCAAAAGTCAGTCATGTGTCTGTAGGCATTCCTTCTCTCTGAATGTTGACCCCAGAGATTTACAGTGTCTTTGTAGTTTTCTGTTGCTTTCAAAAAATGGTTTTTATATTTTGCCCAGCTTTTCTAGTTCTAAAGTAGGTGGTCCTTTAGTGTTAGGTTTTATATGCTTACTCAAATCCAAGAGATATTATTGAGTAACTGGTTGGATAAATGAGTATGGAATTTAAGTGATAGTTCTGAGCTGGAAAACAAATTTGGAAACTCTCCATATGTAGACATTTAAAAACATGACAGTGGATGTATATGTTGATGGAGAAGAGGTTCAGTAAATGAGTGCTGGGGAGAAAAAGTACCTAGCTATTCAGGAGAAAAATAAAAAAAAATATTGTGTATTAGAAACCATATTAAGAAAGTATAGGTTAGGGGTGCCTGGGTGACTCAGTGGGTTAAAGCCTCTGCCTTTGGCTTGGGTCATGATCCCAGGGTTCTGGGATCGAGCCCTGCACTGGGCTCTCTGCCCAGTGGGGAACCTGCTTCCTCCTCTCTCTCTCTGCCTGCCTCTCTGCCTACTTGTGATCTCTGTCTGTAAAATAAATAAATAAAATCTTAAAAAAAAAAGTATAGGTTAAACTTTTCACACAGATAATACATTTTTAAACACATGATGGAATTTAAGTGAAGCACTTGTAGGTACAAGGTATTGAGAAATGGACAAAAAGATAAGACATAGTCTTCCTTTTCATTTCATCCATATAATGTAACAAACTATGGTATATAATAAATCCTGTATTAGTTTGGTTCCAATCAGATTATAGCTTAAGATTCCTTGACCTAGTGTTGGAATTAAGCCAGCATTCTTGCAGGGTCAGGGCCAGAAAGATTTTTAGCCATGCTTAGAGAATAGAAGGTATGATAATGAACTGGGATAACCACTTTCCTCTGAAGTAGGAGTGGATGTGGCCAATTCTTGGCAGACATAAGAATGCTTTTTAAGTGTTTCGAGGAAATAGTTAACAAATATTTGTCAGACTACTTAAAAACAAATAAATGAGAGAACATTTGTATCTGGGTGGTGTAGATTTCTTTCTTTCCTTTTTTTCTCTTTCTCTTTCTTTCTTTCTTTTAGAGAGAGAGAAAGTGGGGAGAGGGAAAGGAAGAGAAAGAAAAGCAGACTCCCCACTGAGTAGGGAGCACGATTTGGAGCTGGATCCCACAACCCTGAAAGATCATGACCTGAGCTGAACTCAAAAGTCGGATGCTCAACTGACAGAGCACCCAGGTGCCCCAGTGGTGTGGATTTTTAAAAAATCATTTCCAGATTTTCTACAACTAGCATGTATTACTTGTATAATAAAAATGTATGTAGATATTTGCTTTAACTTGAAGAGATTTTTGACCAATTATTTCCACAGAGAGAAGTTGCAACTAACAGCCAGAACGGGGAGGAAATTGTTCCTGTTTTGACTTTACGTTTCTTGATAACACAAATGGAAGCAGCTCTTAGGAACATTCAGGCTACTAATTATACTGTAAGTGTTTTCTTTTGAAAGTTTGAAATAATGGACTTGGACAACATTTTCCAATGAGAGGGTAGCCAGTACAATTTGTATTTTCCTTCTACCTCTTGAGAAAAGGTATGCATAAACTGATTACCTTCCTATTTCTTGTACTTTATTACTGCATCTCTGTAATGAGCCTAATCTAAGAGTCCCCTTCCCTACCATAAAATTGTTCATCTTAAATGAAGAAAAACTTGAACTAGTAAACATGGGCTTTCTTATTAGAAATGGAGAGATATGAACTTCAGAAATTACTCCTTCCTTTCCTCCTAGTTATTAGTCAACTCCTGATATTTCTATATTTGTAAAAATTGGAACTTCTGTCATCTGCTAATAAGTAGTTATGCAAGATAAAATTGACAAGATATATTTATATGTTCAGTTTCAAATGATACTTTAGAAATAAATAGAAAATCTGAGGAAAAATAAACCTGGCATCAAAAATCAGAACCAATAATAGTACAGGACAGTAAAAGGAAAAAAATCAGTTCTTTGAATACTTTGGGTTCGTAACGTAAACTAAATTTCACACACACGTGGAAGATGGATTAGAGTTATCTTCAAGAAAGGGCTACCTGGGTACCAACTAAAGTAGCCAAAGACACCAAATCTCTGAGATTTACAAGAAAGTGGAGAAATCATCTTAGTTTAGTACTCTCAGGATGAGGATTCTAAGTGGTGATGTATACCACCCTAAAGGAGTTCTACGTGGAGCCAAAATAGGTAACAAAAGGGAGTTTGCATTAACAAGTATTCCCCAGAATTTCTGGGATGCTAAAGATCTGCTCTTTCTCCCACTGACCAGGTCGCCAAGCAGTAAAATAAATGAGTATAAAATCAACATTAGCAGATGCTGATTGCTTAGCCTACTGTACTTAGACATTACTTCAATGAGTCTTACATAAAGAAAGGGAGGAGATCCTTCTCTCGGTAGCATTGTTGAACAGAATTGGAAATGTCATGATCAGAGCAGCCTGCTGTTTTATCCAGATGGCTCTCCCTGTTCCTCAAGGCTACTGAGGATAGGTGGAGCAACTTTGTTCTAGGAGTGGCATGAGGGCAGGGGGCAGTTGCCAATATTTCAGTATCCATTTAGTTCCAATACTTGGAATGATCCCTACTATTTGGGAAGCAGGTAGGGAGGAAAGGCCAGAGCATATTGGTTAGCAATGTAATGCTTATAAATTCCCGAGTTCTTTACCTTGTACTTGTAATTGTAGCATTACCACAATTCCACATTTTATCCTGTTCTCAAAGTGTTCTGTTTAGAGTTGTATGAGCCAAAGGCTCAGTCATATTATTTATGAAGCCAGTTTTTTTTTTTAAGTTACAAAATAATAGCTTATACTTACTTAATGTTTGCTATATGACAGATACTTTTTGTAAGGATTAGCTCATTTACTCTTCTCAAGTACCCCACTTCATTATTCCTATTTTATAGATTTAAAACTGAAGCACAGAGGTTAAATAACTTTCTTAATTCAGCAGGTGGTAAGTAGTGGAATCAGTATATAAGCCCGTGTAATCTTGGCTTTAGTGTCTATTCTGTGAACTGCATTTTACCACCTCTGCAAAGATGGGAATTTTAAGATAGAAACCAGTTAGATGTTACACAGGTTCATTGAAAGCAAGCACACACATCTGTTTCCACTGAGATCAGTTTGAAGCCAAACTTCTAACTCCAAGCAGTTACTTCATAAATGTGTACTGTTGGCCATGAGAAGTATTCTGGGTAAGAGAACACAGATCACTAAAAAATAAGACATATCCTGTAGATGCTTATCGTACCTCTGTACCTGAAAAAAATCTTGTTTATAGTATGGAACAGTCTCATTGTAAAAAGTTAATGCGACAAAAGATATGGTTATGATTTTCAGTTAGTAGAGAGCTTATGAACAGAATGTATAATATTTTTCTCCATGGACAATTTTTAAGCTTTTTATTTGAGGTCATTTTAGATGCACAGAAGTTGCAGAAACATAGCTGTATAATACAAAAGTGCAGAGAGATCTTGGCATACCCTTCACTCAGTTTCCCTCAATAGTTATTTGTTACGTAACAATTTATGTTATCAAAACCAGGAAGTTGGCATTCCTACAGTGAGTGTTGTATCTGAAGTCTCCAAGACCTACTCCCATGTTCAGAAGGACTCATGGGACTCAGAATATAGTTGTACTTATTACTACATCTGTCTGGAGATCTTAGCCATTTGTAGCATGTAGGGGTAGGAGGGGGAAAGAGGCAATAAATCCTGATGGCTTTCATTTTCTTTAATTAAACTGTAATGTTTTATTTTGAGATTATTGACTATCCTTTCTCTTTAGGGTCAAATTGTCAAATACATCTAAAATGTATTTGCTATTGTTCTTACTAGATGGTTAAAAATATAATGATGATAATTTTTACTATTTTTTAATAATTGCTGGGTAGGCCTAGGATATTTATTTTTTTAAGTTCAATTAATTAACATATAGTGTATTATTAGTTTCACAGGTAGAGGTCAGTGATTAATCAGTTGTATATAACACCCAGTGCTCATTACATCAAGTGCCTTCCTTAAAGACCATCACCCAGTTACACCATCTCCCCACCTACCTACCCCCCTCCAACAACCCTTAGTCTGTTTCCTATAGTTAAGAGTCTCTTATGGTTTGTCTCCCTCTCTGATTTTGTCTTTTCTTTTTCCCTCCCTTCCCCTATGATCCTCTGTCTTGTTTCTTAAATTCCACATATAGTGAAATCATATGATTATTATTATCTTTCTCTGATTGACTTATTTCACTTAGCATAAGACCTTCTAGTTACATCCATGTTGTTGCAAATGGTGAGTTCTTTTTTTTTTTTTTTTGAAAGGCCTAGGATATTTAATTAAACTTGGTATACTGAAAATTAACTTAGTCTAAATAACCAATTAATTTTTTTTCTTTTAGGCACATCAGATTAATGTTGGTTATTATTTGACATTACTGTTTTTGTATGGAGTGGCACTTACTGAAAGAGGAAAGAAAGAGGTATGTAGCATGTGTTATTTGCCCATTGTAAATCTTCTCACACTCACTACTTTTTGACGAAAGGTTGATTTTAGAAATTCTCTAAATGTTCATTTTGAAACATTGGCTAAAGATGTTCTTTTGTAAATAAGTATTTTAATCATTGAGTATATTATCTGTGTGATCACAAACAGATGCTAGGATTAGAGATGTGAATAAATGACTACATGACTGTATCAATATGAAAGCTGCTCTGACTTCTCCAGTTTGGAAAATAATTATTGTAAAAAGAACAAATGCTTTTATATCAGCCAAATCTAGTTTTATGTTCCTACAGGATTACACAGAAGCAGAGAATAAATTTCTAGTAATGAAGATGGTGATCCAAGAGAATGAAATTTGTGAGAACTTTATGTCTTTAGTTTATTTTGGACGTGGTTTGCTTCGATGTGCTCAGAAGAGGTAAGGATTTTAATAAATGGACAGATCTTGCCTTTCACCTTTTAGCATTGTGAAATGGGATAGTGTTTGTAGTATACCAGGTATCATGACATTTGTGCTCTACTGGTTCTTCTTCACCTGTTCCTGTAGATAATTTCTTTAATGTTTTTGAGGATATTAAATATCAAACTTAACAGGTCATGGCAATAAAAGACAGTGTAGCAAAGGCATGAGGAACATAGGCCTTGCAGTCTGAAGGACCTGGGTTTAAATACATTTTTTGCCATGTACCCAATCTATGACCCTGAGAAATGTTATGCTACTCAGCCTTATCTTTTCCTCTCTGTAAAATGGAACTAATAATAGTGCCTACCTGCAACAAGGATGTTGTAGATGATCAAATAAGCTCCCAGAACACAGAAATGCTAGGTTTAATAAATAAATGATGGTTATAGTTATTAATACTATAACCAGTGGGAATAGAAGTTTAAGGTATAAATGAGCTTCTAAAGCACTGAAAGGGTCCAGATTCTGGGTTTGGGAAATATTGGGGATCACACAGTTAGTGAAATTGTGTGGGGGAACCTTTATGGACTATTTACTTCCTATATGGAGATCCTTAGCCATTTATAGCATAATGTATTAATTTTATTTGCTCAGAATTTGGCATGTTCTAAAGACTGTGTGTGCTGAGTGTTGGGGATATGATAGTTTGCAAAATAGATCGTTCCTGTCTTCATGTAACTGACCGTATAGTGAAGGTTATAGACCTTAATCAAATAATCAGCTATACAAATAATCAATTATGAAATATGATAAAGAGCTATGAAGGAAAATGCAGTGAAAAACTAAATAGCCTTCACTAAACACCCAGTCCAGTTCTGGGAATCAGAAGTCTTCCTGAGGAAATAATGTTTGGCTGAGACTTGAAAGATTAAATTGGCAGCTGTGCCAGTCCTTACGCAGGATTACTACTGGACCCAACCATGGGATTCCTAAAAGAGTTACCTCTGTGGGAGTTACCTGATTCTTTTGTAAGATTTTATCTTCAATCCTCTGGCATGCTTGTTTTTTACTAGGGTACCCAGAAGACTTCCTACTTCCCATTTAGTAGCATGATGCCATCAATATAAATGGGCTTTTGTGATGTTTTACAGAATTTCAGGATGGTCAGAATCTCTTTAGTCTATCTGTAGAGAGAACTCACATAGCTGTGAGACAGGACAAAGATGTATACTGCTGTCCTTCCCTCAGATGTGTGAACTACTCTTTAGTCTCTTTACCAGTGGGCATTGGAGAGAATCTGTTTTCCATTATCATTGATAGGAGAAAGCCCAGTCACAGGACAGCATCATTTACTTTCATCCCTGGCCTACAGAGGACAGTCACCACTGAGCTGCTCAAAGACGCTGGTGCCTTTCTCATTGTGTCCTCTGGAGTGTCCTCTGGGCCTTTCCAGGGAACTTTGTCTAGTGGTGGCTTCTTTGGTCTTGTGTAGGAAGTCCATTCTAACATCCTTAGCTCCCTGGGCTTTCTTCAGTACCCTGCCAAAAAATTTCCAGCATCTCCACCTCAGTTACTCTAGGCCATTGTTGGATCCAAGCTTGAAGTAGCCTTCTCAGCAGCATGTTGGTGGCTCAGGTGTCCTTGTTAGGAAAGTAAATCTTGAACTGTGGAGGAGTCATCCCAAATCAGCATATACTTCCCTATCCAGCTGTGTCTCTGTGTTGGTTCAGCACTCTTAAGATCCACTCCCACATATGTTTCTGTACACACTAGTACACACTAGTCAAATTCCGCAGTTCTTATGGTGAATTAGCTTTTCCTAGAGGGGCGGGGACTCTAGTTTCCCACTTGGACTCTGCTTATACCCAATTCCAGAGTTACTGGTCCTGAGCAACAAGCAGAGATAGGAGAGGATCTTGAGAAGGGAGGGCATCATCTTTTGATATATGCACCTTACATGATATTTTGGCTTGGTCAGGAAATGGATTCTGCACTCCTCTAGCAAGAAAGAGGTCATTATCAGCCAGAGGAGTTCAGGACAATTTAGGGGTTTCATTTAAATGTCCCCATTTCAGATCTTAGGGTCTCCTTGTTCCCTGTCAAAGCCCTCATTTTAGCATAACAGTCCTGCTGAGGCAGTGCATTTAGTCTTTTCTGCTGTTCTACCCTTGTGATTAAATACAGGGCCCATTTCCAGCACAGTATGCCCTTATAAGGTTAGACTTGGTAAAGGTTTTTTTAAATGTTACCATAGAGACCTTTTACCTTTCACAGAGTGTCCTGAGTTGGTAATAGTCCTTTCAAGGAGGTACATTTGGTCTCTTTTGCAGTTTGTTTCACCTTGTGATTAAATCTGGCCTGATTTTCAGTACAGATTATTGTTATGGATGTAGGAGATGAGAGCCTTTTTAAATGCTGCCATAGAGTCCTCTGTCTTTCACAGTGTGCCCTGAGTCAACAGTTGGCTGACCTGTGCCTGTCATTCTCTTTCTTCAAGGCTTCCAAGACAGTAGACAAAAGCCAACCAACTCTACAATCCCTTTAATTACCATGGCCCCTATTCTGTTCAAGCTTGAGCTACTACATAATCTATTGCCTCCCCTTCCACCTGTATTTCATCCCAATCCACCACAGGTGAGAGTCCTAGCATTTGTATTTCTATAGCATGCCGGAGGTTTTCACCACCCTACTTACCACAAAAAAAAAAAAAAAAGGGTTGCTTATTGTCTCATTGGTAAACTATCTAGTTACAGAGTCTCATTCAAACTGACCTTATTTTAAAATGCCTTGCAGATATAATGGTGGACTGCTAGAATTTCATAAAAGTTTACAAGAAATAGGAGATACAAATGATCCTTGGTTTGACATAGATCCTACAGAAGATGAAGATTTACCTACAACTTTTAAAGTAAGAAATTGCTTAAGAACATTTAATCTGTGACTAATCAGAATCATTTTTGATGAAGTGTGGCCTATGCTAACTTTGTCATAATACATTTTTTTTAAAGATTTTATTTATTTATTTGAGAGAGGGGGAGAGCATTAGAGGGGAGAGGTCAGAGGAAGAAGCAGACTCCTTGCTGAGCCGGGAGCCTGATGTGGGATGCGATTCCAGGACTCCAGGATCATGACCTGAGCTGAAGGCAGTTGCTTAACCAACTGAGCCACCCAGGTGCCCCTAACTTTGTCATATTCTATAGCAAGCACATTCTTTTGTTGGAAATTAGCTTTTTGTATAAGAAACAACATTGATTCCATTACCTAGTGCAGAATGTAAGATTCAGCACATAGAGAGAAGTGAAGTGGCTGGGTTAGTAAATAACAAGATTTGTTAGTATTTAAAAACAAGATTAAATGCTATACTAGTCCAGTACTTCACATAGCTGGAGCTAAGTGTAATAGTTAATTCTTTTTTTTCTAATTATATTTACCATTATTTTGTTCTTGATTTAAATTTAAAAAATACTAAGAAAATTTGAAAAGCTTATTTCAGAAAACTTGAAAGATATAAAAGTGCTCAAAGATAAAATTCATCCATATTTCATCAAATGGAGAAACTATTTTTAGTATTTTCATTTATGTCTTTCTAGAAACACATGTATAAACACTTGAACCCTTTATTTTTAGTAAATTGGAATGATGTTATATACATTGATGTATAGTTTAGAAATATATACTGTGAATTTCCCAGTAGTTAAATTATTCTACAGTATGATTTTTTTTTCATGGTCCATCATATAACTGCTTTAATTTGTGTAACCAGTTTCTTGCTATTGAAAATTTAGTTTATCCTAAACATTCCAGTTTTTCACTATTATGTAAAGTGATCTTTGTGTATTTCTCACATAATTCCTATAGGACAAATTTCTAAAGGTGGAATTGTGAATCAAGTCCAAAGTTGTTGATATTTATCTTCATATTTCTTTTCAAAGTTTGTATTCTTTTTTTTTTAGAGGAAGTGAGAGGCAGACGCATGTGCACATGTGTGAGTTGGAGAGGGAGAGGGAGAGAATCTCAAGCAGACTTCTCACTGAGCAAGGAGCCCCTTGTGGGGCTCAATCTCATGACCTTGAGATCATGACCAAACCCCAAATCAAGAGTTGGATACTTAACTGACTGAGCCAACCAGGCATGAGAGTTTCCATTTCCCTTATCTTCTTGGTATTCTTAATTTTGGGTTAATTTTTACTCCTCTTTTAAGCCATATTATAGTAACTTTTTAATTTGTTTAGTGGGTTTCTCTTGATTAGTGTTTGAATGACATGTCTGCAGACTTTTACTTTAAGCTTTACTGGGTCCTTATATTTGGGCTAAGTTGAAAGCCAGATCCATTCCTCACAGTGGATATTTTGAAAAACTATGAAATTCAATTTTCTTAGAAGCTATAGCAGCTCAAACTGTATAAACCTAATAATACAGTTTCAAAACATATGGGACAAAAACTGGTAACACTAGAAGGAGAGGTAGAAAACTCTTCAATCACAGAGTACTATTTTACTATAGCTCTCTCAGTAATCAGTAGAATAAGCAGACAGTTTTTGACATTTGTTAGGAAAATCACACAACTTCAAACCTAATGCTTAAAAATGATTTTCTATATTTTAACGTTAAACTTTTGAGCTTGCGTGAAGCAGTCCCTACTTGGTCTTAGTTTTCTCTTTTTCCTCCTCCTCTTAAAATATTTTTCTTTGTTATCCAAACATTTTTAGTGAATTTTTTCAAGGCAAATAATACACATATACAGTGTGTAAAATAATATTAAAAGATTCAAAATTAACAGTCTGTAGTCCATCATCTCTAATTATAGTTCCTAACTAGAGACACCTTCTTCCAGCTCTCTAGGCATATTTCTTTGATATATCTATATCTTTTGAAAAGATCTATTGCTTTTTATCATATTTCTCCATTGTAGATAATATCTTTTGAACTTCCCTCTATGGTAGATGAGGAGGGTTTTATTAAACTCTCTTATACATCCCCTTTACACATACACTTTTCTTTCCCCATTCTACCAGTAGTTATACATCTTTATGTAATCTGCTTTAGGGTTTTCTTTTATTCCTTGGATTATCCTTTTATGTAGAATACTCTGTTTCTTGGATCTCAGGTTTTCCTCTTTTTAGGTTTACTCCCTTGTTTTGGTGTTACAAGTCATGCAGCAGCTTCTTAGAAAAGGGTAAGCCTGGGAGGTAAATTTTTTGAGACCTTTCAAGTCTTCAAAATAATTTATTTTTTCAATACTTTATATCTTGCCTGGGCATAGAATTGTAGGTTGCAAATTATTTTCCTTCATATTTTCAGAGTGTTTCTGTTATTTCCTTGCTTCCAATATTACTTTGAGAAATCTAATCATCTGATTCTCGATCTTTTGCTTATAACCTGTTTTAATTTTTTTCCTTCTGGGAGTTTTTAGGATATTCTGTATTCCCTAGTGTTCTGAGCTTATATTTTGAAAATGTTCTGGGACATTTAAAACATTCATTAGATGATTTTTTTCATTTTATTTATGGAGTGTTTGTTATTTAGATACTTGATATCTTGGACTAAATCTATGATTTTCTTATTTTTTTCCCAATTTGTTACATTTTATCTTTTTGTTTTACTTTCTAGGAGATTTTTCTCAACTTTAGCTTTCTGCATAGGGCAGATACTCAGCCAGTGTACACTAGTGCTATCATGTTAGTTGTTATAATGTTAAAATATTTATGTAGTGTTTCAAAAATAGTTGGTGCCAGGGGTTTCTTGGGCACCTAGCCACCATTCCAGCTGCTTTGGACTTTCTACCAGCCTTCCCTCCCTATGCTGCTTTAAAATCCAATAAAGGTTTAATGTCTAGTAGGGTAGAATGCTTCAGTGATCCTGGCTGTAGGCCAGCATGTTCTTAATCTGTAATGATTGGTGGCCGGCACCCCACCCAAAGTCTTGCTTCACAGACATTGTGATTTTATATATATATACATATATACATATGTATATATATATATAATTTTTTTTTAGGGTATTTAGATGACTGACCTATACCTATTTATCTTAAGTGAGTTCTACCAAAGACCTACCCTACCCCATTTGCTCCTACCTTCATATATCCCCTTAGATAAACTTATCCTGGTGGGGGAATATAGCATCCCTAGAGATGCTGGCATCCTATCAGGGTAGTGCATATGGTTATTTTTAACATTACCCTTGTTCTTATCCTTCTACTGAATTTTTAATTTTAATGATTATTTCAGCTATTATCTACTAGGAGTTTCTGTTTTTATGAATGTTTCCTTTTTTCTTTTCAAGTGACAGTCTGTTTTTGTATCATGAGTGCATAATGTGTCAGAGGTAAATGTCAGCCAGACCATGGAAGACTTTATATAAGCCAAGTATGGGGGTTCAGACCCTTTCTTGAAGTTAATATGAAACCCCTGAAGACTTTGAAACACTGGAATGATATAATCAAATTATAATAAAAGAGAACAGACAGATACACACTCATATACCTGTATACATCTCTCTATGTGTGTATATATGCACATATGCATGTGTGCCTCACTGGGAGGTGATAGTTCTTTTGGGAACCAGAAGGCTGAGAATAGAACTAGCTCTGTAAAGACTGAGGGAAGCATTCTAGGTAAATGGAAAAGAGTGTGGGAAAGCCCTTAGGCCTTGACACACAAATTTGAAGAACTGAAAAAGTAAAACCATATGAATTTTATAATGAGCAAGGCTAAAGATGAATTCAAAGAGATGGCTAGATATACTGAATTTCGGTTCTGCAGGTTCTGCAGGACCTTGCAGTCCATGCTTGGTAAGGGTTGAGACTTTATTTTAGGTAGGTACAGTGGGAAGCCACTGAAGGATTTTAAGCAAGGAACTGACTCTTTTGCTTTTATATAGAGAGTACCTTGAAGCTGAGTAGGTGGGGAAGAGGTGGACCAGTTAGGCACCTGGTTATTACAGCTAATAATCTAGATAAGATGGAGTGTTAGCAATGGAGATAGAAATGGAAGACTTTACAGTGTATTTTAGGAAACGACACAGTGACTTGTTGATGTATTGCAGACAAAGGGTGATGGAATCCATTATGCAGTGGATGACTTCAAGCTTTCTGGCTTGAAGCTGAAAGATGGTGGTAGATGAGATGGTGGTAGATGAGCAGGTCCCATGGCCCTGCTAAGTTTACTTCTGTCTCTTTAACATCCATAACATCCCTTAACTTCCCTAACAACCTGGTTTCTAACAGGTACTCAGTAAGTATATTGAATGAATGAATGCCAAAGACAAGAAGCAAGAGATAAGGAGTAAAGAAGAAGGAAAAAAAGGATTAAAAAGGAAAAAAAAAAAAAACCCTAATAAAGTAGTTACAAATTGTAGTTAGTGTTCTGAAGTAGACAGAGGCGGGGTAGAGAAAATGAAGAACACAGATGTATACTCATGTAGCTGCATAATAGGCATATATTTGGTGGGAGTGTCAGTAGGTCAGTATTGAACTAGTAAGTTTGAGATCTGTGAAACTGTAGTACTTAAATACATTCTGTGAGCCTTTTTCTTTTTTCTCCATTTCCACTTGGCTATTTGCTATGCTGACAGGATACATATACTACCTTTATACTGACAGGTCCTTAAATGCCTCTCATTTCTTTCTCTCTTATCTTGATATTTAAAACATTTTCATTGCTTTGGTCAAAACATCTTTATTCTTCAATATCAGCCATCAATTTAAAATTCTGAATGCTATCAAAGGAATGTTATGAATGGTAACTAGATTTATCAAACACTCTATAGCAACTTATTTGTCACGTTGTATATTCTCAGTATATTAAAAACACTACTATTTGAGACACCTGGGTGGCTCAGTGGGTTAAGCCTCTGCCTTAAGCTTCAGCTCAGGTCATGATCTCAGGGTCCTGGAATCGAGCCCCGCCTTGGGCTCTGCTGAGAGCCTTCTTACCCCTCTCTCTCTCTGCCTGCCTCTCTGCCTACTTGTGATCTCTGTCAAATAAATAAATAAAATCTTAAAAAAAAATACTGCTATTTGAAATCTTGTAATACTCTCTCTAAGGGATAAGTGTTAAGGACTTGGTCTAAAGACCTGTTTAACATAGACTTCATAATGTGTTTCACCTACATTTAATCAGCATTTGAAAATAGGAAATTGCATTCCAAGTTATAACTCTGAATATTGGAAACATATTTCTGTATGCTACTTCTGCCCATAATGGCAGTGAGTGACATATTGCTCCACTCTAGGAGTCCCACTGCCAACATGGTGTTCTGGGGACCAGTTGATTTATTGTCTCTCTCTCTCTCTCTGTGTGTGTGTATGTGTGTGTGTGTATCAGAGCAAGTAGTTTTTAGTAGGAACATATCAGGTATTATGCTATGAGTTGGGATGGTGAAGAGAGGTACAGCTTCAAACACAGACTTTTTTCTTTTCTCCTATATTTATGTTCAGTAAGAAACCAGTATTTCTAATACAGGGCCTTTCCATATGTTGTTTACTTTGAATGAGGAAAAAATGTTCTATTGCTGTTTTAGGAAAAAACATATAGTGCCTTCAAAAAGGGAGATAATAAAATGGACATATTATTTAAGGTAAAATATGGGAAGTATTTCAGTCTTGTTACTAATAATTCATAATTTTTTTTAATTTTTAAAATCTAGGATTTTCTTAATGATTTTATCAAGACAACAGAAAGTAATATAATGAAGCAAACCATTTGCAGTTATCTAGATTGTGAACGATCTTGCGAAGCTGACGTTTTAAAGAACACCAATTACAAGGTAATTGTAAACTTACATACAAATTATTGTTATGCATCAAAATATTGTTTAAAAAGAGTACTTAGTTTAATTATAGTAGTAATCCAGTTAAGAAGTTGAATATCTTGGGGTGCCTGTGTGGCTCAGTTGGTTAAGCATCCAATTCTTGCTTTCAGCTCAGGTCATGATCTCAGGGTTGTGAGATCAAGCCCTGGGTCAGGCTTTGCACTCAGCAGGGAGTGTGCCAGAGATTCTCTCTATCCCTCTCTGCCCCTCTCCCCCTCCCCCTGCTTGAGTGTGTACCTACACTCCTACCTGTCTCTCAAATACATAAATCTTAAAAAAAAATTTGTCTCTAAGAACTTATATTCATAGTGAACAGGAATTATGTATATCTGTGAGTCAATAAAAAGTAAATCAATTTTGCTAGGGATTTTGTAATACTCAAATGTCTCTGTAGTTATAGTTAATGTCTCTGCAATCATAGCAGTAAAAATTATGTGGAATATTCTTTACAGTTAGAAATGTTATAGGTTTAGAATATCAGCATTTTACTAAGGAGAAAAGTTGTTACTCTTCAAGAATTCTGTTACTAAGTAAGTGATGATTATCTGTTGAATGGTTCTTGGGCAAGCAAAATGAAACCAGCCTGGATCTGAAGAAATTCAACAAAGTACATCAAATCTAGTTCTCTTTGAATATATCAAAATAAGGCTGTGGGAAATCACAAGATAGGATGAGATGTAACCATCAGTGCCAGTCTGACACCATTTCTATCATATAATGGAAATCCAGTTGCAAAGCATGATGCGTATACAGTGAGTGTTAGGGGGAAGAAATCCAAAATGTATTCATTAGATTAATACAGGTACTGGAAAGTAGGCCTGGTGAAATGAGCTGTTCGGGGCTGGTGGCGAGTTGGGTCTGGTTTAGGTGATATGGTCCCAAGGTTTCCCAGGGAGGCTTCCAGGGTCACATGGACAGCATGTAGCCTTAGAAGGTCCTGGCCACAAAATTTAGATCTTTGTCATCCAAGCAGTTTACCTATTTAAAGGAAGCAGGACTATAGTTCCCAGGGAGTACATACCGGGAAGGCCTAGAAATTTATACCTTGAGATAATGCAGTAATTAATTAATTAATTAATTAATCTGTCATTAACATTGCAAATCAGGTCCAGTGATTGTTAACAGAGATTCCAGGGGAATATGGTATGGAATTGGGGCAGGAGGAAAAGAGAAATGTAAGAATAGAGGTGAAGAGGGGTAGAAAACATGTTCCTCTAAAAAGGTCACTCACCAAATTTCTGATATTTTGTTGTATCAGATCAGCAGTATATGTGTCAGTATATGGAAAATATTACATTGGCTTACTCCAATAATTACCTTTTCTTTTTGTCCTTATACTTCTGTCTTTAGTGGTGTGAAAAATGGACTTACAAAAATGACTTAGAAAGTTGATTACCAGTGATCTGTTGATAAATTTTGAATGCCATGTAAAAACTCGTTTAGTTATAGCATAATTTTGAAAGTCACTTAAGGTGTTCATGTCCAAATAACTGAATGGATGAATGAGACTTATAGTAGTATTTTTTATACCTATATGAATTATTATTTCCATATCAACAGCTTACTTTTTTGTGTTTTCCAGGGATTTTTTCAGTTAATGTGTAGTAAAAGCTGCTGTGTTTATTTCCATAAAATTTGTTGGAAAAAGTTCAAGAATTTAAAATATCCAGGTGAAAATGACCAGGTATTTGTTTTTTCCTTCAAAACTTTACAGCATTTCTTCTTTTATCCATCCCATTACTTCCTGTTCACATCCTTCTCTGCTTTTTTTCTAGCTCTATTTTTCTTTTGCTCTTATCTCTGATGCTTTTCTCATTATCCTTTGTTCATCATCACCATTTATTAATAAACACATCTTTTCAGGGGATACTCTACTAGTTGCTTTGGTTAGTGATTTCTGTCACTTCCCTTCCTTTTAAAAGTTTATGCTCTTAAAAATAGAAATATTGTGGGACACTCAAGTGGCTCAGCCAGTTAAGTGGTTGTTTCTGGCTCAGGTCATGACCCTAAGGTCCTGGAATCAAGTCCCACTTCGGACTCCTTGCTCCATGGGGGCTCTTCTTCTCTCTCTGCCTTCCATTCCCTCTGCTTGTGCTCACACTCTTTCTCTCTTTCTAATTAAAAAAAAAAAAGAATAGATTGCGTGTGTACTCACATAAAGGACATAGAATCAAAGAGTATAATTGCTACACACAAAAAAAGGGAAAGGACACAGAATTTTAAGGATAGTTTCTATTTTAAGGGATAGAGAAAAATAATAAATTTTATAGTCTTCAATCATATGTTTGCAATTATTTATATTTACCTAAATTAAATACCAAAGCCCAATTCTATATTGATTACTTTTTAGTGAGCTAATGGCCATATGTTGGGTTTATACTGTTTGGTTCTCGAGTGTTTATATTGTGCAGACAATAGAAAACCGTTATAAAGCAATTGTGGCATAGTAGAAAGAGCACTGTATATAGAGTTGGGTGATCTGGGTTCAAGTCCAGACTGAACCACTTACTGTTTTGTTTTTTTTTTACATTAGTCTGGTGATTTAACCATTCAGAAACTCAGTTTTCTAAACCATAAAGTGAGAATAGTAATACCTACTTCTTAAGATCATTGTGAAGATTAATAGATAAAACATGAACTTGCATTGTACACTAAAAATCACTGTGTGAAGTGTTACTTATTTTTTTTAAGCAACATGTGAATACTTTTCACTTTCTTTGATTGTTAGGGCGATCAGTATAGTAAAAATCACTGTGTGAAGTGTTACTTACTTTTTTTAAGCAACATGTGAATACTTTTCACTTTCTTTGATTGTTAGGGCGATCAGTATAGTTCAACCTCAGAAAAAGAAGTACAAGAAAACTAAGTAGCTTAACCAGGGGAAATAGCAAGTTTAGAGCCAGAGAAAAGAATCAACATTTTTGTTCTTTTCCCCAGAACCCTCATATATCTGATAGAATTCAGTATTCCTTTTTAGATTTGCTTAATCAGTACATTTCACTTGACATTGCTTTACCTAGGGATGGTGAATACATTTTAGGCTGTTTTTGGTACTTGAAGACTTTGAAATAGAAATGATGAGAGAGAAGAGTATGATCATGCATTTTAAATAGGAAATCCATTGATACATGAAATGGACTACTTTTTTACTTTTGTTTTCTATTTTGTATTAACATATAGTGTATTATTAGCCCCAGGGGTACAGGTCTGTGAATCGTCAGGCTTACACACTTCACAGCACCATAGCACATACCCTCCCCAATGTCCATAACCCCACCACCCTCTCCCTACTCCCCTCCCCCCAGCAACCCTCAGTTTGTTTTGTGAGATTAAGAGTCTCTTATGGTTTGTCTCCCTTCCAATGCCATCTTGTTTCATTTTTTTCTTCCCTACCCCCCAAACCTCCACATTGCCTCTCAAATTCCTCATATCAGGGAGAGCATATGATAATTATCTTTCTCTGATTGACTTATTTCGCTCAGCATAATACCCTCTAGTTCCAACCACATCATTGCAAATGGCAAGATTCCACTTCTTTTGATGGCTGCGTAGTATTCCATTGTATATGTATACCACATCTTCTTTAGAAATGGACTATCTTTGAACAGCTAACTCTCAATGTTTATTCATATCTTTTGTTTTACCATCTAGCAACATCTGCTTTTAACTCTAATCAGATTTGCCAATTAATGATTTTTTTCTATTGTTTATATATTTTTTCTATTAGCAATTTGTTTTTTCTATTGATAATTTTAGGCCTTTAGTGGGAAAAAATGTTTGAAGGAAGGATGTACAGGTGACATGGTAAGGATGCTACAATGTGATGTACCTGGAATTGTTAAAATTTTGGTGAGTATCTTTATCTTTTTCTTATTTTTTTGCTTTCTTTCACTGGAATGCCATTTTTTACTTCAAACAGATTTGAGAATCATAATAATGGCATTCTAGACATATTTTTTTCTCTTTGATGATGACTAAGCTCTCTGACCTTCCTATTACTTTGATTTCTCCAAAGCACTATTTATGTGGTCCTTAAGAATTAAAAAAAAAAAAATTAAAAATAAAGACACAGAGGGGGAGGGAGGGAGAGAGACAAAGCTGGCAATGGCTGTACCAATGAAGAAAGTCTGTCCTAAACCAAGAATGATAATCTACTTTTGTTCCATCAAAGGTTAAAAATAATTTTAGACTCTCTGAACTTCTTAGAGTCTGGGAGCATCTTCCCATGAATTTATCTGTAGAACATCACATACTATACGTGTTATATACTCAAATGGTGTCCACTTAATTTTTTCTATTCAATGAAATATCTTGTTTAATTCTCAGTATGTATGTAAATAGACTAAAATTAGAAATATGTATTATTTCTTTCCCTACATATGTATATTTTTGTGTTTCAGATTCAGCATTTAAGTCCTGTACTGATAGTAGAATTGCTTTTTAGATCAACTTTAGTTTTTTGTTTGATTAGGATTGCTTATGGCTCACCTTGTTACTTCTGTTTTACTTGTTTTAAAGTCTCTATAGCTTCATTCTCATTATCTTTTTTCAAATATTAAGGCTAAGAAGTAACACTAAAGAATTTTGAAAATTGAACTACTTTAGGGC
Organism: Lontra canadensis; assembly: GCF_010015895.1. Taxonomy (NCBI): domain Eukaryota; kingdom Metazoa; phylum Chordata; class Mammalia; order Carnivora; family Mustelidae; genus Lontra; species Lontra canadensis. Next base: position 9,385,627 of record NW_022631000.1, read on the forward strand.
TATTTTTTTTTTCCCATCACTTGCAGTTTGAAGTTGTGAGAAAGGATGAATATATAACCATCGAAAATTTAGGAGCAAGGTAAGCTTGAAATAAAATATTCTTTTTCCTGAGCATGTATATATTTTTCACTTGCTGCTTTTTTCTGTTTCTGTTCACTTGTTGGAGCTCCATTAAATTTAAAGTAGTATTAGTTGTATGAAAAAATTGTATTTGGTTGACATTTATTTCCCACTCTCTCACCACTTTGTAGACTTTTAAATTCTAAAGTAAAGAATAAATTATATGGATACTTTTCCCTTAAGTATGAAAATAATCCTTTCCTAAAAACAAAATGTTTTTCTTAAAGCTATTTAAATTAGGTTGTTTTGGTATGAAAACTTTGTCCTAGCTTTCAAAACTCATCCAAGCTTGTCTGACAATTAGAATTCTCCTGTTTCTTGGATGAGAAAATTATATTGCAGAGGAAGATACAGTATAAGCTGGGAACTCAAAAGAGGTAAAGAGCATTATTGCTATTGAAATTAGAGATTTCAATATAAAATGTTCTCCTAATTCATTGATTCTCTTTTCTTCTACTGTAAGTGTAAATTTCAACCATTCTTCAGTCTACCAGGAATATGGCATTGATATCTAAAACATCAGTTTTCCTTCATGTGCTAATGAAAACCCAAGTCTTTCCATTCCTAAAACCTAGATCTATCTACTGGCATACTAAATAGCTCCACTTTTGCTTTCCAAAAATATCCATTGTTCAACATTTCCACAAATGGACTTGCAGTCTTTCTTCCCAACACTGCTCTGTAACTTTAAGTCTAGTCAATTCAGCTTCTTAAAAATACTGTAAATGCCTCCCCTACTTCTGCCCCAACATTTGCATTAAACTAAATGAAGTTATTATTTCTCACTTGGAATTCTGAAACAGCTTCTAAACTGGCCTTTTTGTCCCTAGCCTTACCTTTCTTCACTTCTGTTCATAGACACATAGACATCAAGAACACTTCTCAGAAATGAAAATTGAACTATATCACTTCATTTAAAAATCTTTTCAGAAGCTTCTCATTGCTCTTAATTTAGTTCAGTTTCTTAGGTTGGCTCTTCAGATGCCTTTGTCACTGCTGTACTCACTAGAGTCATCTCTCATTATTCTTTTCTTACTATATGTGCATCAACTATACTGGGCTTCTTTTATTCCTTAGGTATGCCATCTATTTGACCTCCAGGCCTTGCTTGGGTACTCTATTCCTTCGGCTTTGCCAATTAAAATTTTTGGAAACCCTTACTTTCATTAGATTAGGTGTTTTTATCACGTGTTCCCTTTACTTCTCCTATCAAAACATTTACCACTGGGGCTCCTGGGTGGCTCAGTGGGTTAAGCCTCTGCCTTCGGCTCAGGTCATGACCCCAGGGTCCTGGGATCGAGCCCTGCATCGGGCTTTCTGCTTAGCAGGGAGCCTACTTCCCTTCCTCTCTCTGCCTGCCTCTCTGCCTATTCGTGATCTCTGTCAAATAAATAAATAAAGTCTTTGAAAAAAAAGAAGGAAAAATAAAGTTACCATTGACCCTGGAACACCATGGGAGTTAGGGGTGCTGACTCTGCCTGCCCCCCACAGTCAAAAATTTGTATGTAATTTTTGACTCTCCCAAAACTTAACAGGCTACTAACAGCCTGTTGTTGACTGGAAGCCTTACTGATGGCATAAATAGCCAATTACACGTATCTTGTATATAAATTATATACTGTATTATTAAAGTAAGCTAGAGAAAAAATGTTATTAAGAAAATCATAAGAAAGAGAAAATATATTTATAGTACTATACTGAGTTTACAAAAAAAAAATCCATGTATAAGTTCAAACCCATGTTCAGTTCAAAGGTCGGCTATACTGTTTTATTGTACTTTCTTGGCTGTCTTCCCCATTTGACTGTATCCTCCTTGAAGGCAAGCACTTTATCTTGCTTACTATTATATTCCTAGTACATAGCATAATGCCATATGGGTGCCTGACATATAGCCAGCACCCAATAAATACTTGACAGATGTAGAGGTTCTGCATTCCATTATTCTGCAATGGGTGTGTTACTTTTGTTTTGACAGTCAATTAACTTGGGTATGTGAACTCTGTGGGGGGTGGGCGGTGGTTCTGGTCTCAGTGGAGATCTTTACCTTTATCTCAGCTGCTTTGAGTCTGTTCCATACATAGGTGATTCGGCAGTCAGAGGTCTGGCTAGAAACTATTGGAGATCTCTTCTCTGACTCTTTCCCTTTTGGGATTTCCCCCACTCTCTTAAGTAGCCACAGTTCTCTGGCTTCCCTGGTTCCTGTAGTCTGGGAGACTTGTTTTCCACCAGACTATACCTAGCTCCAGGTTAAAAGCTCTAAGATAGGTGAACTACTAACATTTCATCTAGTTCTCTCCTCCTCTCCCCTGAGCATGGACCCTCTCAGCAAAGTTGGTCTTTTCTTTCTACTCTCAGTGCCTCAGGGAGCTGCTTTTTGTAATTTTCCCAGGTTTTAAGTTGTTTACTGTGGGAGAATCCTCTGGTAACTGGATCTCAGTTGCCAAATTGGAGGAGCTACTTCATGGGGTTTTATGCATGAATAATAGGATGGCTATTTTTTTTTTTAACTTTAAGATGCTTTATTGTTGTTAAAATATATTTAAGGAAAAGCTCACAAAATATAAATGCAGTGTTTAACAGTTATTATACAGCAAACACCCTTGTGTCCCTACCCAGTTAGTAGGATTTTGCCAGCACTCCAGAAGCACTCCCTGTGGCTGTTCCCCATTCCTCAACTCCTCATCTTCTCTCTAGGTAACTGTTATCCTGACCATCACGGTCATCCCTTTCTTGGTCCCTTTTATAAAAATGTCATCTATAGGGGCGCCTGGGTGGCTCAGTGGGTTAAAGCCTCTGCCTTCGGCTCAGTTCATGATCTCAGGGTCCTGGGATCGAGCCCGCATCGGGCTCTCTGCTCAACGGGGAGCCTGCTTATCCCTCTCTCTCTGCCTGCCTCTCTGCCTACTTGTGATCTCTGTCTGTCAAAATAAATAAATAAAATCTTTAAAAAAAAATGTCATCTATAAATAACATTTGTAAGTACTGAAGTTACATTTCTAAGTACTGAAGTTTTTTTTTTTTTTTCTTTTCAAGATTTTATTTATTTATTCGAGAGAGAGAGAGAACATGAGATGGGAGAAGGTCAGAGGGATGAAGCAGACTCCCCACAGAGCTGGGAGCCTGATGCGGGACTCTGTCCCGGGACTCCGGGATCATAACCTGAGCTGAAGGCAGTTAGTTGCTTAACCTATTACTAACCAACTGAGCCACCCAGGGGCCCTAAACACTGAAGTTCTTTTTATAGGTCAGATTTTTCAAGCTACAGTTTATATACAGTAAAATTAACTCTTTAGAAATAAACATGTAAATGAGTTTCTTTGTATACAGTTGGATAACCACTACCATGATCAAGATACAGACTATTTTTATCTCCCCAAAAAGTTTCCCCGAAATCTCTTTTTCAGTCATTCCCTTCTCCCAACCTCTATACCTGGGTAACCATTTATATGCTATCTGTTCTGATAATACTGCTTTTTACTGACTGTCCTTTAGTAGGAAAACCTTTTGCATCTGAACTTTTTCACTTAGCATAATGCTTTTGAGATTCATCCATGTTATTACATGTATCACTATAGTTTATTTTTGTCTGTTGCTGAGTAGTCTTCCATTGTATAGATGTACCACAACTTATTTATGCATTCAACAGCTGATAACATTTGAGTTGTCTCTGGTCTGGGCTATTGTGAATAGAGCCGCTATAAATATTCACATATATGCTCTTTGTATAGACATATGCTTTCATTTCTTTTGTGCAAATTCCGAGGAGCAGGAGCACTGAGTCATATGTATATGTTTAAGGTTAAAGAAACTAAGCCGAATGGTTTTCAAAGCAGCTGTACATTTTATTATTCTCACCAGCAATATAGGAGAATTCTAGTTTCTCTGCAGGTGTATAATTTAATTTGCATTTGCCTAATGACTAATGAAGTTGAATATCTTTTCATGTGTTTATTTGCCACCCATATATTTTCTTTGATGAATTATCTATTCTAATTTTTTGCCCATTCTTTTCACTGGATTGTTTTATTTTGAGTTGTAAGATTTCTTTATATATTCCAGATAAAAGTTCTTTATCTAAAATGTATTTTAAAAATATTTTATCCCAGTCCATGGCATGTCTTTTTTATTTTCTAAGAGGTATCTTTCAAAAAGCACAAATTAATAATTTCAGTGAAGTCTTATGTTTCTTTAATGCTTAATGCTTTCTGTGTTTTAAGAAAAATTTTTCCACCCCCAAATCAAAAGATTTTCTCCTATATTTTTTCTAAGTTTTAAGTTTTTAGGTTTTACAGATTTATAATCCATTTTCAAGTTAAGTCTTGCAGATGGTGTGACGTAAGGGTCAAGGTTCGTTCTGTCACATTTATATATATATATATGTAATCTATGGATATGTATATTATCCTTCTGAACTCATTTTTGTGTTCCATTCATTTGTTTATCTGTCCATTTACCAATAACATACTTTGTTACTATGGCTTTGTGTTATCTTATGAAATTAGGTGGTATGAGTTCAACTTTTTTCTCATTTCTCAAAACCATTTTTTTTCTGTTCTAGATATTTTGCTGTTTTATAATAAATCTAAGAAATACCTTATAAAATTTTCCAACCTTTTTGCTGGGATTTTGATTGGGATTATGTTGAATCTGTAGATCAATTTGGGAATGATTTGCATCTTAACAATATTGAGGCTTCCCATCCATGAACATGGATTATAATTTCATTTAATTGTATTTTCTTTGATGTCTCACAGGAATGTTGTATAGCTTTCTGTGTACAGTCTTGTAAATATTTTGTCAGATTGTTCCCATGTATTTGTTGTTTTATGCTGGTGCAAGTGATATTTTTTAAATTTTAATTTCTAGTTATTATATAGAATTGTATATACTGAACATGTGTCCTGTGATTTGGGATTTAGTGATTCTAATATCATTTTGTAGATTCTTTGAGGTTTTCTACAGATTATCATATCATCTGTAGCTAAGGACAACCTTATTTCTTTTTTCCAGTTTATATGCTTTGTGTTTATTTTTCTTTACTTACTGCACTGGTTAGGTCCTCTGGTACAATGTTAAATATAGATGGTGAGAGCAGACCTCATTGTCTTTTCTAGATCTTAGGGAGAAGACCACTTTTCTCCATTTAATATGTTGTTAGCTGTAGATTATAGTTGACCTTTTTTTAAGTTGAAGAAACTCCTTTGTTTTCCTAGTTTTCTGAAAATTTTGATCATGAATTGGTATTGAATTAATGCTTCTCTGCATGCATTGAGATGATCATATGGTTTTTTTCTTATTCTTTAATTTGTTAATATGCTGAATTACATATACTTATTTTTTTTTTCTATGTATCTCCTTGTGTGTATGTGTGCTCCAGAATTCATTGTTCATGCACCATACCCAGTGCTGCACACAATATGTACTCTCCTTAATACCCACCACCAGGCTCACCTATCCCGCCCACCCTCCCCTCCAAAACCCTAAGTTTGTTTCTCAGAGTCCATAGTCTCTTATGTTTCGTCTCCCCCTCCGATTCCCCCTAATTCACTTTTCCTTTCCTTCTCCTACTGTCCTCCATGTTATTCCTTATGCTCTACAAGTAAGTGAAACCATATGATAATTGACTTTCTCTGCTTGACTTTTTTCACTCAGCATAATCTCCTCCAGACCTGTCCATGTTGATACAAAAGTTGGGTATTCATCCTTTCTGATGAAGGCATAATACTCCATTGTATATATGGACCATATCTTCTTTATCCATTCGTCTGTTGAAGGGCACCTTGGCTCTTCCCACAGTTTGGTGATTGTGGCCATTGCTGCTATGAACATTGGGGTACAGATGGCCCTTCTTTTCACTACATCTTTGGGGTAAATAGCCAGTATTTTGGGGTAAATACCCAGTAATGCAATTGCAGGGTCATAGGGTAGCTCTATTTTTAATTTCTTAAGGAATCTCCACACTGTTTTCCAAAGCAGCTGCATCAACTTGCATTTCCACCAACAGCGTAAGGAGGTTCCCCTTTCTCCACATTCTCTCCAACATTTGTTGTTCCTTGCCTTGTTAATTTTGGCCATTCTAACTGGTGTAAAGTGGTATCTCCATGTGGTTTTGATTTGAATCTGCCTGATGGCTAATGATGATGAAGATTTTTTCATGTGTCTGTGAGCCATTTGTATGTCTTCTTTGGAGAAGTGTCTGTTCATGTCTTCTGCCCATTTTTTGACCTGTTTTTTGAGTGTTGAGTTTGAGGAGTTCTTTATAGGTCTTGGCTATCAGCCCTTTGTCTGAGGTGTCATTTGAGAATATCTTCTCCCATTCTGTGGGATGCCTCTTTGTTTTGTTGACTGTTTCCTTTGCTGGGCAGATGCTTTTGGTCTTGATGAAGTTCCAAAAGTTCATTTTCACTTTTGTTTCCTTTGCCTTTGGAGACATATCTTGAAAGAAGTTGCTGTGGCCAATGTCGAAGAGATTACTGCCTATGTTCTCCTCTAGGATTTTGATAGATTCCTGCCTCATGTTAAGGGCTTTTATCCATTTTGAGTTTATCTTTGTATATGGTGTAAGAGAATGGATGAGTTTCATTCTTCTGTACATAGCTGTCCAATTTTCCCAGCACCATTTATTGAAGAGACTGTCTTTTTTCCACTGGATATTTTTTCCTGCTTTGTCGAAGATTATTTGACCATAGAATACTTGTATGGAACCAGAAAAGACCCTGAATTGCTAAGAAAATGTTGAAAAAGAAAAACAAAACTGGGGGCATCACATTGCCTGATTTCAAGCTTTACTACAAAGCTGTGATCACCAAGACACATGGTACATGCACTTATTTTGAAATGCTTTATCAACCTTGCTTTCCTGGGATAAATAACAATTGCTCACGATCTATTTATCTTTTACATATTGCTGCTTTTTTTTCCTATAAGAAATCTTAAAGAAGTTTAAGATTTATTTATTAGAGCATACATGGGACGGTTGGTGGGCAGAGACGCAGTGGAAGAGGGACAGACTCTCAAACAGACACCCTGTTGAATGTGAAGCCCCACACAGGACTTGATCCCAGGACGCTGAGATAATGACCTGAGCCGAAATCAAGAATCAGACGTTTAACCAACTGAGCCACCCAGGTGCCCCTTTCCTAGCTTTTTAAAGATATAACATTATGTAAATTTAAGGTGCACAAAGTGTTGATATGATATACATATATATTGTGAAATGATTACCACAGTAAGGTTAGTTAACTGTGTGAGGTGATGGATGCATTAACATTTTACGTGTGTGTGTATGTGATGAGAACTTTTAAATCGACTTTCTGGGGCTCCTGGGTGGCTCCAGTTAGTTGAGCAACAGACTCTTGGTTTCAGCGAGGGTTGTGATCTGGGGGTCATGAAATCAAGGCCCATGTTGGGCTCTGTGGAATCTGCTGGAGATTCTCTCTCTCTCCCTCTGCTTCTCCCCTGTTCACATGCATGCTCTCTCTCTCTCTCCCTAGAATAAATCAATAAAATCTTAAAAAAAAAAAAAAAGACAACTACTTTCTTAACTTTTTAATATACAAACAGTATTGTTAACTATGGTAACTGTGCTGCACACTTGAATTGGATCCCCAGTTTGTCCTGTTTGACCCCCTTACTCATTTTCCCCACATCTTCATCCTTGGCAACCATTATTCCACTTTCTGTTTTTGTGAGTTCAGGGGATTTTTAGCTCCCACATATATGTGAGATTATATAGTATTTGGCTTTCTCTGTCTGGCTTATTTCACTGAGCATAATGCTCTCCAGATTCATCCATGTGGTCACAAATCGCTGGATTTCCTTTTTATTAAATAGCTGAATAGTACTCCTGTGTGTGTGTGTGTGTGTGTGTATGTATATGTGTGGTGTGTGTGTAAATCATATTTTGTTTATCCATTCATCCATGATAGACATTCAGTTTGTTTTCATGTCTTGGCTATTGTAAATAATACTGCAGTGAACACGGGAATATAAATATCTCTTCAAGCTAGAGATTTCATTTCCTTTGGGTGTATAATATATACCCAACAGTGAGATTGCTGGCTCAATTCTGTTTTTAATTTTTGAGGGCCCTCCATAATGTTTCCCCTCATGGCTGTATCAATTTACATTCCCACCAGCAGTGCACAAGGATTCCTATTTCTCCCTATCCTGGCCAACACTCATCATCTTTTGTGTTTTTAATAATAGCTACTCTTAATAGGTGTGAGGTGATGTCTCATTGTAGTTTTGATTTTCATTTTCTGGATAATTAATGATATTGAGCACCTTTTCATCTTCCTGTTAGTCATTTTGTATCTTCTTTGGATTAATGTATGCATAGTGTATCTGTTTGCATTTATTTACCTCAACCTACATATATCTGTATTTAAAGAGAGTTTTTATAGACAGCATAGGTCTTGCTTCTTTATATCCAACTTGACAATGACTGTCTGTTAAATTGGAATATGTATCCCATATAAATTTTCTATAGTTATTGATATGGTTGGATTCAAATCTATCATCTTCCTGGTTGTTTTCAGTTTTCCCCATCTGTTTTATTTCCTGGGTTTTTTCCTTTTCTTGCTTTCTTTCTTGTGATCTAAGATCTGTGATACACATTTTTAACTTTTCTTTAAATTGTGTTAGTCACCATAAAATACATCATTAGTTTTTGATGCAGTGTTCCAAGATTCATTGTTTATGTGCAACATCCAGTGCTCCATGCAATACGTGCCCTCCTTAATACCTACCACCAGGTTCACCCATCCTCCTACCCCTCTTCCCCTCTAAAACCCTCAGTTTGTTTCTTGGAGTCCACAGTCTCTTATGGCTCATCTCCCCCTCTGATTTCCCCCAATTAGCTTTCATTTTTAACTTTTCAAAGTCCATTTTCAAAAACTATATCACAGAGCATGTATGAATCTTATCATATGTTTCCATTTCTTCCCATCTGTTGTGCTATTGTTGTCATGTTTTATTTCTAGATGTAAATTGCATAATATATTGTTACTTATAATTTAATTTTTTTCTGTTTTAAACTTTATATACATTTAAGCACTTATGTTTTTTATGCTTACCTATACATTACTTGTGTGATACATTCTTATTATAGTTTTTCCATTTTATTGCTATAATTTTATTGTATGGCTGTACTACTTTAAGTACACTGGTAGATATATGGGTTATTTATGAATTCCAGCTGTAGCAAATAAGGCTATGATGAACATGCTTGGACATGTGTCCAAATGTATATGTACAGAAAGTTTTCCAGAATTTATACCTAGGAGTAGAACTGGTTAGGCCTTCCGTCCTTATCTTCAACTTTAGTAGGTTTTGCTGAACTGTTTGCTACAGTGGTTTTACCAATTGACTCTCCCACCACCAAAATTCCTTTTACTCAGTACCTTCACCAGTAATTCATACTGTTAGAGTTAAAAATGTTTCCAGCATAGTGGATGTTTGGCAGTGTTACGGTGCTGGAGATAAAGTAGTTAACAACAAGCACCACCAAAATCTCTGTCCTCATTAAACATTCTGTGGTGGTATTGTCCCATTTTTTTTTTGTTTGTTTTGTTTTCTGTGGGAAAGTTCATCTCAGTGCCAAGTCTCAAGTTTCTCATCTGTTTTATGGCAACATTTACTTAGTGTTTCATTTATTTAATAAATTTTGCTACTTTTAACCTCATTTTTTTTTCTAGTTATTTGTATTGCTGTTATGCTGGTTTCTTCGTTGCTGCCTTCTTTTTTTCTTTTTATATAACTAGTCATTGAATGAGTTGGATTTCCTTGGAATAATGATTGGTAGAAAGATCTTATGTTGGAGGGGGGGTCCCAACTGAGCTATAGATTTGCTGTTTTTTTTAACAATGTTTCTGCTGGCATACAGCCTTTTTACAAATAAGCTAGTCACATGATTTTTTTTTTCTTTTTTGGTGTGAAATCTAGCAAATCTATTTTTCTCATAATTCCAATGAAAATGACAACGTGGGGTTGTCATTGTTGGTGCATTTTGTTCATTCCCTTTTCTCCTTTGTTTTTAAGTTTTTCCAGGAGAAGGCGGAAAAGAAAGTGCTCACTTACTTAGCCATGCTGATGCCAGAAATCTTGACTGACTTTGTTATTAACTGTAACTTAATTTTTTTCTACTTGCAGTTATAAAAAGTTAATGTCTCTGAAAATTACTGATACTGATATAAGACCGAAGATCAGTTTAAAATTTAGTACAAAAGGTACTGTTTTATTCTTCTATGCCTCCTCTTGAAAACCGTATTAAAAGTTTTGACTTGTTCTGTACAATATCGTGTGTTAACAACCATGTGTTTATGTTTGTCACTCACTGGGCTTGGGTTTACACTAAGTAAGCATCACTTGGCATAGGCTGGAATTCATGGACAGAAATCAGCAAGTGTGTGGGTTTTATATTACCTTGGCATCCTGTAGAGAAGTTTGTTAGGTCTAGTGTATATAAAACTGCCCCTACCCAGTAAGATTGGACTCCAGCAGGTGTTACCTACCAACATCTCTTCTTGTTGCATTCCCTGTTAATAGAGCTAAAATTTTGGGCTCAAAGCCAAGTAGTCTAAACTTAGGTGCCCGCTGTTCAGCAGTATGCTAAGAAATGCCAGCCACTTAGCACTTGGATACTTTCGGGCTCCTACTCCCATGGAAGAATAGTTTGGTGCTAGTCCTTCTTGCTAGGGGGAAATGAATGTTCTTGATCCCAGTTAGCGTCTTATTTGGCCACTGAGAGAAAGCTCCTTGGGCCTTTTGCTTTGTAACCTTGCTTGCCTCCACAATGTGTCAAGTACATCAAACAAGAATATTAGTTTTAAAATTTCTCAAAACATAGACTCATGAAGGATAAAATAATAAAGCTGCATTTTATGACAAATACATATTTGGATACTTATATAAAAATATACCATCATATATCAAGTTCTTATTATTTTCTAATTCATCTCAGTCTACTCTCCTTCTTTGGAAGTGCTGTTAAACTAGGAAAATACAAAGTAGTTCATTCTTATGTTTTATTCCATTTCATTGATGAAATATCTTAATAATAAACTTAATAAACTTAGTCATTAATTTGTTTTTTGAGAGGGTAAGAACATCATCATCAGGTCAGCGTGTCTGAAACTTTAATATATATTTAAATCATCTGGTGATTTTGTTAAAACATAGGTGCCAATTCAGTAGCTCTGGGTTGGGGGGGGTGATGGGAGGGATGCTAAGATTCTGAATTTCTAAGAGGCTCCCTTACGGATGCCACTGCTGGCCTATGGACTACACTTCCAGTAGTAAGGCATTAAGTCACTTTATGTTTTTTAATAAAGCTCTGTACTGTCTAATATGGTAGCCACTAGCCATATGTGGCTATTTAAATTAATAAAAATTAGATATAATTCAGATTCAGTTCCTTTGTCAAAAAAGCAGCATTTCTGGTGTTCAGTGGCAGTAGACCAAATCTTAAGACATTTTTATCACAGAAAGTTTTACTGGACAGTGCTGATTAAGATAAAATGTAGTTGCTTAAATAAAGTATAATTAAACACTGGCAGTTACCATTCTTGAGCGTCTTCAGAATTTTCAAAGGCTTAATACTTTTTATGCCATTTGGTTGCCAAAGCTCACTTACTTGAACAAAACCCTGGATGGTTGAAAGGCTTCTGTGTGATTAGTCTTTGTGATTACTTTTGCTTGGGAATATATTGTTTTTGTTGGGATTTTTTGACAGCTAGACAGCAGCATGCTTATTGAGCACTGGCTATGGCAAAGCACTGTATTGTACTTCATTCTTTTGGAATAGTCCCTGTCCTACAGGAGCTTAGGATGTAATACAAGAGACCACATGGAAAAAGAGCATTAATGTGGAATGTTTTGACTTCTCAAAATTCATTTTCAGATGAAATGCCTATCTTCAAACTTGATTATAATTATTTCTATCACCTGCTTCATATAATTATCATTTCTGGTACTGACATTGTCCGGCAAATATTTGATGAGGCTATGCCACCCCCTCTTTTGAAAAAAGAGCTTCTTATACACAAGAATGTGCTGGAACCCTACTACAACCATCTTTGGACCAATCACCCTTTGGGTGGAGCATGGCATCTGCTTTATCCCCCAAACAAGGAGCTACCACAGTCCAAACAGTTTGACTTGTACCTCCTCTTAGCTCTCATAAAGCATTTGAATGTATTCCCTGCACCCAAAAAAGGCTGGAATATGGAACCAACATCTTCTGATCTCTCTAAGTCTGCAGACATCTTGAGGCTGTGCAAATACAGGGATATCCTCCTTAGTGAGATTTTGATGAATGGTCTCACTGAGTCACAATTCAATTCAATTTGGAAAAAAGTTTCAGATATTCTTCTGCGCCTCGGGATGAAGCAAGAGGATATTGAGAAAGTGAAGGAGAATCCCATTGAGAATATCTCCCTCGATTACCATCAACTGTCCATCTACCTAGGCATACCAGTACCAGAAATCATCCAGAGGATGTTATCCTGCTATCAACAAGGTACAAAATAATTACTTACTTCACCTGGTAAATCTTCACTGAGTATCTGCCATGTGCCAGACAACAAGGTTAAGGGCAGGAGATTCAGTGAATTCACATTCTTGGGAGGATAGACTCATCAAGAAACTCATAAAAATCGTAGTGCTAGAAATGTTCCAGAATACCATGGGAAATCCTGCCCTAAGAGAGTCCAAGAAAACCTTTCTGGAGAGTGTAATATTTAAGGAATTTTTAAATGACATGTAAAAATTAGCCCAGTGAAGAAGATGGAGAAGGACATTTCAGAAGAAAACAAGAATAAAGGTATAGAAACATAAAAACATATTATAATGCAGGAACTAAAAAGTTTTGCCTTATTGAGATCAAAGTAGGAGAAAGTTAACAATTCAAGAGGATTCCTCTTGACTTGTTGAGTTCTTGTTTTTAGAAAGGAATTGTTGAAGGTTATCACTACTATAAAATTAAGGAAAACCATGGAAAACAGGTTCCATGTGTTTCAAGGATACCCTTTTAGATACTGGGGGTATATGTTTTCTCCTCCTTTCCAGCAGAACCATGATATTTAGTTTAAAAGTTTGATAGTTGTCCATTGGCCATGCCCATGAGTAATTTAAAACAAACAAACAAACAAACAATGTTTATGCAAGTATTCAAGGTCAGCAGTAGCCCTTCCCGGACATTGTCTCTTGATATAGGAAAGACTTTGTATCTCCTCTTCAACATTCCTGGATAGCTTCTCATTTGCCATCACAGAGAGTTGAGTTCAAGGCATCTCAGCATCACCGAAACCTGTACTGTGCTATTTTGAGTGACTTTACCTAGTCCCAGGTTATTAGTTGTATTACCTAGTGAGCAGCTGATGACCACACTAATACTATGTAACCATACAGCTTACTAGGTTTCCAGTAATTGCTGAACTGGTCCAGATTTTCTTCAGAGATAATTGCTAGGCCCCAATAACAATCCTTTTACTAAGGTTCTGGGATCCCATTATGTTTTCCTGCTTAACCTTTAAGAGATTTCTTTGAGCATAAAAGAAGAAAATGCTGACTTTCATGATATGAGAAAGTCATGCAAGAACCCTTGACTTAAAATAAGAGACTTTTTTTTTACATTTACTTTATTGAGATTTTTAATAACAAATGAGAATAAAGGTAATATTTGGGAAATACTTGAGCACTAAATAAATTCAAAGCATTTCAGGCAGTCTTTTCTCACTTTGGTAGACTGAAAAACTTCCAAGTCTTTTTAATAGAGGCTATCCTAGTATCTTCTGTCTCTTTCCTAGTAGTTATTACAATTGCTATTTTCATTTGTTTGGTTAATATCCACTGTTCCCACTGAATCACTGTAAAGGTTGTTTTATTTCTTCATCATTCAATATCTAGAGCCGAATAGGGCCTGATGCATTGTAGGTGCTTAATAAATATTAATGGGCAAGAAAGAGAGAAGACCGATCAGGATAATTCATATTGCTAAAAAAAAATGCTCAAACTTTCAATGGAGGTCTACTTCATAATTGACTATTATTACTTCATTACCTTAGACTTCTTAAATTATGAGAATGTGCATTATCTATTATGAACTATAAAAATTTTGTTTTCTTTTTCTAAACATGAGTTTATAACCTCATGTTATAATTGGCTACCAGTTAGTTATAAAAGTAATTGGTGCAGTGTATAAATCTTCTGACTTTTCTTAGTCCCAGTCAGATATTTTTTGGTTGCATTTGCAGTTGTACATCTTAAATTTTTTCTTTATGTATCATAGGAATTGCTCTACAGTCAATAACAGGCAGTCAACGTAAGTATGTTTAAAAATAAAGTGCCTGGGTGACCTTTCAACTTGGGACAGCTAGGGGAGACTTACAGGCATTTTATTTGGTCAGATAAACTGTATGATAAACTATAATTGTTTGTTGTTCTAAGCTTGGAAAATCATGTGGTCATACTACTACTGGTCAGCTGAATGTAGTATGAGCCTTTTTACTCTGCTTTGGTCTTAGTGCATGTGCTGCAGGATTTACCCAATATAGTTTGTTAACTTTTTAACACATTGGACACTTAGGCAGAAATGTCTACCTGCTTGCTCTACCTGCTCAGATATGCTACTCTTTAGCTTATGTAGCTTTTATCTGGTTAATTATCCATTGTTAAACTATATACTCTTTTTGCCAAGTGGTGAATTGCTGATTTTTTTAATTTCCATTTTTGTGCTCTTTGTGCGTGTGTGTTTTTTTAATGCAATTCATATTGTGCAAGTAAAATTATACATGAGAAAACAACACCATGGGTTTTGTTTGGAGTAAAATTATACTTAAACAATAAAAATGTTTAAGTTACAAATAAAGAATATTCATTATCCTAAAATTATACTAGTTGCAGTATTAAGGTCAATGTCAGGATCCTCAAAAACTTATTATTTAGAGTCGACTTAAGTTCTAGATTATCTAATATTTAGAGTCTACTTAAGATAATAGTAAAGTATCTTAGCATTTGGGTTTGTATTGATTGGTTCTAGGCTAGTATCTGTACCTATCTGGTCATTGACAAATGGGCATTTCATTTTCATCTAGTAGTAGAACAGAGTAAGATGTCTTCTATTTCTGTTCCTGGGATGGTGTTTTATTGGGGGAGAGATATGTTTATAATAGTGATGAGGCAAAAACTGTATGCAGCCCGATTTTGAGTGTTTTTATTTTTAACATTTAGGTATTGAAATAGAAGAATTACAGAACGAGGAAGAAGAGCTAAGTCCACCCCTCATGGAGTATAATATAAACGTGAAATCAAACCCTGAAATACAGTTAGCAGAAATGAATAAAGATGGAGCATCGATACCCAGTGAATCTTCAACAGAATCTGTTAAAGATCTCCAGGAAGTATAAGCTCTCATTAATATTTAAATTAGAACTTAATCAGGGCCTTTAGTTTGTTGCATGTGCTATACTTACAGCATCCCAGATGATCTTAGTTCATGTTTATCATAGTGTTTACATAGAGCTTGAATTGGAATGCTTCTTTCCCTGGTACTTCTTCCAAAATCTTTCCTGCCTTAACCTTTTATTTTGCCCCCATTTACTGACCACTTGTTATGTGCCAGGCACTATGCTAGATTTATGAACATGTTTCTTCATCCTGAGTAATTGGGAGTTAATAGAAAGTAGAAGACAGCATAATGGGGAATAGAAGAGAGAAAGAAGCAAACAGGGATATTTCAGTGCCATTTGCACAAGGGTAGAATTAAAATCATGCAGGATGGAATCTCTGTATTTCTTCAACAGTTATTATATGGTCACTAAATTACTCCCAGACTTAGTTTTTCCTCTTATGGACTTGAATATGTTGATTTTTTTAAAGTCCTTTCCTCCTTTGTTGCTCATGCATGCACATATGCAAATGAGGACCTCTGAGCTTTTTTTCTATAGCCTATTCATTGATATGTTATCCCTTTATAGATAAATGAATTCTCAAGAGCAGGAGACTGAGATTAAAATCAAAGTGAAAATGAAAATAATTTTCTGTAGAATCTAGGAAGAGAATGTGATATTTAATATTAGAAGATAAAAGACTTCAGTGGTTAGAGGAAATATATTTTGCAAAATAACTTATTGTGTAGTTTGAATTGCGTATTAATTGATTTTTTTTTTTTTTTTTTTGGTCAGGTTAAGAGTAAACCAAAGAAAAAGAAAAAGACTAAGAATAAAAAGGTAAGTGACTGTATTAGCATTATAATAGAGGTATGTCTAATTATGAACACTTAGATTTAATACATGGATTCACTGTTAGAACTTAAAATTAATTCAAGTAGACATATAGCATAACTGACTTAGAAATATCAATGGTTTATTGAATATGTGGCTATAGAGAAGTCTATATATGATCCTGATTGATTTAAACTCACAGTGTATCCTGTTTCACTTGCCTAAATCACAATTACACATTTAAATATACAAATGAGAAACTGAAGTAGTTATTTGGAAATTTCACTAATTTCTGCATGCCATTCTCATTTAAAAAATGCCTACTCAGTGTTTGAAAAACTGCCTCTTATCATATTTTTAGTGACATATTCAGATGCATTTTTCAAAACCTTAATAAATGTTGATTTTCTTTTTTGTGTCCAAGACTCTCAATAATGCAGTAATGTGTAAAAATGGTACAAATTCAGGAAGCTTCATTCATTCCTTTTCTTTATTTTGCCAGTTGCAAAATAAAACAACTTCTTGTTACTGTCTATAGCAGTTTTAGCAAAAAACTCTTAATTGCTTGGAAAATTACAAAGGAAAGTTGAGTCTTGTTTTTGGCTTAATTTTTATTTAACTATGACTGTATTTCTGGGGCAATTTTATTGTTGTTGTTCAGAGCAAAATTGAAGGGAAGGTACGGAGGTTTTCCATATATCTCTGACCCTCACACATGAATAACTTTCCCCGTTATCAACATCCCCCAGCAGAGTGGTACATTTGTTACAGTTCGTTAACCTACATTGACATATCATGATTACCAAAGTTCATTTACAGTTTGATTCACTCTTTATGTTTGTAGATTCCTATGAATTTGGACTCAAGAGGTGTTTTTTTTGTTTTTGGTTTTTTTTTTTTTTTTTAATCAAGCATAGAGCTACCCATTATGCTTTGCAAACTTTATAGTGAAAAAAAAAAATTTTATTTTCTGGCCTGAAACATCTACTTAAAATCTAGTTGTACTCTGTAGATTATATAATAAATTCAGTGAGAATATTTGCCCAAGTGCAATCTGGTAAGCCCCTATTACCTAGTCTTTTGGGAGTATATACAGATTTTAATCATAAATGAAATTTAACACAATGAAGGGGAAGTTATAAAACACTTCGGTGAAGGACAAAATAAAGGTTATTTATGCTCTGATCAATAAAATATCATTATTATTTCCATATTTATAACCAGCATTTATTATAACTTACCATTTCATTCAAAAAGTTATTTTGAAAATTAAGTTATATTTTTTAAAAGATGAATAAGAAGACTTACTTTTCAAACAATGAATGTTGGAACACTACATCAAAAACTAATGAAATACTATATGGTGACTAACCACATAATTTAAAAAAATTTTTTAATGGAAAAAAAATAAATTTTAAAAAAAGGCTTATTTTTAGTCAATTCTTGTATGACAAAACACGATCTGGTCTGTTATTTTAGCTGATATTTTTAAATTTTTGCCAAACATTAATAAATACCAGGTCTAATATTTCATAAAGCTGGCCAAGTAAATCCACAGCTGTCAGACCGAAGGTACATAGTTTGTTTCTTCCAAAAATTAAAATGTGGTACTCAGATTCTCAATTTTAGTTAAATGTAGAAAGTCCCACTTTTATGTCAAATTGAAATTAAACAGGGAGTAAACACAAATGGAAATAAGTGTAAACACAGCTCAAAACTTCACATGCTAGTAATACTGAAAATCTTATTAAATGTCAGGATTTTTTTTATTGTTTATAACAACCTAAGTTTTTTTCTCCAATTTATTTTATTAGAAGTTGAGATACTTTGAAGATAATTTTATCAAGATAAGATTTGAACATTAAAAGAGAGATCTTATATCTTCTTTATCTAAATTTTAAAGTATATGACTTAAAAATGCTGAAATTTTTACATAGGACTGTTTTACAGAAATTGTCCTATTAATATACTTCGTTATTGTAGGTACAAAGAATTTTCTAGTTACAGTGTAAACAACCTGTTGTAAAAAGCTAACTCAATCACATTCTCTAATCGGGAGTTTTCCTCAAGAAACATTCTAGCAGAAATTAGCTTGTGTTAAGCAGAATAAGAACAAAGTCGTCCCTATGAATGAAGATATGTCCTCTGTTAATGATATGTTTTGATTTGTTTTGCAATATCTCTACCTAACATTGGTTGAAGTCCTACAAAGATCTATCAGAGACTCTGGAAGAATATGATAAAAAGTAAAATTTGTATAGCAAATAGAGGGGACAGTACAGATAACTTGTAACTAGTAGATAGACTTTGTAGTTACTCTTTCTTCATTTAGGAATTTCGTATTCACCCTCTAATATATTCAAATTATAAATAAGTCTTTTGGGAGTTAAGTAGGTCCTCCTTCCTATTCCCACCTCCCATCCAGGGGAATTAAGGGTTAAGGATGGAAAAGGGAAGTAAAGCAGATGGCAGAAGAATAGAAGCCTTTGGGAAAAAAAGAAACCTGGCAGGAAGTAAATCTAGCCCTTCAAATTGGGTGTACTCTCTACAGGAGGGAAGTTGCTGAGATGAGTGTCGAACATGAGTGTCGAACAGACTGATGAATGTGTTGAAAAAAGTTGTCATGGGAAGACCTAAAAAGTTCCAGAAATTAATCAGCTATACTAGGTGTTCATTATGAACAACCAGATATCTTTCCATTCAGTTATTCAGGTACACTGGAACCAAGGTAGGAGTTGATAATTCTGAATCATAGAATCATATTGGCACTGGACATTGATCAGACACTGAAATGCAAAAATTCTCTTAGTATATAGAAATAAAGCAAAACAAATCATGAAATTTGTGGGGAAGAAGACCCTGAAGTTTCTTGTAAGTAAGAGGTAGTAGTAGAAGTTAATACTCTAATTTATATAAAAGCAATTAAACTCTTAATAGAAGGGTAATGTATAAAAGTAATTAATAGTCTTAATTAGTATGTGTTGTCATTGATATTACCTTTATATAGTATGTTGCCTTTATAATTTTACTTTAATGAAGTTAAAATTCAGGGTTTTTTAACATTTAACATTTTTTAACATTGTGATCTCCCTAACACTTCTTTTTCTGTAAGATTTCTTAATATAACAGTCTGCTTTTACCTTATGTGTAGATTTTTCAAGAACTCTTGTAGTTAGTATAGTATTCCTTAAAGGAGAATTACACATACTCTGTCCTAAGATTACTAGTAGGTGCAAACACAGCTGCAGTACTTATTTCCAATATCTGAATCAATAATTTTTTTTTTAAGATTTTTTTTTATTTATTTGACAGATAGAGATCACAAGTAGGCAGAGAGGCAGGCAGAGAGAGAGAAAGGAAAGGAGGCTCCCTGCTGAGCAGAGAGCCCGATGTGGGGCTGGATCCCAGGACCCTGGGATCATGACCTGAGCTGAAGGCAGAGGCTTTAACCCACTGAGCCACCCAGATGCCCCTGAATCAATAATTTTTAAGTTGTCTCATGACTCAGTGCTGGATTACAAAATCAACTTAGTGGGTCACAACTACCATTGTATAAAATAGATAGAATTAGTAGGAATAAAAAAAGCTTCAGAATTCATCACAGTGTCTTAGTTCAGGCAGCTATGACAAACTGCCATGGACTAGGTGGTTTAAGCAACAAACATTTATTTATTTTTCATAGTTTTAGAGTCTGGGAAGTCCAAGATCAAGGTACCAATAGACTTGGTCTCTGATGAGGGCCCTTTTAGTTTGCAGATGGCTAACTTTTTGCTGTATCATTACATTGTGGAGAGAAAGAGAGCATACACAAGAGCAAGAGATCTAGCTCTGGGTCTCTTCTTATAAGGGCACTAATTCCATCATGAGGACTTCATAGCATCATCTAAACCTAATTACTTTCCAGTAGTCCTACCTCCAGTTACCATCACACTAGGGAATTAGGGTTTCAGTGTATGAATTAGGGCACAAACATACACTCCATAACACATATACTATGGGTAAAGTTTATTTGGTGGAACTTAAATTTCAGTTTTGTACTTATGTATAAAGTTCTATATATAAGTGCATTTACATTATGATGTGAAATGCTTTATTTCGATTGTGGTCAAAAAAGTTTGAGAAACACTGATCTAAATGTGGTTCACATCATTATGCTGTACAGACATAGTTCATATATATTACTAATTCCTGATGTTGTTTTTCAGAATAAGGAATCAAAAGAAGAGCAAGGGTAAGCATTTATTTAATTTTTAAAATTTTCTTACTGTTTTCAAGGTCTGCTTTGCCAGTATGACACAGCCTTGCCTTGGAAAGTGTTTTAAAATAAAGTACAATCCCTTGTCTTAATAACTTACCACTTTTTAACAGAATAATAAAAAGTTCAATTATCATTTACTTCGGGAGAATAGAATCTCTCACCCTTTTTATTCAAGGCTACTCAAGAGTCACCCAGTACTAACTGCTTTTTTACTCAAAGATTAATTTGGATCCAGCATAGAAATCTTTTAAAATATAGTCTAGATTGTGGTTAGCCAAATCTAAATTTAGGTAAGATTTAACCTTAAAGAACAGATCATTATTTGCCCTAATGACCTCAAACTCTTTACAGAAGAGTTTGTTTTGATTTGGTTTGTTTATTTAACCCGTAGCTTGTTGTTGTTGTTGTTGTTGTTTTAAGATTTTTATTTATTTATTTATTTGATAGACAGAGATTACAAGTAGTCAGAGAGGCAGGCAGAGAGAGAGAGGAGGAAGCAGGATCCCCGCTGAGCAGAGAGCCTGATGCGGGGCTCGATCCCAGGATCCTGAGACCATGACCTGAGCCGAAGGCAGAGGCTTTAACCCACTGAGCCACCCAGGCGCCCCAGCTTGTTGTTGTTTTTAATCCCAACTGTTAACCATGAATTTTGAACCTTTACACTGGCAACCTGTTAGTGTCTGAAGATCACTGTTATTATACAACTATGTGATTCATGAGAGTGCATTAGAGGATGGAATTAGGGATGACAGTAGTGAAGAGATTCATTATAACCACCAAAAAGTTTGTTAATTGAAAATCGGTACCTTTAGAAAATTCACTGTGAGGACATAAATTATTAGGATATCTTTAAAATGGTAGCAAGAACACATTTTAACTTTAAAGTCCTCACTTATAGTTGATATTTCCTCACTGATAATGGAGTGATCTGGTTGGTAAGTAAATGGTTCATCATCCAAGATGGGTTTTCATGCTCTGTGTCAAGTCAACAAATTGAGCAAAACAATACTAGAACAATAGTTTTTTGATTTTTGTTTTTTTCAAGTCAGATCTAGGTGCCATAAAAATAACTTACAAAAGAATGAAACAGTGCTGTCAGTCATTCTGCTTATGTTACCTACAGTGTGGACCCAAACCTGAATGATTATCAAATTATCCAGGGACCTTTGTTTTCATATGAGAATTTTCAAATATGCATAAAAGTAAAGAGAATTATATACATCTACATTAATATATGTAACTGTTATCCTGATTCAAAAATGACACTGTTTTTCCACATTTGCTTCATACTTCCCTTAACATTTTCTTCTTCCTTTTTTTTTTTTTACTAACATATAATGTATTATTTGCCCCCAGGGGTAGAGGTCTGTGATTAACAATTTTCTTTGTTGAAGTGTTTTCAATCCTAAATTTCACATAATTTTACCTCTACATGGTTCAGTTTGCATCTTACTGATATGAACGTTTTCCTATATTATCACAATCCTATTAGTAAACTTTAAAAATTTAGGAATTATCTTCTGGAGCTTTCCAAAAATACAGATTTTTCTATGTATTTACAGTTGCTGGGGTACCTGCAAAAATAATAATTTTAAAAAAGCTCTTCAGGTAATTTGAAAAATTAATTGGGTTTGGGAACCAGTGGTCTACACAAGCAATTGATTTCATTGAACTTTCCAAAATGTTTGAATCATTCTAGAATACCTTAGTGATACCTAATGACTATTTTATAGTGTTTTACAAGTTACTGTGCAAGCATTAGATGCCTGTGTTTTCCAGGTCTCAGTGCCTAAAAGAAGTAATAATGCATCCTAGAGTTCTCTATTTTCTTTCTATTCACTAATCAAATCATTTATGTTACAAGTAAAAGTACTATTTCTTGTTATCATTTAATGAGATTAAGAAGGAAATTTATAAATAGTAGCCCAATTTGAAAGGAGAGTAGCATGCATTTAAACTTTTAGACATAGTTATAGAACTGAGTTAATTGTCATTGCATTTATAGTATTTTCATTCTTTTTTTAGTGGTTTTCTAGTTACTGAAATCCATATTGCTGCGGTTTCTTTCTTTCTTTTTTTTTTTTGTTAAGTCCTATTCCCAAAGAAACCTCCATTTTTAAATCTACTTTATGTTGCTATTTGCAATCCTCTATCTAAATGTACACTGGACCTAAACAATGAAATTAATCAAATTAACCAACGTACTTGTCAAGAATGCTGGGATGATAAAATAATACAGCAGAGGTGGAAAGGCTTGTCAGTATTTCCTAAAGTGTTGTTTCCTTAAAAGTAACTGGTGTTAACAATTATTATTTGAAAAATGAACTCCATGATCTTATTCTTGAAAACGCTGGGATAAACAAAATAGGTACCTCAATTGAGTGCTATCTCATATATGCTTAATAAATTCATTATGAATCATCAAGAGAAATACACAATATGAGCACGGTTTAAACTTTCTTTAGCCATGAACCCTTCTGATGCTGAACATTTCATGAGACCAGTACAATATTTGGGAAGCTATGGCTTAGAGGAAAAACACTCAATCATTATAAAAGATTACATTGATTATGTCACCATTGTAGCCCAAATATGATAGGAAAGGAAGAGCAGTTGAAGAAAGAGCAAGTAAATCTACACCCAGTTGGTGGATTTATGAAAGATGATGCAAGCGATATTCAAGAGGATTCTGCAACTGAAGACAAGTTCTATAGCCTGGATGAACTGCATATTCTGGACATGATAGAGCAGGTAAGTCTGACTGAAAGAGGTACAGCTCTCCCTTCCTTCTTCCAGAAACAGTTGTTAGCCTTTGTTTTTCCCTTGACTCTTTGAACAGCATGTCAGCCTAGTGGTCTGTGTTGTGTTTGTGAGGAGCAAATAAAAACAGGAAGGACTAGGGACAGGAGTAGATAGAGGGAAAAAGAACCTTAGGAGCTGAAACTTTTCTCTTTAGCCCTCAAACCATTTCCTGGCTTTAACTATTAAACAGTGCTAAATACAAATGCATTCCTTGTGAAAGGTTTTCAAGTACCACAAGGGAAAAAAAACTTGGCTTAATCCCATTGACTTAATTTGTAAAACTAAGGTGCTTTCATTTTTTAAAAATTAAACCGGTTGTAGACATGACATGTCTACAGAAATATTAATGTACAACAGTGGTTTGTTTTGTTTTGTTTTGTTTTGTTTTTTCCCCCCTTTGGTTCCTTTCTTAGTAGTAGTCACTGTTGGGAATGATGTACATAGGTATATAAGTACTCATGAAAGTGATTAAATCAGACAAAGCACATGACTTAAAAAATCACTTCATTTAAATGAGAATTCTATACTAAGGTAATTTAATGATCATTTTATGATAAGGTAATTTAATGATAACCTGTTCCGTAATATGTAGGAATATTGATTGTCTAAGGGTACATTTAGTAAAAATGATTCCCTGGCTGATAATTGCCATATCTCATTTCCCCTTTCCAATTATAATAATAGGTTACATATATTTTAACTGAAATGACATGTTCTTAGCTTTGGATGTCAGACTAAAGTTTAAATATAGGACCTTTGGTTTTCATTCAATAGCTATGAGGGCTCCAAAATACAATAAAAGTATGACACACATTTTGGAAAATGTTTATATCTTCATTTATTCAAAACATATTTAGCACTTTATGTCAAGAACTCTGCTAAGACATGGTCCCTGTGATCATAGTGTTTACAATCCAGCGGAGAAGTTGAATATTAAGCTAAGGTGGTACTGAGTAATAATTAAGTGTTTGGGCACTTATGGCTGCCTGAGTTAGAATTCAGGCTTCTCCACTTTTTGTAACCTTGGGTAAGTTACTTAACTCAGTTTTATCATCTCTAAAATGGGAATAATAAGTGCCCACCTCAGACAGTTTTTACAACAACAAAGGCATTACCAAAAAAAGCTTAAAAATATGGTAACCGTGCAGGTAATGTTATCCAGTGGTAGTAGCAGTAGACCAGTAACTGTGGGATTATTTAGTGAATGCTGTAATTGGGGAGAGGTGGGTTTATCTGAACCAATCAGAGAAGTGATGTTTGCATGGAGACATAAAGCATGAATAGGAGTTAGATGGAAACTTTAAATCCCCTTTAATAAAGAATTATTGGTTTTTTAGAGGAAAATAAGGCATTCATATTCCATTTGCTCATTAGGGCTCAACCAGCAAAGTAACTGCAGAATATGGAGAAACAGAGAAGGAAAAGCTTGCTCGGCAGAGGCAGCTTTATAAATTGTACTATCAATGTGAAGTAAGTACTTTTGCCATTCTATCTGAAGCCAGTCAGAAGTAGTTGAAATATTCAATTTAATGGTAGTTTTTTTGAAGATCCTGGGTTTTTTGTTTTTTTTTTTTTAATATGTGGTGATTTGAACAGAATTAACTATGAAGTAACATTTTCATTGATCAGGATTTCAAAAGACAGTTGAAAACAGTGACTTTTCGGTGGCAAGAAAACCAAATGCAGATTAAGAAGAAAGACAAAATCATTGCATCTCTGAACCAACAAGTGGCTTTCGGAATCAATAAAGTTTCCAAGTAAGTGTAAATCTGTTGATAACAGGAAATTCTGGATTTGCTCCATAAGGAACATGATCTTTAAAAGATAATCCCTGTGTAGCCACTAGGTGGCATTATAATTACACATTAAGAACTGTCAACTACAGGCCTGCACTTGCTTAAAAACCATTTTTGCCTTGGCAGCTGGATTGAGAAATAAGCAAGTGCTCACTCTATATATCAAGCCTTACATGTATTGGCTGAACAAGTGTGATTATAATAGAATTACATGAGAAAGATAATTAACTTTCAGGTCATGATTCTAATTTATAAAAATATGACCGATGATTTGGTGTTTCTTTATAGCATGTGAGGAATACGTTTCTCAAATATACCCATGAAATCATTTGAATGCTTTTTTATGTTGGTCTCTCAGAGTTTCTGTGTTCCAAGACCAAGAGATTAAAAATGAATCAAATTCCTGAAGACTCTTCCCTTCCAACATTCCCTTAACACTCTTAAGTAGTAAATACCTAAGACTAAAAATTCTGACTTAATAGGGGAAAATGAGTGTCTCATTTTATTCTTTTTGTACTAATCACTGTCTCCAGTCATATCAGTTGAGATACTAACATGATTTGTAACATATTATTTTTTATTTTTTTATTTTTATTTTTTTGAAGATTTTATTTATTTGACAGAAAGAGTTCACAAGTAGGCAGAGAGGCAGGCAGAGAGAGAGGGGGAAGCAGGCTCCCCGCTGAGCAAAGAGCCCGATGCGGGGCTTGAACCCAGAACCCTGAGATCATGACCTGAGCCGAAGGCAGAGGCTTAACCCTCTGAGCCACCCGGGCGCCCCTGTAACATATTATTTTAATAAATAGTAATAAATAGCTACAGGATACCAGTTGTCCATGAAGTCTAATTTGAAATCCATGAGTTCTTAGACTGCTAATAGGGAGAATAGACAAGTTCTAGGGAATAGCTTAGAGTAAGGAGTCCATAATATTAATTATGAAATTGGAGAAATATTTGGCAGACTTAGGTCTTAAATTTTCTTCCATATGTGATGTCCTCCAACCTTGAAGAAATTTGGGGGAAAAACTGGATGCTGTAGTGCTGACAACATAATCTCAGTTAAAAACACTTTGGCTTATCCCTGCTGGAGTCAAAGAGATCCATCAAGTTCAAGGAGGTGAGGACCTAAGATGGTTTTGGCAAATCTAAGCTGGCTATCGTTACTTAAGAATCCATACTTTGGGGTTCAAAACTTCGTCTTTTAGCTTGGATGGCAATGACCAATCCAAGTATATGTTATATAACATCAATGATCAGAAAAGTAATGTCATCCATGCAGATGAGCTGCTGCTTCTCTCCTTTACCATCTGAGGATATCCTTCTTCAACTCTGATAGCTGACCCAGGCACCCTTTGTGTGCTTGAGACTACAAGCAGACTATTTTAGGGGACGCATATGTCTTCATACAAGGAGCATTCACCAAATATTTATCAGGAGCTCATTATGTGAGAAGAATTATGTAAGGCATATGTAGAAGATACCAAGACATGTCAGACGTTGTGAGCTAATGGAGAATACGGACTAATTTGTTAAAATTACTTAAAACAGAGGAACTTCTAGTTCTACCAAGAAATAGTATTCTTCCTTGCAAATCCTCTTGCTTAAAATTAAAACACCTTGAATATTACACAACAAACAAGCAGAGAAAGACTCTAAATGGTAAATGGAAACGAACTGTCTAGAGTCCTTGATACATGAGGAATGATAACGACAGTGACTTTTTGTTACTGCCTCCCGTATATCCTATACAGGGTACCAAAGAAATCACCAACCTGGAACAGCCAACTGGTAGGGATAAAGCTTTGAGAAAAGCTTATTGTCTCTATCCAAAGGATCAGGAAAAGGGAGATGTAACAACAGAAAGCCTTTTTGGCAGTATTCACCTATTCTAGTCAAGCACCAATGGTTCCATACTACCTAATGTGTTCCAACAATGGCAGATAGCAGAAACCAGGTTTCCTTGCTGGGGTAGTATCAGCAGTACTGAGTATCCAGCTGGTCTTGCATTCCCCACCAGACAAAAGCAGGTAGTGTTCCGGTTACCAGGATAGTATCAGTGATCCAGTAGCAAGCTAAGCCTCTACCTCTGCCCAGCACCAGAGAGATTTAGGGCAATCTGAGGTGGGACTAGTCAATACTAGGTTTCACCTCTACCTCCTCATGGGGAGCTGAGTTCTTACCCCTGGGGCTGGTTGGCACTATGTTTTCTCCCATCTTCCCAGCTGATGCCAGAGAGGCCCAATATGGATCTCTTGCTCTCCACCCTGTAGCAACAAAGCAGTGTGAGTCAGCCCTCTGCTTTCTGCTTCCCTGGTATCAGTAGGGCCCAACAGGAAGCTAATCGTATACAGAGGCGAAAAGCAGAGTGAGTTGGTGCCCCACTTTCTTGGGAAATGTCAGTGGGACCAGAGAGAGACTGAACTTCTACACCATTCATCTGCCTTGAGGCAGAATGTCAGTGTCCAGTTTTGGTGGGATGTTGTTAGCAGGGCTGAGTGGGAAGCTAAACATATACACCCACTCAGCCCTCACAGTACACAGGGGGGTCTTCCCACTTAAAAAAAAAAAAAATTAAATCCAGAGTCTCATAATATCCAAAATACCTAGGTATACAAAGAACTAGGATAGTCACAACATGAAAGAGAAAAGACAGTCAACAAAAGACAACTTAAAGATGATTCAGATTTGAGAATTGTCTGACAAAGATTTTAAAGCAACCACCATAACAGTGCTTCAGCAAGAAAATTGAGTTCTCTTTAAACAAATGAGAACCTAGGAAATCTTAGCAAGAAAATGTTATAATAAAGGATGGAAATTCTTTTTTTTTAATTTTTAATCTTTTATAAACATATAATGTATTATTAGCCCCAGGGGTACAGGTCTGTGAATCGCCAGGTTTACACACTTCACAACACTCACCATAGCACATACCCTCCACAATATCCATAACCCCACCACCTTCTCCCTGCCCCCCTGCCCCTGGCCACCCTCAGCTTGTTTTATGAGCTTAAGAGTCTTGGGCGCCTGGGTGGCTCAGTGGGTTAAGCCTCTGCCTTCGGCTCAGGTCATGATCCCAGGGTCCTGGGATCGAGCCCCACATCGGGCTCTCTGCTCAGCGGGGAGCCTGCTTCCCCCTCTCTCTCTGCCTGTCTCTCTGCCTACTTGTGATCCCTCTCTCTGTCAAATAAATAAATAAAATCTTTAAAAAAAAAAAAAAGAGTCTCTTATGGTTTGTCTCCCTCCTGATCCCATCTTGTTTCATTTATTCTTTTCCTACCCCCCAAACCCCCCATGTTGCATCTCCACTTCCTCTTATCAGGGAGATCATATGATAGTTGCCTTTCTCCGATTGACTTATTTCACTAAGCATGATATCCTCTAGTTCCATCCATGTCGTCGCAAATGGCAAGATTTCATTTCTTTTGATGGCTGCATAGTATTCCATTGTGTATATATACCACATCTTCTTGATCCATTCATCTGTTGATGGACATCTAGGTTCTTTCCATAGTTTGGCTATTGTGGACATTGCTGCTATAAACATTTGGGTGCACGTGCTCCTTCGGATCACTACGTTTGTATCTTTAGGATAAATACCAAGTAGTGCAATTGCTGGGTTATAAGGTAGCTCTATTTTTAACTTTTTGAGGAACCTCCATGCTGTTTTCCAGAGTGGTTGTACCAGCTTGCATTTCCACCAACAATGTAGGAGGGTTCCCCTTTCTCCGCACCCTCGCCAGCATCTGTCATTTCCTGACTTGTTAATTTTAGCCTTTCTGACTGGTGTGAGGTGGTATTTCATTGTGGTTTTGATTTGTATTTCCCTGATGCCAAGTGATGTGAAGCACTTTTTCATGTTTCTGTTGGCCATCTGGATGTCTTCTTTGCAGAAATGTCTGTTCATGTCCTCTGCCCATTTCTTGCTTGGATTATTTGTTCTTTGGGTGTTGAGTTTGATATGTTCTTTATAGATTTTGGATGCTAGCCCTTTATCTGATACATCGTTTGCAAATATCTTCTCCCATTCTGTCAGTTGTCTTTTGGTTTTGTTTACTGTTTCCTTTGCTCTGCAAAAGCTTTTGATCTTGATGAAGTCCCAATAGTTCATTTTTGCCCTTGCTTCCCTTGCCTTTGGCAATGTTCCTAGGAAGAAGTTGCTGCGGCTGAGGTCAAAAAGGTTGCTGCCTGTTCTCCTCAAGGATTTTGATGGATTCCTTTCTCACATTGAGGTCCTTCATTAATTTGAGTCTATTTTCATGTGTGGTGTAAGGAAATGGTCCAGTTTCATTTTTCTGCATGTGGCTGTCCAATTTTCCCAACACCATTTATTGAAGAAGCTGTCTTTTTTCCATTGAACATTCTTTCCTGCTTTGTCGAAGATTAGCTGACCATAGAGTTGAGGGTCTATTTCTGGGCTCTCTATTCTGTTCCATTGATCTATGTGTCTGTTTTTGT
The DNA here is from genome assembly GCF_010015895.1 of Lontra canadensis. Taxonomy (NCBI): domain Eukaryota; kingdom Metazoa; phylum Chordata; class Mammalia; order Carnivora; family Mustelidae; genus Lontra; species Lontra canadensis. Next base: position 9,415,281 of record NW_022631000.1, read on the forward strand.
GCCAGTACCATGCTGTCTTGATGATGACAGCTTTGTAATAGAGCTTGAAGTCTGGAATTGTGATGCCACCAACTTTGGCTTTCTTTTTCAATATTCCTTTGGCTATTCGAGGTCTTTTCTGGTTCCATATAAATTTTAGAATTATTTGTTCCATTTCTTTGAAAAAAATGGATGGGATTTTGACAGGGATTACATGAAATGTGTAGATAGACATTTTCACAATATTTGTTCTTCCAATCCATGAGCATGGAACATTTTTCCATTGCTTTGTGTCTTCCTTAATTTTTTTCATGAGTACTTTATAGTTTTCTGAGTATAGTTTCTTTGCCTCTTTGGTTAGGTTTATTCCTAGGTATCTTATGGTTTTGGATGCAATTGTAAATGGGATTGATTCCTTAATTTCTCTTTCTTCTGTCTTGTTGTTGGTGTAAAGAAATGCAACTGATTTCTGTGCATTGATTTTATATCCTGACACTTTACTGAATTCCGGTACAAGTTCTAGATTTCGAGTGGAGTCTTCTGGATTTTCCACATATAGTATCCTATCATCTGCGAAGAGTGATAGTTTGACTACTTCTTTGCCAATTTGGATGCCTTTAATTTATTTTTGTTGTCTGATTGCTGAGGCTAGGACTTCTAGTACTATGTTGAATAGCAGTGGTGATAATGGACAAAGGATGGAAATTCTAACACTAAAAAATACAATAACAAAATCTTGCTGGAATAATTACTAATAAATTAAAGTTGACAGAGGATTGAACCAGTGAACTTGAAGACAGATCAAAAGACATTACCTAATCTGAAGAGCAGAGAGGAGATAAACCAGGGAAAAGATTATTTAAAAAAAAAAAAAACAACAACAAACCAGAATCTCAGTGACCTGTGGGACAATAAGAGTTAAAGTTCTTACCAGAATCTCAGGAGGAGAGAAGAGAGATGGGGGGAGGGGGCAGTAATTAAAAGAAAGAAGTAAAATACATAAGTTTTCAAATTCAAGAAGTTGAGTTAATCCCAAATAGTATAAACCCAAAGAAGTCCATGCTAAGTCACATAACTAAACAGAAAACTAAAGAGAAAAAATCTTGAAAGAACCAGACAACACATGTGGGAACACTAATTCAAATGACATCAAATTCCTCATCTGAAACCATGGAGGCCAGAAGGAAGTGGCACATTATTTACGTACTGGAAGGAAAAAAACTAACAGAAAACAAGAATCTTGAATATTATATCCAGCAAAAGTATCCTTTAGGAAGAAGGGAAATAAAGACAAGTCTCAGGAGAACTATAAGAATCTGTTGCTACTAAAGGTACCATTAAATAATGGCTAAAAGGAAGGTCTGTAACCATAAAGGAAATGATAATAGAAGCTTGGAGCTTCAGGAAGAACATCAGAATGAGTAAAGAGGGGGGTAAACAGTAAGAGTCCATCTTATTTCTCATTAATTTCTTAAATCATACTTGATGCTTGAATCAAAAATTATAATACCAGGCGCCTGGGTGGCTCAGTGGGTTAAAGCTCTGCCTTCAGCTCAGGTCATGATCTCAGGGTCTTGGGATCGAGTCCCGTGTCGGGCTCTCTGCTCAGCAGGGAGCCTGCTTCCTCCTCTCTCTCCGCCTGCCTCTCTTGTCTACTTGTGATCTCTCTGTCAAATAAATAAATAAAATCTTTAAAAAAATTATAATACCATCTCTTGTGGAGTTTAATGTGTATAGGAAATACTTACAATAATTATATTTTAAAAGTGTAGAGAGTAAAAGGACCTATATGAAAGTAGGGAAAATATCAATACCAGTAGACAATGCATATTGTAATACCCAGTGCAACCACTAAGAAAGCTACAGAGAGAGAGAGAGAGAGACATTCAAATGCATTATAAATAAGTCAAGATGTAATCCTAAAAAATGTTCAAATGACCCACAAGAAGGTAAGAAAAGAAACACAGGAAAAAAAAATAATTGCAGACTTAAGCCCTAACATCAATAATCACCTTACATGTAAATTATTTAAATACATCAACTAAAAGACACTGGCAGAGCAGATTTCAAAAACAAAACAATACTATAATCCAACAATATGTTGTTTATAAGAAACATCAGTTTCATCTACATAGGTTGAAAATAAAAGGATGGTAAAATGTATATGGTGTAAATGTTAATCAAAAAAACAGGAATGGGGGCGCCTGGGTGGCTCAGTGGGTTAAAGCCTCTGTCTTCAGCTCAGGTCATGATCCCAGGGTCCTGGGATCCAGCCCCACATCGGGCTCTCTGCTCAGCAGGGAGCCTCCTTTCCTTTCTCTCTCTCTGCCTGCCTCTCTGCGTACTTGTGATCTCTGTCTGTCCAATAAATAAATAAAATCTTTTTTAAAAAAGCAGGAATGGCTATATAAAATGCACTTAAGAGCAAAAAACTATTGGAGACGAAGAAGGACATTACACAATGATGACAGGACCAATTCACCCTGGAAGACATAGCAACCTAAAGGTGTATGTACCCAACAACAGAGCCTCAATATATGTGAAGCAAACTTGATAGAACTATAAGGAGAAATAGAAAAACCTGCAGTTATAGATGGTGATTTCAGCCCATATTCTCAGTAATTTATAGAACTACTAGATAGAAAGATACAGAATTTCTATAGCAGCAGATATAGTAATTCTGTATTAGCAAAAATGTAGAATTTCTACAACCCCATCAACCAACAGGATTTAATCAATATTTATAAGACACGTCACCAAACAACAGCAGAATACATTTGCTTTCAAGTGGCCATAACAAGTATACCATGATAGAACATATCCTGGCCCATAAAACCAAAAAATTTAAAAGCATTGAAATCATACAAAACATATACTCAGAACAAAATGGAGTCAAACAAGAAATCAATACCAGAAAGATAACTGGAAAATCTCCAAGCACTTGGAAACTACACAGCACACGTCTAATTAATCCATGGGTCCAAAAACATTTAAAGAGAAATAAAAATCTGTTGAACTGAATTAACATTAAAATACAATATATCAGAATTTGTGGGACACAGCTAAAGTAGTTCTTTGAAGTTTTATTGCACTAACTGTACACATTTGTAAGAGTTGAAAAAAATCTCAAATCTAATCTAAGCTCCTTCCTCAAGAATCCAGAGGAAAAAAAAGCAAAATGACTGAAAACAAGCAGATGGAATTAATAAAGATTAGAAGTAATGAAATTACAAACAGAAAAACAATAAAGAAAATTCCTGATACAAAGAGCTGTTTCTTTGGAAATATCAATAAAATTGACAGACCTCTAGCAAAACAAACAAACAAAAAGGAGATACATATACCACTATCAGGAATGAAAGAGTGATAATACTGCAGACCTTGAAGACAATTATGTTGAGTGAAAAGAGTCAGTCCCCAAAGCTTATATACTGTATGATTTCATTCCTTTAACATTATTGAAATGACAAATTTTCAAAAATTTTAACATGACAAAATCATAAAAATGGAAAACAGTTTAGTGATCCAAGATTAGGAGGGTGAAATGGGAATGGGAGCAAAATGAAATATTGTGATAAAACTCTTCAGTGTCTTGACTGTATCATTATCAACATCCTGGTTATTATACTATAGTTCTGTAAGATGTTAACATTGAGGGAACATGAGTAAAAAGTACATGGGATCTCTCTGTATTATTTCTTTCACCTGCGTATTAATCTATGATTAGATATCTCAAAAGTTTAATGTGTTTTTTTTTTTAAGTACAGTTAACCCTTCAACAAGGGTTTGAACTTTGGGTCTGCTTATATGCAGATTTTTTTGATAAATACAGTACAGTACTATAAATGTATTTTTCTCTTTATGGTTTTCATAGTAATATTTTATTTAAGTTCGAGGTAAGAATATAGTATGTAATACATATACAAAACATGTATTAATTGACTATATTATCAGCAAGGCTTCTGGTAAACAGTAAGCTATTAGTAGTTAAGCTTTTGGGGAGTCAAAAGTTATATACAGATTTTCAACTGCATTTACTGGAGGTAGGCATCAGTGTCCTTAACCCCTATGTTGTTCAAGGCCAACTGTACAATAAATAACTGTCAAATAGCACCATAATCAGTAGGGATTTTGTAGAGTAAAATGAGCACTTGTGATTGTTGTGGTAAGGAAGAACATCATTGAAGACAGTATTGAAACTCGACTATATAGGACGAGATTGGAGAAAACACAGAGCATCTAGGCTGAGAGGGCATTGTATGTGTTCTCATATAGCTTTTAAGCCTTTGTTCAATTCACTTGAACATGTCTCAAGAGTATATGATAAAAATGTAAATATTTTTAAATTGTAAAATGCTGATTTTTTTTTAATTTATGGGTTTTATTAGGAAGCAAAAAAATCTTTTTTTCTTTGTCCTAGTTCAATGTCAGTCCTACAGTAATGTTTGGTAAATGTTTGCTGTTGATAATTGAAGAATTAACAAAGAAGATTTTTATAATAGCAACATATTTTGAACAAATGAAAATAAGCACTTAATAAATCTAAAGTAATTACTGTCAGTAAAATCCACATAATAAACTTGATAGCCAGCCAGAGTAAACTTGAGAACTGTAGATCTTTCAGAAAAGAATGTCTAATCCTACCCTCATGTTATTCAAGAGAAAAATAGGACTAAGAAGTTATGACTGCCTGAACATATATAGCTGTTTCCTGTCCAAGCTGGATTATAGGAACGATGCCTACCTTATCCTCTATTATTTAAGAATCCAGGTCTTCTGAATTCCCCACTGCCTCTGTCAGCACTTTATTGCCCACTCTTAAACTGCAGCTAGGTAAAATATTCAAGTAATGGAAGCATTCAAAGGAAAGCAGAATGTCAATTTAAAAAATCTTACTGCCTCCTTTTTGAATCTCTCTACATACTCCCGCATACCATAGTAACAAAGCTCATCTTTCTTCTTCTACTTGAGAACATGATCTCTTTTGTGGAGAAACAGACGTGGTTTCTTTTCATTGCATTTTCAGTTCAATAAATATTGATTGATTGTAAGTCTCAATAGCTTCTAAGAAGCTTGGAGTAAAGGTGAGTAGGTGATCTCTGAAATCTGGTAGTAAGCAATCTAGCCACAATTAAAGTCATTGTTCTAAGGTTATCATTCCAAATTCCTGTTGACCCGAATACCTGTGTATCCAAGTGTCTGAACATATCAGAACTGAGAGTAATGTGCTTTTCCTGTGAACTTCTTCATATTATAGCAAATTAATGTGTCAGTGTAAAAACTTGGTTCTGAGGAGATATATAGCAGCACAAGGAAGGAACATCAGACATGATTTGTGAACATGTATCAATCAAAAAGTATTACTTTGCACTCTCTCAGTAGCTTTTTGCATATTAATTTTTAAACCAATTGCAGGCTATGTTTTCTGATTTATATAAAATTTTTGCCTGGTCTTTCCATGATTAGATCATGTCAGTGACTCCTTGGTGATAATTTACTATTTTAATTAAAATTCCTATGTGGGGCGCCTGGGTGCCTCAGTCGGTTAAGCGACTGCCTTCAGCTCAGGTCATGATCCCAGAGTCCTGGGATCGAGTCCCGCATTGGGCTCCCAACTCCACAGGGAGTCTGCTTCTCCCTCTCACCTTCTCCTCGCTCATGCTCTCTCTCACTGTCTCTCTCTTAAATAAATAAATAAAATCTTAAAAAAATAAAATGAAATTCCTATGTGTACACAGCCTCATGGTGTCTATATTTAATACCTGATTTCTTTTAGACCTTAACCCTTTAATAGTTTATATGACTTGATATAATAACTTGGTAAGAAAATTTTAAAGTTCTCAATCCTACCACAGGCCTAGGAAATCAGAACATACCGTCTATGTTTTCTAGTGGGTTAGAAACTAAAGTAGAAAGGGCTAAAGACCTATTTCTGAGACTTTGAAGTGGGGATACAAGTTCTCTTTGGCTTCAAATTGATGGGATTAGAACTTGGGAAGTTGGTAAATCAGACATCAGAAAAAAAAAAAAAAGATGAATTCCAGAAGGTGTAAATGTAGGAGACTAATTATTTTCAGACTCAATATTTGTGGCCCAAAATGGTCATACTTCGTCCCTCCTCTTCGGCTACAAGTGGAGCTGTTCTGACTGTATTAATGACAAATCATTTCTAACATTTATCCCTTTCATCTTTCCTTAGATTACAGCGTCAGAGCCATGCTAAAGATAATGAAATCAAGAATCTTAAAGAGCAACTTTCCATGAAAAGGTACAAATTTAGTTGTTGCTTTGGTTGAGTATACATCTCTAAAACTCTAGGTATATTCATTCAGCATGTTCTGACCAGGGTAGCCATATAATTTATTATCCAAACTGGGGTACTTTTGAGCATGAAATTGAACATTATTAATATTTAGACTGGGACAACAGTTACAAATGGAAGTGACCTAGGCAGATCAGGGGCTATGTTCAGCTTAGCTCTGGCCCTAGAAAACTGCTGAGATAGATTAGATCAGCAAGGTTATGGTCCCACAGCAAGCTAGGCAGGGACCAGACTTATGTGTTCTCATCTCTTTGCCCTAATCAATACTGCTAAGTGTTACTGATTTATGAAACTGGTTGAATTTTATTCTGATTCACATATTTTTGCCTGTAGGTAATTTTTTAATAACCTTTTAGAAATCTAATTCATATAGCATAAAACTCAGTGTGTTAAATTACACATTTCATTGGCTTTTAGGATATTTGCAGAGGTATACAACCTTCACCTCTGTTTGATTCCATAATATTTTTATCACCCTAAAGAAATCCTGGATCCATTAGAAGGCATTCTTCATTCTCCCCTCCCCTAGCTTCTGGTGATCATTCATTTATTATTTGTCCCGGTGGCTTTGCTTTTTCCAGACATTTCATATAAATATAATCATATAAGTACCTTCTTGTGATTAACGTCTTACACCTACTATATTGTATATCCATATCGTAGCATATCTCAGTATACATTCCTTTTTATAGGTAAATAATATTCCACTGTATAAATACACCACAATTTGTTTATCTTTTTATCAATGGACATTTTATTTGTTTCCATTTTTTTCACTATTATGAATAATGCATTTATGAACGTTTGTAAGCATATTTTTGTATGAGCATAAGGTTTTCAGTTCTCTTGGGTATATAAGAGTGGAATTGCTGAGACATGCAGTAAACTCTGTTTAACTTTTTAAGGAACTACCAAACTTTTCCAAGTGACTGCACATCTTACAATCCCGCCAGCAATGGATTCTGCACATCCTCACAAATACTTGTTGGATTACCTGTCTTTATTTGACTCATTGTAGTGGTTGTGAAATACAAGATCATTGTGGTTTTGACTTGCATTTTCCTAATGATTTAATATGTTGAACATCTTTTCGAATACTTCTTGGCTATTTGTGTATCTCCTTAGAGAAATGTCTATTCAAATCTTTGGCCACTTTTTAAATTGGGTTCTTTGTTTTTTGTTGAGTTTTCAGAGTTCTTTGCATGTTCTGGATACAAGTCCTTTATCAGATATATGATTTGCAAATATTATCTCCCATCTGTTCGTTGTCTTTTTACTTTCTTGGTGATGCCCTTTAAAGCAACAATTTTTTAATTTTGGAGTCTAAGTTATTTTTTCTCTTGTTCTTATAAGCAGTTTTGTACAATATTTGCACAGTATTCAATAGCATAATAATTCCTCTCAGTTGAATTCATATATGTCCTTGAATATTTTTTATCTCGAAACACTCTGGGTATAGTGGTATTAACAACATATTTTATCAAGCTTCTCATCAATGTTTGTCAAGTGTGCAAGCATCCAAGTGTTTCTAATAAAACATTGAGGATAGCTTTTGTAAAAGTCCCTATTATAATATTATATTTCCAATCAATTGTTTCCTTTAAAGATATAATTTGGTTTGTATGCCCTAAAGTTTGGGCCTCAGGTGTAGGAAGCTGAAATGAGATAGGAAAAAAGAGAGACCTCATAGGTAGCCTTTCTCTATAATGTCCCTCATAAATAATGTCCTTATCATCTCCCTCTCTCCTTTTCAAGCTGTAGGATTTGTATTCATTCTAAGATGTTGATGTGAGCTGAGATACTGAGATAACCAGTGCAATATTTTAATGCAGTGATTTTGCTTTAATGCAGTGAGGACAGGGATGATAAAAAACCTTTGTAGTTGCTATTTTGGGAATACAGAAAGGCTTGTAGAAACTTTATGTGAAATTTAATGATAATAGCTAACATTTATTTAATGTTTAATATGTACTAAACACAGAATGCTTTTATATATATTATATGAATGTGTTTTTGCAACAGATCTTTGAGGTCAATAGTATAGTGTTCTCCATTTTCAGATGTAAAATAACTGAGGTATAGAGAGAACTTAAGGAACTTGCCCAAGGTTTCAGAACTCAGATTCATCCTCAGACAACTTTATTTCAAAGCCAAGTTTTAAATCCTAGCCCTTACATTGATGACTTTAAAACTTCTGCACTCTTGGTAGTAAAGGATAACTGTAAGGGTCAAGTAATGTCTTCTCTTGCTTTTGTATGCTGTAAACTTTTACAAGAAATCATTTCTTACTCACTAAATAGCTTGAGTCTTTCTCTCTCCTGAATAACGTGGAAAAGTCTGTCCTTGCTGCAATGTTGTTGACTCTTTAATGATCATATATTTCAGATCTCAGTGGGAAATGGAGAAGCATAATCTGGAAAGCACAATTAAAACATACTTAAACAAACTGAATGCAGAAACTAGCAGAGCATTAACAGCTGAGGTAAAAAAAAAAAAAAAGAAAAAGAAAAATGGGGTTGTGAAGGGAAGTTCTGCTCATGTACTAGTATACTAAAGAATTGAAAAAAGACTGTTCTAAATGAACAGAAATAAGTCATCTTAGGACCAGCCAGAAGAACATAGCTTAAACTCTTGTGCTTTTTTGACTCATTGGAATTTTGTACATAATTACTTCAATGTTGATGATCTTATGTTGTTTTTCCCCAAATGACTTCAGGAAATTGGTCTGCTTCAGTATGTATAGCAAATATGTACACTTTGGGATAATTCTCATGAAGCCAGGTCACTAAGCCAAATTTCTAAGAATTCTAACATTTTACTGCTGCTGAAGATAATGTCTTTCTTTGTTACTTTCTACATAGATCTTCCCAAAGCACATACACATCATACACTCCAATTTAAAAAACCAGCCTACCTTCTAGACTCCCAGAATGTCACCCAGTTTCTTCTAAGTTAACAGAATACCACAGCTAGGGTCTCTTCCAAAAGATACATGATTATCTGTATGTATGTAATTTTTACTTACAGATAACCAAATGATATATAATAAGATTCAAATTTTTAGAGAGCTCACTAACATTAAAAGAATTATAAACCTTCCTACATCTGTCATGGGCAAACTGTATTCTTTAGCAGAATGCTTGGGAATCCAGAGGTCAATAATCAAGGAATGATACCTGAACCAAAAATCCCTGGAGATTAGTAGAATGCTAGCTATAACTGAAAAAACAAAACCCTCAGATTACTTTAAGAGCTCAAGTTTGTATATTTTTGTTTCTCACTGCTTTTAGTCAGAACGTTTCCTTCTACTTCCACTATTAATTTTAGAAACTTGGACTAATGCTGTCCAAGAATATATTTGCAGTGAATATTGAGTGACTAGTGAGAAAAAAACAGAGGTCAAGTGAGCATGCAACAGTAATGGGGCAGAAGGAATTCCTGTTATGGGGAGACAGACTCGATGACTTTGCAAGGCCCATTTGGACTGCATGGTCCTCCTGCATGGTCTGATTATTTTCTTATCCCTTCATCAATTAAAAAAAAAAAAGCAAGTAACAGGACTTCTGGGAATGTTCTTAAACTTTGCTGAATATTATAGTTACCTGAGAACTTTTAAAAATCCCACTACTCGGGCAGCACTTGGGATCAATTAAATTAGAATCTCTGGGACCAAGGCATAAATTTTTAAAGAGTCTGAGATGATACCAGGGTATGTTCAAGCTTGAAAACTAATGATCTGGAATGCTTACTAACCCAGTAACCATTGAGTAAAAAAGTTAGAATTGTACAATTAACCAGAGTTTTTATAATGTATTATGGATGGTCAAGAAGCTCAGGTGCTGGAAGAGATTGAAAAATAGCTCAACTTTACTTGAAATGATTGAGAAAAGGATGTGTTCATTTACAAGGGCACCTTCAACTTCTTTGTCTTTTTCTCAAAACTCTGTAGGTGTATTTCTTACAGTGTCGTAGAGATTTTGGTTTGCTTCATCTAGAGCAGACTGAAAAGGAATGCCTCAGTCAGCTTGCCCGGGTGACTCATATGGCAGCAAGGTAACATTTCCCTCTTCCTTAATGCATCTTCATCTCAGAGATACAAGATACAAGATACGTCCTTAAGCCTGAACAGAATCTGTTTTACATGTATGACATCAGAGTCTTTGAAATGAACAAACCTTTATTTTTTTTAAACCTCAAAAGTCATTTAGTCACTTTGCTGCTGTTCTTGGTTTCTTCTGCTGAAGCACTGAAGTCTACTGAGCACAGTAATAGCTGCAGACAGAATTTTCCCTTTGACTAGTGAAGTAGATAAAAAATCTCAGAAATATGCATGAAGCCCAGACATTTACAAAACAGGGTGGATTCTAAGTGGAAATCCTTTTTACCATTAATTTCTCTTCTAATGCTTGATTTTAACTACCTTTGGAGTACATTGAGGGAAAAATCAGTATTAACACCTAAAATCATATGTTAAAGGCAATTTCTTGCTGTATTATAATAAATGAATGATTTTCAAATATTGGGCAGGTTGCATGAGATTATCCTTAAATTTATAATTTTATATCTTCATAGTGAATTAATTAAATTAGAATTTCTGGGACCAAGGCATCATTATTTTTTAATGATGATCATTTTAATGATCATCATTATTCTTCAATTCTAAAGAATCAGAAGCTCTGATGTTTAGCAAGATTCCCAGGATATACTGATGTGCATTCGGGTCCCGGAAGCACTGTTGTAAGTGATCAGTCTATCTTTGCTTGCTAGAGGGAGAAGGGGCACTCTATACTAAAACATTATCAAGCCTCTTTGTATAAGATAATCTCAGTGATAACTTGTTCTACTCTTTCAAAGCTGGTGTGCTGGGTGATACTGGGGTGGGGTTGTTACAGCAGAGCCTTTTGAAAGGCCTCATGAAATCTCTCTTCAGAGATGGCAGACCTTAAACCCCTCAGGCTGTTCCTACTTAAGTCATTTGGTGGGCATGTTTGGCAGAGCTGCTTGTGTTTGTGCAATTGAGGTACTGCATAGAGGCAGATCAATCTAATTGATCCTCGCAGAAGAGGTACTTAGACTTTCTGATTTGCCCTCCCATAAAGAATATATTTTTCTAATTTGCAGAGAGCTGATGGGCCAGCCCTAGCCCTGTGATGTCAGGGTTGTGGTGAAGATAGTCCAAAACCTGCTTCCAGGAGGATTCGACATCTGTTGTTGTTTTTTTTAATATTTTATTTATTTATTTGACAGAGATAGATCACAAGTAGGCAGAGAGGCAGGCAGAGAGAGAGAGAGAGAGAGAGGGAGAAGCAGGCTCCCTGCTGAGCAGAGAGCCTGATGCGGGGCTCGATCCCGGGACCCTGAGATCATGACCCGAGTCGAAGGCAGAGGCTTAACCCTCTGAGCCACCCAGGTGCCCCAGGATTCAACATCTTTGAGAATGCTCCCGCATTGCATGGCTAGGGCAGTTTCTCTGTTTGGCCTTCTCTGCCTCCATACTTCACTGGAGGGATTTCTGTGTAAAGGTTTTACATGTCCTAAAAAACAATATTGCCAAGATAGAAGAACACTTGATGTTCTGGAAGCAGAAGTTGTATTTGCTCTTGAAAAAATAAATTTTATACATTCCCAGCCTTTGTTTTATTTTTAATAACAAACCCTCCCACACAACTTTGTGCCCATTTGAGGTTATTGTTGGTGATGAAGGTAATTTTGTTGTTTTATGTTATTTACATATATGCTAAAGAATATAATGGAAATTTGTGGAGACCTATGTGGTATATAAAAAGAAGAACTTTCTCTTGTGTCTTCTTTCCTACACCAGCAATCTGGAATCACTTCAATTAAAGGCTGCAGTAGAGAGTTGGAATGCCATCGTAACAGATGTTAGAAACAAGATTGCGTTCCTCAGGGTAAGTGGTGAAGTATCTCTGGAGTAAATTGACTGAATGGTGTAGGTGGTATATACTTAAAACATTTAACATTAAAAACAATTACCTGAAAATTTTAGGGAAGAACATGTTTTTTTCAGTTACTAAAGTTTATGCCTTTTTAAGGTTTGAGATCGATTACTTCCGTGTAGTTAGTTGTAGACAAAATCCTAGACCTGGTCTTTTCAGGTCTTTCACGTCCTTCATACAGTAAATAATAAACTCAAAAATTGTGCTTTACCCCTAGTTTTCCTAGAATTACAAAGCTGATGTTGCTCCAGTTGAAAATAAATGTTGAACTTGGTCTGAATAATTATGTGCTTATAAAATTAAAAGGAAGATCAAGCAGACCTGTATTAGTTTTCAATCCTAAATTTTTATGTAATTATTTCATAATGCAAAATAATGAATTATTCATTATTGGCTTAATAGAATTAGGACTATGCTTAAGGTAATCTAAAGATGTAACCCACTGGGGCACCTGGGTGGCTCAGTGGGTTAAAACCTCTGCCTTCGGCTCGGGTCATGATCTCAGGGTCCTGGGATCGAGGCCCACATCAGGCTCTCTGCTCGGCAGGGAGCCTGCTTCCCTCTCTCTCTCTGCCTGCCTCTCTGCCTCCTTGTGATCTGTCTGTCAAATAAATAAATAAAATCTTTAAAAATAAAAATCAGCTTAAATAAATAAATAAAGACATAACCCACTGATTATTTATTAATTTCTTCATTTGGCTTTAGGATATTTTTGTATTTATATCTTTAAGTGAATTTATAGGGGCCCCCTGATGGCTCAGTTGGTTAAGCATCTGTCTTTGCCTCAGGTCATGATCTCAGGGTCCTGGGATAGAGCCCCACATCAGGCTTCCTGCTCAGCTGGGAACCTGCTTTTCCCTCATGTTCTTCCTCTGCTTCTTCTCCTGCTCATGTGCATGCTGTCTCTTTCAAATCTCAAAGAAATAAATAATAAAATCTTTACCCCCAAAAAGTATATAATGTTCATTGTTTTATGATTTCACAACACTGCTAGCAAAATAATGACACTTAATTGTGACCACTGCTTCAAAGCATTACCTTCTTATCTAGCTTTTCCACTGGTGGTCTTGACTTTCTCTCCCAGCCTATTTCTTATTCAGTCTTTAGTGATGCTTAACATTTATGTTGGGTTTATTCACAGTCTGGCCTGCCCCTGGTTCTCCATCCTTGTTTTATTTTAAGGACATATCTTCTGTGGAAAGTTTCTAAATGTTTTGTTTCTTAAGCATTTCTTTTTCAGTCTCTGTGGGTTGTTTACAAAACAATAAAGTAAAATGGGGACAGTGCCAAAAATGTTGAAAGCATGTTGTTAAGCTTCAGTGATTGGGATCCTACTTTTGGCAAAATCCAAGAAAATAAAACAAAGATATATGTGGTACTTGAGAAAGCTAGAGGAATAACTTCAAAATAAACAAAATGTGGATATTTAGTGAGTATTTCCTGAAATTTCCCCTGCAGTGAACATTTGCAAATAGCTCAACTCCTCATTACAAATACATTTTTCCTGTAATTATCAGCTTATATGTTATTTACAGCTTCTTGGATTTTTATTTGCTATTCACTTTTTATGATTGGTTCCCATTTTGGGGCTGAAAATTATGGAAATATTGAGGAATTATCACAGGGTCTGTAAATTATGTCTCTTTATATCTTGCCAACCAACAGATACTTGGAAAGATAAAACTGTTTACATTTGAGGATAGTGTGTTATAGAATTATTTTTATGTCAAAAACTGTTTTTATATTATTCCTGACTTAAGTTGAGAAAAACTATTATATGTTTTATTATTAAAAACAATACCAAATGTTCCCATATGCAGTTTCTTTGAAGTTGATTTTGCTCTAAAATATTGTTTCTCTTCTTCTAGACACAGTACAATGAACAAATTAACAAGGTGAAGCAAGGGTTTGCCTTGAGTACTCTGCCTCCAATCCAGCTTCCTCCACCACCACCTAGTCCTGAGATACTGGTAAGAAATATGACATTTTGAAAAATTGCCATCTTTATCTTGATGAAATGGTAAGGGCTGTAAAGCAGTGAATATTCAGTATGTTTCATGTGTGGTCAAAATAGAACAGGCACATATTGTGCATATTGTTTGTAATTACATTCATTCTTGCTATATTATCTCCAGATGCTATAACTAGTTGGCTGGCTTAGCTGAGGCCAGTGCCTAGGTGTATCACTGGATTTTATTGATGCCTTTGGTATGTAAAGAGGTAATGTATCCTCATTTCATCCTGTCAGTCTCACCTCTAGTGTGGGAGAAAACTGACGGATGTGCAGAATTCCCAGTGCACTCAGGTTACCCGAGTGACTAAAACATCTTGGCATTGTACCCTAGACAACTAGACTTTACCCTTCTACTTCTACTTTTGACATTCTTTTCCTTAACTTTTATCTTCTATTTTAACTTTAACAGCTTCCATTGATGCCCCTCTCCTGCTTATTGCAGTGAGCCTCAATGAGATATCTCTCTGTTACACTATTTGTGTTATCCTTCTGGGAAACCTAGTACCCTAATCCAGTAAATTCAGATCGCTTTCCAAAAGAAGTTTTAGGACAGAACCATTAGGTGATGATTTTTAAATGTTTTTTTGTTTGTGTGTTTTTTAAAGATTTTATTTATTTATTTGACAGAGATCACAAGTAGGCAGAGAGGTAGGCAGAGAGAGTGAGAGGGAAGCAGGCTCCCTGCCGAGCAGAGAGCCTGATGCGGGACTTGATCCCAGGACCCCGAGATCATGACCTGAGCTGAAAGCAGCGGCTCAACCCACTGGGCCACCCAGGCACCCCAGGTGATGATTTTTATTATCAGAACGGATCTGGGAATAGGAAAAGGAGAAAGGTATGAGCTATTTAGCGGCAGATCACTTTTTGCCATCAGTACTCCTGCTTCTATTAGAATTTTGAAAATGTTATTTCTGTAAATAGTTGAGTGTATCAGAGAACTTAAGAATTATGTGAATTGTGGGGAGTTACACTATGTTTCAAAAGCAGAATCCAAAACTAAAAGCATTATATGGGATATACCATGGTCTTTAGAATGCAGTATTGGCTATTATATTTTTGGTCAGTTCAGTTTTTATAGGAGCACAATGTTACGGACATTATTATTCTAAGCTTGGAACTTTATCATACCCAGCTACCCTGATAAAGAATGTATTATGTCAATAACAGAGAAAAGGGTCCCAGTAGTCCTAAAGGAAGTAACACATATTCTGGTATGATTTTTAGAAACCCTGTATCTTCAGCCCATGTTCAAACTACTGTCTGTATGTTGTAGTTAAACTCTCCCATGACTCTAAATGTGAAATAGCTCTGGAGACTCAGAAGCCAGACACAGAGATGTTTTTTGGAGTTTCTTAAAACCAGATCAGCACAATCTGTCTGATACCAGTGATAACTCCATAGTCGACATAGGTAGTTAAACCTTAACCTCTGGATCCTCATCACTTTGGAGGCTTTCTTATGTATGATGGGGCTTACAAGGGTTTAGTAAAGGGCAAAACGCACTGGCAGTTAGGCTCTGTGCATCCTTCTGCTAACATCTGAGAGGTACATGTGTATCTTTCCTGCTTCCTAACCAGAGTCACTGCTGTGCTTGATCAAAGCTAACAATTGTGTTAACAGTAACCATTGAACATTAGTGAAATAGTTTGAGAACACTAATGCTAGAAATGTAACAATGATATTCACCATAAACTGAGGTGGTTGTTACAATGGAAACAAATTAGAGATCTGGGTTTTTGAGTCCTAAATTTAAATCTGTGAATAACTTGTTGGTCTTTAGAAAATCAACTCTTCTGGACTTTTGTTTTCCCATGTATAAACTAGGAAATTATACTGTACTAAAGTCCATCTATGGGTGTTGTATTTAATGCTGAATCACTAGATTCTACTCCTGGAACTAGTATCATACTATGTTCACTAACTAGAATTTAAATAAAAACTTGAAACATACATAAAGAAAGAAAATCCATCCATCTCTGAGATCCTAGTATTCTAAGGAATTGTCACCAGGCTTTAAATGTAGTCTAATCTCAGAAGTCTGAAATAATGGGTACTCTTCCCAGTTTAACCCAGTATTTTTTTTTTTTAATGTTACTGTGTACAATTTTTTTAATTAATTTTTTTTTTATAAACATATAATGTATTATTATAGTTGGAAGGGAACCTTAAAGAAATCACTTAACTTAACCCTCTGTTTTATAGATTAGTAACCTGGTATCATCCATGGTTACTCAGCTAGGGGGAAAGAAGGTGAGACTGGAACTCACTTTTCTTCTTTGTGGTTTTTAGTATATTTGACAGCCCTTTGCTTTTCCAGATATTCATATATTTAATTGTTATGACAATACCATTTCTACTGCTAGGGTTTTGTATCTAGATTTCAAATTGAGTTTTTTCCCCTCAACAGCCATTGTTCTGAGTTTAGATTTTTGCCTACATAAATCTATAGGTGTGTGAAGTTCTTGTTTTTTTAACCTTTCTATTTTAGATGCAGCAGTTCTTGGGAAGACCCCTTGTGAAAGAATCTTTCTTTAGACCCATACTCACTGTTCCTCAGATGCCTGCTGTTTGCCCTGGAGTCATCTCTGCACCTGGCCAGCCTAGAGCCCCTCTGGTACAGACCCTCTTTTTGGTTTTTTATCTCCATAGTAGACTTCCTGAATGAATGTCTTCTATTTATTTGATAAGTGGTGATGGTGGTGGTAATAGTGGGGGGAGGAAAACTGAATGATAATTGAATGAATAGTTCCATTTAAGGCACTGTGCTAGGAGCATTACATACATCATTTCATTAACTGATAATCCGTTTTGGGATATAAAGATACATACATTTTTATAGTAGACAATCCTTATAGGATTTTATGATTTTGCTTCTATAATAGACAACAATACAAGGTAAATGACATTTTTTAATAGATCACTTATATTTAGCATGTTTGATGGGTAGATTAAAAAGCAAAGAAAATTATGCCACAAATCTAAAGAAAAATTTATTTACACAAACATAGACACACATAGGTATAATAGGACAGTGTTTCAACTTTATCTATAAACACAATATAAATAGCATCATCTTAGAATAAATTACACTATAAAATTATGAATCTTCCTAGCTACAACTAGGCACATAAACCTTATCCAAACCTGAAGAGATAATAGAGATTTTTTTTTCTTTTTTATTTTTTTTTTATAAACATATATTTTTATCCCCAGGGGTACAGGTATGTGAATCGCCAGGTTTACACACTTCACAGCACTCACCGTAGCACATACCCTCCCCAATGTCCATAACCCGACCACCCTTCTCCCAACCCCCCTCCCCCCAGCAACCCTCAGTTTGTTTTGTGAGATTAAGAGTCACTTATGGTTTGTCTCCCTCCCAATCCCATCTTGTTTCATTTATTCTTCTCCTACCCCCCTACCCCCCATGTTGCATCTCCACTTCCTCTTATCAGGGAGATCATATGATAGTTGTCTTTCTCCGATTGACTTATTTCGCTAAGCATGATATCCTCTAGTCCCATCCACAATGTCACAAATGGCAAGATTTCATTTCTTCTGATGGCTGCATAGTATTCCATTGTGTATATGTACCACATCTTCTTGATCCATTCATCTGTTGATGGACATCTAGGTTCTTTCCATAGTTTGGCTATTGTAGACATTGCTGCTATAAACATTTGGGTGCACGTATCCCTTCGGATCACTACGTTTGTATGTTTAGGGTAAATACCCAGTAGTGCAATTGCTGGGTCGTAGGGTAGTTCTATTTTCAACATTTTGAGGAACCTCCATGCTGTTTTCCAGAGTGGTTGCACCAGCTTGCATTCCCACCAACAGTGTAGGAGGGTTCCCCTTTCTCCGCATCCTCGCCAGCATCTGTCATTTCCTGACTTGTTAATTTTAGCCATTCTGACTGGTGTGAGGTGATATCTCATTGTGGTTTTGATTTGTATTTCCCTGATGCCGAGTGATATGGAGCACTTTTTCATGTGTCTGTTGGCCATCTGGTTGTCTTCTTTGCAGAAATGTCTGCTCATGTCCTCTGCCCATTTCTTGCTTGGATTATTTGTTCTTTGGGTGTTGAGTTTGCTAAGCTCTTTATAGATTTTGGACACTAGCCCTTTATCTGATATGTCATTTATAAATATCTTCTCCCATTCTGTCAGTTGTCTTTTGATTTTGTTTACTGTTTCCTTTGCTCTGCAAAAGCTTTTGATCTTGATGAAGTCCCAATAGTTCATTTTTGCCCTTGCTTCCCTTGCCTTTGGCGATGTTCCTAGGAAGATGTTGCTGCGGCTGAGGTCGAGGAGGTTGCTGCCTGTGTTCTCCTCAAGGATTTTGATGGATTCCTTTCTCACATTGAGGTCCTTCATCCATTTTGAGTCTATTTTCATGTGTGGTGTAAGGAAATGGTCCAGTTTCACTTTTCTGCATGTGGCTGTCCAATTTTCCCAACACCATTTATTGAAGAGGCTGTCTTTTTTCCATTGGACATTCTTTCCTGCTTTGTCAAAGATTAGTTGACCATAGAGTTGAGGGTCTATTTCTGGGCTCTCTATTCTGTTTATTGAGCTATGTGTCTGTTTTTGTGCCAGTACCATACTGTCTTGATGATGACAGCTTTGTAACTGAATTTGAAGTATGGAATTGTGATGCCACCAACTTTGGCATTCTTTTTCAACATTCCTCTGGCTATTTGAGATCTTTTCTGGTTCCATATAAATTTTAGGATTATTTGTTCCATTTCTTTGAAAAAAATGGATGGTATTTTGATAGGAATTGCATTAAATGTGTAGATTGCTTTAGGTAGCATAGACATTTTCACAATATTTATTCTTCCAATCCAGGAGCATGGAACATTTTTCCATTTCTTTGTGTCTTCCTCAATTTCTTTCATGAGTACTTTATAGTTTTCTGAGTATAGATTCTTAGCCTCTTTGGTTAGGTTTATTCCTAGGTATCTTATAGTTTTGGGTGCAATTGTAAATGGGATTGACTCCTTAATTTCTCTTTCTTCTGTCTTGTTGTTAGTGTAGAGAAATGCAACTGATTTCTGTGCATTGACTTTATATCCTGACACTTTACTGAATTCCTGTACAAGTTCTAGCAGTTTTGGAGTGGAGTCTTTATGGGTTTTCCACATATAGTATCATATCATCCGCGAAGAGTGATAGTTTGACTTCTTCTTTGCCGATTTGAATGCCTTTAATTTCCTTTTGTTGTCTGATTGCTGAGGCTAGGACTTCTAGTACTATGTTGAATAGCAGTGGTGATAACGGACATCCCTGCCATGTTCCTGACCTTAGCGGAAAAGCTTTCAGTTTTTCTGCATTGAGAATGATATTTGCGGTGGGTTTTTCATAGATGGCTTTGATAATATTGAGGTATGTGCCCTCTATCCCTACACTTTGAAGAGTTTTGATCAGGAAGGGATGCTGTACTTTGTCAAATGCTTTTTCAGCATCTATTGATAGTATCATATGGTTCTTGTTCTTTATTTTATTAATGTGTTGTATCACATTGATTGATTTGCAGATGTTGAACCAACCTTGCAGCCCTGGAATAAATCCCACTTGGTCACGGTGAATAATCCTTTTAATGTACTGTTGAATCCTATTGGCTAGTATTTTGGTGAGAATTTTCGCATCTGTGTTCATCAAGGATGTTGGTCTGTAGTTTTCTTTTTTGATGGGATCCTTGTCTGGTTTGGGGATCAAGGTGATGCTGGCCTCATAAAATGAGTTTGGAAGTTTTCCTTCTATTTCTATTTTTCGGAACAGTTTCAGGAAAATAGGAATTAGTTCTTCTTTAAATGTTTGGTAGAATTACCCCGGGAAGCTGTCTGGCCCTGGGCTTTTGTTTGTTTGGAGATTTTTGATGCCTGTTTCAATCTCCTTACTGGTTATGGGTCTGTTCAGGCTTTCTCTTTCTTCCTGGTTCAGTTGTGGTAGTTTATATGTCTCTAGGAATGCATCCATTCTTCCAGATTGTCAAATTTGTTCGCGTAGAGTTGTTCATAGTATGTTCTTATAATTGTCTGTATTTCTTTGGTGTTTGTTGTGATCTCTCCTCTTTCATTCATGATTTTATTTATTTGGGTCCTTTCTCTCTTCTTTTTGATAAGTCTGGCCAGGGCTTTATCAATCTTATTAATTCTTTCAAAGAACCAGCTCCTAGTTTCGTTGATTTGTTCTATTGTTTTTTTGGTTTCTATTTCATTGATTTCTGCTCTGATCTTTATGATTTCTCTTCTCCTGCTGGGTTTAGGGTTTCTTTCTTGTTCTTTCTCAAGCTCCTTTAGGTGTAGGGTTAGGTTGTGTACCTGAGACCTTTCTTGTTTCTTGAGAAAGGCTTGTACCACTCTATATTTTCCTCTCAGGACTGGCTTTATTGTGTCCCACAGATTTTGAACCGTTGTGTTTTCATTATCATTTGTTTCCATGAATTTTTTCAATTCTTCTTTAATTTCCTGGTTGACCCATTCATTCTTTAGAAGGATGCTGATGAGTCTCCATGTATTTGGGTTCTTTCTAAATTTCCTCTTGTGATTGAGTTCTAGCTTCAGAGCATTATGGTCTGAAAATATGCAGGGAATGATCCCAACCTTTTGATACCAGTTGATCAGTTTGATACCTGATTTAGGACCGAGGATGTGATCTATTCTGGAGAACGTTCCATGTGCACTAGAGAAGAATGTGTATTCTGTTGCTTTGGGATGAAATGTTCTGAATATATCTGTGATGTCCATCTGGTCCAATGTGTCATTTAAGGCCTTTATTTCCTTGTTGATCTTTTGCTTGGATGATCTGTCCATTTCAGTGAGGGGAGTGTTAAAGTCCCCTACTATTATTGTATTATTGTTGATGTGTTTCTTTGATTTTGTTATTAATTGGTTTATATAGTTGGCTGCTCCCACGTGAGGGGCACAGATATTTAAAATTGTTAGATCTTCTTGTTGGACAGATCCTTTGAGTATGATATAGTGTCCTTCCTCATCTCTTATTATAGTCCTTGGCTTAAAATCTAATTGATCTAAGGACTGCCACTCCTGCTTTCTTCTGATGTCAATTAGCATGGTAAATTGTTTTCCACCCCATCACTTTAAATCTGGAGGTGTCTTCGGGTTTAAAATGAATTTCTTGTAGGCAACATATAGATGGGTTTTGTTTTTTTATCCATTCTGATACCCTGTGTCTTTTGATTGGGGCATTTAGCCCATTAACATTCAGGGTAACTATTGAGAGATATTAATTTAGGGCCATTGTATTGCCTGTAAGGTGACTGTTATTGTATTTTGTTTCTGTTCCTTTCTGATCTACTACTTTTAGGCTCTCTCTTTGCTTAGAGGACCCCTTTCAATATTTCCTGTAGAGCTGGTTTGGTGTTTGCAAATTCTTTCAGTTTTTGTCCTGGAAGCTTTTAATCTCTCCTTCTATTTTCAATGATAGCCTAGCTGGATATAGTGTTCTTGGCTGCATGTTTTTCTCATTTAGTGCTCTGAATATATCATGCCAGCTCTTTCTGGCCTGCCAGGTCTCTGTGGATAAGTCTGCTGCCAATCTAATATTTTTACCATTGTATGTTACAGACTTCTTTTCCCGGGCTGCTTTCAGGATATTCTCTTTGTCACTAAGACTTGTAAATTTTACTATTAGGTGATGGGGTGTGGACCTATTCTTATTGATTTTGAGGGGGGTTCTCTGCACCTCCTGGATTTTGATGCTTGTTCCCTTTGCCATATTAGGGAA
Source organism: Lontra canadensis (assembly GCF_010015895.1). NCBI lineage: Eukaryota > Metazoa > Chordata > Mammalia > Carnivora > Mustelidae > Lontra > Lontra canadensis. The sequence continues at coordinate 9,437,304 of NW_022631000.1, forward strand.
ATTTTCTCCAATAATTCTCTCCAATATACCTTCTGCTCCCCTCTCTCTTTCTTTTTCTTCTGGAATCCCAATTATTCTAATGTTGTTTAGTCTTACGGTGTCACTTATCTCTTGAATTCTCCCCTCGTGGTCCAGTAGATGTTTGTCCCTCTTTTGCTCAGCTTCTTTATTCTCTGTCATTTGGTCTTCTATATCGCTAATTCTTTCTTCTGCCTCATTTATCCTAGCAGTGAGAGCCTCCATTTTTGATTGCACCTCATTAATAGCTTTTTTGATTTCAACTTGGTTAGATTTTAGTTCTTTTATTTCTCCAGAAAGGGCTTTTATATCTCCCGAGAGCGTTTCTCTTATATCTTCCATGCCTTTTTCGAGTCCGGCTAGAACCTTGAGAATCGTCATTCTGAACTCTAGATCTGACATATTACCAATGTCTGTATTGATTAGGTCCCTAGCCTTCGGTACTGCCTTTTGTTCTTTTTTTTTGTGGTGAATTTTTCCGCCTTGTCATTTTGTCCAGATAAGAGTATATGAAGGAGCAAGTAAAATACTAAAAGGGTGGCAAAGACCCCAGGAAAATATGCTTTAACCAAATCATAAGAGATCCCAAATCGTGGTGGGGAGAAAGGGGATAAAAAGAGGTTCAGAAAAAAAAAAAAAAAGAAACAATTAAAAAAAGAAAACGAATAAAGAAAAAATATAAAATAGAAAAAAATATATATATATTAGATAAACTAGTTAAAAAACGTTAAAAAAGAAAATGTTAAAAGTTAAAAAAATCTAGCAGAAGAAAAAAAAATTGAAAAATTAAAAAAAAAATTAAATTAACTGTAAGACTAAAGAATCATGGGGAGAAAGCCATGAGTTCCGTGCTTTGCTTTCTCCTCCTCTGGAATTCAGCTGCTCTCCTTGGTATTGAAACTGCACTCCTTGGTAGGTGAACTTGGTCCTTGCTGGATTTCTTGTTGATCTTCTGGGGGAGGGGCCTGTTGTAGTGATTCTCAAGTGTCTTTGCCCCAGGCGGAGTTGCACCACCCTTACCAGGGGCCGGGCTGAGTAATCCACTCGGGTTTGCTTTCGGGAGCTTTTGTTCCCTGAGCGCTTTCCGTAGAGTTCCGGAGGATGGGAATGAAGATGGCGGCCTCCCAGTCTCCGGCCCGGAGGAGCCGAGAGCCTGGGGTCCCACTCCTCAGTGAGTCCTCAGAGAACAGAGCCCAATTACGTCTCCCTGGCCTCCAGCCGAGCTCCGAGCTGACCGAGCCTGTGACCGGTTCAAGGTAACGCCGAGCTGAGAGCTCTCTCTGTAGCCGGCTTCCCCGTTCTAATACCTGCAAGCTCTGCGACACTCATACACCCCCGATCCTTCTGTGACCCTGTGGGACCTGGGCCACACTGACCCCTTGTGGGCTTCACCCCGGTTTAGCCTCTGGAGCGATGTCCCAGTGGAACAGACTTTTTTTTTTTTTTTTTAAGATTTTATTTATTTACTTGACAGAGATCACAAGCAGGCAGAGAAGCAGGCAGAGAGAGAAGAGGAAGCAGGCTCCCTGCTGAGCAGAGAACCCGATGCAGGGCTCGATCCCAGGACCCTGAGATCATGACCCGAGCCGAAGGCAGCGGCTTAACCCACTGAGCCAACCAGGCGCCCCCGGAACAGACTTTTAAAAGTCCTGATTTTGTGCTCCGTTGCTCTGCCGCTTGCCGGGAGCCGGCCCCTTCCCCCGCGGTCTATCTTCCCGTCGCTTTGGATTCACTTCTCCGCCAGTCCTACCTTTCAGAAAGTGGTTGATTTTCCGTTTCTAGAATTGCTGTTCTTTTTCTCTTCGATCTCCCGTTGGATTTGTAGGTGTTTGCAATCTTAGATAAGCTATCTAGCTGATCTGCTACCTGAAGTAGTCTCAGCCTGCTACTTCTCTGCCATCTTGACTCCTCCTGAGGTAATAGAGAAATTTTAAATGACCAGGATTGTTAGTTGTAATCAAAGTTATAATGCAAAGGTGGTAAGCATTTATTTAAAAAAAAATCTCCGCGAAGACTGATGTTAAATATAATTAATGAAAAATTCTCTAACTTGACTTTTCCATAATATGTTCTCATCAGCTTTTTGTACCTATAAACACTCTACCTTTGAAATAACGTCAGATGGACTCATTATTGTAGAGGCTGCCTCTGCAAACAAATATGTATATAGGCCTTACAATGTTAACTGATAACCACATCTTCTTATCCCCATGATCTCACAGTGTTGCTCATGTGGTTTACACCTGCACTTTTACATAAGGAGCTACATATATAAAACTATTGAAAACTTTAAAGTATCTCAGCCTCCTAGTACTACTTTCTGATTCCTTGGGAAAAGCTTGATACTGAGGCAAACCCAGGTTTCTGGGCAATATTCTCCTCTGACTTAGTAGACTTTGTATGAGTTATTTCAGTAGCTATTAGTCATAGCTAATTTTTCATGAATAATCTTATATTTGAAAATAACCTGTAGAACATTAGGTAAAAGTTGTCATGTTTATAATTATCCTAGTAATCGGGTGAAAATATTCACTTGCTAATATTAATTAGAATCTTAAAGCTTCTAAGAAGAAACTGCCTTAAAATATGGCAAAACTTTGATGGTTTTTTGGATTGGAGGTGTCACTACAAGTTCCATACCACTTTTGTCTGTAACATTCCTGAGACATTGGGCAGACATTCTAGTAGTAGTCTCATCTTTATTTCTTTGAAAATTCAAACTTAGCATTAACTACTTCCATATTTAGAAAAATTATAAAAAAGCAGGGGCTGATATCGAAGAGGTTACTGCCTATATTCTCCTCTAGGATTCTGATGGATTCCTCTCTCACATTGAGGTCTTTTATTCATTTTGAGTTTATTTTCGTGTACGGTGTAAGAGAATGGTCGAGTTTCATTCTTCTACATATAGCTGTCCAGTTTTCCCAGCACCATTTATTGAAGAGACTTGTCTTTTTTCCACTGGATATTTTTTCCTGCTTTGTTGAAGATTATTTGACCATAGAGTTAAGGGTCCATATCTGGGCTCTCTACTCTGTTCCGCTGGTCTGTGTGTCTGTTTTTATGCCAGTACCATGCTGTCTTGGTGATCACAGCTTTGTAGTAAAGCTTGAAATCAGGTAACGTGATGCCCCCAGTTTTATTTTTGTTTTTCAACATTTCCTTAGCGATTCGGGGTCTCTTCTGGTTCCATACAAATTTTAGGATTATTTGCTCCAGCTCTTTGAAAAATACCAGTGGAATTTTGATCGGAATGGCATTAAAAGTATAGATTGCTCTAGGCAGTATAGACATTTTAACAATGTTTATTCTTCCGATCCAAGAGCATGGAATGGTCTTCCATCTTTTTGTGTCTTCTTCAATTTCTTTCATGAGTGTTCTGTAGTTCCTCGAGTACAGATCCTTCACCTCTTTGGTTAGGTTTATTCCCAGGTGTCTTACGGTTCTTGGTGCTATAGTAAATGGAATCGATTCTCTAATTTCCCTTTCTGTATTTTCATTGTTAGTGTATAAGAAAGCCACTGATTTCTGTACATTGACTTTGTATCCTGCCACGTTACTGAATTGCTGTATGAGTTCTAGTAGTTTGGGGGTGGAGTCTTTTGGGTTTTCCATATAAAGAATCATGTCATCTGCGAAGAGAGAGAGTTTGACTTCTTCCTTGCCAATTTGGATACCTTTTATTTCTCTTTGTTGTCTGATTGCTGTTGCTAGGACTTCTAATACTATGTTGAACAAGAGTGGTGAGAGTGGGCATCCTTGTCGTGTTCCTGATCTCAACAGGAAGGCTGCAGGCTTTTTCCCATTGAGGATGATATTTGCTGTGGGTCTTTCATGAATAGATTTTATGAAGTTCAGGAATGTTCCCTCTATCCCTATACTTTGAAGTGTTTTAATCAGGAATGGATGCTGGATTTTGTCGAATGCTTTTTCTGCATCAATTGAGAGGACCATGTGGCTCTTCTCTCTTCTCTTATTAATTTGTTCTATCACATTGATTGATTTGTGAATGTTGAACCATCCTTGTAGCCCAGGAATGAATCCCACCTGGTCATGGTGGATAATCTTTTAAATGTGCTGTTGGATCCTATTTGCTAGGATCTTGTTGAGAATCTTAGCATCCATATTCATCAGTGATATTGGTCTGAAATTCTCCTTTTTGGTAGGGTCTTTGCCTGGTTTGGGGATCAGGGTAATGCTGGCTTCATAGAAAGAGTCTGGAAATTTTCCTTCTGCTTCAATTTTTTGGAACAGCTTCAGGAGAATAGGTGTTATTTCTTCTTTGAAAGTTTGATAGAATTCCCCAGGGAATCCATCAGGTCCTGGGCTCTTGTTTTTTGGGAGGTTTTTGATCACTGCTTCAATGTCGTTACTAGATATCGGTCTATTCAGGTTGTCAATTTCTTCCTGGTTCAATTTTGGGAGTTTATAGTTTTCCAGGAATGCATCCATTTCATCTAGGTTGCTTAGCTTATTGGCATATTAACTGTTGATAATAACTTCTGATGATTGTTTCTACTTCCTTGGTGTTAGTTGTGATCTCTCCCTTTTCATTCATAATTTTATTAATTTGGGCTTTCTCTGTTTTCTTTTGGATTAGTGTGGGCAATAGTTTATCGATCTTATTGATTCTTTCAAAAAACCAGCTTCTAGTTTTCATTGATACGTTCTACTGTATCTCTGGTTTCTACCCTCATTGATCTCAGCTCTAATCTTGATTATTTCCCTTCTTATGTGTGGAGTTGGTTTGATTTGTTGTTGATTCTCCAGTTCTTTAAGGTGTAGAGACAGCTGGTGTGTTCTGAATATTTCAATTTTTTTGAGGGAGGCTTAGATGGCTATGTATTTCCCCCTTAGGACCTCCTTTGCTGTATCCCATAGGTTTTGGACCGAAGTGTCTTCATTCTCATTGGTTTCCATGAATTGTTTCAGTTCTTCTTTGATCTCCTGGTTGATCCAAGCATTCTTAAGCAAGGTGGTCTTTAGCTTCCAGGTGTTTGAGTTCCTTTGGAACTTTTCCTTGTGATTGAGCTCCAGTTTCAAGCCATCAGAATCCTAGAGGAGAACATAGGCAGTAACCTCTTAGATATCAGCCACAGCAACTTCTTTCAAGATATGTCTCCAAAGGCAAAGGAAACAAAAGCGAAAATGAACTTTTGGGACTTCATCAAAATCAAAAGCTTCTGCACAGCAAAGGAAACAGTCAACAAAACAAAGAGGCAACCCACGGAATGGGAGAAGATATTTGCAAATGACAGTACAGACAAAAGGTTGATATCCAGGATCTATAAAGAACTCTTCAAACTCAACACACAAAAAACAGACAATCATCTAAAAAAATGGGCAGAAGATATGAACAGACACTTCTCCAATGAAGACATACAAGTGGCTATCAGACACATGAAAAAATGTTCATCATCACTAGCCATCAAGGAGATTCAAATTAAAACCACATTGAGATACCACCCTACACCAGTTAGAATGGCCAAAATTAGCAAGACAGGAAGCCACATGTGTGGGAGGAGATGTGGAGAAAGGGGACCCCTCTTACACTGTTGGTGGGAATGCAAGTTGGTGCAGCCGCTTTGGAGAACAGTGTGGAGATTCCTCAAGAAATTAAAAATAGAGCTTCCCTATGACCCTGCCATTGCACTACTGGGTATTTACCCCAAAGATACAGATGTAGTGAAAAGAAGGGCCATCTGTACCCCAATGTTTATAGCAGCAATGGCCACAGTCTCCAAACTCTGGAAAGAACCAAGATGCCCTTCAACGGACAAATGGATAAGGAAGATGTGGTCCATATACACTATGGAGTATTATGCCTCCATCAGAAAGGATGAATACCCAACTTTTGTAGCAACATGGACGGGACTGGAAGAGATTATGCTGAGTGAAATAAGTCAAGCAGAGAGAGTCAATTATCATATGGTTTCACGTATTTGTGGAGCATAACAAATAGCATGGAGGACAAGGGGAGTTAGAGAGGAGAAGGGAGTTGAGGGAAATTGGAAGGGGAGGTGAACCATGAGAGACTATGGACTCTGAAAAACAATCTGAGGGGTTTGAAGGGGCGGGGGGTGGGAGGTTGGGGGAACCAGGTGGTGGGTATTGGAGAGGGCACAGATTGCATGGAGCACTGGGTGTGGTGCAAAAACAATGAAAACTGTTACGCTGAAAATAAATTAACAAAAAAAAGACCTAAAAAAAAAATAAATGTCATGTACTAGCAGTATCTGTTAGCATTCATTGAATGTTTAGTGTCACCCCTTATGTTTGCCATCTTCTCATGTGATGAAGTTGGGTTTTGAAAGTTGTTTTTGTTTATTTTCTCTGAGCATAAATGAAGTGCAGCATTTTTTGGTTTGAAGCAGGTAAGAGACAATATGTTGCTTATTTACTTTGATCCCCACTGTCATAATTTCAAGGCCAGGCTTTCCATATGGTACAGCAACCAACCAAGTGAGCCACCTTCACACCACCAGAAATATTCTAACCAATAAATTAGTAAATCTTTAAAAAAAAAAAAAAAATCCTGGGGCGCTTGGGTGGCTCAGTGGGTTAAAGCCTCTGCCTTCGGCCCAGGTCATGATCTCAGGGTCCTAGGATCTAGCCCTAAATCGGGCTCCCTGCTTAGTGGGGAGCTTGCTTCCCCCCACCGCACCGCCTGCCTCTCTGTCTACTTGTGATCTCTGTCAAATAAATAAATAAAATCTTTTAAAAAAAATTTAAAAAGCAAATAACATAGAAATAGATCAAGTAGAAAGTAAAATTACCCTGCAACTGAATCCTAGGAAATAATCACTGTTTACAGATTGTTTATAACTTGAGATCTTTTTCTATGCACATATATTCGGGTTAAGTCTCTGCCTTCAGTTCAGATCACGATCTCAGTGTACTGGGATTGAGCCCTGCATTGGGCTCTCTGCTCAGCAGGGAGCCTGCTTCCCTCCTCTCTCTCTCTGCCGGCCTCTCTGCCTACTTGTGATCTCTATCTCTGTCAAATAAATAAGTAAATAAAATCTTTTTAAAAAAATTTAATATAAAAATGAGTAATACCATAAATACTATACCACAGACTTTTTAAAATGAAACATTTCACGGACATCTCATACTCCAGTATATAGATCCGTTCTTAAGGATTGATTAGTTATGCTATAATTCCCCTATTGGCAGACTCGGTTATTTCTAGTTTCTTAAAATAACAGCAATAAACACTCTATCTTTTTTTTTTTCCATTTTATTTTATTTTATTTCTTTTCAGTGTTCCAAAATTCATTGTTTATGCACCACACCCAGTGCTCCATGCAATACCCACCACCAGGCTCACCCACCTCCCACCCCCCTCCTCTCCAAAACCCTCAGTTTGTTTCTGAGTCCACAGTCTCTCATGGTCTGTCTCCCCCTCCCAGTTTCCTTCAATTTCCTCCAACTTACTCCTCCTCTGCATCTCCCAATGTCCTCCGTGTTATTCCTTATGCTCTGTATTTCTATACATTTGCAATTACTGAAACTAACATGTCCCCTTTTTACAAATAAGGTAATTATAAAAAATAAGAAATATTATTGTGCTAGTTAAATAAAACTCCAAAACGGGAATGTGTAGGCCAGTATTCCTCTTCATTCTACCCATTTTCTGAAGTATGGAAATACTGTGTTGTCATGGAATGTTACTTCCTAATAACTGAGGCTGATGGGTTATAACTGTGCTCCTTACAGATGACTGGTATAGCCTGGACAGTGCCGGCACCTTTGGGAGAGGTTATGTCTCCCAGTGCAGGTCTGGGAAGTGATCCCCCCATGATGAATTGGGAGAGGATTACAGACAGGCTGAAAACTGCTTTTCCACAACAAACCAGGTATCTTCATTTTTATTTAGTTGTGAGTACAGATCATACTCTACAGTTTCCATAACCATAATTAGGACAGTGAAACAAATACAAATACACAAATATATTATCTTAACATGGCCTTGGTAAGGAAAATGAAATTTAAATATATAGTGTTCAATATAAATGCCAAACCTCTTCACTAAATTTATTAGTCTCAAGTTATGAGAGAATAGGTTTTTAAATTTAGGTTTGCTCCTTTATTAAAAGTACAAGTCATAAACCTATCCACTTTTAATGCCACCAGCTGCAATAATTATCTTAATAACCTCTTTCCAAAGTGAATTTTAAATTGTATGCTCTACAAGCCCAAACATCAGATTTTACCCTCCTATTTCCTTAATGTTATTAAGGGCTCTTAGGTTTTGTTAGTGAACACAGTTAAATGCAAGAAACAATGATTTTACTGTGCTTTTCACAGTGCTGATTTTAGCAGAAAGATATTTAATGTTTCTTCTCCAGAAATGAAGTTTTTTTATCTTTACTTTTGTATTCAAGGAAATTAGTTTCTAACCAATATTTTCACATGAAGCCTAATACTTTTATTTAATGGACATATTGTTTTGCTTCAGGATTAGATTATGGTTTTATAAATATAGTGAATAGCTAATGAAAATAGAAAAGTAGTACAGTTGTTATATATATGTATGAAATGAATAGTAAATCAAAGGTAGTTTTATAAGGCTGATGACCTGACACTTCATTTGGGAAAGAAACTAATTCATTCTCCTCTCTCCTACCAAAAAAACACATTCAGAGGCTTTGGGGTCAAGGGACTTTGAGCACTGAAAGAGAATAAAAAGAACATATTAGTTAATTGTATGATAAAGAAACCTAGAAATATTTTAATGTGTCTTTTAGCTTTTCTGTTGTGTAATCTTTGTTTTGTTTGAGTTTTACAAAAGTACAATTATTAACATAGAAAAGAGACAGACCTATAGTGACATCGTTAAAAAGGAGTATTTTAGTCCTAATTAAAAGCAGACACAATAAAAGAGCTCAGTACATAAGTAAGTAGATAACAAATTCAGTTTTCATACAAGCTTTCAAAAACAGTTAAACTTTCTTTTGGGAAAGAATATTAAACTTTAGGATTTTTGTTTTGGTATAATATAAATGTAGATAGATGTTAGCTCAGCTCTAAAGGGCCACATCTATATGCTGCTACATATCGTAGAGTGGGATTTTGTGCTTTGTGTAGGGGGCACACCCTCAAGGCAGTAGGAAAAAAATCACCACTGCTCTTTCCTTGATCTCTCCTAGAAAGGAGCTCATGGATTTCTTACGAAAATTGAAGGACATTCATGGGAAGTCCTTATCTGGACTGACATTTGATGAAATTGTGTACAAGATTTCCCAATTTATTGATCCCAAGAGATCACAGGTAAAAACAAAAAACCTATACCTCCCTGCCCTTCTGGGTAGTAGTGAGTGGTCTTAATTATGTTTATAACATGTCTATAAATCAGTAACCTGTAATCATATTAAATTGTCTATTAACAGTATAACTTCAACTTAACAAATGGCATAGGAAGTCTTTTTGAAATACTACCTGATCATTCTGTTAAAACTGACCCTCTTGAAATTTCTTCCAGGTTGCTTTCACTCTAAAGGAAGACCTCTTTTCTAATTTTAAAGAGTATATAATTTTTTTTTCTTTACCTGGCTCTGAGTATACAAGTAATATTGCTAACATTTTGTTTTCAAGATTTCTTGTGCATTTAATTGACTTTATACCCTTTTGCTAATTCTCACTGTACCCCTGTAACCCATTTTCTGTGCTATTCTATTAGTTTTCCCTGTTTTAAAACACTTCTGAAAAAAAGTATAATGTTGTTGTTTTCAGAGTCAAGGAAAATCTGTGCTGAATGGTAACTGTGTTTCACCCAGCCACACACCTCCACAGTCTACTGCTGCCCAGCCCCCAAAACCAGCCTGGAGGCCCCTCAGTTCACAAGGGCCTGCCTCATGGGAAGGAGCCAATAATTTGGTGAGATTGAGACTGTTGATTCTAAGTACATTTAAATTTAAGGGAAAAAAATGAGCTAAGTTGAACCTTATGTGTATTTTCCCTAGGATGATGAGGAAGAAGAAGAGGAGCCTTGTGTGATCTGTCATGAGAATCTCTCTCCAGAAAACCTCTCTGTTTTGCCTTGTGCTCACAAATTCCATTCTCAGGTAACTCTTTAAACTTATCTTTTTTTATTTTCTTACTTTTAAATTTTACTGATTTTTTTTCAGTTAAAAAATTGTCATTTCAATGCCAGTTTAATATAGAGAAGTATATGAAATAGTAGAAAAATGACCTGTACAACTATCCTGAAACCTCAAAATTCAAAGTAAGGTTAATATAGTTAGACAATTAAAAATTCAAACAGTACTAATAGATACGTAATGAAAGTCTAGCTTTTTTCTTCTTTTTTTTAAAGAAATCTACCTTTTTAAATATCTTGCCATTAAATCAGTTAAGCAAGATTCATGCTGCCTTACTTGAAATCATATGCATGTATAATCAGATATTGCTGTAGCATGAGTTCCACAGACTATAACTTGGGGCATTGGAGTACCGCACAGAAATATTTACACCTGTTTTCACCATACCTAGCCCCAGTTTGTACTGTGCTTTCTCAGATCTCCATAGACCTTACAGGAAAAGAGGAGACAATGATGAGATTGAAATAGCATGGAGTAATTCCCTTGACTAGAAATGGAAGGAATGTTAATTGACAGAGCAATTCAGTGGCAGTTTAGCAACAGTGTCACTTCATCCTGATTTGCTATAAATAATGGATAGTGTCCTTTGTCTCCATGTACTGATGGCACCCTACCATTATAAAGCATAAGATTTACCTTAACAGGCTGTCTGGGCCCTACTTGTATTTGCTCTTTAGATGCTCAGGTTTCAGTTTTGATGTTAGAAAAATAGGAGACTGGCATATCTTTTGTTGATTCTTGGCATTTTTAAGTCCTGGTGTTGTTGCTGTGCAAATGCTATCGATATACAATTTATGATCCAAGTCTTCTGGTGCAAAGATGTAATTTGACCCAGGAAAAGATAATCTTACATAAGAAAGTCTCCGGAAATGAATAGTAGCCAGCTCATTCAAACCATATCTGTAAAATGCGATTTCAAAGATATGTGATACCTACTACAGAATTATATTTTCTATCTATTCTGATATGAAGAAATAGACACAGAATGGCTAATCCCAAAAGATCAAGAAAGATACTTAGTCATTTGAAGTTGGTTCATGAAACTTACTATTTTTGCCATTGCCCATAGAATAGAAAGCAGGTAACCGATTCAGGTTACCTTTTAGGGTTACAGTTAGTGGCCCTAATATATAGGCCTCTTCTCAATCCTCTCTCATCTGATCTCGCTCTCATTATTTATACAGGTAAAATGGATTTGTTTTGGGAGAGTAAGTATTCAAGCAAATGACATAACAGCTCATAGCCCAAGAGTACTATCATTGTCATCAAAGAGCCATCTGAAAAGTATATCTATTATCTACGGATTTTAACTTCAAAACACCATAGACACTTAATACAGAGCATTGGTGACTTTTGTATGTTATTTTTTTCTAGATTATACATGAGAACAATATATAATAAAGTAGAGGAAAAATATGTAGCAGATTTCCTCAGCCTTCTTGTTAGGAAGAATTGCAAAGTCATCCTGAAAATGAGGGCTGGGGAAAGGATCCTAATCCAATAAACTTGCTGAAAGGTGTTCTGCTGTTACCAGCTATATTACTCTGAATCACAGAGAAGGTGCCATTACTGAGTAGTTGGCTTGGCAATTTACTAGAAAGTAACTGATTATATAGAGTAAAAGTTGCCTCTTTTAGGCTAAATCAGAGAGACTGACATGAATATTTTTGCTCCTTAGTGCATTAGACCTTGGCTGATGCAACAGGGGACATGCCCAACCTGCAGACTCCATGTTTTGTTACCAGAAGAATTTCCGGGTCACCCCAGCCGGCACTTGCCAAAGATCTGATCCAAGGGGATGATTATGCAAAGGAAGTTCAGTTACCAGATTCCAGAATTTAGTTTTGCCTTTTATTATGAGCTGATGGTGTGAATGGTGTAAAGCAGTGTGCGCTTTGTACAAAAAAGAAGCTAGCTAATCTCATCAAAGCTGCAGCCAAAGAGGACAGGACCCATTTTCAGGACTTAGAGCTGAACTGAGAGGGATAAAATTTTAAAAGTTACATTACATTTGCCCTTATATTAGTAAGCATTTTCTTCCAATGTAAACATCATTGTTAGCACATATCTTACGATGTTTTTGTCTTTTTCCTTCTTATTCCACTTATCCTTTATTGTCTCTCAATATGTGCTACATCTTAATTTCCTGAAATCAATTTAAGAGGAAAAGTAGAATAGCAAACAGGAACATTCCAGATTTTATTTTTTCTTTTAACTTTTTAAACTGCTTACCAAGTACACAACTGAATTATTTAAACTTCATCCCTATCTTCCCTTCTAAATATGGCCTCTAAATATGTGCCCATGAAGAGATTATGAGCTACTTGAGGTTGTGGACCATACAGTGGTGTGTTGGAGCTTAGCTAATAATAGTTTGTGAGAAGTGACTGTTGAAGTTTCAGGAATTTTGTGAGCCAGTGATCGAATTGTTCTTAGCTTGAAATCTGCATAGTGGGAGTATTTACATCATAGAAATTTGTAAATGTTATTAAGTCAGGGTTTCTCTTCCCAAGAACTTGCTGTTAAACATTTGCCAGTACGCCACTGGGACCGTGTCTGATCCTCCTATGTGTTCTCGATGCCTTGCATAGTAGGTGTAGCATAAATATTCCCAGAATCAAATCAGGAAATAGAAATGAGTTAATGTGTAAATAAAGTCACTTGCTCAGTTGAATAATTGAGATATTATGTTCATTTGTGAACATTGTCATTGGATCTTACACTTGAAGGATTTTTTTTTTCTGCCTTAAAAGTTTCTTAATTTCACTTTGTCATGCTGCAGGGTGTGGGGTACTGTTTGTATGTAGATGCTTCTTATGACAAAGTTAACATTTACCGGGCTAAGCTGCTATCTAAAGCTTGTCAGTAGGAACTTACTTAGAGGTCAAAAACCTATTTTGAAAATAGTATTGTATAAATGCTGTAAGTGTTGTACATGTCTCTAAAAAACTCTAAATTCAGTTACCATGTAAGATGTTATTTGGTTCACATTTGTTTCCATAAATTAATGAAAATGAGACTGTGAATAAGTGTTTTGACTCTACTTTATCTGTATAGTTAAGTGTAAATGTATCTTGAAGTTACTTTAAATCTCTATTTAAAACTGCTATTTCTGTAATTGTATGCTAAATGTTTTCTTCTGTAATGACAATAGACTGGAAAATGTGGAGGAAAATATCCAAAAAAAAAAAGGAAGGCAGTCTTCTAGACACTTAAAATGCCATGAATGTCTCAGAATTGAAAAATTCAGAAATTATAAGGCCTTCAATAATTATCTTGTCTAACACCTTGAGGTCATGGTCTTATAGCAAACTATCTTGTAAAACAATTGTGTCTTAGTTTGTTTACATCAATGATTTCATTTCCATGTGGGAAAGATTTTATCTGTATATAAGCTTAAATGTACCCTGAAACTATTTTAAATCTGTTTAAAACATCTATATTTGTTTGTGGGTTTTTTTTTTTTTTTTTTTCTGTTATGACAAAGAGTAGGAAAATACCCAAGAAGGCAGTCATGGAGACTTGTAGAGTCATAGAATGTCAGAACTTATGGGGTCTTTAATGATCCATTAGACTGTCCCTCATAAGTACATCATGCCTACGATCACATGGTCAATTAGTGGCTGGGCCAGTCCTAATTCTTTAAGGTCCTGGCACTTGGTCACATGCTTTCTACACAAAATCAGGCTGTAAGGTTTTATCGGTAGTGATCCTGCTGTTCTTGGATCTAAGGATAGGGCCTGAGGACTCAACACAGTAGCTGATATGTAGTGAGAAGGTAGTAGGATTGTACTTTTGAAAGTGATGTCCAATTCTGCAGCTACTAAAGATAATGGGATTGTTTTATTTTTTACTGATGTTCAAACAATACTCACTGTCAATCCTGTGGCTGCTGACAAATCTAGAACCCCATCCTTCCCAGAAATGCAATGAGGCAATATTTATATCAAAAACAATCTATAAACATCTAGTGATATCATTGCAGCTATTGTAAAAGGATATATCTTGTAATGTTTTCCCTCAAATTTATTTTGTCCATATATATATATAATACTTGCCAGCTATTATGAGATAATTTCAAATGTGTTTGTTACCTCATTTGATCCACTGACAATTCTAAAGTGCATGTTTAGTGGATGTTCCTTAAAGGATGATAAAACTAAGGCCCAAGTAAAAAAAATAATTTATCCAAGGTTATAACCATAGAGTGGCATTTTGGGATTTTAATGCAGGTCTTCTGTCCCCTAGCTAGTGTTCTCTTCTAGTACCTAAGAGCCATATCCCCATTTTGGATTGACTCTGCAAACAAGAAAAGTAGTTTTTTTCCTCCTTGTAAATACTTGTCAAAATAAAATGAAACAGGTTCTTTTTTTTTTTTTAAGATTTTATTTATTTATTTATTTGACAGAGATCACAAGTAGGCAGAGAGGCAGGCAGAGAGAGAGGAAGGGAAGCAGGCTCCCCACTGAGCAGAGAGCCTGACGTGGGGCTTGATCCCAGGACCCTGAGATTATGACCTGAGCCAAAGGCAGAGGCTTTAACCCACTGAGCCACCCAGGTGCCCCGAAAATGAAACAGGTTCTAAACCTACTTATTTTTTTGGACTAGGAGCATGGTATTGAGTATATAAAAAATATGTACTGACTTTTCCTTCAGATTTTTGGCTTGTTTGGGATGGTTCCAATTAATGCTATTGTTTTGACATAATAGTGCCACCTCTCACAGCAGTGCCCCAGTCTTGATGATGAATTATATCTTATAGTTAATTCAGGGAAAGATGAGCTTAATATTTTTACCAGATTCAAATTTAGTAAGAATTCTCTACATTTATAAAAGGTTCCTGAGATGCGTTATCAATCATATGGCCTCTTGGGTAAGACTTCTAGAACTACAGTAGCTAAGGAATATGATGTATAGCCAGATGAAAATAACAAATAGTTAATAATAGTAGGTAGGTTTTCAGTTAATGGACTCTTGTTAATTATGGATCTTGGACCACATCACATTTACCTGCTCTGTTTATAAACAATACATATTCCAAGAAGCCATTTGGGAATCTACATTTCTAATGAGCATGCCAGGTATTCTGAAGCATGCTAAAATTTGAAAACTGTTGGTGTAGAAGAAAGTGGCTTTCTCAGGCAGATCTATGTTTGAAATGTTGAACCCCCATCTTTGGAATGTTGTGAAATCATGAACTACTTTTTCCAATCAAAACTTTTGTAAAATGGGGAAAAAGACTACTTGCCTGACAGAGTTAGTGTTCTTAAATGAACGTTTATTAGTCTTCATTTCCAAAGTAGCAAACCTTCCATTAGTCATTCAACATGTTGGAATTCACCCCTTGATAAAATCCTAAAAGTTCTTTTATCTTCAACTACCCTTATTAAAATTAATGGAGGAGAGAAAATTCAGGGAAGATGGCAGAGTAGGAGGAGCCTGAGCTCACCTCATCCCCACAGACCACTAAGATAACAGCTGTACCTATGCAACTACCTCTGAAAATGACTTGATGACTGGCAGAACAGACTTTTCATAGTCAATTGTAAAGAGGCCACATGAAAAAGGGTAGGTGGGAGGAGTGGGAAAATGGTTGGGAACCAAAACCCCTGTGAAACTAACCACAAATGGGAGGGACACCACAAGCATGGAGAAGAAAAAAGGATCAGAGTTCACACCATGCACCCCTGGAACAGAGGACCCACATTGGGAAGGCAAGTGCCCATAACCTATGGTCTTGAAAACCAGTGGGGTTTAACTCCAGGAGCTTTTAAAATCAGCAGGGCTTAGCATACTTTTAAAATTAGCCACCTTAAGTCTCGGAGAGCAGAAGGGCAAGGAAACGGATTCTCTGCCCATAAAGAACCAGCTTAATAACTCACCCAAGACAGCAGAAAAGCTGCATTTGAAAAGAGCCTTGGGTATACGTAAAGGAGATTAATTTACTAATTTCAGAATGTGCACTGGAAGGACAGGGATCCTCATGAGATTTTGCCAGGAAAAAACAACGACAACAACAACAAAAAACCTGGCAGCCACCTTTCTCTTCTCCAGCCAGGAAGCTCACACTTGTGTGAGCCAGTGTTAACACTTTCCACCTCTCTCCACCACACTGCCCACCCTGCCATCAGGTTTCCCTACAGATTCACCTCATCAAATCCACCTGCCTCAGTAGGCATCCCACACCCTGTAATCCCCACTGACCAGGATCAGCAATACTCCAAAGTGACTCCTGCCTTGAGGAGTTGGGGAGATAACCCCACACACCAGTGTGCCCAGTTTCACCAACTGATCCTCTTAGCTGGCTGCACAGGAAGCAAACTCACCACTTTTACACCTGTAGCTATGGCAGAGAGGCTAACTGCAGCTGTTTAATCTGACCGCAACCCACCAATGAAAGCCTCTCAGTTGGCCTTGCAGGGAGCAAGCCCTGCCTTTTGGTGTGCCCAACTAGCAGAGAGGCTAACTGCAGCCAGCTACCCTGACTGCCAACCCTATCCAACACAGTGGCCTTCAGAGGCCTCTCATCAGTATAGAGACCAAACCCTGCCCAGTGTGCCCACAGCAGTCATTGGCTCATTGCAGCAGGATGAGATAAAGTGGATTAGCCACAAAAGCAGGGCAAAAGCAGCCCACATAAGAGACACCACTGCTGTGCCTGGTTCTAATGATTAGGGATGATTTGGACCACAGGACCTCTTCTACACAAGGACACTACCTTCAAGACAAGGAGATGGAGATGACCTAATACATAGAAACAAGGTTAAGCAAAATGAGACAGAGGAATATGTGCCAGCTGAAAAAATAAGACAATAGAGAAAAGAACAAAATGTTACTGAGATAAGCATATGGGTATTAGGGAGGGCACGTATTGCCCAGAGCACTGTTATATGTAAATAATGAATCTTGGAACACTACGTCAAAAACTAATGACAATACAGTATGGTGACTAAAATAATAAAAAATAAAGCTCTAATTTCACAAAGGTGAGGAAAAAAAAAAAAGAATAGCACAGAGGACTTTAGGGGAAGGAGAGAAAATTGAAGGGGGGGAATCAAAGGGGGAGATGAACCATGTGAGACTCGACTCCAGGAAACAAACTGAGGGTTGTGGAGGAGAGGGAGATGATGTGATGGGGTAACATAGGGATGGGTATTAAAGAGGCCACACGTGATGAGCACTGGGTGTTATATGCAACTAATGAATCATTGAACACTACATTGAAAACTAATGATGTACTATATGTTGGTAGCTGAACATAATAAAAAAAAAATGTTATGGAGTATTATGCCTCCATCAGAAAGGATGAATACCCAACTTCTATAGCAACATGGACGGGACTGGAAGAGATTATGCTGAGTGAAATAAGTCAAGCAGAGAGAGTCAATTATCTTATGGTTTCACTTATTTGTGGAGCATAACAAATAACATGGAGAACATGGGGAGATGAAGAGGAGAAGGGAGTTGAGGGAAATTGGAAGGGGAGGTGAACCATGAGAGACTATGGACTCTGAAAAACAACCTGAGGGTTTTGAAGGGGTGGGGGGTGGGGAGCTGAGGGAGCCAGGTGGTGGGTATTAAGGAGGGCACGTATTGCATGGAGCACTGGGTGTGGTGCAAAAACAATGAATACTGTTACGCTGAAAAGAAATAAAAAATAAATTAATTAAATAAAATAAATTAAAAAATGAGTTAAAGACCTAAAAAAAAAAAAAAAATCCTTAGCAACTCAATCCAGCTAAAAAATCTGCACAAAACACACTATTGTATTCAGCTGTAGAAAGTGTTAATTTTATTTTAATTTTATTATCTCAGATGTTTTTGTACTGTTTTAATGTTGGAGGTTTATATGCTCATAAAAGTTTTGAAAAGTTTTCCCAGTAGAAAAGAAATAAAAGATCTGCAAATTTGAAAATAAGTAAATAAATAAATAAAAATAAAAATAAAATTTTTTAAAGCAATATGCCTGATATAGAATGCAAAGTAGTGGTCATAAATGGGCATAGTCAATGGACTTAAAAATGTTTATACTCAGAACTTCAGCATATAGAAAATGAGAAAGTAAGAGATGAATTCAATAACAAATTAAAACTGCACTAGAGGGAATAACAGCAGATTAGAGTATGCAGAGGAATGAATCAGGATTCTGGAAGACAGGAAAATCAAAAGCAAACAAGCTGAACAGCATAAAGGAAAAAAATTAAAAATGAGAATAAGTTGATTCAGTAAATTTGCAGAATACAAAATTAACATACAGAATCAAAGCAGAAAAAGAAGTTGAGAAAATAATCCCGTTTGTAATTACATCAAAAAGAATAAAATACCTAGGAATGAACTTAACCAAGGAGGTAAAAGACCTGTACTCTCAAAACCATAAAACATTGATGAAAAAAAAAAAATTGAAGATGGCACAAATGAAAATATATCCCATAACAATGGATTAAAAGAATTTGTATTGCTAAAATATCAATGATACCCAAAGCAACCACAACCTTGGGAAGAAACCAACAGGATTTTCCACAGAACCAAAATACTACTAAAATTTGTATGAAGCCAAAAAAGACCCCCAAATAGCCAAAGCAATCTTGAGAGAGAAGAATAATGCTAGAGATATCACAATCCTAGATTTCAAGATATATGCTACAAAGCTATAATAATTAAAGCAGTATGGCACACACACACACACACACACACACACACACACACACACACAAAATAGACACATAGATCAGTAGAACAGAGAGCCCAGAAATAAACCCCCACATTTACATGGTCAATCTACAACAAAGGAGGCAAGAATATACAGTGGGAAAAAGTTTCTTCAATAAATGGTGTTAGGAAAACTGGACCACTTCTTTATACCCTACACAAAAATAAACTCAAAGTAGATTAAAGACCTAAGTGTGAGACCTGAAATCATAAAACTTGTAGAAGAAAATGTATGCATTTTCTCTTTGATATCAGCCTCAGCAACATTTTCTAGACATCTCTCTAAGGCAAAGGAAACAAAAGCAACAATGAACTATTGGGACTAACAACAAAATTTGCCTGATTTCAAGCTTTACTACAAAGCTGTGATCACCAGGACAACATGGAACTGGCACAAAAACAGATACATAGACCAATAGAACAGAGTAGAGAGCCCAGATATGGACCCTCAACTCTATGGTCAAATAATCTTCGACAAAGCAGGAAAAAATATCCAGTGGAAAAAAGTCTCTTCAATAAATGGTGCTGGGAAAATTAGACAGCTATGTACAGAAAAATGAAACTCGAGCATTCTCTTACACCATACACAAAGATAAACTCGAAATGGATAAAAGACCTCAAGGTGAGGCAGGAATCAGTCAGAATCCTAGAAGAGAACATAGGCAGTAACCTTTTCGACATTGGCCACAGCAACTTCTTTAAGACATGTCTCCAAAGGCAAAGGAAACAAAAGCGAAAATGAACTTTTGGGATTTCATCAAGATCAAAAGCTTCTGCACAGCAAAGGAAAGAGCCAATAAAACAAAGAGGCAACCCACAGAATGGAAGAAGATATTCTCAAATGACACCGCAGACAAAGGGCTGATATCAAGATCTATAAAGAATTCCTCAAACTCAACACACACAAAACAGATAATTATGTCAAAAAATGGGCAGAAGATATGAACAGACAGTTCTCCAAAGAAAGCATACAAATGGCTAACAGACACATGAAAAAAATGTTCATCATCATTAGCCATCAGGCAGATTCAAATCAAAACCACATGGAGATACCACTTTATACCAGTTAGAATGGCCAAAATTAACAAGACAGTAAACTGCACTAGTAATATTGTAATAACATTGTATGGTGACAGTGACTGCAATGATCACAGTGGGTATCATGTATAGAATTCTTGAATCAATGTTGTACACCTGAAACTAAATACAACATTGTATGTTAATTACACCTCAAAAAATAATAAGACAAATAAAACTAATATAACTATTAGTCCTAATTCCAGGCCCAGGTGGTGACCACGGAATTCCAGAAGAGCTTTCTCATGCCTGACTGGCTATATATCAGACTGGCCGGACTCACCGTCAATGTCCAGACTATTGCCCAGCACCTCAAGTTCTGGATGAACCTGTATGAGCTAAGGTATGGTTGGCAGATCAAGCCTTATATCCTCATGAGTATAGTGGTTAACCTCCTCTGAGAAACAGTTGGCCAATACTACACTTTGGGTTGGTCCCAAAGACCTTTAAGCCCTTCATTGCTCTATATCTCATCAGTGGCCCCATGGTGACTGACAACTTTGTGGTCAGCAGCATGTGCAGTAAACAAATGGAGTCAAACATGAATCCAGAGCACTTGCTTGAAATCATATCACAAGACATGCTGAATGTGTGGACCAGGATGCAATGTGAGGCATGGGAGTCATTTGTTCACATTTACCCTTTTGAAAAGGACAAAATCACCACCAAGAGACTGAAAGCCCAAAGGGACTTATTTTCAATCCCCAGACCCCACTCAAAAAAAAAAAAAAAAAAAGTTTTCTTACACATATGCACACACACACACACACACACACACACCTTACATCACACAAAAATTAACTCAAAATGATTAAAGACTTGAAGACCTAAAACCAAAACACTCTAAGAAAACAAAGGCAATAAGCTCCTTGACACTGATTTTGTCAATGAATATTTTTATCTGACACCAAAAGCAAAGGCAACAAAAGTAAAAACAAGTGGGAGTACATCAAACCAGAAATAATCTGCAGAGCAAGGGAAACCATCAACATAATGAAAAGGCAACAAACTGAATGGGAGAAGATATTTGCAAATCATATATCTGCTAAGGAACTACTATCCAAAACATATAAAGAACTTATACAACTCAAAATAAAAAAACAAAAAACTAAACAATTAAAAATTGGCAGAGAATCTGAACAGACACTTTTCTAAACAAGACATACAGATATCCAACGGGTACATGAAGATATGGTAAATATCACTAATCAGCAGGGAAATGCAAATCAGAATCACAGTGAGATATTTCACACATGTAGGAATGGCTAGTATCAAAAAAGACAAGAAATAACAAGTGCTGGCATTCATGTAGAGATTAAGAAAACTCTTGTACACCATTGGTAGAAATGTAAATTGGTACAACCACTATGGAAAACAGTGTGAAAGTTCTTCAAAAAATTCAAAGTAGAACTACCATATGATCCAGCAATTCCACTCTGGGTATTTATCTTAAGAAAATGAAAATACTGATTCGAAAAGATATGTGCATCCCATATTCATTGAAGTGTTATTTATAATACCCAAGACATGGAAAGAACCTAAGTGTCCCCCAATGGATGAACGAATAAAGATGAGGGGATACACACACACACACAAAATGAAATACTGAGCTATTAAAAAGAATGAAGTTTTGGCACATGTAGCAAAATAAATGGACCTTGAAGTATCATGCTATGAAATTAGAGAAAGACAAATACTGTATATCTCTCTTCTACGTGGAATCTTAAAAAAAACAACCAACCAACCAACCAACCAAAAAACAAATACATAGCTACAGAGAACAGACTGGTACCAGAATGTGTGTATGGCATGGGGGGTGTCAAAATGGGTGAAGGTTGTCAAAGGGTATGAATTTCATAACAAAATAAGTCATGGGGATAGAATGTACAGCATGATGACTATAGTTAAACTGCATTACATATTAGTAAGTTGCTAAGAGAATAGAACTCACAAGTAAAAATTCGTAGCTATGAATTATGACATGTTAATTAGCCTTATTGTGATGACCATTTCATAAAATATACAAATATCAAATCATTACATTGTATGACAAACTAATGTTATATGTCAATTATATTTCAATAGAAAAAATGTTGAAATTATCTTAAAAGATATGAAGGGAGAAGAGAATGTAACCATTACTTCTACTTCCAGTTTCACATAGCAATAGAATATTAAAAAGTAATTTTGTTACATAAATTATTATACCCTATAACATTTGATTGATTCATTAGAATTATATGAACTTTTATACTTTTTAATATTGTCTATCAAAGTTGAGAAACAGACAATGATCTAGGAAACTAAAAATTTTAAGGGTATATAGGAAAAATGCCATTTCCACTTAGGAGACCAGAATACTGAGAAAGTGGTTTACCCAAGTTGGACAACTATTAAGTAGTAGGTCCATGATCCTAATCTAGATTCCTGACATCAAACTGCCCCTACCTCCTTTTTAATGCTAGGCATGGAGCCTAATGCAGGGCTTGAACTCAAGACCCTGAGATCAGGACTTGAGCTAAGATCAAGAGTTGAGCACTTAACCAACTGAGACACGCAGGTGCCCCAAACTCCTTTTTACTTTTAAATTTTTTATAAACATATAATGCATTATTAGCCCCAGGGGTACAGGTCTGTGAATCGCCAGGTTTACATAGTTCACAGCACTCACCATAGCACATACCCTCCCCAATGTCCATAACCCCACCACCCTCTCCAAACTCCTTTTTAAAAAAAAAGTCAGGGTCAGGGAGTGCCTGGGTGGCTCAGTCAGTTGCGTGTCTACCTTTGGCTCAGGTCATGATCGTGGGGTCCTGGGATTGAGTCCTGCATCAGTGGTCCCTGCTCAGCAGGGAGTCTGCTTCTACCTCTTCCCTGCCTCCTCCAGTCATGTACACTCTTGCTTGAGCTCTCTCAAAGAAGAAGAAAAGAAAAAAAGACCCAAATGACCAAGGTAAATCACATATCAGGCTACAAAAACAAATAAATTTAAGATTAAAATCTTATTAAACATCTTTTCTGACCACAACAGTATAAAACTAGAAATCATCTATAAGAAAATTTTTAAAAAAGAAAGGAAAACCACAAGCAGAAACTAAATAACATGCTACTAAACAATCGTTGGATCAAAGAAGAAATCAAAAAGGAAATAAAAACATACCATGAGACAAATGAAAATGAAAGCAATACTCCCAAAATCTATGGGACATAGCAAAAACATTCTAAGAGGGAAGTTTATAGTGATACAGGACCACCTTAAATAACAAGAAAAATCTCAATATACCCTTACACCTAAAGCAACTACAAAAAGACCAAAAAACAAAGTAGAAGGAAATAATAAAGATCAAAGCATAAATGAAAGAAATAGAGATTTAAAAAATAGAAAAGATTAATTAAACTAAGAACTGGTTCTTTGAAAAGATAAATGAAATTGATAAACCTTCAGCCAGACTTAAAAAAAAAAGAAAAGAAAGAAAGAAAGAAAAGAAAAGGAGAGAGAGAAGGCGAGATGGCCCAAATAAAGTTAGAAATAAAAGAGAAGTTACAACTAATACCACAGAAATAATAAAGATCATTTAAAAACTACTATAGAGGTACCTGGGTGGCTCAGTGGGTTAAAGCCTTTGCCTTTGGCTCAGGTCATGGTCTCAGGGTCCTGGGATCGAGCCCCACATTGGTGGGGAGCCTGCTTCCCCCTCCCTCTCTGCCTGCCTCTCTGCCTACTTGTGATCTCTGTCTGTCAAATAAATAAATAAAATCTTAATAAAAAACTACTATAAACAATTATATGCTAACAAATTGGAGAACTTAGAAGAAATGGATAGATTCTTAAAAACATAAAATCTTCCAAGACTAAATCAAGAAGAAACAAATTTTGATTAAGAGGAGGAACAAGATGGCAGAAGAGTAGGAGACATAAATATTATCTGGCCCCAGGAGTTCAGCTAGGTAGTTATCAAACCATTCTGAATACCTACAAATTCAACAGGAGATCAAAGAAAAGAATAGCAGCAACTCTATGAAGAGAAAAGCAACCACTTTCTGGAAGGTAGGACATGTGGAGAAGTGAATCCAAGGCTATATATGGGAAGGTAGACCACAGGGGGAGGGAGCCCCCATCAGCCAGCTCCCAGCAAGTGATAGAGCAGCAGAACACAAAATGGGAACTTTTAGAAGTCTGCTCTATGGAGGGACATAGCTCCAGTGGCCATAAGTGGGGTGGAATCCTCACTGGGACAGTGTGGTCTCAGGACCTGAGGGGACACAGAAAGACCAGGGGTGTCTGAGTGTGGCAGAGCTCCCAGGTTTTAGAGCAGGGAAGCCAGCTGAAAAGAAGGAGTTGAAGAGGGGACTCTCAGCTCGGGGTTATCTTAAACTATGATCTGAGGCATAGCCAGGCCACCTCAGGAATGGCAGCTCTGGAGAGACCCCCTCCACCGCCTTCCTCAACCAGGAGGAGCAGTGTGCGAGCATGCCACAGGAATCTGCTGGTTAAGAGACTCCACACGGGGTCATGTGCCAGAGATAGAAACACTCAGTCACAGGCTGGGTGAGCACAAAGTGCAGCTGGAGACCAAGGTCACAGAGTGATTTACTGCTTTTCTCTGAGGGTGTACTGAGAAGTGGGGGCCCCAAGCTCTTGGCTACTCTGGGTTGGAGATTGGGAAGCTGCCAACTTTATTCCCATCCTCCAAAACTATACGGAAATCACTCAGGGAACAAAAGCTCCCAGGAGCAAAATGGAACAGATTACCTAGGCTAGCCCCTGGCAAGGGCGGTGCATTCCACCTCGGGGCAAAGGTATTTAAGAATCACTGCAACAGGCCCCTCCCCCAGAATATCAGCAAGAACATCATGCCAAGACCAAGTTCATTGATCAATAAGAAATTAGAAACTCCAGAGCTAGGGGAATGCAACACACATAATTCATGGATTGTTTTTTTCCCCATGATTCTTTAGTATTTCAAAGTTAAAATTTTAAAAATTTTTCCTATTTTTTGAATTTTTTCCTCTTTCATATTTTAACCAACATCTTATCAATACCTTTTTAAAATTTTTTAAATTTTCATTTTTACAGTCATATTCTAGCCATTCATAGTATCTAACTTTATTTTTTGTATACATATAAGTTTTTCTTTCTTTAAAATTTTGGGATAGAGTTTCTTCTAACAGACCAAAATACATCCAAAGTCAAGTGTGTGGCTCTGTTCTATTCACCAGCTTGATCACTTTTTTTTTTTTTTTTCCTTTCTTTTCCCCCTGGTTTTGGGTCTCTCCTGATTTGTTTAGTGTCTATCTTTCTGGGGTCATTATTACCCTTTTAGCATTTGGTTCTCTCATTCATTTATTCTTCTCTGGACAAAATGACAAAGCAGAAAAACTCACCTCAAAAAGGGAGGGGGGGCGCCTGGGTGGCACAGTGGGTTAAAGCCTCTGCCTTCAGCTCAGGTCATGATCCCAGGGTCCTGGGATCGAGCCCCGCATCGGGCTCTCTGCTCAGCAGGGAGCCTGCTTCCTCCTCTCTCTCTGCCTGCCTCTCTGCCTACTTGTGATCTGTCTGTCAAATACATAAATAAAATCTTAAAAAAAAAACAAACAAACAAGAAGCAGTTCCAACTGCTAGGGACTAATCAATAGGGACATTAGTAAGATGTGAGAACTAGAGTTCAGAATGATGATTATAAAGATACTAGCTAGGCTTGAAAAAAGCATAGAAGATACTAAAGAATCCCTTTCTGGAGAAATAAAAGAACTAAAATCTAACCAAGTTGAAATAAAAAAAAAAGCTATTAATGAGGTGCAATAAAAAAAAAAAAAAACCCTGAGGCTCTTACTGCTAGGACAAATGAGGCAGAAGAGAGAATTAGTGATATAGAAGACCAAATGATGGAGAATAAAGAAGCTGAGAAAAAGAGAGATAAACAATTATTGGATCACAAAGGGAGAATTTGAGAGGTAAGTGATACCATAAGATGAAAAAATATTAGAATAATTGAGATCCCAGAAGAAGAAGAAAGATATAGGGGGGAAGAAGGTATATTGGAGCAGATTATAGTGGAGATATTCCCTAATTTGGGGAAGGAAATGGCATCAAAATCCAGGAGGTGGGGCACCTGGGTGGCTCAGTGGGTTAAGCTTCTGCCTTCGGCTCAGGTCATGATCTCAGGGTCCTGGGATCGAGCCCTGCGTGGGGCTCTCCGCTCAGCGGGGAGCCTGCTTCCCCCCTCTCTCTGCCTGCCTCTCTGCCTGCCTCTCTGCCTACTTGTGATCTCTCTCCCTCTCTCTGTCAAATAAATAAATAAATAAATAAAATATTAAAAAAAATATCCAGGAGGCACAGAGATCCCTCCCAAAAAATAGTCAACACCCTATCATTAACAGTAAAACTTACAAGTCTCTGAAAAAGAGAAAATCCTGAAAGAAGCTTGGGACAAGAGGTCTGTAGCCTACAATGGTAGAAATATTAGATTGGCAGGAGACCTATATACAGAGACCTGGTAGTCCAGAAAGGACTGGCATGACATAGAGTGCTAAACAAGAAAAACATGCAGCCAAGAATACTATATCCAGCTAGGCTGTCATTGAAAATAGAAGGAGAGGGTGCCTGGGTGGCTCAGTGGGTTAAGCCACTGCCTTTGGCTCAGGTCATGATCTCAGGGTCCTGGGATCCGGTCCCGCATTGGGCTCTCTGCTCGGCAGGGAGCCTGCTTCTCTCTCTCTCTCTCTGCCTGCCTTTCTGTCTACTTGTGATCTCTGTCTGTCAAATAAACAAATAAAATCTAAAAAAAAAAAAGAGTTAAAAAAATAGAAGGAGAGATAAAAAGCTTTCAGGAAAAACAAAAACCAGAAGAATTTGCAAACACCAAACCAGCCCTACAAGAAATATTGAAAGTGGTTCTCTAAGCAAAGAGAGAGCCTAAAAGTAGCAGACCAGAAAGAAACAGACAATATACAATAACAGTCACCTTACAGGCAATACAGTGGCACTAAATTCATATCTTTCAATAGTTACCCTGGATGTAAATGGGCTAAATGCCCCAATCAAAAGACACAGGATATCAGAATGGATAAAAAAAAACAAGACCCAATGATATGCTATGTGCAAGAGATTCATTTTAGCCAGAAGGACACCTCCAGATTTAAAGTGAGATGGTGGAAAACAATTTACCATGTTAATGGACATCAAAAGAAAGCTGGAGTGGCAATCCTTATATCAGACAAATTAGATGTTAAACCAAAGACTATAGTAAGAGATGAGGAAGGACACTACATCATACTTAATGGGTCTGTATAACAAGAAGACCTATCGATTTCAAATATCAATACCCCTAACATGGGAGCAGCCAACTATATAAACCAATTAATAACAAAATCAAAGAAATACATTGACAACAATAGAATAATAGTAGGGGACTTTAACACCCCCCTCACTGAAATGGACAGTTCATCCAAGCAAAATATAAACAAGGGAAAAAAGGCTTTAAATGACACATGGGACCAGATGGACATCACAGATATATTCAGAACATTCCATCCCAAAGCAACAGAATACACATTCTTCTCTAATGCACATGGAACATTCTCCAGAATAAATCACATCCTGGGTCACAAATCAGTTCTCAACCAGTACTAAAAGATTGGGATCATTCCCTGCATATTTTCAGACCACAATACTTTGAAACTAGAACTCAACCACAAGAGGAAAGTAGGAAAGAACTCAAGTATGGAGGCTAAAGAGCATCCTCCTAAAGAATGAATGGGTCAACAGGGAAATTAAAGAAGAATTTTAAAAATTCATGGAAACAAATGAAAACACAACTGTTCAAAATCTTTGGGACACAGCAAAGGTGGTCCTGATAGCAAAGTATATAGCAATACAAGCCTTTCTCAAGAATCAAGAAATGTCTCAAATACACAGCCTAATCCTACACTTAAAGGAGCTGGAGAAAGAACAGCAAAAAAGTCTAAATCCAGCAGAAGAGAAATAATAAAGATCAGAGCAGAAATCAATGAAATAGAAGCCAAAGGAACAGTAGAACAAATCGACACAACTAAGAGCTGGTTTTTGAAAGAATTAATAAGATTGATAAGCCCCTGGCCAGACTTATCAAAGAGAAAAGAGAAAAAACCCAAATGAATAAAATCAAGAATGAAAGAGGAGAGATCACAACCAACACCAAAGAAATACAATTATAAGAACATACTATGAGCAACTATATGCCAGCAAATTAGACAATCTGGAAGAAATGGATGCATTCTTAGAGATGTATAAACTACCAAAACTAAACCAGGAAGAAATAGGAAACTTAAATAGACCCATAACCAGTAAGGAAATTGATGCCATCATCAAAAATCTCACAACAAATAAGAGCCCAGGTCCAGGTGGTTCCCAGGGAAATTCTTCCAAACATTAAAGAAGAACTAATACCTATTCTCCTGAAACTGCTCCATAAAGCAGAAATGGAAGGAAAACTTCCAAACTCATTTTATGAGGACAGCATTACCTTGATCCCAAAACCAGACAAGAACCCCATCAAAAAGGAGAATTACAGACCAATATCCTTGATGAACACAGATGCAAAAATTCTCATGAAAATACTAGCCAATAGGATCCAACAGTACATTAAAAGAATTATTCACCACGACCAAGTGGGATTTAGTCCTGGGCTGCAAGGTTGGTTCAACATCTTCAAATCAATCAATGTGATACAATACATTAATAAAAGAAAGAACAAGAACCATATAATACTCTCAATAGATGCTGAAAAAACATTTGACAAAGTACAGCATCCTTTATTGATCAAAACTCTTCACAGTGTAAGAATAGAGGGTACATACCCCATATATCATCAAAGCCATCTGTGAAAAACCCACAGCGAATATCTTTCTCATGGGGAAAAACTGAGAGCTTTTCCCCCGAACGTCAGGAACAAAGGAGGGATGTCCACTATCACCACTGCTATTCAACATAGTACTAGAAGTCTTAGTCTCAGCAATCAGACAAGAAAAAGAAATAAAATCTATGCCCATTGGCAAAGAAGAAGTCAAACTCTCACTCTTTGCAGATGATATGATACTTTATGTGGAAAACCCAAAAGACTCCACTTTAAAACTGCTAGAACTCATACAGAAATTCAGTAAAGTGTCAGGAAATAAAATCAATGCACAGAAATCAGTTGCAATTGTCTACACCAACAGCAAGACAGAAGAAAGAGAAATTAAGGATTCAATTCCATTTACAATTGCACCCAAAACCATAAAATACCTAGGAATAAACCTAACCAAAGAGGCAAAGAATCCGTACTCAGAAAACTATAGAATACTCATGAAAGAAATCGAGGAAGACACAAAGAAATGGGAAAATGTTTCATGCTCATGGATTGGAAGAACAAATATTGTGAAAATGTCTATGCTACCTAGAGCAATCTACACAGTTCATGTGCTCCCTATCAAAATACCATCAACTTTTATCCATTTTGAGTTTATCTTTATGTACGGTGTAAGAGAATGGTCGAGTTTCATTCTTCTGCATATAGCTGTCCAGTTTTCCCAGCACCATTTATTGAAGAGACAGTCTTTTTTCCACTGGATATTTTTTCCTGCTTTGTTGAAGATTATTTGACCATAGAGTTGAGGGTCCATATCTGGGCTCTCTACTCTGTTCCGCTGGTCTGTGTTTCTGTTTTTATGCCAGTACCATGCTGTCTTGGTGATCACAGCTTTGTAGTAAAGCTTGAAATCAGGTAACGTGATGCCCCTAGTTTTATTTTTGTTTTTCAACATTTCCTTAGCGATTCGGGGTCTCTTCTGGTTCCATACAAATTTTAGGATTATTTGCTCCAGCTCTTTGAAAAATACCAGTGGAATTTTGATCGGAATGGCATTAAAAGTATAGATTGCTGTAGGCAGTATAGACATTTTAACAATGTTTATTCTTCCGATCCAAGAGCATGGAATGGTCTTCCATCTTTTTGTGTCTTCTTCAATTTCTTTCATGAGTGTTCTGTAGTTCCTCAAGTACAGATCCTTCACCTCTTTGGTTAGGTTTATTCCCAGGTGTCTTATGGTTCTTGGTGCTATAGTAAATGGAATCGATTCTCTAATTTCCCTTTCTGTATTTTCATTGTTAGTGTATAAGAAAGCCACTGATTTCTGTACATTGACTTTGTATCCTGCCACGTTACTGAATTGCTGTATGAGTTCTAGTAGTTTGGGGGTGGAGTCTTTTGGGTTTTCCATATAAAGAATCATGTCATCTGCGAAGAGAGAGAGTTTGACTTCTTCCTTGCCAATTTGGATACCTTTTATTTCTCTTTGTTGTCTGATTGCTGTTGCTAGGACTTCTAATACTATGTTGAACAAGAGTGGTGAGAGTGGGCATCCTTGTCGTGTTCCTGATCTCAACAGGAAGGCTGCAAGCTTTTTCCCATTGAGGATGATATTTGCTGTGGGTCTTTCATGAATAGATTTTATGAAGTTCAGGAATGTTCCCTCTATCCCTATACTTTGAAGTGTTTTAATCAGGAATGGATGCTGGATTTTGTCGAATGCTTTTTCTGCATCAATTGAGAGGACCATGTGGCTCTTCTCTCTTCTCTTATTAATTTGTTCTATCACATTGATTGATTTGTGAATGTTGAACCATCCTTGTAGCCCAGGAATGAATCCCACCTGGTCATGGTGGATAATCTTTTTAATGTGCTGTTGGATCCTGTTTGCTAGGATCTTGTTGAGAATCTTAGCATCCATATTCATCAGTGATATTGGTCTGAAATTCTCCTTTTTGGTAGGGTCTTTGCCTGGTTTGGGGATCAGGGTAATGCTGGCTTCATAGAAAGAGTCTGGAAATTTTCCTTCTGCTTCAATTTTTTGGAACAGCTTCAGGAGAATAGGTGTTATTTATTCTTTGAAAGTTTGATAGAATTCCCCAGGGAATCCATCAGGTCCTGGGCTCTTGTTTTTTGGGAGGTTTTTGATCACTGCTTCAATGTCGTTACTAGATATCGGTCTATTCAGGTTGTCAATTTCTTCCTGGTTCAATTTTGGGAGTTTATAGTTTTCCAGGAATGCATCCATTTCATCTAGGTTGCTTAGCTTATTGGCATATTAACTGTTGATAATAACTTCTGATGATTGTTTCTACTTCCTTGGTGTTAGTTGTGATCTCTCCCTTTTCATTCATAATTTTATTAATTTGGGCTTTCTCTGTTTTCTTTTGGATTAGTGTGGGCAATAGTTTATCGATCTTATTGATTCTTTCAAAAAACCAGCTTCTAGTTTTCATTGATACGTTCTACTGTATCTCTGGTTTCTACCCTCATTGATCTCAGCTCTAATCTTGATTATTTCCCTTCTTATGTGTGGAGTTGGTTTGATTTGTTGTTGATTCTCCAGTTCTTTAAGGTGTAGAGACAGCTGGTGTGTTCTGAATATTTCAATTTTTTTGAGGGAGGCTTGGATGGCTATGTATTTCCCCCTTAGGACCTCCTTTGCTGTATCCCATAGGTTTTGGACCGAAGTGTCTTCATTCTCATTGGTTTCCATGAATTGTTTCAGTTCTTCTTTGATCTCCTGGTTGATCCAAGCATTCTTAAGCAAGGTGGTCTTTAGCTTCCAGGTGTTTGAGTTCCTTTGGAACTTTTCCTTGTGATTGAGCTCCAGTTTCAAGCCATCAGAATCCTAGAGGAGAACATAGGCAGTAACCTCTTAGATATCAGCCACAGCAACTTCTTTCAAGATATGTCTCCAAAGGCAAAGGAAACAAAAGCGAAAATGAACTTTTGGGACTTCATCAAAATCAAAAGCTTCTGCACAGCAAAGGAAACAGTCAACAAAACAAAGAGGCAACCCACGGAATGGGAGAAGATATTTGCAAATGACAGTACAGACAAAAGGTTGATATCCAGGATCTATAAAGAACTCTTCAAACTCAACACACAAAAAACAGACAATCATCTAAAAAAATGGGCAGAAGATATGAACAGACACTTCTCCAATGAAGACATACAAATGGCTATCAGACACATGAAAAAATGTTCATCATCACTAGCCATCAAGGAGATTCAAATTAAAACCACATTGAGATACCACCCTACACCAGTTAGAATGGCCAAAATTAGCAAGACAGGAAGCCACATGTGTGGGAGGAGATGTGGAGAAAGGGGACCCCTCTTACACTGTTGGTGGGAATGCAAGTTGGTGCAGCCGCTTTGGAGAACAGTGTGGAGATTCCTCAAGAAATTAAAAATAGAGCTTCCCTATGACCCTGCCATTGCACTACTGGGTATTTACCCCAAAGATACAGATGTAGTGAAAAGAAAGGCCATCTGTACCCCAATGTTTATAGCAGCAATGGCCACGGTCGCCAAACTGTGGAAAGAACCAAGATGCCCTTCAACGGACGAATGGATAAGGAAGATGTGGTCCATATACACTATGGAGTATTATGCCTCCATCAGAAAGGATGAATACCCAACTTTTGTAGCAACATGGACGGGACTGGAAGAGATTATGCTGAGTGAAATAAGTCAAGCAGAGAGAGTCAATTATCATATGGTTTCACTGATTTGTGGAGCATAACAAATAGCATGGAGGACAAGGGGAGTTAGAGAGGAGAAGGGAGTTGAGGGAAATTGGAAGGGGAGGTGAACAATGAGAGACTATGGACTCTGAAAAACAATCTGAGGGTTTTGAAGGGGCGGGGGGTGGGAGCTTGGGGGAACCAGGTGGTGGGTATTGGAGAGGGCACGGATTGCATGGAGCACTGGGTGTGGTGCAAAAACAATGAATACTGTTACACTGAAAAAAAAATAAAAAAATTAAAATGAGGACACTCTCTAAAAAAAAAAAAAACAAAAAACTACCAACTTTTTTTTCGAAGAAATGGAACAAATAATCCTAAAATTTATATGGAACCAGAAAAGACCCTGAATAGCCAGAGGAATGTTGAAAAAGAAAACCAAAGCTGACAGCATCACAATTTAAGCTCTATTACAAAGCTGTCATCATCAAGACAGTATGATGCTGGCACAAAAACAGACACATAGATCAATAGAATAGAAAAGAGAGCCCAGAAATGGACCCTCAACTCTATGGTCAGCTAATCTTTGACAAAGCAGGAAAGAATGTCCAATGGAAAAAAGACAGTCTCTTCAACAAATGTTGTTGGGAAAATTGGACAGCCACATGCAAAAGAATGAAACTGGGCCATTTCCTTATACCACACACGAAAATAGACTCAAAATGGATGAAAGACCTCAATGTGAAAAAGGAATCCATCAAAATCCTTGAGGAGAACATAGGCAGCAACCTCTTTGACCTCAGCTATAGCAAATTCTTCCTAGAAACATCGCCAAAGGCAAGGGAAGCAAGGGCAAATGTGAACTATTGGGACTTCATCAAGATCAAAGGAAAGCACAGCAAAGGAAACAGTCAACAAAACCAAAAGACAACTGACGGAATAGGAGAAGATATTTGCAAACAGCATATCAGATAAAGGGCTAGTATCCAAAATCTATAAAGAACTTATCAAACTCAACACCCAAAGAACAAATAATCCAAGCAAGAAATGGGCAGAGGACATGAGCAGACATTTCTGCAAAGAAGACATCCAGATGGCCAACAGATACATGAAAAAGTGCTCCACATCACTGGGCATCAGGGAAATACAAATCAAAACCACAATGAGACACCACCTCACCAGTCAGAATGGCTAAAATTAACAAGTCAGGAAATGACAGGTGTTGGCGAGGATGGGGAGAAAGGGAACCCTCCTACACTGTTGGAGGGAATGCAAGCTGGTGCAGCTACTCGGGAAAATAGTATGGAGGTTCCTCAAAAAGTTGAACATAGAGCTACCCTATGACAAGCAAATGCACTACTGGGTATTTATCCTAAAGATACAAATGTAGTGATCTGAAGGGGCACATGCACCCAAATGTTTATAACAGCAATGTTAAACTATGGAAAGTAAAACTATGGAAAGAACCTAGATGTCCATCAACAGATGAATGGATAAAGAAGATGTGGAGATTATACATATGTGTGTGTGTGTGTGTGTGTGTGAGAGTGTGTGTGTGTGTGAGTGTGTGTGTAACTGAATATTATGCAGCCATCAGAAAATGAAATCTTGCCATTTGCAACAACGTGGATGGAACTAGAGGGTATTATGCTAAGCAAAATAAGTCAATAGAGAAAGACAATTATCATATGATCTCACTGATATGAGGAATTTGAGAAACAAGACAGAGGATCATAGGGGAAGGGAGGGAAAAATGAAACAAGTTAAAACCAGAGAGGGAGACAAACTGTAAGAGACTCTTAATCAGGAAACAAACTAAGGGTTACTATGTGGAGGCAGGGGAGGGATGGGGTGGCTGGGTGATGGACACTGGGGAGGGTATGTGCTACGGTGAGTACACATTGTGTAAGACTGGTGAATCACAGACCTGTACCCGTGAAACAAATAATACATTATATGTTAATTTAATATATAATAATACATTATATGTTAATTTAAAAAAAAAAAAAGACTCTTTCTCCCTCTCTCTCTGCCCCTCCTGCATTCCTCATACATGTGTTCTCTCTAAAATAAATAAAATCTTAAAAAAAAATAAGCCATAGATTGGAAGAAAATATTTTTAGATCACATAAATTGCATTTATCCAGTATGTATAGAGAACTCTCAAAATGCAATAATAGGGAAACAATCCATAAAAAGGGAAAAAGGGACAAAAAATTAGAATCGATCACATACATATTCCAATAAATATATGAAAAGATGCTCATTAGTCATTATGGAAAGCTAATTAAAACCACAAGGAGATTTATTAGAATGTCTAAAATTTAAAAGATTGAACATATCAAATGTAAGTAAATATATGGAACATATGAAATTCACATGTACTGCTTTTGGGAATATAACATACCACTTTGGAAAATTGTTTGGAATTTTTTTTTTAAAGGTTTTATTTATTTGACAGAGAGAGACCACAAGTAGAGAGAGAGAGAGAGAGAGAGAGGAGGAAGCAGGCTCCCTGCCTAGCAGAGAGCCTGATGTGGGACTCGATCCCAGGACCCTGAGATCATGACCTGAGCTGAAGACAGAGGCTTAACCCATTGAGCCACCCAGGCAGCCCCTGGAATTTTCTTATAAAGTTAAACATACACCTTCTATATCACTCAACATTCCACTTCTAAATATTTATTGAAGAGAAATGAAAATATATGACTGTACAAAGGCTCATACCTAATGTTCATAGAAACTTCATTTGGGTTTTCCAGTTTTGGTGTAATGCAAACACTGCTGTCTGAGCTGGGTTTACTCACAGTACTTTTGACATCAAATGAATGGGTTTTTTCCCACACCACCATGAGTTTTCCAACTCTCTGGAAACCTACTGGGTTGTCCTACAATTTAGTTCAACTTTAAGTTAACTACCTGGGGTTAACACAGACCTCTCAGGTTAGGGCTTAGAAATACAAGACTTCACCAACTTCAAATTCCACTCAAAAGTTCCCAGAAGTGGGGGTGCCTGGGTGGCTCAGTGGGTTAAAGCCTCTGCCTTTGGCTCAGGTCATGATCCCAGAGTCCTGGGATCGAGTCCCGCATTGGGCTCTCTGCTTGGAGTGGAGCCTGCTTCCTCCTCTCTCTCTCTACCTGCCTCTCTAACTACTTGTGATCTCTGTCAAATAAATAAATAAATAAATAATCTTTAAAAAGTCCCTGGAAGTATTTCTGACTGACTAGACTAAAAGGGTTCTTATGACCCTCTCCTCAGGATTGAGACCTAGCTAGAATTGCTCATAGAACTCAGAAAAGCACTTTACCTACTATTATCAGTTTATTATAAACAGTATAACTCACAAACAGAAGGATGGAAGAGATGAATAAGGCAAGGTATGGGGGAAGGGACAGGAAGCTTCCGTTCCTTCCCTAGGTATATAACCCTTCCAGGACCTGGATGTGCTCACCAACTTGGAGGCTTTCTGAACCTCATCATTTAGGAGGTTTTATGGGAGTTCCCTTACACAGGCATGATTGATTAAATCATTGGTGATTGGTAATTAATTCAATCTCTAGGTCCTCTCCCCTCCCTGGAGATGGAGGGGCAGGTAGGACTGAATGTTCCAAAATGCCTTGGTCTCTCTGGGACCAGCTTCCATCCTGAAGCTATCCAAGATCTTTTTAGCCAAGAGTCATCTCATTAGCATCCCAAACACACTCATCCCTCAGAAGGGTTTTAAGAGTTCTGTGTCAGGAACCAGGGACAAAAACCAAATATATATTTCTTACTGTATCACAGCCCCTCATCAGGTAAATGGGTAAATGATAAAAAGAACAAACACTTGATACATGCAATAATTTGGATGAATCTCAATATAATTATTGAAAGTAGCCAGACTAATAAAGGAGTAAACGTTGTATGATTCCATTTGCATAAAATTCCAGAAAAGGCAAACTTATCTCTACTGAAAGCAGAAAAGTGGTTACCTAGAAGTGGGGAGGGACAGGAAAGAGTTATTACAAAGAAGCAAAAAATAAAATTCAGAGGGGCACCTGGGTGGCTCGGTCAGTTAAATGGCCAACTCTGGATCTTGACTCAGGTCACGATCTCAGGTTTGCAGTATCTAGCCCCACCTTGGGCTCAGCTCTCAGTGCAAAGTCTGCTTGTCCCTCTCCCTCTGTTCTTTCCCCCCACTCTCACTCTCTCTCATGCATGCTCTCTATCAAATAAATAAATAAAATCTTAAAGAAAAGTTTGAGATATGTTCATTACCTTTTGATAGTTCCACAAATGTATATAAACATCCATACTTATCAAATTATATGCTTCAAATATGTGCAGCTTATTGTATGTCAATTATATCTCAAGCTGTGTTCTTGTTTTTTTAAGTGAGCACTAAATTTCACACAACAGTATAGTCATTACACTCTGAGGAGATTGCATTAGTCAATTGAAGTAAAGACACTTAGATAAGGTCCCACCTGGCACCACCACCCAGCTGGGTGTATCTGGGCTCCTCTAGGTTTCTACCTATCTTGGCCCTGAAAGCTTTGAGTTTGGATTATTTCTCTACATTCCATTCTGATGATAGTTTTAAAAAAGTAATGATCCTGGAAAGAGCAATCATTATATTTCTATCTATCACTTCTGAAATTGTGCTCCCATTAAAACAAACAACAAACAAAAAACTAATATATCCTGGGAGGTACAGAGAGAGAGAGGAGCAATGTAACCCTGAGAGGGGAGGGTAATATATTGAGCAGGACTTCTAGCGTAGGATACACACCGTTCACTAGCTATACAACCTTGGGCAAATCACTTTACCTCTCGGAGCCACAGTTTTCTCATTTTAAAAATATTTAACAATTCCTACTGTAGAGTGTTTTCCTGAAGGTATTTATAAAATAATGAAACATTACCTGGCTGAAAGAGAAACTCAGTAAAAAAAAAAATACCTCTCTCCTTTCTGCTGCTACCTGGAGCTGCCTCCTTAAATCAGTGATTCTGCATAGTGACCTCATGGTCACATGATCAGGACCAACTGAAGTCTCAGGTGTAAACTGTAAATGAGGTTGTAAGGTAATAGTTCTCAAGCACGGCTACACATTAGAATCACCTGGGGAGTTAAACTCTGATGCCTGGGTTCCACTCCTAGAGGTTTTTTGTTTTTTTTTTTTAAAGATTTTTATTTATCTATTTGACAGACAAATCACAAGGAGGCAGAGAGGCAGGTGGGGTGGGGTGGAGCAGGCTCCCCGCTGAGCAGAGAGCCCGATGCGGGGCTCGATCTCAGGACCCCGAGATCTTGACCCCAGCTGAAGGCAGAGGCATTAACCCACTGAGCCACCCAGGAGACCCCCACTCCTAGAGGTTTTGATCGGAGCCTGTGACACAGCTGGGCATTGGGATTTTAAGATTCCCAAGAGACATTAATATGGGGCCAAGGTTGTGAAACACTTTTCTAAATGCTTCTCAAATTTTAATGGACATTGAGTCTCTGGCAAATTTGTTAAAATTAAGATTCTGATTTTGTAAGCCTGAGAGTCTACATTTCTAATAAGCTCCCAGTAGATGCTGATGCTGTTAGTGCTATAACGACACTGAGTAAAAATCTAAACCCAGGGGCGCCTGGGTGGCTCAGTCAGTTAAGCCTCTGCCTTTGGCTCAGGTCATGATCTCAGGGTCCTGGGATCGAACCCCATGTTGGGCTATTCACTCAGTGCTTCTCCCTCTCTGTCCTCCCTCTCTCTCTCTCTAATAAATAAATAAAATCTTAAAAAAAAAAAAGGCTAAACCCAGGGGGCCACCTGGGTGGCGCAGTCAGAGTACTAGACTCTTGATTTGGCTCATAATATGATCTCAGGACCCTAGAATCAAGCTCTGCGTCGGGCTCCACACTCAGCGGGGAGACTGCTTGATGATTCTCCCCTCCCCTCTCTTCGCCCTCACCACTCATGGTAATAAATGGATTTTCTTTTTTTTAGATTTTATTTATTTATTTGACAGAGAGAAATCACAAGTAGGCAGAGACAGGCAGAGAAAGAGGAGGAAGCAGGCTCCCTGGTGAGCAGGGAGCCCAACGCGGGGCTCGATCCCAGGACCCTGGGATCAAGACCCAAGCCGAAGGCAGAAGATTTAACCCACTGAGACACCCAGGCACCCCAATTTTTTTTTTAAAGGCTAAACCCAGGGTGATCATTGGAATCACTTAGAGATCTTTTCAAAGCTGGGGATGTCCGGGTCCTGCCAGATGAGTCCGATGCACTTCTCTTACTGAGAACCATGACTCTAGTCTCACCCTTTACACGTGAAGACACTACCCCAAGAAGCTGTGTGACCTCTGTCCTGATACAACTTTCTCCCAGGCAAGTTCACTGGTGAGCAAAACATATTTTCCAATGGGAACATTTTCTGGTGTGTAGGTCCCGAGTGCTGACTGGGGCCTGCAATCTGCAGCTTGAGCCGAGCGTGACAGTTTCATTAACACACAGCTCAGAACCTAGCCAATAAGCAGACTCTGTGATGAATGGGGTCCCGGGTTCTACTTGAAGCATTATCACACAATATATCAGTTTTATGTCAAATGAACTGATGGTTTTATGGCCTTTCCATTCAATTTGATACGCCCCTTGTCATGGGCTTTTTTTAATATGGCTAGAGGGCATTTTATGGTGGTGATGACATAGTGATTTATAAAACCCACTTCATGCATCAGCCACATATATGTAAATCAAAAACATTTCTTTCTGAGAAAAATTGTCATTGCTATCCTACGATAAATACGTGCATATTCAATGAGCAGGCATTCATCAGACACAGATCTGAATTCACTTATATTCCATATGACCAACTAATTAATACCCTACCTAGGAAATAGTCTTGTACAGCAGAATACTTCCAAATGGAGGACCTGAGGCAATTGAGTTCAATGCTAACCTGAACCTCACTTTGCTCAAGGAAAGTGGCTGGGGATGCTGCTGAAGGTACAGAGAATCAATTTAGAGGTGGAGGAAGAAGAAAGGAAGCATTTTGAAAAAATTCTCTAAATTCCAGGTTTGTTACTTAAATACTCCTCACCTTATTTAGTCCTCAAACATGCTATAAGGTAGGACTATCTATGGCCGAAAGATTCTAAAAAATAATAATAAAATGGAAAAAAAATTAAAAATGCAGAAGGAAAATAACTTAAGTGAAAAGACCCAGCTAAAACTTGATGCCAGGTCAGTCTGTCTCAAAAGGTATGCCCGTTCTGCTCCCCCAGAAGGTTGTCACAGTGAGAATTGCAGGTCAGTGGAAGCAAATTATGTCACTGCAATACCAGCTTTGCTGAAACCAGACATCAGATCTCAGCAATTGTACCTGCCATCTGCTTCTGTGTCCAGCCTTGCATCTGTAGAGAAAAAATATCAGAGGTGCTAATGTTATAGCACGAAAGATGAAAAATACGAAACACACACAAAAACTCTCTTCAATTGATGGACGAAATTAAGTCTGTTAAATATTCTTAGGTGTTTTGTGAAATTTCACAACCAAATTTGAACATCCTAGAGATACCTGGCAACAGAAATACATGAAATAAATCTGAAAGGACTATATCTTATTTTTTAAATACCTGTGAAATTTGTTAGAGGGTAATTTACAACATCTCCTCCAACTTCTTAAGATACTATACTCAGAGCCAGCTCATTTAAAAACTTTCGACATTTGAAAGTCACTTTTACAAATACGGTGTGAGCCTCATGACATTTCTGTGATGTAGGCAGGTCCTATTCGATCCATTTTTAGATGAGGACATTAAGGCTCTGAGACCCTTACGTTAAAATTCTACCCCTCAAAAATAGTCACAAAGCAGCAAACTACTCCTCTTCTTTCCCATGTCTCCATATCAAAGCAGAAGACCTTTTACTCCAATGATTAGAGTTATAAATATATCCTTTTCCTCTTGGAGAAGTAAGAAATTTGACCTAAATATTTGACTGGGGACTTCCTACATAATTTGAAGTCCTGAACGCTATCCTGAGTTGCATATTTCAAATATCTGTTTTCCTCATTCTGTCTTTTCTCTCTAAATATAAAATTAAAGGTGGATATTTACTAGACAGAAAAAAACAGGGGCACCTGAACTCCAAATTTAGTCAGAGAAAATATATAATGTAAATAAGATGTCCCACAAAACACAGCAGAAATGGAGAAGTGAGATCATGGGTCTGGATTCAGCCAGCAGAAGAGGGAGGGACCAAATAGGGCATATAACAGAGGATTGGTTTAGGGAAGAGATTCTGGAACTTCTTTGATGTCAAAAATATTTGGTGCTTTTATCCCAAGAGGTCCTACTCAGAGTATTTCTTAAAGGGAGTGAATTCCAGTTGTATAGAGAGTAGGGACAATCTGAAGATATGATGCAGAGTAGACAAGAAAGAAGGAAAACCCTTCAGGCAATGAAGTGGTCGGGAGCATAGCAGGAGAGTGATGCTGGTGAGGTAGTCCATTCCAGAGGTGCTAGGGGCAATCTAGAAACCACTTTTGTGACTGAAAACCACTAGTCATTGGGGAATATGCAGTTGTATGAGACATCAGGCTTCCATTTCTCTCCCTTCCTGCCACTGTCAGCAAAATGGATAAGTTAATACTGCTACTACTGATAATATCAATAATATAATGCTAACTTTAAGCCAGATAATCACATAAATTTTCTAACTTGATCTCCATGACAGATGAATGAATTGGGATAATTGCCCTCATTTTACAGATGAGAAAAGAAGCTCAGAAAGGTTAGAGAGAAACTTTCCCCAAGGTCTTTTGTCTGGAGTTTGAATCCAGGTCATGTACCTGCAGTGCATTCAGCAGGCAGTTCTGAGGTTCAGGCCAGACTAGAGAAATACTCAGTTGCTGTTTTCCCTCTTTAAACCTGTTTTAATCGAAGGCCTAGGAGACACCTGTTAGATAGCAAATACAGTCTTGACTGGGAAAGCCAAAGAAACAAGCCTATCTACACACAGATGGCTCATAGGAGTTATGAAACAGAATATTAAAATGTAAAGGAACATCTGGTAGACCCAACTAGGTGAGAAAGCCTCCGATAGGAGCAGAGATACACCAGAATACCTGCACTGTCATTACAGGTGGAATCACTCCCTCAGGAGGTCTTTCTTAGCTCTGGTCAAGGTTTAATCTCCTGGGTATTTACTTTTACAACATGTCTACCCACTTTCTAACCCTGACTTGTATTTGTTTTATATCTGCAAATAGAGCTTTCTTTGTCTTGCTCTTCCCTGGTTTGCATCAGGTAACAGTGTTGTAT
Organism: Lontra canadensis; assembly: GCF_010015895.1. Lineage (NCBI taxonomy): Eukaryota > Metazoa > Chordata > Mammalia > Carnivora > Mustelidae > Lontra > Lontra canadensis. Next base: position 9,479,018 of record NW_022631000.1, read on the forward strand.
ATTGCAGCTCTCAAGAAATGTCTGTTGGGGCGCCTAGGTGGCTCAGTGGGTTAAAGCCTCTGCTTTCGGCTGGGGTCATGATCCCAGGGTCCTGGGATGGAGCCCTGAATCAGGCTCTCTGCTCAGCAGGGAGCCTGCTTTCCTTCCTTTCTCTCTGCCTGCTTCTCTGCCTACTTGTGATCTCTGCCTATCAAATAAATTGAAAAAAAAAAAACAAAAAAACAAAAAAACTTCCTCGGCGGGGCGCCTGGGTGGCTCAGTGGGTTAAGCCGCTGCCTTCGGCTCAGGTCGTGATCTCAGGTCCTGGGATCGAGCCCCGCATCGGGCTTTCTGCTCAGCAGGGAGCCTGCTTCTCTCTCTCTCTCTCTGCCTGTCTCTCTGCCTACCTGTGATCTCTGTCAAATGGATAAATAAAATCTTTAAAAAAAAAAAACAAACTTCCTTGGAAGTATGATTAAGAAATGTCTGTTAAATTGAAATGGGAAAAAATGTTAAAGAATTTTGGATGACATGGAAAAATCTGTATATTGATTAAGTGAAAAGGTAATATGTTTGAAAATTATAGAGATTATGATCTAGTTTTTGAAAAAAAAGTGTTTTGTATACGTAGCAACACACAGGAAATATAAATTCTAAATATAGCAGTGGTTTTCTGGGTGGTAGATTACAGATTCTTACATTTTCTTTTCTTTCTTTCTTTCTTTCTTTCTTTTTTTATTTTTGCTTGACTCTAGTTCTTTTTTTAGTTATTACCACGTTTTACTTATGTAGAAAGAAAATGTCAATGATAGGCTATTTTTAGACTCTACAGAGAAGGACTGAGTCTGCTTCAAATGTGAAGACAGACTGACAGGTAACCGATGCACATTGCTGATCTGACCCCTGTTCACATGACTCTCCCAGAAGGCGGGTTCAAGCACAGGGCAGATAAGGAGGAGATTAGAAAGGAGTGAGGAGAAACAAAAGGAGGTAACAGAATGGAAGGAGGGAAAGAATCAGTGAGGGAGGGAGGAATCCAATTCTTTGAGAACATAAATAATCAAGAGACAAAGTCAAGCTGTTTTAGGAATTCTTAACGATGACAGAGATAATACTCCTGTTTAATTTGTCTTCAGATTATTAAAGTCAGCCCAAGGCAGGGAGATGGTGTCCTGTGACCTATTGGCCTTGTTAAGCATCAGTGGAGTTAATTTTTTATCAAAAGATCCTGCACTTCTAGAATGTGATTCACACATCATATAGAAACTTGCCGGTTTTTCAGTTTTCTTAATTCAAATTCTGAAACTAGGGGAAATAACTTTCAAATACCTTGCTTTTCCCTAATGTTTAGATGTTTGCTATTTAATCCTCTCATTGGCTGTAGAGGAGGTTTTGGTAGTGATTCTGAACAGAGACATGAGAAAAAACACAAAGGAAAATGGTTAGTTCTGGGTCACTAAAGCAAATGGTGACTCTTCTCATTTGCTTGACTATAAACCCATTGCAAGAAAAAAAAAAAAAGTCCAAGAAGAGGCTAAGGCACTCATTTTCTTTGAAACAACAGTCATACAGGCCACTTAGGTTTTCATTAATAAATGGAAAAACTTTTATGAATATTTTGAAAAATGTTTCAAACAAATAATCGAAGCACTGAGAATAGAAGTATGAATCCCACTTGCCTTCATCACATGACACCTGGGCCCATGTGCCCACAAGTCCACCTAACTGATGAGAGAACAGTAAGAGCTCCTGCTAATTGAGAACTTACTATATGAGAGACTTAACTAGTCACCTCACCTCAACTGTTTCTCATTCTCTCAGCAGTTTTCAAGTGACTGAATCACTGTAGAAAATTTCAAAAATGCATAAAGGAAAAAACAAATCTAGAATCGCCACAAATTTTATCATCCACAGACTCAGGATGGTTTATAAATGATTTAATGTTGATCTTTATTTTTAATGGGTGTGTGTTATTCCATGTTATGTATGTTTTAAATTTATTTAAGCAATTTATTAATGGCTATTTAGCTTATATATTTGTCACTATTTTTTGAATTTTTACAAACACTTTAAAAACCAGGAATAGGAGAATATTGGTTAACATAATAAGAATACTTATCTTAAAACAACAATAGAATGTATGTATGGGTACACAATAGATTCTTGTACAATCAAAAGTAAAACAAGCATGACTACTTCCATTTTTTTCTACGTTGTTCTGCTCAATGCAATAAAATATATAAAAAGATAAATGGTCTATTAAAAAGGAGAAGATGAGATTATCATTATTTACAAATTATACAATTGCATACCTAAAAAACAAATGAATCAACTAATGATTTTTCTATATGCTACCCATAACCAGTTTTATGATATAAGGGAAAATAAACAATAGCAATAAAAACATAAAATATTTAGCAGTGGGGCACCTGGGTGGCTCAGTGGATTAAAGCCTCTGCCTTCGGCTCAGGTCATGGTCTCAGGGTCCTGGGATCGAGCCCAGCATCAGACAGCCTGCTTCCTCCTCTCTCTCTCTCTCTCTGCCTGCCTCTCTGACTACTGATCTGTCTGTCAAATAAATAAATAAAAATCCTAAAAAAAAAATATTTAGCAGTAACCATAGAAAGAATTGTGCAGAAATTATATATAAAGAATGCTACAAACCTTTATTCAGAGATACAGAGACTTGGAAAAAACAGAAAGGTATACCATGCTCAAGATGAAAAGATGAAATGTCAAGATATGAATTCTTTCCAAATTACTTTATAGGTTTAATACAGTTACATTCAAAAGGTAAAATGGGTTGGACCAACTTGAGAAGTAATTCTAAAGTTCATCAGGAAGAATAAATATTTAGACATTTTGAAAAAAAGTGAGGTAATAAGGTGCACTAGCTCCATCCAATAATGAAATTTATTGCATGGTGCAATGATTTTATGAGTGTCACTGTTACTGTACTTGACAAGACAACTCAACAGAACATGATAAACAAGTTGGAAATAGACTTTATAAGTACTTACGTGTAAGGTGGCGCATTAACATATAAGTTCCATTAACAAATAAGATGAGTTTCATATAACAGAAACCTGACTCTCAGGGTTTAAGCACTCACTGCATGAGGGCATTGTTTCTCTTATTAAAACAAGCTGACCATGGGTGAACAACTCAAGGATGATGAGGTTAGTTCAGGGGTAGAGCTTTTTCCTTCCTCCTCCACCATGCTTGGAGTGTGTCTTTCAGCCCGAGGTTGCAGAAATGGCGGCTCCATCTCCACTGTGAAGCGTGCAAGCTTCTGCGGTCACCACAGATGCCCATGATGCCTCACAAAGATCCCTCCTCAGACACCACTGAAGTATCCCAATGTGGCATGATTACAGAGGCTGACACTCCCCAGAAGCTGCTGTTGCTAAGCTGGAGATCTGGGAGAGCCAATGTTGTAATTGCAGTTGGAAAGCTGGCAGGCTTGAGGCGGGCCTTGCCAATCCGAATGTGGAGCTGGAAACGGACTCACCCCATGGGAGACTCACCCAGGATGGGAGGTAGGCGCGTCTGTTTCCCACTATTTTAAATAGTGTTATAGGAACGATCTTGTATATATTTTGGGACTCTTGTTTCCTCAGGAGAAAGTCCTAGAAATGAGAATGCTAGTTTTAAACTATTCTCTTTTTAAAGGACTTTTGAAAATGGCATTGTCCAATTGTCATTCTGGAAAGAACAATCAGTTCTACTCCCAACAGCAATATGTGGAAGTGCCCATTCCCTTATATGTTCACGCAAACACTGGATAATTCTATTCTTTTAATCTCTGCCAGTCTGATAAATGAAAATGTTATCTGACTTTAATTTGCATTTAATTACCAGTGAGGCTGAAAGCTATTGTCAAGGCAGGTATTTTTCCATTTTATAGGAAATAAATGCAGCATCCTTGCATGTCCCTCTATGATATGGAATCATGGCGAATGAACTAGCATGAATCACAACAAACTGTTCACTTCGACATTTATTATGTGCCTTTTATGTGCTTAAGTGGTAAAAGTTTTTCTTCTCCATAAGTCAGTGAAAGCCCAGACAGGAGAGATTTTACTTTGCTCATCACCTCCAGAAAGTCCCATTTTCTTTGGATTCTAAGACAGATATAGTCTCTTAGAGATATCTTGCAATGCATCAAAAGAGGGCTGCCTGGCACCCAGCAGGACAACTAAATTTGCTTTCCTGTGGTGAACTCATGCTTCATCCCTACCTTTTACCTTTTGACAACAGGGACCAGAAGTCCAGGAGTTTCAGTAACTTGTTCAAAGCCAAGAACGAATTAGTGGCAGAGCCAGGACCATCTCTTCTCCTCCTTGTCTTCTTTCTTCACGTCGCTGTATCATTATCTCCTGTGACTTAGGTCACCTCAGATCTGGACTGAAATGTTGCCTTTTGTTTCTGAACTTGCTCTTAAGTTTCCACTTGAATTTCTGCCGTTGGGTTGATTATAGCTGTCGAAGTTTTCAGCACTCTGGGAGAAGTCAGGCTATCCTCTGTTGATCTTTGCATCATTGTTGTGTCTAAGATGGCGTTTCCAGGACTAGGAACCTTGAAGAAATACCTCTGTCAATGCTCTGGCTACAGTTCTTATCTTTCCCAGACTGAAACCCCTCCCAAATCTCCCAGCAGGTTGCTTTTTAGAACATGAAAAATCAAGGCACATTTCCAGTTATCTCGTCTCAGAAGTGGCCTGCCTTTGTTGACTCTATAAAATACTTTTTTAAGCAGAACATTAGGAAATTACTTGTTATATGCTGTTAGTTTATCTTGAAGTCAAAAGAAATGGGTTTTCCTCCTTTCTTCTTCTGGAGCATTCCTTTAATAGTCCCTAGGTGATTTGGAGTGTGCTTAATTTGGTCTGAGCTTCAGTTGGTGATTTAAAAAAATTTTTTTAAACATCATTAAAGTCTATAGTATTTGTCCTTAGAGAGCAGGCAATTGTTTAAAAATAATCCTTTGGTCTCTTCTAGTCACTAACTAGACAGTTTAATCTAAAATGAAAAAAAAAAATTTCTTCTGCCATAACCAACACTAATGAGCAATTCCAATTTTCTTCTAAAATGTAAACCCTACATTTAAACCACTGTGGGATGTTAAATTCTTGAAGAAGGAGGAAAGTGAAGGTTAAAACCACAAGTGAGGAGTTTAAAAAAAAAAAAAAAAGTCCTGCTAATTACAATTGCTTCTCATGACAGGAGAAAAAGAAATACCACCCCTTTTAAACCCACCCAAAGCCAGCAATTCAAACTATGACCAGAGAATTTCCTGCTGATGGCACTCTGGTTTCCTGAGAATTCTATGACAATTTTAATTGTCTGAATTCTATGACAGAGACTGTTGCCAGATTAAATAAACGGGCTGAGTTAGAGTGGTCAGCCCTTCTTCAGCAGTCCTGATTATTAGTGTCAATTCTGGGACCTCTGCCATCCACGTGGCCCCAGCAGATAAATAACACCATTATTCTTCAGCTCTCAGTTCAGGTGTAAGTCTCACTCAGGGGGAGCTTAGATTTATGGGTGATATAATTTAGAATTCTAGGGTCATAAGTTAATGCTTCAGAAATGTCTTCTTTATCTTTTCTGGAATGATAAATGGATGGATACTTGGCACAGCTCCCCATCTCTTTGCTTGATCTCCTTGCTTTTGATGAAGGCCTTTTCTGCCAGATTCACTACTGTTTGCAGTAGAAAAAGCGATGATTTGGTGTAGACAAGAAGGAGATTAATGTCAATGGCAGATAGTAATGTTTTTGAAGTTGTACCTTTGGCAAGACAGATAATACTCTAGAGCACTTACTATGTACTAGGCTCTGAAATGGTACTTTGGAAAAGTCATTTTAAAGATATTTTCATTGCATAAACAATTAAAGCAAATATTTATGTAATTTTTATATATGATATCTAGTCAATCTTTCAACATCCTTATGAGGTGTGTATTATTACTATCCCCATTTTATGCATGAGGAGACAGAGGAATAGAGAGATTATACAACTATCTCAAGTTCATGCTTTTTCTTAATTTTAGGTATTTGCTTTTTAATCCTCACATTGACTATAGGTTTTTGGTAGTGGTTCTGAACAGAGAAACATGAGAAAAAACATAAAGTAAAAAATGGTTAGTTCCAGGTGACTAAGACAAATAGGGTTTCTTCTCATTTGCTTGCCTGTTTACAGCTCCATTGCAAACAAAACAAAACAAAAAACAAAATGTCCAAGAACAGGCAAAAGGTCTCATTTCCTTTGGAACAGGAGACATGCGGACCACTTAGGTTTTCTTTAATAAATGGAAAATCTTTTACAAATATTTTGAAAAATGTTTCAAACGCATAATAGAGGTACTGAGAGTGGAAGTATGAATCCCACTTGCCTTCATCACATGACACCTGGGCCCATGTGCCCACAAGTCCACCTAACTGATGAGAGAACAGTAAGAGCTCCTGCTAATTGAGAACTTACTATGCGAGAGGCTTTACCAGTGACCTCACCTCAATTCTTTCTCAGCTTCTCAGCATCTTTCAGGTGGTTAAATAAGTGCTTCTCTTGTATCGGGGTTGATGGGGTCCGTGATCAATGGAGTGAGACTGATGCAAAGTGAAGGTCAAGCAAAGCTTTATTTCGAGCCAGCACCGAGAATCAAACTGACCAGTCGGGGCTCTTACAGAGAGAGTGACTACTCCCAGCTTCACAGACTAGCAAAGGCCACGTGGTTGAGCCTGGCCAATGAGATTGTCTCCATCTGGCCTGACTCGTCCTTGCATTCTGGGTTCTGTTATCTCCACCTGACCTGACCCGTCCTTGTATTCGGGCTCTGTTAACAGGGACTGGTCGACCATATTTTACTGGTTTCCCAGACTTGCTTTTAAGTAAGTTCCTCAGGGGGGAGGGTGGGGGAGGGCAGGATCAGTTTAAGTTTTACTGCACAAACAACAAAATGGCTGTTTAACCAAGATGGAGTCGCTCTGGCTAAATAGGTCCCTACAAGGGTCACCCCTTCCACCCAACACTTACTGCATTATTTTGAAATTATATTTTTATCATCCTGACTACTCTATGAATACTCAAGAGCACCAGCCATATCTTTATCATATTGTCATATACTTAATACTTGCCAAAATGTCTAGTACACCATAGACACTAAGTGCATGTTGGTTAAAAAAATTTTTAAGGTTTTATTTATTTATTTTGAGATAGAGGGAGAATATGTGTAAGCAGGGGGGAAGAATGAGGCATGGGTGGGGGAGGAGAAGGAATCTCCCATCCAAGTACTAACCAGGCCCTACCCGGCTTAGCTTCCGAGATCTGGTGCGTTCAAGTTGGTATGGCCGTAGACAAGGGGAAGGAATCTCAAGCAGACTCTGCACTAAGCACAAAACCCAATGCAGGGCTTGGTCCCATAACCCTGAGTCATGACTTGAGCTGAAACCAAGAGCTGGATGCTTAACTGACTGAGCCACCCAGGTGCCCCTAAAAAATATTTGTTTTTAATCAGCAAGTATTTTAAAAATTCATGATAGCTTTTTTGATTTGAACTTTCAGTTACTCCCTACAAAAGAAAAAGTGAAGTTGAGGAAATAATCTCTATTTTGGACCCACCTTTTCCTTGTCTAAGATATAGAAATTCTACCAATCCTTTTCTAGGTGTTCCCTCATTCCTCTGATGGGATGGGCTCTGATTCCTGGGACTGAAAGAGCTGAGACTGAAAGAGATTCCTGGGACTGAAAGAAGCTTGCTTAGTTGTGTATTGTTTGCACTTTCAAATCCTGATAATGTGAGAAGGTGGGCCTGCCAAAGGTCTGCCTAACTGGTGAGGGCTAATGAGTTACCCCAAGGAATATGGGTGGGGCTGTGGCCGGGTTACTGTTTGATAAGGAGAAACACCCTATTTACCTTAGGTGGTGGTGAGGCAGCAGGTGTGACCAGCAACACACAAAAAACCAGTATGTGAGCTGTGATAAAACTACCCCTGGTGCCCTGAATCTCACTGGCCTTGGGGCCGCTGCTGGTTCATATTACTCTTTGTGCCCCTGAAGCCTAGATAGTACTCAGAACAAAGCTCAGTAAAGGCTTTTGGAATAATGAGGGGGCTGGTTTTATGGGGTTTCTATCTTGGTTCCCAGAGCACAATTCCACCTGAGATGAGTTGAGAACACTTGGGATCTAAGAGATGTGGCTGGGGGCATCCTCCATGATCACAAATGGGAGTGTGCAAGAAGTTCCATAATTCTTTCTGTTCTCTAAGTCAGCTTAACTTCGACTTATAGTCCTCTTTCTTTCAGGCCTATAGGAAATTCAACCTCACTCTTTATTGGGCTACCCACTTTACAGTGGAGTAAACATCTTATATAAAGCCAAGAAATGGGAAGATCTCCTTTGATCATCAATTGTTTACCAAAGATCAGAGTTGTCCCAACTCTTCTGCCCCTTTGGGGACACTGATTCCATTGCTTCCTCACCATGTTCAGAGTAGAAATCTCCCTTGATGCTAGTCTCCTTGATAAATATGGGATCCTTATTTTTTTGAGGTGTTTTCACCTCATCCCAGTGCAGTGAAGAAGGGGAGGTAAGGACATTCCTCCAACTAGGGAGACCTTAGGCCTCTTTCTAATTGCTAAGTGTATTGTCCTTAGTGCTAGTATAAGAAAATGTCCTTCTCTTCCTGCCTAGTAAATAATGTCCTGGAACCAAACAGGAAAAGAAGAGAAAACTACAAAGATGCCGGGAGATTGGGGATGTGGATACTCCTGGAAAAACAGGGACTGAAAAAGCTTGCAGCCAGGCTATAGCAGGTTGAGGTCCCAGGACACAGCCGGAAGGAGAAAAAATAATAGGAAGAAAATACAATGTCACCAGGTCTTGTTAAAGAGGCTCAAGATAGGGGCACCTGGGTGGCTCAGTTGGTTAAGCATCTGCCTTCAGCTCAGGTCATGGTAGCAAGGTCCTGGGATTGAACCTGGCATCAGGGCTCCTTGAGCAGTATGGAGTGTGCTTCTCCCTCTCCCTCTGCCCCTCCTCCTCGCTTGTGTTCTCTCTCTCTCAAATAAATAAATAAAATATATTTTTTTAAAAAGGTGTAGTATTTGGGTGGCCTAGACTCTATATATGGCTTCAGATGAAGACACAAAGACTCTTCTCTTTTGTACCTTCCTACCAGTGCAATAGTCTTTGCAAAGAGTAGCTTCAGAGGGGACTGCCACAGAAAATGCAGGAAGCCTTGCTAACTGGTCTTTTGGAGGGAGCCTCATTCTGATGTACTGGTGGAAGCCACCTTTTCAGAATACACAAAAGATGAACACTGGCTCTAAAGCCTCCCTTCAGGCAGAGCAGTTCCCTTTTCTCCCGAGTTCATACTTAATGTTTGCAGAAATTCCTATTCAGGCCAGCCCCATCTTGCCACACAGCTGCACAAAACCGTCAAGACTCTTCTGTAATTCAAGGCAAGAACAATTGTCCATTGGTCTCCTTATGGTCTGGGTCATCGAGCTAAGCTAACACTGCATGTTGAGTAAGGTCATCTTCTGGGATCACTGCCTCAGATAGCATTTGACTTGCATGTGTGCCATGGGCAGCTCACTGTCCTCTGCCTTGACTTGGTCCTCTTTCATGACATAAATGTGAATCTACGTGGGACCTAAACTGGTAACTTGCTAAGCAGATTCTATTGCTTAGCCTGTTCAAATTTTACTTACTTAAGAGTTTGGCATATCTAACTATGAAGCACAGAACATCCCCTGTCTTGAGCATCAAGTATATGATTGCAGGTCCTTTTGGTTGTCTTTAATATCTTTCCTCCAAGTCTGTAACATTCCAGCTATCTCTAGCTTATAATTTTGCTTATATTTTATTTCAGAGTAGTCAATGGAAAACGATCCCTTGGTCATTCTTCAGGAAAATATGATACAGCAATAGAATTACTTCAATAGGGCGTAAAGCCAAAGACCTGCAGCACCACAAAAAATTAAATCATATGATAAAACATAACAAAACATGAAGCAAAAAGCATCAGTCTAAGCCCGTGTACTATAGGACATTTTGCCAAGGCTTCTCTCAAGCTCAGTATATTTTGATCATTGACATTCTTTGTAATTGCCAGATGGTTCTAATTGCGTCCTATGGTCATTCTTGTTGCTGTGATCTAAACCGTGATCTGGTCATAGAACTGGGAATTACCCAAGGGATGGAGGTTTAGTGTTCACTTTCACAGTGGTAATGTTTTTTATTGGTCACAGACCTTTTTAGGGATGACATGTATCCCAGACTGACAAATTTTTGCACCAGAGCCCAGTTTCATCTGAAGAGCTGACATGGTTATGATTTACAACCAGGTGGTGATTTCAGCTGCCCAGGTACTGGGAACATTGCAGAACTTATTACTGCTCAGTTACCTCATAGCCAACAATTATTCTGAAGTAATTAAGCTGGGATCCAATCAAAAATTTACCTGTCACAAACAAGTTCATGATAGAGAAAGAGATCTAAACACTTAATCTACCTCAACACCGTTATCAACGGGGTTGGTACTATTTTATGTTCTGTGGCACTTATTACTCCATGTACAAAGGAACATTAGATTAATGCTTTCATGGCCTTAAAGATAAGCATTCAGGCAATTAGATAAGAGGTATTTTGTTAAATTTTGTTTTAATTTTTTGTCACGGCAACCTAGCCAGTCTAATTCCTGATTAGTCAGGGTATGTAAGACATTAGGTCAATACCCAGTAAGTAGAAACATTTCCAAACTCAAGAATATGATTTAAACATATTTGAGCCCAGGTGACCTTTCAAGCTCACTTGCTCGGGTGCACTTTCCTTTGCTGTGTCTGGAAGATGGTACCACCCCAGACTTATACATCAGTCACCCTTCCTCTGAGCTGGAAGGGCTAATGGATATAGTGAACAGTGATATAGATTGTAAAGCAGTCTGTCAGTGGATATGCTAAATGCAATATATATTGGGCCCTCATAAATCTGTTATTTATTAGGTCTGGGTAATGGTTCATGTTCTAACCAGGCCCAATCCACTGTAACATTCTAACAGTCTGCATTTCTCTCAGTCAGGATTACTTGGCATTTGTTGGGACCCAAGTTATAAATTTATTTAGAAGACACTCATAACCTCAATGAACATGGTGTTCATCAGCCTACTTTGCAGGGTAGAGTGGAGGGTTGATGAAGAGCAACAAGGCAGGATGAAACTTTCCAACTGTGCTGGTTCCAGACAGCTCTGTCATCACATGACCATCTTCCAGTTATGCCCTTTAAACATAAATGATGAGATTTTAAATGATCACAGAGATCTACCCTACTAAAGAACCAGCCTTACTTGAGGCCAAGATACAGGAGGTCCTTCTGAATTCCTGTGAAGGTAAGGGCAAAATCCTTGCAAAGAGATCCCATCTACCTTAGATGTGCTCTAATGCCTTTGGTGTTTTAGGTTATAAAAAGAGAAAGATTTTGGTCAGATTTTTACCACCCCCCCCAACCCCCCATGTTCCCTAACTCATAGCTGAAAAGCTATGCTATTTTATACCTGGATCTCTCCCCATCAAAATACTTATTCAACTCATTATCTTTTAAAATACAGTTTATTTCTTCCTCCACCCTGGGAGTCTATATGACTATTTGTCTTGCTGCTGCCAGTCAAACTCCAGCCTTAATCAGGAACAACTCTATAGGAGATATTTGGCAGAAATATCCAAGCATGGCCTGAGTCACAGTTGCTTGCATTATTTGTAACAATGGGGAAAGCTAAAGCCTTTACTCACTGAGATTCTTTAAGATGATTATTTTGAATTCTTTGTCAGGCTATTCACGGATCTCTATTTATTTGGGACTAGTTGCCACAGGGTTATTTGCAGTTCCTTTGATTTCATGTTTCTGAGTCTTCATTTCTTTGTAGCTTTGTGTTGGTGCCTAAGCATTGGAAGAAATAGTCACCTCTCCCAGTCTTTATGGACTGGCTTTGACAGGTTCAGAAAACCTTCACTAATCTGCCCTAATAGAGATTCTGAGAGCCTCTCAAACCTTCTCTATGAATATGTCTTCCCTGGACTTCTGCATGTAAATTGCTAATTTCAGGGATTTTTTGGTGTCTTCTCAGGAGTCCACAATCTCTCACTTCTGGTATCTGACTGCTGTATTAAGAGTTGGGACATTGGTGCCACACTCCACTCCTTTCTTTTTCCCTATGGAGAAGCCTCAAGTTCTTGTGAGTTTTTTCTCCCCAAATTTGTGGAGCCAGGCTGGGCACAGCAAGCCATCCTTCTCTTTTCTTTGTTTTTAGGTGCTGGGTTCATCAGTGCTCTGGGTGAGCTGAGACAGAAACCAGCCCTTTGGGCAGTATGCTAAAAATTGAATACACACTTCCCTCCCCCCGCTGGAGGGAGAAATTACAGACTAAAGCCATCTCTCTTGGTGCTGAGGCTGTGCTGGCTTGGGAGGGGGCTGATGTGCATAAAGTGAAACTGCTGTTCTTACCCATTTCAGTCACAGGTTCTGTGGTCATCTGGAGTGTTACAACTTCTTAAATGGATTTTAGACTTCTCATAAAGGTATTGTGGTATGTACATCATTGTCAAGTTGGTGTTTCTGTGGAGAAATGAGGGCCGAGAGACTTCCTAGTCCACCATCCTGCTGACTACTCCTCACATTTAAATTTTTATGGGGACTATGGTCCTAACTTACAAAGCCTCTCTCTCTCTCTCTCTCACTGGGCATGAAAAAGCAAGACAATCAACCCTTTCTGATGGCTTTCTTTGATTAGTTACATAGATTAGCTCTGGTAGAATATCCAGGGCCAAGATTAATGTTTGTATAAGCATCTTGAAAATTTGGTATTTTATTCTTTAGTTTATCTAAATAGGACATTAACATACTTGAATATATTTGTATTCTGTCCAAATAAGAAGTAACTCATTCATAAGTGGTCTGACTGATTTTCATCCCAGCAGGAGAAAAAAAGGAGATGGCCACCTGACTTCAGTGTTCATTCTGGGCTTCTCCTTTTTGTCCATCTAAAATGAAATTCTGATACCTGATATTTCACAATTACTTTGTTTCTTCCCAAAGCAGACAGACTGAAAACAGACTGCTTATAGATGTTAGTAGAAATATATTGTAGATGCCTGAATCAGAAATATGTAAGTTTAGGTGGAAAGTGAAAAAAAAAAAAAAGGGGAAAGTGAACTAAATGACACTGAAATATCCCTTTCAATTTTGAGAATCTATGACTGTCATGACTTACATGTTTAAAAAAAAAAACTTTTATTTTGAAATATCTTGGACTTATAGAAAAGCTACAGAAATAATAATGCTCTCTCTCCTACACCCTCACTCGGGTTCCTCAAATGTTAACTTCTTGTATAATTGGAATTATGAAAACTAAGAAATAAACATCGATGTAATAAATAAACAGTAAACTATTTTCCCTCTGATTTCTCTGCTTTTTATTGTTGTTGTTGTTAAAATCCTGTTTTTCCCAGGATCTAGTATTGAACCCCATACTACATCTCTTTGTCATGTCACCTTAGTATACTTCAATTTGTGATAATTCCTCAGCCTTTTTTTACTTTGACACTACTAAGACTATTGGCTAATCCCTTTGAAGACTGTACCTCCATTTGGGGTTGTCTGATGCTCTCTCATGATCAGATTGAGGTTTTGCATTTTGGGTGAGAATACCACAGAAGAGAGGTACATGCTTCAGTATATCATATGAGGGTATACTGGTGATGTTTACTTTGATCATGGACTTAAGGTGATGTCTTCTGGGCTTATCTACTGTATATTTACTATTTTTCCCTCTGTAATTAGAAGGTATTTGAGGGGGAAAAGCCTTGAGACTACAAAAATGGTTCAACTTCTTACTGGCTGTACCTGCCCCAGTTAAACAACAGCTTAAATCCCATTTCTCCCTCAGAAGCTGTTGTTCCTCAGATTTGGGTTACCCTCTGGTAGGCTCCAAAAAAGTCATGAACTTGCTATTTATCTTCCTTTTTTCTTGTAGGTATAAGAGTAATGCTCATTCCAGCTTTCTATATCCCTAAGCCAATACCACAATGCTATATCCTTTCTTGTTTTTTAATTTTTATTTATTAATTTGTTTTCAGTGTTCCAAAATTCATTGTTTATGTACCACACCCAGTGTTCCTTTCTTATTTTAAAGATTAGCCCCTAGGGTTTAATTTTCAACTGATACGAAACTTTAGAAATAAAATTTTCAGGAGAAACAATGTTTATTTGGAAAAAATTAAATGAGGTTTAAGTACTTACTAAATACTACATGCTTTGGTCATGAGAAACGGGGTATAAAGTAGAAGGAGCCCAGAATTGGGAAATCAAAGATCTGACTGCTGGTGTTTGCTGTCTTCCTAACAATTTCTTTGACCTTGATTAAGCCCCTCACCTTACAATTATCACCTGAAGAAAGTAGAGGACTGACTGGACTGGACAGTGGCTGGGAGGCTTCCTGGAACACAATTTTCTGGTTCTATGATAATAGCTCACATGCTCTTGATGGTTCCAGAGTAATTAATACCACTTACTGAGTGTTTGCTATGTGCCAATCACTCCTCTAGGCATTTAGCACAGTAAGCTCCCTTAATCATTAAGACAGCTCTATGAGGAAGGAAATATTAACCCCATTTTACAAAAAAGGGAGCTGAGATTCCAAGATATTAACAGAATCAACCAAGTTCATGCAGGTTGTGAAAGAGATGAGGTGTGAAGGTCCACCTGTCTAATTAAAACCAATGCTCCGTACACAGCATGTACTTCCTATCTCTGAAATAAAACACTATAACAGAGTAATCAGTCTAGGATCTAGTTTGTACTTCATTTAAATTCCAGAGCATGCTATGACATATAAGAAACAGATACTAAGCTCCTACACTATGTAAAATTCTGACCTAAGCACTCTGGAGGATGGATATGACATTGTCCTTGCTATACAGATAACTTGCAATATAGCAGGAGAAATGAGACATAACACAGGAAGAGATAATCAACACTACAGGAAGCAATCTGCAAGTGCAAAATGAAGGTGTAGACAGATATTGGAAGCAAGAGGAAGCTGCGGTCACTGTGGGGTGGGGTTGGTCATAAACAGCTTCAGTGGAGTTGAGGTCTGTTCCTAGCCTTCAAGGAAAGGCAGGCTTTCTGTAGAGCAGTGTTGGGGATGGGGAATGGGGAACTGGGCTTGGGCAGTGGGGTGGCAGTTGGGGTAGAAGAAAAGGATTGTACAAAGGCATAGAGGAAGAAGAAATGTGGCGAGTGGATTATGGCTACCAGGAATAGACACATTTGAATAATAAATTCAAATTAATATATATATATATATAATATACAATTAAATTCAAATTAATTAATTATTAAAATAAATAATAAAGTGAAGATCTTCTGGGGAGGAGCAGCAAATAAGGTAGGAAGAGTGGACTGGAGCAAAGCTGCAGACTGTAAACTTGGTACACCAGGCAGCGGTGTGGGAGCTGTGAATTTTTTTGAGTGGTTTGAAAAGAGGTGATTTCAGGAGAGAACCTTACACAGATGGGCACAGTAGGTTGCAGCAGGTGGGGAAGGATCAGAAAGGGCAGACACAGGCTTATGTGGAGGTCCATGTTGGGGCACAGCCTGGTCTAGGGGAAAGCTGGCTTCAGAATCACACAGAACAGGTTAGAGTCTCCCAGCTCTGACTTCTCAGCTGTGTCACTTAAACAGGTTTCTCAATGGCCCTCAGCCTCAGTTGCTACTGCAAAATATAGGTAACACCTTTACCACAGAAGTGTTTATTGATTCATTCAAAACATTTATTGAGTACCCCCATGTGGCAGGTAAGGAAAAGAGAGGTATCAGGGAGGACTCCAATATAGTTGACCTGAGCAATGAGTAGAGTGGATTTGCCATTCTTGTGACATTTAAATGATACAGTGTGTGTAAATCTCGTGCCATAGCTCTTGGTAAATAGTGGCTTGTCAGTACGTGCTAATGCTTCTCAAAGGACCAGGAGTCTGGGCTTAGTTTGTGGCACTGCAATAGAAATGAGGCCAATAGTGTGAGCTTTTATCAACAAAGAGAGCAGTCAGGGCAAAAATATGTGATTATCTAGAATATATAAGTTCTATGAAGGTTCTAAACCCCTTGTACTCCTTGAAGTACAAAGGCATGGAGGAGGGACAGGCTTGTTACTGGTGACTATATCTGTCAGAATTGCAGCAGGAGATAGATGCACACCCAAGGTAAGGTGTAACTAAGGAGAATCCAACAAAAGTTCAGAAGAAGGAACAGAACCTGAAGACAGAAGAGAAAACAAATAGAAATATTTGTTAAGACAGGAACTCTGGCTTGGTAGAACACAGTGACTCAATGTGGAAGGAGCCTGGCTCCTCCTCCCTGAAAACTAAAACCAAAAACATTAGCTACCACCCAGTGCTCTCCATAAAAGTTAATGGAGAGAAAAAAAGGGAAGATGAGAAACAATTAACTAACATCAAACATAGCTTCTAATGTCTCTGCCTCTGTAGCTGGTCACAGTCTGTGGTTGGTAGCTACAGTGTCTTTCTTCCACCACCAATTTTATGCTCTCTGCCCTCTCCTAGCACCTCAGTAGGGTATAGTAACACCAAAAACACAAGCAGAGAGGTGAAAGGACTATCTTTACTACTGGTAAGGCAGGAATGTCACAGGCAGAGGGTACTTGAGAAGTCATGGTTTAAAGGAGAGGGGGTAGAGGTTTCCTGGTTGGGGTCATGGTTTTATTGCCTTCATCATCCCCAGAATGAGATCTCACCTCCTTCACTTAGATGAGGAAGTAGCAGCTGGCCATGCACTCTACAGGACTGTACTGCAGGGGCACATGGTGTCCCCTTGAACATCCCAAGAGCCACAGGCACAGGCACATGAGCAAGCCCTCCCCCATTATCCTTTGCATCCTCCCTTCAGAGGCAGCAGAAACAGCACAGGATTAGATTGGGAGGGGAAGAGGGAGGACACAGAAGAGGAAGGAGGTGATATGTCAGAGCATTGATGAGAGGAAAGGTTGGTGTATGGAAGGTTAAGGAAGAAGGAAGGGAGTAGAAAGAAACCGTAGGTCCCTAATTAGTCCCTTGGGAGGGAAGGATGGAAATTATGGGTATTGGAGTTGTGACCTAACCCAATGACATTACAATCCTGAGTTTGGAAAAAACCTGTTGGTACAGTAAGGGGTTGAAAGCCTGAGTCCAGGTGCATGAGAAAGGACAAGGGGTGAGCAAACACCTCCATCTTCATATAATAGCTTATTTGAGGAAGGAGGACAGGTTATTTTCATTAGTGACACTACTAGAACAGAGCTGAGGGCTTGCATTCTTTGGGAGAGATCAAGAGCTAAAACAGGGCCTACACTGACCAATCCCCTCCCCTAAATTCTATATCACCCTTCTGCAAAAGAGTCAAGGTATCCAGGATTGAGCCACTGAATAGACAGTTGTGTGCTGTGTGCTGTTGGATAAATTATGTAACTTGTCTAAGTCTCAGTTTTCTCTTCTGCACAATGGAAATAACAGCACCTATCTCATAGTTGTAGTGAGTAGTTAATAAAATAATAATAGAATGCCTAACAGTGCTTAACACATGGTAAGTGCTTGACAATGTTAGGTGTAGAGTTCATCACTGAGGCACCAGCAACTCTATGAATGCATAAGGCAGAGAAGGCAGGGAATTTGGGGATGAATCTTCTAGTTAGAGGTTGCCATCTGAAGATGGATTAGAAAATGGGGTGGAGTCTAATAGCAGGGTTGAGAATCTGGGATATGACTGCCCCTGCTTCCATTTCCCTTTCCAGTGTAAGTCAGTCAACTCACCAAGAACCGCTCTTACCTTTTCATCTATACTGAAGTGTAAGTAGCACAAAGAATCCACTGAGCTCATGAGGTGGAAGCGGTCATGAGGAGGAGGTGAGACGACGATTTCATCTTGTTGGAAGACAGCGTCCTGCCATGAGGAAAATGTGGAGAGAAGATGAAACAATTTTGGGGTCCAGAGGGGAGAGATGGGAAAGGACAGTAGGGAAGAACTGGACTGGGGAGCCTGGATCCCTTTGCAGCACTCCTGATAGAGATGTGAGGGAACATAGCTCTGCTTCAGACTCACAAAGCCAGGTTTAGGAAAAGTCTGCTAAAGCTGGGAGGGCAGGGACGATTCCACCCTGGCAGCATGTGTCAAGGGCATTTGCCCATCTCCACCAACAAACACAGAGAGTACTTGGGATCTCAGGCAGCTGGGGAGAGTCCAGCCTTCAGAAAGAGGCTGAAAGGACTAACTGCCTTTGCTCTGGTTCTCTGCTGGGTAAGTCTTTCCCCCTTCTCTTCCCCCCATGCCCTCTCTTTTGGCAGCCTCACAGACTTACAGCTAGCTTGCCAAGAATTGCCAAGTCTTTGCTGACATCTCACATTACAGACCTTTTATTTATTCTTTCAACAGGAATAGGCAGAAATGTGTGGTCTTAGGACTCTGGTTGTTATCTGCCCGGTTATTATTACATTGTTCTTGACTAATTCTGTCCTTGGGACAGTAACAAAAATCCCAGCTGGTGGAAGCCTAGAATTAGAACAGAAGTCCATTGGGGTGCCTGGGTGGCTCCATCAGTTAAGCATCAGACTCTTGATTTTGGCTCAGGTCATGATCTCAAGGTTGTGAGACCTGGCCCTACATTGGGCTCTGCACTGAGCAGACAATCTGTTTGAGATTCTCTCTCCCTCTGCTCCTTACCCTGCTTACATGCTTGCTCTCTCTCTCTCTCTAAATAAATAAATGTTTAAAAATCTTAAAAAAGAAAAAAGAATGGAAGCTCATGAATGTAGTAATTTTTGCCCATTTCAGTCACGACTGTATCCCACTGCCTGTCACACAGCAGAACTCAATAAATACTTGTAAAAATGAATGAATACAAACACTGATTTTTTTCACTTATGAAGAAATGAGTTTTCGATGATTCTAGACTTTTAAAAAAGTCTATGTTCTGGCAGCTTCAGATTCTTTCCCACCTTCTTCACCATCCTTACAGTTTTTCCTCAAATATCATAAGATAGTTGACTAAGTCCATGGTCACAGCTCCAGACCTCATATTCTCAAACCCAAACCCAAAGCAACAAAATTGTTATGGACAGTTTTGAGTCTCTGCTCTTCATCCAGAAAGCAAACTCTTTCTCAGAAGACCCAAGCAGAGTCCTCTTCTGTCTTCTTGGCCTGATTTGGGTCACATGTTTGAACTCCACCCCATGCAAAGTTGTCTCGGAAAGAGAATATTTGGCCAAGAGGAGCAGAGCTCCACCATTGACTTCAACAGTGATTTATCCCTCAGGATGGGGAATATTACTATTCTGAGTGAAACCAGGATGCTGTTCACACAGAAAAAGGGGAAATTGGCCACTCAGTGGGCAACCATATCAGCCAGAGCTACAGTATCCAATTTCTGCTTCTGCTGTTGCTAACCTCTTTGGCTTCCATCTTCAACCTGACTTTTTCTTTAAGAGATGTGCCCTCTGGGGTGCCTGGGTGGCTCAGTGGGTTAAAGCCTCTGCCTTCGGCTCAGGTCATGATCTCAGGGTCCTGGGATCGAGTGCTCTCTGCTCAGCAGGGAGCCTGCTTCCCCCTCTCTCTCTGCCTGCCTCTCTGCCTACTTGTGATTTCTCTCTTTGTATCAAATAAACAAATAAAATATATTAAAAAAAAAGATGTGCCCTCTGACGTACAGTTATTTCTTCCACAGTCACCTTGAATGTGGGTGCCAGGGACCATTAAAACAATGCCTGTCCCTCACCAACTATAGGAAGTGGGATAGAAGGCATGAGAGGGAGCTGACTCAGACTTGATAGTAGACTAATTTATTTGTTCAGTGCAGCTCTTCCATGGGCCAGGTGCCATTCTAAGCACGGGGGATTCAATGATATGCAAATTAGACAAAGTTTCATCTTTCATTGATTACAATGTCAGATAAATATGTATTTTAAAGTCCAGACTAAAAAGCATTAAGAAGAAGAAGGAGGAGGAGAAGGAGGAGAGGAAGAAAGAGGAGGAAGAGAGGGAGGAGGAGGAGGAGGAGGAGAGGGAGGAGAAAAGGACAAGAGATAGAGCATGGCAGAAAGGTTTCTCTGAAATAGAGATGATTGACCTTGTGTGTGAACTGTGTAACTACCTGGAGGATGTGAATTAGAAAGGCCCTGAGGTGGGAGGTGCCGATTGCTTATAGGAACACCAAGAATTCAGATGTGGTCAGGGTGAAGGATCAGAAATGAGGTCGGATATATTTCCAGTGGCTAGATGCAGATCATGTTGGCCATGATAAATATTGGGATTTTATTTTCTGTGTAATGAGAAACCACTAGAATGTGTAATTTGGAAAGAAGTATGACATGATTTTGTTTTTTTATTTTAAGAGACTCACTCTACTTGTCATAATGGGGTATTGAGTTATTATTGCACCAACTAATAGTACACAATTGAACAAAACATTTATAATTCATTTCAATAAGTAATAAACACAAAAGGTGTATTTTGGA
The DNA here is from genome assembly GCF_010015895.1 of Lontra canadensis. Taxonomy (NCBI): domain Eukaryota; kingdom Metazoa; phylum Chordata; class Mammalia; order Carnivora; family Mustelidae; genus Lontra; species Lontra canadensis. The sequence continues at coordinate 9,499,555 of NW_022631000.1, forward strand.
AATGTATTTCTTAATGAGAGAGATGGAGCTGCTTTTTTTTTTCTTTGAGTAGTTTATATATCCATGAACAAATAATCCTAGAGAGAGATGAGATTTAGAGCCAAGTGTATTTTTCTTTTTTCCTTTTCATAGTCATAAGCTTTGAGATGACAACTTCATAATTAAGTTTGCAGGGAGGGAAAAATTTTATTGTAGTAACATTCACTTCATTTGAATTCTTTTTGAGTTATTTGTTAAAAATCATACTGCAACTTATTATTAAAAATATTTTTGGTGGTCTACCAATTGATAACTAGATGATATCCTTCTTCAATATTGTGTCAAACACTGGAAGTCTCACAACGTATAAAAGGACTTGTTACCCAGTCACCTGATCACTCAAACTTCATGCCAATATTTTGAATCATTCCTTTTCATCCTGCAGATATTTGTACCCTAAGTTGATGAATCATGGTAAGGTTCTATGGTAGGTAAAGGCTGTATTTTTCTTTTGTTATGGGAGAGAAAGACAATGGCAAATTCATCACTTGGATCAAAATAGTTCTCTGACACAAAGTTTAAGGAACAGTATATACACAAAGCAGAAATCTAGAAATTTATTCTTTTAAAACTGTCGTTACCTGCCCCCACCTTGGAAAGTCTGCCTGCAATTAGTCTGGAACCCACTGTTCTACTCAGTGAGATCCATGAGTGCATGCATGTTATTTATTTTCTCTGCACTTCAAGTGCCAAGCAAAATGCCTGGCACAGCCATCATCCTTTTGTTAAACACTGAGGGAACTAGGGGACTGGAGTATCAATCTCACTTTTTCCCATTCTCCCCCATATTTTTCCTCATCCTTGCTGAAATGGAGTAATTAGGATGCTGGAGAAATTTTCTGGCTAGAGCAATTCTAAGCTGGGACAGTAACATCAAAAATACAACCACGAGAGATGCAAAAATTGTCTTTACTACCCAAGAAGCAGGTTGTAACAAATGAAAGGGAAAGTTTGAGTCAGTTTTCCTGTTTGGCGTACGGTTTCATTGCAGTCATGGTCACACAGCTGGGTTCTCATCCTCCTCCACCTCAGGTCAGGTGGCAGCAACGAGCAGTGGTCCAGTCTATCGTGCTGCACTGGCAGTGGCATGTGGTTTCTCCCCGGATATCCCAGGAACCACAGCCATAGCCACAGGCACAGCCAGTGACAACCATCCCTACATGGGCACATGAGACACAGAAATTAGAATGCTTGGGTTTTGAGATGAGGGAGGTATACGCCTACCATTTTTCATTTCTGTGCAGCCCAATGATAGATACAAGTTTTGCAGGGCTGAAAAGTAATTCAGTTTTAAGAGCCCTCTTTAAGGGGAAAAAATACAAAAATTACTAAAACAAATTTAGGTAAGGGCCATGGAAGAGACCTGTGAAAGTGAGGGGCCTGGGCATTTCTTCCCTTAGATTTATGATATATTTACCTCTATGCTAGCTCTACCCACCCAAACAAGAGAATAGATTGGGAGATGAATGACAGGGGGAAATGATAGGTGACAGATCATAACAGGACAACTGAGGGAAGGGAGGCTGGTGTGTGAAGTCATGAAAGGGAGGTGGGAAGGGAAGAGGCAGAAACTCAAGAGCCCTTGGTAGCATTGTTAAGGGAAATGAGAATGGACAAGAGATCACTGGGAACCAAGAGTTATGACTCAGCCCCAGGATAATACAAACATGAGACAGGGGAAAGGGATGGTCAGGGGAGGGCATAGGGCATCTTACCCACCATTCCTCCTCATGGAGTTATTTACCTGCAGGGCACGAGGACAATCTGCCTGAGCTTGTGATACTGACACATGACATCTTTTTTGTTGGAGAAGTACTTATCTCTGAATAGAAGAGAAGAAGGGATATTGCCCATGATATCTATCTCCCATAATCCCCTTCCAAATCCCCTTTTACCTCAGAGGTATCTATGTCCATAATTATGCTACTCACTAGCTTTTAAAGTTTAGTTTCCTCATTTGTAAAATGAAAGTAACAGTTGTACTTACTTCCTAATGTGAAAATTAAGTAATCTATGTAATGTTTGCATTATACTCCATTCATAATGAGTATTCATAAGTTATAACTATCTTCCTCTTCATCACCAACATCATCAAGCTATTATCATCAGGGAAACCTGCAGTTTTAACCAGGAGTCCAAAAATGATATGGGAGTAGAGCTCAGGGCAGGAAGATTAAGCTTGAATGGACTTAATAGAAGTTGAGTATTTCAGGATGGAATAAATAAGTTAGGTTTAGGGATAGGAGGCATAATCAGGGGTTCTATCCCACTCCCTGCCCCCAGTCAATTACCCAAGCCGTTGAGAACTTCTTTTATCTTTGTATCCACAATGGAGTCTAAGGAACACGGAGCAGTCCCTGGGATCATCAGCTGGACGAGGATGAGAAGGAGAAAAACGCAAGAGGTAGACTTCATCCTGTAGAACGGCAGTGTCCTGGGGATGGGAGGAAAAATAGAATGCTGAATTCTCTGAGCTCCACTATGGTTGGGAAGGAAGAGAAAAAAGCACATGGAGAGTTTCAAGAGAGAACAGACAGAGGAACATCAGTATCAGTATGGGAGAGCTTGGATCTCTCCCAAGTGGCTTGAAGAATTAGAGGGTAGCTGCAGAGCAAATTCACTCACCAAGAAGTTCAGAAATGGTCTATAAAGACTGATCAGGAAAGGTGGTTTTATATATCCTATGGTATTGACCTGGAACCCCTCAACACACAAGCAAGAACAACATAAAAACACACTCCCCAGTACATCTTCAAAGAAATGCCTGCTAGGGTGTGACACACAAATGTGATAAATTCAGTGTGTCTATGATAAGCAACAGCTGCTTTTGCTTTGGTTCTCAGCCAGAACTTTCTGTTCTTCCTCCTTTCTGTTCTTCCCTTTTCTTTCTTCTTGGCAACCCCAAAAGGCCAGCACCTAAGCCTTCTGTTAACATCCCCATGTTAAAGGCCTTTTGTTTGCTCCTTCATCAGGAAGAGGTGACTTTAGGGTCTCAGCAGAGCCCTAACTGTCACCTGTGTAAACATCATTTTATTGTCCCTGGCTAATCCCATCTGTGAGAAAGTAACAGAACATCTGATTAGCACTGGTTTATAAACAGGGAAGTTTATTGTTTAATTAACCATAAGCATAGCCTTTGATTGCAAGGTTCTTGTTGGAGGTTCAATAGGGTCATTACCAGCCTGAACTTTACCCCTTTGTTCCTACAATCCTCAGTTCACTGGATTTTTATCCTTGATCACTCTCTTGATAGTCCCAAGGTGGCAGGCATCATGACAGCCTCAGCCAAGATCCTGAGCAGGAAGGAAGGAAGGACTGGGGTAAGGCCATTTTCTTTGGAGGCTTTGCCTTTTCATTTTCGAAGCAAGATTTCTCCCTAGAAACTCGAGCAGATTTTCCCTTATATTTCATTGTTCCATTCTGGGTCACATGATCTCCCTTTCTAGTGTGGCTAAGAAATTGAGTAGACTTCTACAATCCCTTATATAAGACCCTTGGGCTCATAGGTGATTTATTCTCTAGGATGGGGCACATGGTCACCAGAATTGAATCCCATGATTCGAAAGCAAGATGAAGCAGAGAATGGCTGTTGGATCACCATTGTTGGAGGCAGTCAGGTGGGGAAACCCAGCCCTGCTGCTGCTGTGGTGGTCCTCACTGCCTCTTTCCCTAAAGATGCCTCCAGGGACCAGCTATTTCTTCAACATATCTCTCTCAGGAAACTTTGAGAATGGGGCTCCATGACACTAGAAAAAGTCAAGGATGTTTCCTTAATGCCCAGGTAGGAGCTGAGGAGACAAAAGAGTAATAAAGAGCAGGAAAGAGCACAGACTTATATTTACTATAAAAGTTGGGTACAGCTGTCCCATTTGTTAATTCAATGACTATAAATCTTCTCTATATAAATTATGGCTCTGGTGACTCAGCAGTGGAGAATTTTTTGCCCCCTTGAGACTACACTCTAAGGTGGAAGATAAATATATAATATGTCACATATTGAAAAATGCCTTGAAAAAAAGAAATGAAGTCAGGGCAATTGGATATACTTCTGCATTGTTGCATATAATGCAGTGTGTTCAGAGAAGACATCTCAAAAAAGATAACTTGTAAACAATGACCTGTAGTTGTGTGGGGTAAACCATAGAAAAAGCTGGGACAAATGTTTTAGGCTAAGGGGCAAGCAAATATAAAGAACCCAAGGCAGGGAGATGGTTGGTGTGTTGAAGGAATAGTAACAAAGGCAGTATGGCCAAAGAGAGTAAAATAAGTAAAGCAAAGAGAAGTGATGAAAGTGGTCAAAAATACAACTGGGGCCAGGTTAGGTTTACAGCACTTGTAAGCCAACATAAGGGCTCTGGGTTTTATTGTAAATTTGATGGGAAATTATTGGAGCATTTTGTTCAAGGAGTGATGATATGGCTTATTTATATAAGATCATTTATGTTTTATAAAGCTTACTAAGGCCACTGCTATGGAAGAGACAGAGGAAAACAGGTAAGCAAGGAAACCCAGCAGCAAGGTTTTGCACAGTTCTGGGTACCAAATAGTAGTCAGAACTGAGTAAATTTTCATTACGTAGAGAAGGTTGAGCCTCTTAAGTTTTACTGATGCACTGGGTATGACATATAGGCAAAAGAGCGTAATGAAAGATTGAGGTTATATTCTAAATAACTTGTTGAAGAATGATGCCATTTGCTGAAATGGGGACCCCTTGGGACAGCATAGATATGGCAAGAACATTAAATCGTATTTGATCATAGTCAATTTAATATGCCTATTAGACATCCAGCTTCGAGCTGTGGCATAGGATTTGAGTATATAAGTCTGGGGTTTGAGGGAAAGGTGAGAGTCAGAGATATAAATTTGAGAAAAATCAATCCACAGATGAATATAGTAGCATAGATAATTTAATTAAAAGAGTGAAAACTTTTTTAAGCGAGTCAAGAAAGTGATAGACTGGGAGGCAGATGTCCGAAAGAACATTGATTTAAGATTTGAATTGAACTGCATTGACTAATGGGTTTGTTGAGAATGGCAGGGAAAGAGAAGAGAACAGGATCACAAAAGAGTATGTTTGGGTTACAATGAGCATGGGCAACAGGGAGAGTGACCATAACCTCTGGGCAAAACCTGTAGTCAGCAGCATGCCTAGCATATTTGACACACAGAGGGGATCACTCTAACACTCCTCTCCCTTACATAACCAAATTATTTCCAGTAATAATTATGCAATAATAATTATTTCTTAATTCATTCTCTAGTTTTAAAACAAATAAAAAACATTAAAAGAACAGATGTCCATTTTAAAGCTTATGTTTAAATTTTTGTGTGAATTAAAAATTTCACTTACTGAACAAAAAAATATTATACCACTCAGTTTGCATACTCTTTGGGTTTAAAATTTTAAACACAATTAAACTTCACATAATTATATAGAGTGACCAAATTGATGTAATTTAAATACCATTAATTATTCTTTACATTCACTTGTCTATCATTACTTATTTAGATTAAACTATCTAACTGCAGGAATACATAGCAGGATAGAAGTTGTAGACACAAAGGCAAACGTGAATGTTTCTGAAGTGTTATGAACTTACCATAAAAATTGAAATGAAGGCATATCACAAACCCCAAGGTTGGTAGATGGAAGGAAATAATAATGATTAGAATAGAAATAAATGAAATAAAAACTGAAAAAAAAAACAGAAAAAGAACAATAACATTATAAACTGGTTCTTTATTCGGCACCTGGTTGGCTCAGTTGGTTAAGCCTCTGACTCATTTTTGGTTCAGGTTGTGATCTCATGACACAGGAGATCAAGCCCCTGTCAGTCTCCCTGCTCAGCAGGGTATCTGCTTCTCCCTCTCCCTCTGACTCTCTCTCTCTCTCTCTCTCAAATAAATAAGTAAATCTTTTTAAAAAATTACTGGTCCTTTGAAAAAATAAACAAAATTGCTAAGCTTTTGGTCAGAGTCATAAAAAAAAAAAAAGTAGAGAGGAGACCTAAATAAATAAAATCAGAAATGAAAGAGGAAAGTAACAACTGACACCACAGAAGTACAAAGGATAATAAGAGACTACTAAAACAAATTATATGTCAACAAATTGGACTACCTTGAAAAAACTGATAGATTCCTAGAAACATATAATATTTCAAAGCTGAGTCAGGATGAAATAGAAAATTTGAATACATTGATAACTAGTAATGAAATTGAATCATTAATCACAACAAACAAAAGTCCAGGACCAAATGGCTTCACAGGTGAATTCTACCAAGTAGTCAAAGAAGAGTCAATACCTATTCTCAAATGATTCCAAAAGATAGAAGAGGGAGGAAACCTTCAAATACATTCTATGAAGCCAGCATAACTCTCATACCAAAACAGATAAAGATGCTACAGATACAGATACTACAGAAAAAAGAAAACTACCAGGCAACATCCTGATAAACATAGATGCAAAAAATCCTCAATAAGATATCAGCAATACATTAAAAAATAATTCATCATAATCAAGTGGGACTTATTCCAGGGATACAAGGTTGGTTCAATATCCACAAATCAATCAACATGATACACCACACTAACAAGAGAAAGGATAAAAGCCATATGATCATTTCCATAGATGCAGAAAAAGCATTTGACAAAGTATAACATCCAATCATGATAAGAATTCTCAACAAAGTAAATTTAGAGGGAACATAGCTCAATATAATAAAAGCCATATATGACAAACCCATAGCTAATATCATACTTAATGTTGAAAAGCTGAGAGTTCCTCTAAGATCAGAAACAAGACAAGGATGTCCACTCCCACTTTTATTAAACATAATGCGAAAAGTCCTAGCCATAACTATTACACATACACACACACACACACACACACACACGCACACATGAAATAAAAGGCATCCAAATTGGTAAGAAATAAGTTAAACTGTCACTATTAGCAGTTGACATGACACAATACATAGAAAACTCTGAAGACTCAACCAGAAAACTTAGAAGTAATAAATAAATTCAGTTAAGTTGCAAGATACAAAATTAACACACAGAAATCAATTACATTTCTGCACACTAGTAACAAGGTAGCAGAAAGAGAAATCTGGAAAACTATTTATAACTGCAATTAAAAGAATAAAGTACCTAGCATTCATTTAAACAAGGAGGTGAAAAACCTATAGTTCAAAAAGTATAAAACAATTATGAAGATGAAGACAACAAAAATGGAAAAATATTACATGTTCATGAATTAACATTGTCAAAATGTCCATACTACCCAAAGCAATCTGCAGATTCAATGCAATCCCCATCAAAATACCAACAGCATTTTTCGAACTGCATAATACTAAAATTTGCATAGAACCACAAAGGACCCTGAATAGCCAAAGCGATCTTGAGAAAGAAGAACAGAAATGGAGGTAACACAATCCCAGATTTCAAATATACTACAAAGCTATAATAATCAAAACAATATAGTACTGACTCAAAAATAGATGCACAGATCAATAGAAGACAATAGAAAGCCCAGAAATAAACCCATGCTTAACTGGTCAATTATCCTATGACACAGGAGGCAATAATATACAATGGGAAAAGATAGTCTCTTCAATAAATGATGTTGGGAAAACTGGACAGCTACATGCAAAAGAATGAAATTGAACCACTTTCTAACAACATACATAAAAATAAACTCAAGTGAGTTAGAGAGCTAAATATGAGGACTGAAATCATAAAACTTGTAGAAGAAAACATAGGCAGCAATCTCTTTGACATTGGCTTTAGCACGTTTTTCTAAATATGTTTCTTCAGGTAAGGGAAATGAAGGCAAAAATAAACTATTGGGAGTACACCAAAATAAAAAGATTTCACACAGTGAAGGAAACCAAAAGCAAAAAGGCAACCTACTGAATAGGAGATCTTTGCAATTGATACATATGATAAAGGGCTAATATCCAAAATGTATGAAGAACTCATACAACTCAATATTATAAAAATGAGCAATTCAACCAAAACATGGACAGAGAATTTGAGTAGACATTTTTCCACAGACATGCAAATGGCCAACAGACCCATGAAAAGATGCTTAACATCAGTAATTACTAAGTAAATGCAAGTCAAAACCACAATGAGATATCATCTCACACCTGTCAGAATGGCTAGACTCAAAAACCAAGAAATAACAATGCTGACAAGGAGGTGGAGGAAAGGGAACTCTTGTGCACTCTTGGTGGAAATGTAATCAGTATAGCCACTGTGAAAAACAGTATGGAAGTTCCTCAAAGAATTAAAAATAGATATACTATACAATCCAGTAATTCCCCTATTGGATATTTACCCAAAGGCAATAAAATACGAATTTGAAAAGATATATGCATCTGTATGTTCATTGTAGCATTATTTACAGGAGGCAAGATATGGAAGTAACCCAAATGTCCATCAATAGATGAATGGATAAAGCTGATGTGGGGTGTATGTGTATATGTATTATATGTGTGTGTGTGTATGGAATATTAGTCATAAAAAAGAATGAGCTCTTGCCACTTGCGACAACGTGGTTGGATCTAGAGGGCGTAATGCTAATTGAAACCAGTCAGTCAGGAAAAGACAAATACCATGTGATTTCACTTAAAAGTAGAATCTTTAAAAAAAAATGAATCAACCAATAAACCAACAAACAAAAAGTGGAAATAAACCCATAAATAGAAAAAACAAACTAACTGTTGTCAGAGGAAAGGGGAGGGTAAGCAAAATGGTGAAGGAGAAAGGGAGATACAGGTTTCAAGTTACAGGATGAATAAGTCATGGGGATAAAAAGTACAGCATAGGGAATATAGTCAATGGTATTATAATAGTGTTGCATGGTGACAGATGGTAGGTACACTTGTGGTGAGCATAGCATAATGTATAGACTTGTTGAATCACTATGTTGTTCACCTGAAACTAATGTAACATTGTGTGAACTATATTTTGATTAAAAAAAGAAAATGAAGGTTGAGCTCAGAAACCTGGAACCCTTTCTCTGCCTTCTGACAACACTTTGTCTCTTCTATCTCCCCTTCCCCTGTTTCTACACCAAAGTGGGTGTGGCCTGCATGACTGGCCTCTAGACCATCCTTGGTTCCTCCTGCACCATGGCTCCTCCTCTCTTCACTGTCAGGGAGCAAGACGCACCCCCTAGACCTTCACACGTCCCACTCCAGATCACCCCACCCATGTCTGAGGTTGGATCCACAGTTTGCTTATTACTTCTTGGCTTACCTTTTGAATTTGTCAGAGCACAACTTGAAGCAACCTCCCTAAGAAAGGAGTGTAAAAGAGATAGAGGAGTCAAGATGGTGGAGGAGTAGCAGACTGAGATGGTATCAGGTCACAGGAGTTCAGCTAAATAGTTATCAAACCATTCCAAACATCTACAAACCCAACGGGAGATCAAAAAGAAGAAGAGCAGCAATTCTAGAAACAGAAAACCCAACACTTTCTGAAAGGTAGGACGTGCAGAGAAGTGAATCCAAAGTGATGGGAAGATAGACTGCAGGGGGAGGGGCCGGCTCCTGACAAGTGGCAGAGCAATGGAGCACAAAATCTGAACTTTTAAAAGTCTGCTTCATTGAGGGACATTGCTCCAGAGACTAAGCAGGGGTCCAGCCCTCGTGGGGACAGTGTGGTGTCAGGTCCCATGTAGTGACAGAATGATCGGGGTGTCTGAGTGCAGCAGAGCTCTCAGGTATCAGAGCAGGGAAGCTGACGACAGAGATGGAGCTAAGGAGTGAGCTCTCAGTTCAGGGTACCTTAAACTGTGATCTGTGGCAGAGCCAGACCACTGCTGTTTGAGCAGGGACTCCACAAGCGGCAGATCTGGGGAGACTCACCTTCCTTCTCTGGAGGCAGGAACCTGCTAGGTTTGGAGACTCCAAACAGGATTGTGTGCCAGAGACAGAAATGCTCAGTCACAGGCCGGGTGAACTCAGAGCGCGGCCAGAGACCAGGGAGATGGGAGTGATTGAGCACTTTTCTCTGAGGGCGCACTGAGGAGTGGGGCCCTGAGCTCTTGGCACCTCTGGGCTGGAGACTGGGAGGTTGCCATTTTCATTCCTGTCCTCCAGAGCTCTATGGAAAACATTCAGGGGACAAAAGTTCCCGAGAGTGAACATGAGCAGATTACTTAGCCTGGCTCCTGGCAAGAATGGTGCAATTCCTCCTCGGGCAAAGATATTTGAGAATCACTGCAACAGGCCCCTCCCACAGAAGATCAGCAAGAACATCCAGCCAAGACCAAGCTCACCAATCAAGGAGAACAGCTGAACCCCAGAGCTAGGGGAAAGCAACACCTAAAATTCATGGCTTTTTCCCGATGATCCTTTAATCTTGCAAAGTTAATTAAATTTTATACATTTTATTTTCTTATTTTAATTTTTTTAACTTTTCCTCTCCTCTTTTAACGTTTTTTAACAATACCTTTCTAAAAAAATATTTTTAAACCTTCATTATTATAGTCTATTTTATCCTTCATTGTATCTAACTTTATTTTTTGTATAACGTACAGGGATTTTTCTTCTAAAAAATTTTTGGGACACAATTTCTTCTAATAGATCAAAATATACCCTAAATCTAGCACAGGGCTTTGTTCTAGTCTCCATCCTGAGAAAATTCTCTCCACTTTCTTTTCTTTCTTTTTCCAACCAACTTATCCTATCAATTCATTTTTTTTTAGAATTTTTTTAAAATTTTCATCCTTACAGTCATATTCCATCCCTTCATGTTTACCCTTATTTTTGTGTGTGAATACATATATTTATACACACACACACACACACACACACACACACACACACACACACATATATATATATATATATATATATATATATATGTTTTTCTTTCTTTAAAATTTTGGGAAGTAGTTTTTTCTAAGGGACCAAAATATACCCAAAATCAAGTGGGTGGCTCTGTTCTATTCACCAGTCTAAGAATATATATATATATATAAAATTTTTTTTAATTAAAAAAATTTGTTTTTAAACTTCTTTTTACCCCCTTTCTTCTCCCCCCAATTTGGAGTCTCTTCTGAAGTGTTTAGCGTACACTTTTCTGGGGTCTTTGCCACTCTTTTAGTATTTTATTCTCTTGTTCATATATTCTCATCTGGGTAAAATGACAAGGCAAAAAAACTCACCACAATAAAAAGAACAAGAAGCAGTACTGAAGGCCAGGTACCTAATCAATATGGACACTGATAATATGACAGATCTAGAGTTCAGAATGACAATTCTCAGGGTGCTAGCAGGGCTCAAAAAAGGCATAGAAAATATTAGAGAAACCCTGTCTGGAGAAATAAAAGCCCTTTCTGGAGAAATAAAAGAACTAAAATCTAACCAAGCTGAAATTAAAAAAGCTATTAATGAGGTATAATAAAAAATGAAGGCTCTGACTGCTAGGATAAATGAGGCAGAAGAGAGAATTAGTGATATAGAAGACCAAATGATGGAGAATAAAGAAGCTGAGCAAAGGAGATAAACAACTATTGGATCATGAAGGGAGAATTCGAAAGATAAATGATACCATAAGAGAAAACAAAAATAGTAGGAGATCAGAAAAACCAATAGCTACAGGAAGTTTGCAGGTCTTTCAAACACAAGTTTCTAGCTGTTTGTTTTTTGAGGTGGAAAGTTCTTTGATGAGATATGGAAGTGCTACTATTTCATCTTTTGGATTCATATTCTTTAGACACTACATGAAAAACCAATCAGGTTGATATTAAATGTAAAAACTGAAATGCAGGGGTGCCTGGGTGGCTAAGTTAGCTGGGCATCCAACATTTAATCTCAGCTCAGGTTTTGATCTCAGGGTTGTGAGTTCAAGCCCAGTGTTGGGCTCCATGCTGGGCCTGGAACCTATTAAACAAACAAAACTGAAATGCAGATAAAAATTGAGATGCTGACTCTGGAAAATAGTATGGCGATTCCTTAAAAAGTTAAAAATAGAAGTACAATCCAGCAATTGTACTACTAGGTAAATACCTAAAAAATACAAAAATACTAATTCAAAGTGATACATACACCCCAATGTTTATAGCAACATTATCTATAAGCCAAATTATGGAAGCAGCACAAGTGATCATCAACAGATAAATGGATAAAGATGTGGCACACACACACAGGTATATTATTCAGCCATAAAAAAGAATAAAATCTTGCCATTTGCAACAACATGGATGGAGCCAGAAAGTATAATACAAAGTGAAATAAGTCAGTCAGAGAAAGACAAGTACCATACGATTTCACTTATACATGGAATTTGAGAAACAAAACAAATGAGCATAGAGGGAAAAAAAAGAGAGAGAAAGGCAAACCAAGAAACAGACTCCTAACTATAGAGAACAAAGTGATGGTTACCAGGGGGAAGGTGTGGAGGGGATGGGTTAAACAGGTGATGGGGATTAAGAAGGGCACTTGTCATGAGAAGCAGTGGGTATTATAAATAAGTGTTGAATCACTAAATTGTACACTTAAAACTAGTATTTCACTGTGTGTTAACTACCTGGAATTTAAGTAACAACTTTCTAAAAAATTGAGAGTGTCACCCACCCTGAGCAGAGATTTGTCATGGATTTACTTTGAGACAGGGCAATACATTTCTCAAAAGTGATCTTGGAATCTGCTCAAGGGTTACAGAGGTACCTCATTAACACTGCAGAGTTCTGCATCATCAAACAGAAGGGGAAAAATGGTTCTAAAAAACTTGATGTGTTGATGCTTTCAATTAGCTGTGAAACCATAAAATCTGTTCACTCATCAAGATTCCACTCAAGTGCAAGTTGGTTGTTAGAAGAAAATTTACATTCCAGTGTCCAAAAAGAGTATCCCTGAGTGGCCCAGTGAATTTATCTGTCCAAAGGATCAGTAACTGGAACATCCAGGTCCTTTGGATGGTAGAAATGTCTACTAGATAACAGTATGTTCTTGGCATTTGTTGTTAAGTTAGTTGTGGTAATGCTAAGCTAACAGACTTTAACTGATGGGTGTGGACAAAAGCAGAAGTGAGAGACAGAGATGCTGGGTGGAGATGATTGCCAAAAGGGACACTGGAGGGAATAATGAAAGAAGAGAGTCTGGAGAAGAGAATAGAGAAAAGGAGGTGAAAAGAAAGAGGTTGTGAGCATGGTGGAGGCTAAAGGAGGCATAGGCCTGTGGATTTTCCTGAAAGTAGATAGCATTTGGTGGAATGGTTTAAAGGTGACATAGGTCAAGTCTGCACTATTAGATTCACCCTGAGATCACCTGTCATTGCAGCCATCCTAGCTCAGTGCTCTCTTCTATACTTGTTATTTTGTCTGTGTCTGTGAGAAAGAGTCTTAATGGAAAGACCTTTCCTTAATTATCATTATATTAGTCTCTTTATCCTACGGACAAGTAGTTACTATAAATGTGAGTACTTAAAAGTGATAAAATAATTATGTCTCGCAAGTCAAAGAGACCAAGTCTGGTGGGGGAGAAGAAATGGGAGGGAAGGGCAGGGAAGGGAGAGAATGAAGGAAATGAAAGGAAAAAGGAAAAGGAAAAGGAAAATGGAAGGGAAAGGGAAAGGAAAAGACAAGAAGAAAGGAAAAAAAAGTTATATGCTCAAGAGAATGTAGAGGAGAGGTGGGGAAAGAAAACTAGAATTAATTTTATGGCAGAAATGGATCAGAAAGGTTTAGAAAAATTAATATTTTCTGGATGTTGGTGTAGAGCTAAATGAGGAGAACATGAGGTACAAGAGCCAGGGACATTAGGCAACCCACTACTTGAAATAATGCGCTACTGCATTTGGAGTATGCCAGGATTGATACTTTTACACCAAAACTCAGTGCTTGTCCTTATAAAGTTAACAGAAATATCCTCATGGCATATTTCAGTAACATGATATATTTCAGCAGCATGAGAATCTCTAGCTTGGCTCTCAACTTGAAGCAGGACAGAACCAGATAGAAAGGTAAAATAAATTCTTACGCCAACATTCATCCACTCATTTATTCAACCAGCCAAGCAAAAACCACATCTGCCATGTGCCAGATACTATGTAAGGGCTGGAGATATAGAGAAGAATTAAGAAATGACTCTTGCTCCCAAACTACTTAAAATCTACTAAGGTATCAGATGTCAGGGAAGAGAAGCAACTGGGCACAGCAGAGATACTTACTGATGCCTAATTATTAGACTATGAACTTACAATGTATCTACAGTGAGGTCCTTACACTTTAAGTCATTTATGGCACCACTACTAAGAATAAGCAAGGAATATGATTTCTTCTCCATTTTTTCTTCTTGATATTTCCAGAGAGACAAACAGTAGACTGGGTTGGTGAGAGAATATAAATGGCTGATAAAAGTGGGAAAAATGTTCAAAGTTGTTGACAATGATACACAAATTGAGATAGCTACGAATGTCAGTTTTACCTCTCAGATTCACCAGGGTTATGGAAAAGGGGAAAACAGAGATTCCTTATATTCTTCTCTTTTTTCAAAAACTTTATTTTATTTTTTCAGTGTTCCAAGATTCATTGGTTATGCATCACACCCAGTGCTCCTTGCAACATGTGCCCTCCTTAATACCTACCACCAGGCTCACCCAAGCCTCCCTTCCTTATATTCTGCTGGGAACATACAATTATTTTAAATTTTTTATGGGAAGTCATTTGGCAAAATATCTCAAAGTTGTCTTTTTTTTTTTTTAGTTTGTTGAAATTTTAAAATTTACTTTTATTTTTATTTTTTAAATTGTTTATTTTTTATTGTGTTATGTTAGTCGCCATACATTAGTTTTTGATGTAGTGTTCCAAGATTCATTGTTTATGTACCAGACCCAGTGCTCCATGTAATACATGCTCTCCTTAATAACCACCACCAGGCTCACCCATACCCCACCTTGTTCCCCTTTAAAACCCTCAGTTTGTCTCTCAGAGTCCACAGTCTCTCATGGTTCAAAGTTTTAAAATATATTTCTTCTGATCCAGCAATTCTACTTTATGAACATAACCTTAAAGAAATAATCAGAGATGTGCACAAGGATTTATATGAAGAAGTTCACTATATGATTATTTATAAGTAGCAAAAACATGCAAAATATATAAATATGAACATTAAATATGAGATATAGGTATACTATGAGAAAATGTTTAGGATTAAAATCAGGGAACAAAACAGTATATATTTTTTTACCTGATGTAAAGATGTATAGAAAAATGCTGGATGTACATACACTGATGATAGTAACAGTCATTTTCTTGGGTGGTGAGAGTAAGGGTGATTTTTATTTCCTTATTTATAATTATTGCTGCATTTTCCACGGTTTCCAGTTATAATGTTTTACTTTTTAAAATCATTTTAAAAGTTATCTACAGTAGGTAGAGATAAAGAGAACAGCAAACAGCCCTCTAATTCCTGCACACATGTCTCTGACTTTGCTGTGCCTCCCATCAAGAGATAGTCTAT
This sequence comes from Lontra canadensis, assembly GCF_010015895.1. NCBI lineage: Eukaryota > Metazoa > Chordata > Mammalia > Carnivora > Mustelidae > Lontra > Lontra canadensis. The sequence goes on from NW_022631000.1 coordinate 9,515,070, forward strand.
TTTCTCACCTCCTAACTCTGCTCTGGACTTGTGACTTACTTCGACCAATGGATGTGGCAGAAATAATGGAGAACTTCTGCGGTTAGGCTCTAAGAAGCCTGTGGCTTCCACTTTGTTCCCTTGAAGTGCTGCTCTGAAACCACCATGTAAGGAAACCAGTTTAGCCTACTAGAAGATAAGAGGCCTTTCGGAGGAGAACCAAGGTCCTCTAGTCAACAGCCAGGGCCAACTGCCGGACATCAGTGAAGGAGTCAGGGACTCTCTCCAGTTGAATGCAGTGAAATGAGTGAGGCCATATGAGCCTAGCAGAAAAACCTTCCCATCAACACACAGAACCATGAGAAATAATAAATCATTGTTTCAAGCACTAAGTTTTGGGGCGAATTGCTACCCAGAAATAAATATGAAATAGGCACATAACCATTAGTTAAAAAAAAAGAAGAAGAAGAAGAAGAAGAGGAGGAAGTCTTAGTCTGGTGGTTGTCAATCTAGTTCCAAGAATCTTGAAAATATTGCCTCCGCATTTGAAATGGAAACATTATGGCTGCCATTGTACAGTTCCCGCTTTGGAAGAATGACTGGTGAGAAGAGACTGGTGTTCTGCAATGGGTCAGGAAATAGGTAGTGAGTATGTTTTTGTATATGTGCAGTTTTTCCTTACTCAAAGAGCACAATTTATCTAAAATATCTGCAGATGGCTCAAAATGGACCCCCAGCTGGCTGTCAGCAGATTCTTGAATCCTCCTTCCTGTGAGTGCTGCTGAAGGCACTTCTTGGCCAGATTCCTACATCTCTTTCAGAACTTTGTTACCCAGTGGAAATTGCAGGGGTAGAGAAGAAGGAGAGTGCTATACTATTTTTGAAGATATTCTCAAAACCTTTATTTCTTGTCCAGAGAAATAAGGAATACTCAGCAGAAACAGTACAAAAAGACTCTGAACTCTTTGCTCTTGATGTCTATATGGGGAAATTTCCAAGATATCTTCCAAACAGTTCGACCCCCCAGTCATCCACATATCATTATACGCGTGAAAACTTGAAGATAAGTCCTATGAGTCTGTCTCAGATGTCAGCCTGAGTTCAGCAGTAGAGTGATAGAGCAAACAGGCCATTAGAGATGATCTAATTCTACCCCATCATTCAAAAGACAACTCCGTCTAAGACCGAGACAACAGTTGTGGCTGACTTTAGGTCACAAATGAGCAACTATGCAGGCACAAAGCTGGGAGCAAACCCAGGTCTCTCTGTTTCTCTGCTTTATACTCTGTATGATAATGTGTCACTTCTTCAAGCCTAAGAGAGATCAGAGAGGTGGGATGAGACATTGCCTTTGTTAACTGTAGGTACATTTCACATTTCAGTGGGATTGATGGTTGTAAAAGAGGAAAGTCCAGAAAGTCATACAGCCAAAATGTTTTATGCAACAATATAATGAAACCATAAAATAAAATGCCAGTGATTCCTTTCTCTGGGTGCAAGGATGTTCGAGACCACCAAGAACAAAGGCTGTTCAGATCCACTTGCATAGGTTGTGTTCTCTACAGCAAAGTTACTTCCAAAGCCAGATGTCTGGGGATGGCTATTGACTCACTCCTCTCCTTCTGGGTAATTGTTATTTATTATAAAGCTTTGCAGGAACATGTGGGGGTTGGGGGAAAGAATTCTGACAACTGCTAGTTTCAATATTTAATTTTTTGCAGTTCATCTCCCCCAAATGTAATCCTCATGAATGTCACACTCACTGACATTCCTCCACAATCAGTCCCCATTATTATTTTGTCTCTTCAAAGCTGAGCCCTGGCCAGGAGCCCAGAGGTTGGGATGAGGGTTTCAAAACCGTGTCAGCAAATACAGGAATGGTGATCTATTGTCACATATCCAAATCTGACAGTCGTGTCCATAAATCAGAGTCCAGGAGTTAGTTTTGCTCTGAGGTCCTTTCCTTCTTTCTAGTATACTTCCTCCTTGGAACTAAGAACTTCTGGCCCAGAATGAAGGGAAGAATTTAAACCACTGGCTCTTTGTGGAGCTTTCTGATGCCAACCAAGACATCTGGGGTGTGACCTCAGCACTCTCTTTTTGGCATCAGGTTTGGACCAAGGCTCCATGTCTGAGCTTGCTTTAGTCCTGACAGCCTTCAGTTTTTGTTGGTCCTCTGAGTTCTCATTTATCTCACTCTACTGCCAGCAAGATAATAAGTTATGCTTGTACAAATCTGGCAAGGCCCCAGGCTGTTTTGGGGGCTGTCACTTTTTTTGGCATGAAGTCCTGTCTACTTGCTCTTGGGGCCTGGCCTGGAGGCCTGGACAATATGTAGATCAAGAGCCGGAAAACCTGTAACCTCATTCACCCCTTGTTTTTGGAGAAACTTTTCATTAAGGTCAAAGGCATACATGCCGTTTAGAGCAGGAGTCAGAACCCAAGAAGTCAGGAGTTGAGCAGGCCCTGAGACAAAATGAGGGGTAAAAGCATAACTGGGAGCAAAGGAAGAAGGTGTAATAACACAAAGAATGCAAATTTTGGCTGAAGAGCTTGGCCTGAACACTGTTTTTTCTAAAAAACCAAATTAGTTGTCCACACAAAACTGTAGGATATTTCACATTCAAATCCAAATTTCCATCTCTTCTTGAGGTACCATGTGGGCCCTCAGCTCAGGTAGGGGAGCTGTCCCATCTGGAGCTTTCTCTCCAAGCACTTCTACCAGACGAAAGTGCTCATTTCAGGTTTGCATTTCTTGGTCTTCAATTTCCATTTTCTTCACAAAGCCTTGGCTAGAGTACAAAAGACACACATTTCCCTTTTCTCTGAGATTTTGTTTTAAGGAATGCTTATTGTTTAAGTCAAGGACTAGTATTTGAGAAAATGGAATTCTGGCATTCCTGATGCTGTTTCTATTTCATATTGTGATTTTCTTGTTCCCCAAATCTTTCATCCAAATCACACACTTGAGCCTGTTCTTTGGGGAGAAATAATGTGTAAAAGCCCATGCTTGGCCTTAAGGTCACCATCTTAAGGAGCTAAAAATCGGTTTTCTAAGCAATTTCTTTCTTTGAAGGACCCTTGTTGTGTGCTGGTCCAAAATGGAAGCATAAGAAGATCTTAAACTCACCTGCTTCACAGATACCTAAAATCTATACCTACTTATACCTATTCTGTAATTCCATACAGATTTATACAGAACTGCTGGAACTCTCTCCTTCACTCCTGAGGTCAGACTTGCACTCCAGGGCACAGCTCCCCCAGGCTCTTGGCCCTCATTTCTTCTCCTTGGGCCTTCCCCCTAATAAAACTCTGGGGGTGCCGAATCCCATCTTGGCAGCAGCAGCTCAGACTATTAAAAATACCACAAAGTGTTTTACTATTTTCCCATTGTGTAAGGGCTGGCATAAAAAGCACAAACACTTAAAAGTGTCACCAAATTCATAAGCAGTTTTTGGTTTTTATGTATTTATATTTACACCTCGCATATTTGCACTTCTTTTCAACTCTCCTGCTGTCAACCCTCCTCCAGATTTCTGTCATCTCTCCCCAGGCTTATTGATCCCCCAAGGGTCTCCTTGAATGTGTCTTTGCTCCCTCTCACTCATTCCCCACATGGTACTCAGGGAATGCTTCCTAAATGCAAATCTGTAGCAAACAAAATCTTTCCTAGTTCTTTTACTGAATGAGCAGGATTTGGTAGGATAAAATTATTATGCAATTCTCTTTCTTCCCCTGGCCCTTCAAACCTAATTGTCTGTGCCTAGTCATTCTCCATTTTGGATGAAATCCTGGGCAGGTTCTGCAGCTTGTTTGACTACTCCAGAAATAACCAAAGAGGCCCTTTGATTTGACATGTAAATCCAGTTCCATCTAATTCTTTCCTAACTAGTTGAGTTATAGCTAAATGAAGTGTGTGCTGCTGGCCTCCCTGACCCCAACTAGGGACCATATCAGTCTGGAAGGCTCCCATGGGAGGGGCCTTTGCACTTACTTTCCCAACCAGGCTCAGTTCCACTCATCTTCAAGTCACATAAATGTCACTTCCACAAGGGAGATTTCTCTCTATGATTTCATCTTAAACCTTAACTAATGGTAATTATGTAGTTATTTCTATGAATCATTGTTTTATGTTTCTCTCCCCCACTGGACTATAATCCCCATGAAGGCAGAGGTTATGTTTATCTTGTTGGTGGTCCAGGTCCTTAATAATATTCTCTCAAGAAACATGCATTTTGATAAATCAATATGAAAAATGTTTGTGAATACTGGAAAGTATGACATCTATCATGGAAGTGTAAAGGATGTTTAAAAGTGGTCTGTTTTTACTGTAGTATAGTTGACACACAATGTTACATTAATTTCAAGGGTACAACATAGTGATTCAGCAATTCTATATGCTGTGCTCACCACAAGTGTTGCTACCACCTGTCACCATATAATCCTACTACAATACCATTGACTATATTCCCTGTGCTATACCTTTCATCTCTGTGACTTACTTATCTTATAACTGGAAACCTCTATCTCTCACTTGTTTTCACCCATAAGCCCCTTCCCCCTCACAAACCACCAGTTTGTTCTCTGTACTTATAGATCTGTTGCTGCTTTTTGTTTGTTTATTTGTTTTTCAGATTCCACATAGAAGTTAAAGTCCTTCTCTGACTTGATCCGCTTAGCATATTATCCTCTAGGTCCATCCATGTTCTTACAAGTGACATGATCTCATCCTTTTTTATGGCTGAGTAATATGCCATTCCATTCCAAATATATATATACACCTACACAAAACTTGTTTATATAACCGTCCCCCTTTTTAATCTATTCTTCTATCCGTGGACATCAAGGTTGCTTCCAGTGCCTTGGATATAATACTTGATGCTGTAATAAACACAGGGGTCATATGTCTTTTCAAATTAGTATTTTTGTTTTCTTTGAGTAGATACCCAAAGTTCTATTTTTGATTTTTAATTAAACTCCATACTCTTCTTCACAGTGACCATACCATTTTACCTTCCAACCAACTGTACACAAATTTGCTTTTTCCTATATATCCGTTTCAACACCTGTTTTTTATTGTCCTTTTGATACTATCTATTCTCACTGGTGTGAGAATGTATCTTGTTGTGGTTTTGATTTGCATTTCCTTGATTATTAGTGGTGTTGAGAATCTTTTCCTGTATGTCTTCTTTGGAAAAATGTTTAGGTTCTCTGATGATTTTTAAATAGGATTATTTGTTTTGGTATTGACTTCTGTAAGTTCTTTATATATTTTGGATAATAATTCCTTTTTAGATATATTACTATATTTGATCAATTTCTACCTTTATGTTGTCAGTTTAAGATCTGCTTTATGTATTTAAGTGCTGTTATGTTGGATGCATAGATATTTACAATTACTATATCTTCTTTTTGGATTTATCCCTTTATTATAGAATGCCTTTCTTTGTCTCTTGTTACAGTCTTTGTTTTATAGTCAGTTTTGTCTGATATAAGCATTGCTATTGTGAATTTTTTCTTTTTTTTGCTTTCATTTGCATGAAACATCTTTTTCCAGCATTTAACTTTAGTCTATATGTGTCTTTAGGGCTGAAGCAAGTCTCTTGTAGGCAATATATAGATGGGTCTTTGTTTTTATCCATTCAATCATCCTATCTCTTTTGATTGGAACATTTAGTCGATTTACATTTAAAATATTTGTTGATAAGCAGGTACTTATTGCCATTTTGTTTATTGTTTTATGGTTATTGTTGTAGGGCTTCTCTCTTCCTTTCTTCTTCACTTACTCTCTTTCCCTGTCATTTGATGGCTTTCTTCAAAGTGTTATACTTGGATTTCTTTCTCTATTTTTGTGTATCTAGTATTTTGATTTGTGGTTACCATTGGGGTTATCTATAACATCCTATGTATATAACAGTCTCTATTAAGCTGATAGTGGCCTAAGTTTGAACACTTTCTAAAAGCACTAAATTTTTACTCCCTTCTCCATGTTTTCTGTACATGATGAAATATTTTGCATATTTTATTCTGTGTATTTCTTGACTGGTTTTGCATATATGATTGATTTTATTACTTTGAATTCTAACCTCTCTACTGGCTTTATCAATAATTAATCTGCTATCTTTACTATGTGTTTGCTTTTACCTGTGAAATTTTTTCCTTTTCTAACTTTCTTTTAGTATGGCCTTTTCTTTTCACTTAAAGAATTCACTCTAACATTCCTTGTAAGGCTGGTTTAGTGGTAATATATTCCTTTAGCTTTTGTTTGTCTGAAAAACTCTTTATCTCTCCTTTAATTTCGAATGATAACCTTGCTGAATAGAGTTAATTGTAGGTTTTCATTGTAGGTTTTATTTATTTTTCTTTTCACCACTTTGAATATACCTTGCCACTCTCTTCTTGCCTGCAAACTTTTTCCTGAAAAATCAGCAAACAACCTTATGGGGTTTCCCTTGTATGTAACTGTTCCTTTCAATGATTTTAAAACTCTTTGTCATTACGTTTTGCCATTTTGAGTATAATGTGTCTTGGTACGGACCTCCTTGTGTTAACCTGTTGGGTTCTCTGTGATTCCTAGGTCCGTGTTTCTGTTTCCTTCCCCAGATTAGGAAATGTTCAGTATTATTTAAGTCATTTTCTGGCCCCTTCTCTCTCTTCTTCTTCTGGGATCCCTATAAAGGAATGTGATTCTGCCTGATGATGTTACGTCGTTCCTTCAGCCTGTTCTCCCTTTATTATTATTTGTTTTCCTTTTTCTCTTCAGCTCAGTTGCTTTCCATTTCCCTGCCTTCCAGATTGCCGATCCATTCTTCTGCATTCTCGAATCTGCTGTTCATTCATTCTAAGCATATTTGTTCATTTATTGAATTCTTCATCTTTGCCTGGTCTTTTTTATATTTTCTATGTCTTTGCTGAGGTACTTCCTGAGCGCAGCTACTCTTTCCTCAAGTCCAGTGAGTATTTTTAATGATCATTACTTTGAACTCTTTATCAGGCATATTGCTTATCTCTGTTTCATTTAGCTTTTTTTACTCTGATTTTTTTTTTCTTTCACTTGAAACATTCCTGTTTCCTCATTTCTTTTCTAACGCTCTGCTTTTATGTATTAGGTAGCTCAACAATGTCTCCTGACTTTGAAAGTAATGGTCTTATGTAGAAGTCTTGTGGTGTCCTACAGTGCCATCTCCCTGATCACCACGACCACACACTACTGAGGTGTTCCCATGTGAACTGTGTGTCTTCCTGTTGTGGCTGAGCTGTGAATGCTTTGCTTGTTATGGGCACACTGGGCAGGGTTTCCTCCCTGTCTATTGAGAGGACTGTTGCAGTTGTCACGGCTGGTTGGTAGGCAGGGCTGACAGTCAGCCCAGCTGTCTGATATTAGCCTGTGTGTCACAGTTTTAGGTGTGCTAAAGGGCAGGGCTTACTCCCTTCCCAACTACATCCCCACCCCTCCTACCCTTTTGGATATGGAATTCTCTTTATGAATAGCCATGGAGGTTTGTTCTGCCAGTCTTTGGGTCATTTTCAGAGTAAGTTGTATAGATGTAGTTGTTGCCTTGCTGTGTCCGTGGGATGAGGTGAGGTCAGGATCCTTGTACCCCACCACATTCCTGGTTCTCTCCTTTAATAAAATTATACAAAAGTTCGTTTTGACTGGAGAAGCAGAACAGTGAAAATAGCAGACAAGCTGGGTGTCAAAAGGTAAAGAGTATTGCTTGGGACAGGAAAATCAATTAGAAGAATATTTTATTTGCTGACATACACTTTCTTTCCTTGCTAGTTCAAGTCTTAGAAAATAAAATAATGACCTATTGAACTATTTATGTTGAATTAGTATTGTCTTCTAGATTTTAACCAGGGCAGGACTTGTGTGGAGATACAGGTACTGAAAAAGAGCTGGGGGGGCGGTGGTTAGAGAGCCCACTCCTGGAAGCAATGTCTGCAGAAACTGCAAGAGATTCCAGATTAGTGTCAAATGATCTCACGTTCTTTCATCTGTGTGAGATCCTTTTCTCAGCACTTAAAAGGAATGAACATTAGCACGACATTTGAATATCAAGTTCAATATCTGCCTCTTCTATTAGAAAAATACTTGGGAATCTGTTTCCATAACTGGGATATCACTAGCTTTGTATCTCTCACTTAGCGGATCTCCCTGAGGATTATTATTAAAGCATTTAACTATTTATAAAATCACAGAATCTTGGGGGGGAGGATTACAAAGCTTTAGGCCAACTTTCTTCTTGATTTAAAATTATCCACAAATAGATCAGCTGGATCTCTCTCAGCACTTACTCACATTTACCACTGTGTTCATACTACCAGTCAACTTGTTCTAGAAGATCTTGGTTTGGTCACCTTACCCTTTACAAACATAAAAGGCTTCTCTAACATTTACCATGAAGCTGATTTATTGTAACTTATAATAAAAAGGTAAGTTGGCATACTGTGAAGTATCTAAGTGACACATCCTGAAAAATCTAAGACTTTCCTAAGTCACATCTGAGAATGTGCACATTCTCAGGAAATAATTTTATCATATTTAAACAATCAGAGCATGTCATTCTTGTGCCTTTCCTGTTAAAAAAAAATCATCTTTTCTTCATCCAAAACTAGATCTGGTTACATCTATTATTACATCTAGTGTAGCACTGTTTATTATTTATCTAGTTTATTTGCATCTAGTTTATTATTGTTTATTGCAACTAGTGTAGCGCTGTCCGATAAAACTTTCTGTGATGATGGGGATGTTCTGTAATATCTGTACTGTTCAATATACAATATATAAATTTAAACAAAAGTATACCACCTTAAATGTCTTTCTCATTCATTCATTCACTCATTCATTCACTGAGAGCCTAGTTTGGTTCAGGTAATGTGCATAGGCACTGGGTACACAATGTCAGGGGAGACACTGCCCTTACCCATGAGGAACATGTGAGATGATAACTCATTAGACAGATGGAATACTATACAGTGAGTTGGTTTTAAGGTGATGAAAAAGGGCACAGAGAGACACCTAACCCAGATGGGTGAAAGAGATTGGAGATTTACAACTTGGAGCATGTTATGTACTTTGGTAATGTTTCACAATAGATAAGGTCTCTTTCTCATTTTTAAAATGAGGGAACTCAGTCTCAAAAAGCTGTGATTTACCCTCATTCACATGAAATCTACCCAACCAGATAGCTTTTGTTGCAAAATTCATGTATTTTCTACTGTCCAAAAATGCCAACCATCAGTTCTTCAAAGAAGGTTTTCAAAATCACCCAATTTCTTCTACATTTTGCTACTGGGTATTTACCCCAAAGATACAGATGTAGTGAAAAGTAGGGGCATATGTACCCCAATGTTCATAGTAGCAATGTCCACAATAGCCAAACTGTGGAAAGAGCTGAGATACCCTTCAACAGATGAATGGATAAAGAAGATGTGGTGCATATATACAATGGAATATTACTCAGCCATCAGAAAGGATGAATACCCAACTTTTGCATCAATATGGATGGGACTGGAGGAGATTATGTTGAGTGAAATAAGTCAAGCAGAGAAAGTCAATTATCATATGGTTTCACTTACTTGTGGAACATAAGGAATAACATGGAGAACGTTAGAAAGAAAGGAAAAGTGAATTGGGGGAAATCGGAGGGAGAGATGAACCATGAGAGACTGTGGACTCTGAGAAACAAACTGAGGGTTTTAAAGGGGATGGGGATGGGGGGATGGGTGAGCCTAGTGATGGGTATTAAGAAGGGCATGTATTGCATGGAGCACTGGCTGTGGTGCATAAACAATGAATTTTGGATCACTGAAAATTAAATTTTAAAAAACTAATGATGTATTTTATGGTGATTAAAATAACATGATAAAAAAATAAACAGTGGAGTTTTGAGTAAGATAAGGGTGAGGCAACTACTACAGTATTCTATATTAAATTAAATCTATGAATGATTAGTTAATAGCATACACATAGGTATATTTATAATTGATTAAATTTTGTTTGTGTTTATTCTATCAAAAAATAGTGGACATTATGAACTTGAACTTGATTAGTAGGCAGTACTTCAACTTACATAATTTCTACTCACAGAAAACTACCCGAAAAGTTGAAAGTACCAAGTTTTTCATATGTTCTTGTGAGAACACTTCAGTATAGTTTTTCTACATTTTATCATGAAAGCATTACTCTGACATCTTAGTCTCTGGTGGCATTCCCTAAATCAGTTGTTCTTTTTTTTTTTTTTTTTTTCAATTTTTCCATCTGTTGTTTAAAACTCATCCTACATTTGGGAAACTGTACATAACTTGTTCATCACATAACTCACTAAATGAGACTGAACAGTTTGTCAAGATGATTTTTTTTTAAGAAGCGAGAGAAATGTTCAATTTATCAATGCATTCCAGTTTTGCCAGGAAAGCATCCTTTCTCATCAAGTTAGGCTGGTATGTTGTTCATTATAAAATGTCACCAGAAATTATGTGAATGGACTGAATCCTTACCAAACAGCCATGACTGATTGTAGTTTGAATAGAAATCTAATACAGAATGGAAAAATACCCTTATAAATATCTGCTGAATGAAAACTTTTAATCTCTATTCCACTTCTCTCAGTTTTTTTTAGTAAAACCAATGCTGATATCCAATAATTATATACATTTTTATTTAAGTATATATATAATTTTGAATTTTTTTCTTGATTGTAATGCTTTTCTAAGTTCTTGATATTCAGGACATAGAATATAAGGACAAATTCACTTGGCTTTCACCTAATTTCTCTCCCTTCACACTTGTGCTACTGAGAAGTGAGTTTGTGGGGTTCACTTCTTGAGTACTGCAAAGCTATATGATGGAAGAGTTTACAAAAAAAAAAAGATATCTTTCTTCAGAATTCTTAGAAACAGAGGAATTAAGCAAGAATCTAAAGGTAAATAGAAACCACAGATAGTGAAAACAATCTTTGAATGGTAGAAATCACATTTCTAAGAAAGGAAGGTGGCAGGAAAAGGGATAGAAAAAGAACAAATATTTTTATTTTTGGCACCTGTAATGTTCAGAAAAGGAAGAGGAAAAATCAGATTAAGTTTGTGACAGTTTCATTGTCTACAGAGCCACAGAGTCAGTACTATGTCTATCTAAGACTACCAGCCATCTTTAGTATTATCTTTCATGGTTCACTACACTCTGTGAATTCAGCTAGATGGTTCTCACATGGAATTTGCTCATGCAATTGCAGCCAAATGTTGACATCAAAGACTGAACTAGGCAAGGTTCTTAGGAGGGTCCACTTGCATTGCTGACCATTGGATGGGAGCTCAGATGGAGCTGTTAATTGCAACACTCATGTTCTTCTTCACGAGCTTGCACTTTTCTTAGCATGGTGTTTGGTTTTAGAAATAAAGTTTCATAGTTTGCCTGGATGGCTCAGTCAGTTAAGTGTCTGACTTTTGATTTCAGCTCAGGTAGTGATCTCAGGGTTATGAGGTTGAGCCCCGCATCAGGCTCTGTGCTCAGTGAGGAATCTGCTGAAGATTCTCTCTCTCCCACTTCTTCTTAGTCTACATGATTCAACCAAAAATGATAACGAGGCATATTTATTTATGAACAAAGATAAAGTGTAACCAACTACCTTTCTTCCCATTTTCCCATTCTGGTCCCATGGCAGAATGGTTTCACTGAAGAATACTGTTTCTTTTGGGAGAACATGTAGCTGATAGGGTGTCCAGAAAGCATCCATGGTTTATCCTGGCCATCAACTCAACTTTACAAGCCCTGAAATTTCCTAACTTTAGAAGAGGTAGAAAAGTGAGTTTAGGTTTCAAAGAAGTATGAAATGGAAGTGAATGTCATTAGTTTCGCTGGCTCTGGTGTCTGTCAAGGACTCAGGTCTTTCACAGATTTCCCCTCTTCTATTTCACTAATTCTTATATACCAAAATCATGTCTTCACTGATTACTATTCTCAAAGCTGAGATCAGAGATTGGGCTCATCTCTTGTTGCATTATTCCTTCTCAAGGCCCAGGCAGAAGACTGGGATCCAATTATTACAGATTCAGCTACTTCATTTAATGAAAGTAATTTAATAAGCTAGACCAAGGGGAGTTTAAGCCAAAAATGGTAAACCAGATAAAGATGGCTAATTTAATTTATATCCATAAAATTTAATCCATCAAGAACATAAAAGTGATGAAAGTTTATATACTGATTAACATAGCATAAAAATAAATAATTAAAAATGAATATAAATAAAAGGAAAATAGGAAAAAACATATTTCAAGTCAGACACACTCCTCCATCAGATGTTGATATTTCAAATGATAGATAATGGTGATGATGATAAGGATTTAAAATGATAAAAGACTTAAAAATAATTAATCTGGTTGATTTAACAGGCACATTGACAGTACTTAGATGCCATGCTCTTTGATGCCTCTTTGCTTCAAATTATATTGTTCCATTAGTTTAGAAAGTCTTTTCCTGCTTCTCCATCTACTCATTTTTAAGTTCTTCCTCAGATATGATTTCTCAGTGGTACCTTCTTGTCATGAGGATTAGGCATAGCATCTTACATATGTCTTTGTCCTAGACTTATTTCATTGTGCTTTCTGGTATGAATGATTATTTTCATGTCTGGTTTGTGATAGATTATAAAGGCAGCAGCAATTTCATCTTTGTATCCCCAGTATTTGGCCTAATACATGGTGGCTGTGGGTACTCTGAGAATAATTGTTGAAGGAAGGGATAGTATGTCAGTGAAGGTATAACCCTCTGTATCAGTATAGAGCAGGGACAACAATAAAAACACTCTCTCATCTCTGGAGGTTCATCTGTGAAGATGAGGCATAACTGGGTAGAAGCCAGTCTGCTCAGGGGCTAACACTTTGAGCCCAAAGCAGACCCATTATATGGAGAATTTAATTTTCCTTAAAATAGTATACTTGGGGTGCCTGGCTATCTCAGTGAGTAAAACATCTCAGGGTTGTAAGTTTGAGCTCCAAGTTGGGTACAGAGATTACTTAAAAATAAAATCTTTTTAAAAAGTAAAACAAAACAGTCCACTTACCTGAAGTACTCTATCATGTCCCATCTGTGAAAGAAATGGCATCAGAGAGCAAAGTTAAAAGCAACTGAGGGGAGAATGTAGGGGGTTCAAGATATGTTAAGACTGGAGTCGACAAGGAGTGGGTAAATCCAGGCCCAGCTACAAAACATAGCACTATTCCCCTACTGACCAAACTACAGCATCCAAATAAGCCACTCAGGTGCAGAGGCACAAACAGTATCTGCCTCACATGTCAGTGTGGTTGGAGGTGTTCCCACCTACACTCATTTTCACTCGCTTTCTGGGAGCTGTCTTGTGCAACTGAGATTCAGCTGGCCCAGTAGCACTGCTGCCTTTGAGAAAATGGAACAGAGTAGTCTATCTATCTATGCATGTGCTAGGCTCAGATTCTGTCTTTTCCAGTGCACTGTGACTGGAACAGGGTTGGGGGAACGTCTCCTGAAGACTTACTAGCCAAAATTGGCAGAGTGGTTTTAGAAAGGCTTCTGAGAAGCAGTTTGTCACTTGGGGCCAGAAAGGAGACACTTGTTTGCTTAAGCTGCTTCATGTCTAATTCAGTCCCTAGGTGGGAGCACCCCACTTACCTACAGACCTCTCTATTCTATCATGGTAGTGACAGATGGGAATTCTCATGAAGAATTCTAAAAGAAACCCCTATAAAAAAGGTAAGTGAACAGGGTAGAGCAAAAGGCAGATGCATATCAATTCAAATTAATTGATTTGGAGGTCATGATCCCGGGGTCCTGGGATCAAGTCCCTCATTAGGCTCCTTGCTCACTGGAGAGCCTGCTTCTCCCTGTCCCTCTGTCTGCCACTCTCCCTGCTTGTGCTCTCTCTCTCTGTCAAATAAATAAATGAAATATTTTTAAAAAATTTAAAAATCAAAAAAATTAATGAATTGATTTATCTAAGAAGTATTGGAGGGGGCACCTGGGTGGTTCAGTTGCTTAAGCATTTGCCTTCAGCTAAGGTCATGATCCCAGGGTCCTGGGATGACATGGACTGAGTCCCAGATCAGGCAGGCACCCTGCTCAGCGGGGAGCCTGCTTCTCCCTCTCCTCCCCACTACTTCTGTGCTCTCTGTTACTATCTCTGTCTCTCTCTCAATTAAATAAAAAAAAAAAGAGAGGGCCTACTTATGATGAATTTTTCCTAAGATTCTCTGGGAAGGCTTTTCAGGAAAAAAAAAAAAAAAAAAGATTAACGGAACCACAAATGCAATGGTAAGGAGTTGGTAGTTTGATGTAGTCAAAGGGAAACAAGCTGGCGAAGAAACACGCGTAGCCAAATCATGTCCTTGGGAAAAGTTTATCTTCTGTCATTTTCTATTCTTTTGATTCTTGTGTGGAAGAAGCCCTGAGAAGTAATAACATGAAGCAATCTTTTTGGAGGTGACATTTAAAAATCAATCCAGTATAAATCGATCCAGTCCTAGAGTCCACATTGTCTGTTTTTGACAGCTAAAAGGTAATTTAAAAGATTTAATAATTTAATCAGTCTCTCAATGGATCATATAAGAGGAAATTCTATTTGAAAGCAAAGCAAAATCTTTAAAAATCTTCCCTCATCACCCTCTACTCTACATCTTCAACCCCAAAAGTATCTTCTCCCTTCAATTCTCTTTCCCATCTTTAACTCTCCCAAACTTCTCCTTTCCCCAATGCTTGATGCTTTCCTCAAATAAACACAACCTTTAGTTCCACTTAATATCCCTATATTAATACCATTAATATCATCTATTTCTTTAGAGCCAAGGAGTTCTCAGGAGGTAACTCAAAACACAAAATCCTTGGAATCCTTGAGGAAGGATTAAAATTGTGAATGCTCAGGAATTAATCATTTGTTCACCAGTAAAATGTCTACATTTTGAAACAAACAAACAAACAAACAAAAAAAAAGAAATAAAGAAAGAAAGAGAAAGAGAGAAAGAAAAGGAAAAGGAACCTTGACAAGGAGTCATACCATGAAATGCACAATCAAACAAGAGAATAAAATTGCCTGATATTTTCCCTTAAACTCAGTTTTGGGATTTCTTTGGAAGGTGGGCCTCCTGTAAGAAAACAAAATCTGATAAAGCACTGTGCTGTAGATAAAGCTGGATTCAAACATGTAGCTGAGAGATAAAGGTTAACTTGAGCCTTCACCATGAGGCTGGATGAAAATACAGACATTCGTGATATGGTCACTTCACTGTTTTTATTCACTACATTTATACCAGTAACATCTGAACTCAGGTTAATTTATAATGTGCTTGGTGGTAAAATGATGGGTGAAATTTTCAGCAACAGTTTTATTGAGCTTGTTATTTGAATGGAACATATGTACAGATGTGAGGAAAGTTGGGAGTCAAATCTACAGAAACAAAACTCCCTGAGTGGATGCTCACACGGCCACTGAGCATCCTGAATGTAGACTCAAGATACTTTGCCTCAGAGTCTACCTCTCTACAGTCCACAGAGAGATATAAAGTATAAATTTAAAAGACTTGCACGTGACTTCTTTTTAAAAAAGTATTTTTTCACAAAGATACACATGTTCATAATCAGGAAAAGTTGCTGGTCACAGTTTTTAAACTTAGGGATGAATTGCTACTTTTCTTCATTAATAAAATAAAAAGTCACCATGGCAAAGTGTAAAACTGGGAAAGATACATGAATTTATTTCTCAATTTTAGGATAAACAGTCACTCACAAGTTTAGCTTATTCAGCAGATAATTTTTAAACGCTGAACCTTCAATACATAACTTCAACGCACTGTGACTATGCAGCAGCATAAGACAAAACAAATTTAAACCAGAAAACATTTAACAGTTGGGTAAGAGTTTTGATAAGAGAGAAAATGGATTATTTAAGACTCTTACTTCATTTACAGGGTTGGATTAAAAAACAGTGCTCTCATTAGTCACATCTGTCTTGACTGAAAAATATTGCTTTGATGGATTAAAAGAGAATGATCGATGGAACAAAAATGGGCAACTCTGTTAGTCTGTCATGTGACATAGGAAAATGACTTCTCAGGAAAAATGTACATATCCAAGTTTCTGTTAACAATTGCCTGAAATCCTTGTGCTTCACAATCTGAGTCATCACGCCATAGCAAATTTCCTGACTGTGTTTATAAGCACTGAAGTAAATACTGTCATGTACCAGTTGCTAGGGCTCCCATGACAAAGTAGCACAGTCTGGGTGGCTTAAACAACAGAAATTTACTTCATCACAGTTTTGGAGTTAGAAGTCAAGGTGTTGGCACAGTTGATTTCTTCTGAGGCCTCTCTCTTTAGTTTGCAAAAACTGTCTTCTTCCAGCATCTTTACATAGTGTCCCTTCAGTGTATGTCTGTATCCTAATCTCTTCTCATAAAAACACCAGTCATATTGGATTAGGACTCATATGGCCTCATTATCCCTTACAATTAACTGAATTTATCAGCATACTAAAAAAAAAAAAAGAGAGAGAGAGAGAGAGACAAGATGACCAAGTATGATTTATCTCCAGAATACAAGGATCATTCAATAATAGGAATTTGTTAATTTAAATCACCATATTAAAAGACCAAGGGGAAAAATCATTTCAGTATCTCCATACATGTTGAAAGATCTTTGGAGAAAAAAAGATGGACATCCATTCTTTTAATAAAAACACTCAATAAAATAGTAAAGATGATAAAGAGCATATACTTTGGTACTTAATCATTTTATTTAATGGAGAAACTCCAAAGGGTTTCCCAATAAAGTTAGGAAAAAGGCAAGGATGCTCATTATTTCTATTACTATTTAGCATTATACTGGAGACTTTTAACTAGCAATATTGTATTTCTTAATGTGGGTGGCTACAGGGGTAATGATTTTATAATCATTCGCTAAATTGTCCATGTGTACTTTGTACCCTTTATGAATATGCATTTTACAATAAAAAGGTAAAAAATGTAACATAAGAAAAACATATGCATACACTTAAA
Source organism: Lontra canadensis (assembly GCF_010015895.1). Classification (NCBI taxonomy): domain Eukaryota; kingdom Metazoa; phylum Chordata; class Mammalia; order Carnivora; family Mustelidae; genus Lontra; species Lontra canadensis. The sequence goes on from NW_022631000.1 coordinate 9,532,071, forward strand.
AAGGCTACTTGATGTAATTCGTGTCCACTTGTACATTTAAGATTTGTGGCCAAAGGACATGAAGCCAGGGATTTTCAGCAGAATTAAGGGAAGCACTGTAGATGCAAGACATGCAGCATGAGATGCAAAATGCCTCTGTGGCCTTTTGTTGCTGGTGATAAAAATCCAAATCAGTGGCCATTGATATCTTGTCAAGAAGAAAGTCACAAATAATTTAAGATTTAAGTATGAAACTTTCATTTGCCAAAGACAGCCAATGAAAGCCAATGCAGGTTTCAGCTCCAACATTTAAAGAGCTTGGAGGCCATCACTCCAAGAACCAAGAAAATCAACACCTTTTCTTGGAGCCATCAGAGAACAAGTTTGCAGCACAAAACCCTGTCCTGACGTTTGGAGAGACAAGAAAATCCAGCGTCACAGTAAGATTTGCTTACCTAGACAGCACTGATGGCATAAACTAATCGAAATACTCAAATGGCAATTTTAGTGGATTGTTTTAAAAAATTATCTGCTGAATATGCTAAACTTGTGAGTGACTGTTTATCCTAAAAGTGAGAAATACATTCATGTACCTTTCCCAGTTTTACCCTTTGCCATGGTGACTCTTTATTTTATTAATGAAGTAAAAGTAACAACTCATCCCCCAAGTTTAAAATGGATACTTAGGGGCACCTGGGTGGCTCAGTGGGTTAAAGCCTCTGCCTTCAGCTCAGGTCATGATCTCAGGGTCCTGGGATCGAGCCCCACATCTGGCTCTCTGCTCGGCAGGGAGCCTGCTTCCTCCTCTCTCTCTGCCTGCCTCTCTGCCTACTTGTGATCTCCCTCTGTCAAATAAATAAATAAAATCTTTAAAAATAAAATAAAATAAAATGGATACTTAAATGGCAATTTTAAGGGTCATTATCCTTGACTATGGACTAATGTGAGAGTAACTCCTGGGGATCAAAGCTTCAGGGAGCATTCCATACTTTTATGGAAACCCAACAAGTTCTTACGGTAATGATCTTAAAAAGATAGCCATTTTGACCTTGGCAAGAGCAGTGGAAGAATAATTACTGTGGAATGCACCTACCTGGAGCCCTCCTCCTAATAAGGACCTACTTCTCACGGGAAAACAAAACAAAACTGTTCAGCCTGTTCCAGAACTGTGGTAGAAGGACATTCCTCTCACTCCAGCCTCATCTAGCCCTCCTGACTCACCTAAGGAAGGTGGTAGGGTTAGGGAGAGCTACACAAGAAGATTCGCTTGTGAAAGCCATAAGCCAAAGATGCAGTTCACTGAAGGGCTGAGAATAAATTGGGAGATTATAGAATGCCCTCTCCACCAACATCTTACCACCACACCAACTGGATTCTAGTGTAACTACAGTGGATTACAGCTAAAAGACCTATGAGTCACAAATTCCATTTGAGGTGGAGTACTTAGGCAAGCCCAGAATCAATGTGGGTACAGAACATGAAGACAGTAGAAAAATTTGATGCCTCTGACAGCTACAGAAAATATTAAACAAAGCCCAACTCCCAGCTGAATTAACAAAAATCCTCACACTGGAGGCCTATTTAGTGGAGTTCCTATTTCTCAACACAACATATCTGGCTTTCAAAAAGGCATGACAAAAACCAAGAAAAAGCAGTCTTAAAAAAGACAAGTCTTCAGAACCAGACTCAAATATGACACAGATGTTGGAATGATCAGAACATCATAAACTAAATATGGTTATGTTAAAGGCTCTAATGAAAATGTAGGCAACATCAATAGCACATGGATAATACAAGCAGAGAAACGGAAATTCTAAGAGTCACCAGGAAATACAAGAAAGACTAGAGATGGCTGAATAAAGAACTGGTGTACCTAAAGACAGGTTACTAGAAAATTCCCAAGCTTAAACTTAAAGAGAATAAAAGATGAAGAAAATGGAACAGAATGTTGAAGAACTATAAGACAAGAAGAAAGAAAAGGGAATCAACTATTTGAAATAATGTCATGGAGAACTTTCCAAAATTCATGACAGACATAAGCCACAAATTCAGGAAGCCCAGAGAACACAAAGCAGGATAAATATCAAAAAATACACCTAGCTATATCACAGTCAGATTTCAGAGAACCAAAGACCACTTGAAAATCTTCAAAGAAGCCAGGAGGAAAAAAGCAAACAAAGGAACACCTTACCTATGGAAGAATAAGGATGAGAATGACAGCAGGCTTGTGAGAAAAGAGGAAAACCAGGGGAAAGTATAATTAAATATTGAAGGTGTTGAAAGAAAAAAAAATCCATCAATTTAGAATTCTATATGTGGTGAAATTATAGTTAACAAGTGAAGGAGAAATGAAGACTTTCTCAGACCAATTAAAATGGGATAAATTCCTCAACAGCACACCTACTGTGCAAGAAATGTTTAGAGAATTTTTCCAGGAAGAAGGAAAACCATATAAATCAGAAACTTGGATTTACATCAAGAAAGGAAGAGTTTTAGAGGAAGAATAAATGTGGGTAAAATATTTTTATTCTTAATTGACCCAAGACATAACTATTTAGAGCAATAATAGTAACAGCATATTGGGTAATGATTACATCACAGATAAATAAATGGTTGACAGCAATGTCATAAGAGGTGAGGGGGAGGAACTGGAACTCTGTCAGAAGGTTCCTGCACTACACATAAAGTAGAATAGTTTTACTGAAGGCAGATTTAGTTAAAAATGTATATTACAAACTCTAGGACAAATGGCATGTTATGTTTTTAAAAAGTATGACTGACATGCTAACAGAGGAGTGAAATAGAAAATAATTATAAAACACATGTTTTGAAGCATAGAAGGCAAAAACAGAAATCTCTGGCAATCAATAGAAAATAGTTCCAAAATTTGATATTAATCCATGTATCTCAATAATCATTTTAAATGTGCTGTTTTAGAGAGAGAGAGGGAGCATGCACACAAGGAGAAGGCAGGAAGGGCAGAGCGAGAGAGAGAGACAGAGACAGAGAATCCTAACTAGGCTCCATGCTCAGCATGGAGCTGCATGTAGGGCTCAAACTCACAACACTGAGGTCATGACCTGAGCTGAAATCAAGAGTCTGACGCTTAACTGACTAAGCCACTCAGGTGCCCCTAAATGTGAATGGCTTAAATGCACTAATTAAAAGACCGAGACTGTCAGGGTGGATTAAAAAACAATACTCAACTATATGTGATCTTGGAGAAATCATTTAAATATAAAGACACTGACTTTAAAAAAAAGACACTGATTGTTCAGAAGTAAAGAGATGGAGAAAGATACACATGCAAGCCCTTAAAATTGTAACAAATGTACCAATGTAAGGTAGGATTATAGGGGAAACTTGATGTAAGGCATGTGAAAACTCTATGCTATCTTTGTCATAGTCAGTAAATCTAAAAGCCCTCAAAAATTGAAACTTTGTTAAAAAAATAGGCCTATAATAAATTCTTTGGGCAAGAAACAAGGCAAGACAGTTAAATGTAAAATTAAAATTAAAAATAAAATACCTCTGAATTAGAAAAGAAAAGAAACTGCTCTGAAATATGCATCTTAAAGATCATGGCATCTCTTAGTTTGCCACACCGCCCTCCATGATGAATGATCAGGCTGATAGAATATATAATTCAAAAACCAGTCTTCCATAAGATCTGCTTATTGTTCACCAAGAACTGATACTAATTTACCCATTTATATACATTTGAATTTTAGGAGAGATAAAAAATATAAAAGTCTATAACAATATGAAGTCCTTTACAATATTTAAGTGGAAAATGTGGATAAGTCCCTGTACGATTTAGGACTGTCTAGGTTTACTAGTTTGATTTAGCACTAAGTCCATTCTGTTAGGAAACGAACACTGGACAGCTCCTATATGTATGGAACTGTTTCAGGCATTGCGGAGAATCATAAAAATGCATAAGAAACAGTTTCTGCCCTAAGAAGTTTACATAATACAATTTAAAGGCCTTTACATACAACTTCTATAATATTTACCCTTTCCTAAAAATCCAAATTCTTTTTATACTCATAGAGCCACTAAATAAGTTGGACATTGGCCTGGTGGGGTTTTGCTGGACAGTGAGTTTGTGTGCTTCACCTGTGAGGGAGAAACAATACTGATTTCTTCTCGGCTACATGGTAGTTGAGTTGACATTGAGCTATCAGTAGCACTATTTGATTTTTAAGAATTTATTTGCATTTCCTTACCTGACTAAAACTACTTTCTCATTTTCCTTGTGGACATAATTAATTCAGTGTTATTCAAACACAAGGAGGTTTCTGAAACAGCTGTGAAATTCCAATATTTACCCTCAGCCACGATTCTCAAAATGATTTATTAGCTTTTATTTTGTCCGGACGGTTTTAGGTGCTTCAAACTGGCAGCATTTTGGTATCAAATGAGGACATGGATTCTGAGCAAAGTGATATCCTTATGCTGTAACCCCTTCCACTCAAATAGTTTTGCTTTTATTAATGACAGGACAATATCGAGCTTTTTGTATAATCATCATCGATTGCTAGCAATTTGTTTTGCTATTTTTAATACAACATCTTCACTGACAGAAGAATGACGGCAAATAGAAACAATGTGTATGAGTATTTACTAGAATAATTAGCAAGGAATGGCTCTCAAGTATGAAAGTAAAAATGGGCAAAAGAGCCTTTTTAAAATTGTAATCCTCTCTGTAGTGAGAACAGGCTAAAGTTGAAAGGGTTTGTACCAATGTATGCAAAGCACTTCAGTAAGACTAAACAAATTAACAGCTGTATACATAACACTTTTATGCTCCTCCCTTCTTCTCTCCTTTTTTCTGTCTAGAAATGTGGATACTTAAAAATCATCATCATCATTGTTGTTGATGTTTGCTAACTCTACTGAGATTTCTTGGAAATGATGCCAGTTAAGACTTGGTAGTGGGACGAGGAGGCTTAGGGGCAGAGTGGTGGTTTCCCACAGGAAATCCATCTTGCAGTTTGTAGTAAAAATGATTTTAAGGGCAGGTTAACGAGATTACAACTTGCTAATCACCCTAAAACCCATCCCTTTGCAGTTTCCAAACAAGATGGCAACATTACACCAGAAGCCATTAGGTCTATCTTTCAGTACTGCCATTGCAAATTCACCTATACATACAGTTTACAAAGAGTTTCAGAAATTGAATGGGTTTAGTAGCACGAACAACTGCCTTACTCTAGTGAAAAACCACACAAGTGCTTTCGGTGCATTCATTATAGGTGAAATCATAGGGAAAATCCGTTCTCTCGAACTGTACTTACTATTCAGTTTAGCAAATATGTAAGAGAATACAGTGTGAAATCTTTGAGTTGGGCACTTTGAGAGGTACAAAGACAAATAAGGCAAGACCTGCAAGCTGTGGCCAAGGCTAAAGAGAAGGGATTGGCAGAGGGACATGGGGCAGTTGTCATAATGCAGAAAAATGATGCTTTTGCTTTTTACTCCACCCCTATCCTTAGCTATCAGATGACATTTTGTCTAGTCCCACAAATATCCAGTGCCCATAGCCCCCTACTATAGAGCCACATCCAAGTGCATTATCACTGAGCTCCAGAAAAGTCCTCCATCTCAAACTGCTCCTCTCTCCGTCATTAACCAGATTCCTAATCACTGCAAGGAATACCAGTGACTTTTTAACCCAGCTTATAGAAAGCTTCAGCCACATCTATCCATCAGGCTGAGTTCTACAGGACAGTTTCCCCTGGGTCTTATAAGACCTTATGCTGACTACACTCACCCTGGGGTTAACAGCTCGGTGAGTCTTCGAAGTGACGGTTCTGGATGAGGAGGGTAGCAGGTTGGGGAAACCGCAGAATGGTGTCTCTTTAACTTTCAAAATCTCTTAATCAAATTTAGATAGCAATAATCACACTTCTGCCTATTGGCCAAGCCTATTAAATCCCATGTCGGCCCACACTTCCCACAGATGGCAATCAATAACTATTTGTTGAGTGAATAAATGCATGAATGAATTAGTACAAAATGAACTGAACTGCTTCTAGGAGCAGCAATCATAATAACTGTTGTTATCCTCTCAGGCATTCCTGGCGGTTTTGAAGGGAAAGGAAAAGCACTGTATTTCCCATGGGGAATTTACACTGGATGTCAAACTAAATGAGGACTGTCATTCAGGGAAGTTGGTTAATGGTAGTTACTTTTTAAAATCCACAAATATTTGGGCGCCTGGGTGGCTCAGTGGGTTAAGCTTCTGCCTTCGGCTCAGGTCATGATCTCAGGGTCCTGGGATCGAGTCCTGCATCAGGCTCTCTGCTCAGCAGGGAGCCTGCTTCCCTCTCTCTCTCTCTGCCTCTCTACTTGTGATCTCTGTCAAATCAATAAATAAAATCTTTAAAAAAAATAAAATAAAATAAAATCCACAAATATTTGCTGAGCACTTGCCATGTGCAGTCCCTTCCTAGGCACTGGCGGGGGCGGGGGGAGGCGCGGGGCGGGGGAGAGTCAGTGCAGAAGATGGACATGGGACTGACTTCCTGGAGCTCAGAGTCATGTAGAGGAAAGTAGACCATAAACAAAAACATAAGCCAAGTAATTTCCATTCTAATGTGTCACACAGGAAATAGGATATAATAGAGTAGAGGGTACCTGGGGAGATGAGTGGCCTACTTCAGTTAGAGTTTGAAAGGAAGATGTTCTGAATATTTAAATTTGAGCTGAGCCACTGAGGAGGAGATAAAAGCAGCTTTATAAAGAAACATTTTACCCTCCCTAAGCAGTGCAAAGGCTGGAGGTAATATTGAGCTTATCTTGATCAAGAGGGTAAAAAAAGGCTGGTGAGGCTCTGGAGGAGGGCTCGGCACATTTTTTCTCTAACAGGTCTGATGGTGACTATTTTAGGCTTTTCGGGTCATGTGGTCTCTGTGGAAACTACTCAACTCTGCTTTGTAGCACATAAGCAGCAACAGATGTTCCTACAGGATTGAGTGTGGCTGTGTTCTAACGAAACTTTATTTGCAAAAACAGGTGATGGGGGATTTGCCCCATGGGTTGTAATTTGCTCTGCTCTAGATTATACAGCAAAAAGAAAGTTGTTACATGTTAAAGTTAGAAAAGTGCACAGTCCAGTGTGGAGCCTGAGAGCATACATAGTAAGGAGTTGGAATTTTATTCTTAGTGCAATATAATGTCATTGAGAGATCCCATTAAGCAAGGGAGTGACTTGGTCTAGTTCAGTTTTTTAAAATATTATCCTGGATGATGGGTGGGCAATAGATCATAAATGTCATCAGAGTAGAAGGAGGAAGGCAGTGCTGGAGGCAAGAGATCGTGATGCTTGGCCTACAGGGGGCAGCAGAAAGATGGTATGAATGAATGAATACGTCTTCTCAAGTCAGGACATGAAAACAGATTGGATGTTGGGTGGGGGGCAGAGGGGAAGGCCAAGGCAGCAAGAAGGAATTCTAGGTTTCTGGCTGATGATAGTGCTGTTATCAAAATGTGGCAGATGGAGAAGGAATCAAAAGTTCAGTTTTAGAACATTTTAGCTTGACGTGTCTGTGAGACATCAAATCATCCTTCAGAAGAGGAATGATTGAGTAACTGCAAGACAGACCATTCTGAAGCAGGTCAAAGAGAAGCAAGGCCAGTTTCCAGTCATTTACGCTAGTCTGACTTTGTGGCGAATGTCCCTCAACCTTCTCTATAGGGGCTGGGGTAAGAAATTATATGAGCAAGTGCAACTCAGGACATTTGTTGAAGTGACCACAACCCTCTCTTCCTGTGTCAAAATAACGCCCTCCTTCTTCAGCATAAGAAGCCGGGCGTCTCCACATTATGTCTGTTTTAGCATTAAGCAAGCCTACCCAGGAGTGAAAGGGGGCTAATTGCAGGCAGATGGAGGACAAGGGGAGATGGAAAGGAGAAGGGAGTTGAGAGAAATTGGAAGGGGAGGTGAACCATGAGAGACTATGGACTCTGAAAAACAATCTGAGGGTTTTGAAAGGGCGGCGGGGTGGGGGTGGGAGGTTGGGGGAACCAGGTGGTGGGTATTAGAGAGGGCACAGATTGCATGGAGCACTGGGTGTGGTGCAAAAACAAGGAATACTGTTACACTGAAAAGAAATAAAAATAAATAAATAAATAAATAGGCGGGGGAAAAAACATAAATTAAAAAAAAAAAGAATTAGCATAGAGACACAGGATGTTAGTTGTGACCAGCAAACAGTTTGCAGGTTGGCTGTGACCTGCAAATGTGCTGCTCCACGTGTTTCTCTGCTAAGCTTTGACCACATCCTAAAACACAGACATACCAATACTTCCCAGCTAGTCTGTTTGGGTAATCCAGTCATAGTCACGAGGGGGGGGGGGGGGAAAAGAGTCACCATGTTTGACTGCTTTTGCTTAATCCAACGTGAACTGGATGCTCCTAAGAATACTGCTGCAGAAAATAATCCCAGAAACAGGGAGTGAACCACGGGTCAGAGCACGTGCTACCTGTTTCTTAATCTATTCCACAGAAGTAGGTGAAGGGATTTTAAAAGGTACTTTTTGGTCAAATACGTGTAAGAAGGATAAACTTTAAAACAGATTTATGGTAGAGACACCTGGGTGGCTCAGGCGTTAAGCATCTGCCTTAAGCTCAGGTCTTGATCCCAGGGTCCTGGGATCCAGCCCCTCGGGAGCCTGCTTCTCCCTCTGCCTGCCCCTCCCCTTGCTTGTGTGCCCGCGCTCGCTCTCTCTCTCTCTCTCTCTGTCAAATAAATAAAATCTTTTTTAAAAAATGAAATAGATTTATGGCAGAACCGTTTAATGCTAATAATATCATTTGTGTTAATATGCGGTATGCAACCCCAGAAGGGAAGCAATGTACTTGGTATTTTCAAACTTACTGAAAATACACCACAATTTGATAACACACACACATACATTAGATGCTGAGCAGAGAGCCTGATGCAGGGCTGGATTCCAGGACTCTGGGATCATGACCTGAGCCGAAGGCAGAGGCTTTAACCCACTGAGCCACCCAGGCGCCCCAGTTCTTCATTTTCAATACAGTCGTGATCCTGTCTTATAACTCAACTCATTTGAGATTATGCTTTACTACCAGTGACAGGATATCCAATTTTAGCTACTTAAACAATTAGGAGTTATTTTCATTAAAGAGCAAGAAAGCCAGACGTAGGTTTGTGGTTTTATTCAGTGGTTCATAAATGTCAGAACTCATAAAAATTCTCTTGACCTTTCCCTCTCAGGTGCAAGATAACTTCAACAGCCACAAGTACCACAGCTGTGTATGAGCCAAGGAAGAGGGAACTGGGAGGTCATGAGAGGACATCAGCTTCATTTCTTCCTTTTAACCAGGAAAACAACCATTTTTCAGAATTCCTATAGCAGACATTTCCTTGAGTCTCATTATCTTATTATCGTCAGGCTATTTGACCACATCTAACCACGGCAGAGCGTGTGGGACAGCAGGTGGAAGCTCTAGGAAAGCAGAGAACAGGATTCTTAGAATTGGTTTAGACTCCGGTGTCATTTCCCCTGGCCTTGGCACATTGTTGTTTCAAACAAATTAGACCACAAGGAGAAGAAGCTGAGTCTCGGCTGGGCAACTAACAGTGTCTGCTCGACAGACTGTGTTACAAGACACACTTCATGCAAGTCATTTGTCATTTTCAAACTGTAAGGCACACTGTAAAATATTGCCCAGATCGCCCCTCCGGCACAGAGCACTGATCACCCCGCTGCTGGGAGAGTTGCTCGAAGGCAGGCAGGCCTCAAGCTATCAGATCCCTGCAGGTATCGTCCCAACGGAGACAGTCGCCTCACCAAGGACTCACCCCCTTCCCGGCGCCATCTTCATCGACGTGAACCTGCAGAGGCTCGACCAGCTCCTCTGCCCCTTCAATCCCGCCCCCACCGCCCACACCCGCCCCACGACTTCTCCTACCTCTTTCCTCTCTCTCCCACTGTTCTTCCCACACCCCCAACAGCACTGGAAGGTCATCTCCTCTTCCGAGCTGGTGTCTGCTGAAGGTTCGGTGGAGACTGCAGCGCAGCTTAACCCTCCCGTCTGCCTGATCCCGCTTTCCGCGCCCCTCTCCGGCAGGTGCGCTCGATGCCGTGTGCCCCGCCAGGAAACGTCCTGCCTGCCAAGGTCCGTCTCCGAGTCTCCTCCTGGACAGCCCAACCTGCTGCAAAAAAAAAAAAAAAAAAAAAAAAAAGGAAATTACATGTAGTCAAAACATGTTCCTTTCTCTATTTTACTTTTGATGCTTACATGGCATTTTTTAAAGATGTAATTTTAAAAATCAGAGTTATTAAAGTGCAAATGTAATTTGTAAGACGACCACGTGCCAATGACATTCTGTTATTTCGGCAGTGAATGCAAATATGAAGATATTTGCCATCTGCCTCGATTGTTCATTTCCCCAGTTGAACAGATATGTGATTTTGTTGGTAAAAAAAAATGTATTTTTGAAAACAACTTTATTTTTCTGAATATTAAATGAACTACTTAAAAAATTAAAATATAAAAGCAAGTAAAAATATAAGTAGAAAAAAGAAATCGCCTATAATCTTACCACCTATCTGTTATTAATCTTTGAGTGACATCTGTCCAGACTTTTAAAAAGGAGTTAACAGCAACTGTGTGATGGACATTAAGGAGAGCCCGTGATGTAATGAGCCCTGGGTATTATGTAAGACTGATAAACCGCTGACCTCTACCTCTGAAACTAATGATACATTGTGTTAATTATTGAACTTAAAAATTTATAAACAATAAAAACAGTTCATTAAAAAAGAGAGTTAACAGCTGTTTCTTTGACATTTCCTTCAGTCTCAAGAGCGGTCTGATGATCTGACCCATGTTTGATCCTCCTTGCCATATTAACGGAAAAAATCTGTATTAAAAAGAATCTGGCCAAGGACTAGGTATAGGACCACATCACACCTCCTTGTTGCGACCAAGTAATGACTCATTGATATTTATGAGGCACAGCTGTCCCAGAGAATTGGGGGTGGTTGCGCACACCTGAGAGAGCTAGCTGATTTACCAGGAATAAAAATTTAAAGGCTCCCAGAGCTAACGATTCCCTGAGCTGTGGCAGCATGAACATTTTCAGCTTCGTTTCTTATGATCGTGCATGTTCTGTAAGCAGTGTGGCAGACACATTGCAAACCGTGCCTGGGAGGTACAAGACCATGGCTAGGTTGTTCTGTGGGCTACATTGTATCCTGTTTGCTTTTTTAAAAGGAAATAAATTTGGTGCTGGGTCAAGCCTAATGTGTGCTAAGCTGAAATGTAAAACTACAGCCAGCAGAAACAGACATTCTGTTATCACACAAACAGTTGAGGACTATATTCTCATTGTAAAAGCTTCAAATAATGTATAGAATTTTACAAAGTAAATTCTCCACTGCAATTTCCCTCCTCTCTTGTTTTTAATCACTAATTTTCTTCTTTACTTTGCAGAAGTCTATTCAGACTTTCCATTACTTCTCAAGTCAGTTTTGGTAATTTGTATCATTCTAAGAATTTATCTATTTCTTCAAAGTGTTAAATTTGTAGGCATATAAAGTTGTTTATATTTCCTTAGAATTCTTGTAATTCCTGTAAGGTGTGTACTCACATGTATCAATTTTATGGATCTTTACAAAGAAACAGTTTGGGGTTCCACTCACATTTTCTCATGTTTCCCTGTTCCTATTCCATTGGTTTCTGCTCCGGTCTTCATTATTTCTTTCTTTCTACTTTGAGTTTGATTTCCTTCTTGCTTGTCAGGGAAGAAGATAAGTTTTGATTTAGATTTTTCATCTTTAACTGTGTAAGCATTTTATGACCTATATTTCCTCCTAAGCATTGCTTTTGCCACATCCCATACATTTTGATATATTGTATTTTTATTTTTATTTGGTTTAAAGTATTGTACAATTTCCCTTGTGAGTTCTTCTTTAACTGTCAGGGTTTTTTTTGGAAGTCTGTGATTTATTTTCCAAATATTTGGGGATTTTCAATTACCTTTCTACGTAATATTTCTTATTTAATAAATCTGTTATGATAAAAAGTACTTTGTATTATTTCAGTCCTTTTAATTTTTTTAAGACTTGCTTTATGGGATAGCATATAGTCTATCCTGAAGATTGTTCTGTGTATGTTTGAAAATGTGTATTTTGCTGTTGCCACGTGGAGAGTATTCTTTAAATGTCAATTAGGATCCTTTTGGTTAATACTGTTGTTCAATGTTTCTATATCCTTATTCATTTTCTCTCTGCTTTTATCAATTACTGAGGGAGGAGTAGCTAAATCTCAACTTTGGCTGTTGTATTTTCTAGTTCTCCTTAATTCTGTCAGGTTTTCCTTCATTTGTTTTCAGACATTGTTGTTATTAATGTATATAGTTAGTATCTGTTTCTGATGTATTGACCCATATATCACAATGAAAGTTTATAAAGAAAACCATCTCTAGTAATAGTCTTTGTGTGGAGGTCTATTTAACCTCAGGTAAGTATAAGCACTCTGTTAGGATTACTGTAGGCAGGCATTTTTTCCCATACTTTGACCCTCACTTATTTGTATCCTTGAATTTCAGGTATTTCTTTTGTAGACAAAAAGGAAGATCTTGTTTCTGGTTTTTGTTTTGTTTTGGTTTTGTCTTTTGTATTAAACAAAACTCTTTGGATACCATTTTAATTCCCTAATACTTTAGATGCATTGTTTGAGGTTTTTTCCTTTTAGTTGCTTCTAGGGGTTAAAATATTCTTCTTTAAAGAAGCCAAACTCTCTCTCTTCAGAGATGACATATACTTTATGTGGAAAACCCAAAAGACTCCACCCACAAATTACTTAGAACTCATACAACAAATCACTTATGTGGCAGGGTACAAAGTCAACGTACAGAAATCAGTTGCTTTCTTAGACACTAACAATGAAACTGTAGAAAGGGAAATTAGAGAATTGATTCCATTTACAATAGCATCAAAAACCATAAGATACCTTGGAATAAACCTAACCAAAGAGGTAAGGAATCTATACTCAAGGAACTACAGAACACTCATGAAAGAAATTGAAGACACTAGAAGATGGAAAAACATTCCATGCTCATGAGTTGGAAGAATAAATATTGTTAAAATGTCTATACTGTCCAGAGCAATCTGTACTTTCAACGCCATCCCGATCAAAATATCATTGACATTTTTCAAAGTTCTGGAACAAACAATCCTAAAATTTGTATGGAACCAGAAAAGACCCTGAATCACCAAGGAAATGTTGAAAAGAAAAACAAAGCTGGGGGCATCACGTTGCCTGATTTCAAGCTTTATTACAAAGCTGGATCACCAAGATAGCATGGTACTGGCACAAAAACAGACACATAGACCAATGGAACAGAGTAGAAAGCCCATATATGGACCCTCAACTCTATGGCCAAATAATCTTTGACAAAACATGAAAAAATATACAGTGGAAAAAAGACAGTCTCTTCGATAAATGGTGCTGGGGAAATTGGACAGCTATGTACAGAAGAATGAAACTCGATCATTCTCTTAAACCATACACAAAGATAAACTTAAAATGGATGAAAGACCTCAATGTGAGGCAGGAATCCATCAAAATCCTAAAGGACAACATAGGCAGTAACCTCTTCGACATCAGCCACAGCAACTTCTTTCAAGACACATCTCCAAAGGCAAAGGAAACAAAAGCAAAAATGAACTTTTGGGACTTCATCAAGATCAAAACCTTCTGCACAGCAGAGGAAACAGTCAACAAAACCAAAAGACAACCAACAGAATGGGAGAAGATACTCGCAAATTGACACTACAGACAAGGGGTCGATATCCAAGCTCTATAAAGAACTTCTCAAACTCAATAACCAAAAACAGCTAATCAAGTCAAAAAATGGGCAGGAGACATGAACAGACACTTTTCCAATGAAGACATACAAATGGCTAACAGACACATGAAAAAATGTTCATCATCATTAGCCATCAGGGAAATTCAAATCAAAACCACATTGAGATACCACCTTATACCAGTTAGAATAGCAAAAAGTAACAAGGCAAGAAACAACAAATGTTGGAGAGGATGTGGAAAAAGGGGAACCCTCTTACACTGTAGGTGGGAATGCAAGTTGGTGCAGCCACTTTGGAAAACAGTGTGGGGATTCCTCAAAAAGTTGAAAGAAGACCTAGCAATTGCATTACTGGATATTTACCCTCAAGATACAAATGTAGTGATCCGAAGGGGCACATGCACCCGAATGTTTATAGCAGCAATGTCCATGGTAACCAAACTACGGAAAGAGGCTAGCTGTCCATCAACAGATGAATGGATAAAGAAGAGGTGGTATATATATATATATATATATATATATATATATATATATATATATTCACATACACAATGGAATACAAGGCAGCCATCAAAAGAAACAAAATCTTGCCATTTGCAACGATATGGATGGAAGTAGAGGGTATTACGCTAAGTGAAATAAGTCATTCAGAGAAAGACAATTATCATATGATCTCACTGATATGAGGAATTTGAGAAACAAAATAGAGGATCATAGGGGAAGAGAGGGAAAAAATGAAACAAGATGAAACCAGAGAGGGAGACAAACCATAAGAGACTCTTAATCTCAGGAAACAAACTGAGGGTTGCTGAGGGTGGGGGTGGGATAGAGTGGCTGGGTGATGGACACTGGGGAGGGTAGGTGTTATGGTGAGTACTGTGAATTGTGTAAGACTGATGAATCACAGAATTGTACCCCTGAAACAAATAATACATCATATGTTAATTAAAAAAAAATCCATGTCTGGCAGGACAGAGAGTACCTATCTAAAATTAAGTTCATTCTCGGGGCGCCTGGGTGGCTCAATGGTTTAAAGCCTCTGCCTTCAGCCCAGGTCATGATCCCAGGGTCCTGGGATTGAGCCCCGAATCGGGCTCTCTGCTCAGCAGGGAACCTGCTTCCTTCTCTCTCTCTGCCTGCCTCTCTGCCTACCTGTGATCTCTGTCTGTCAAATAAATTAATAAAATCTTTAAAACTAAGTTCACTCTCAGCACCTCTTATTTGCATATTTATCACTCAGATCTAGTCTTTGTTCTATATCTCTCTTCGACCCATGGGAGGCTGACTGCTATGGACAGAATCGTGACTTCCTTCTGACTTCATTGGATGTGACTAATGAGGAAAATGTGTGGGAGATTGGAGGGCAGAGAACAAAATTGGCATGTTTTCCCACATCTCCCTTTTTGCCTGGTCACAAAACATGATGGCTGCGTTTTTTGTTCTGTTTTGTTTTTTAACTGAAAGCCAAAGTTCTAGTCAGGCAACCCTTTCTCACAGCTCTTTATCTCACCAGGTTCTAGTGGTGGACATTCTTCTAATACTTTCAAACCTAGGAGTTGTCATGGCTCCCTCTGTGGTTAACCTGGAAGTTCACCATCCCTTATTCTTCCCTTTGGCCCAGACTGCACCTCTTTATAGTCCCTACTTTAAACTCACTCAACTAATCCTTTTGACTGCTGCATCTGTTTCCAGCCAGGACCCCAACTGGAGCATCTCCTTTTCCCATTCTGTTTCTAGTCCTTAGGGCCCTCCATCTAGAGCTTATATTCTAGAAATGTCCTAGTCCCAAATCTCTTCTTCGGATGAAAATTTAGTTTACCATATGTTTTATTGGGTGGAAAATCCACTAGAACTAGTCTCACTGGGAAGGCTATTCTGAGGATACTGGTGGTATTACCTGTCCTGGGACATGTGAGTTTTAAGGGCTTATCCCTTATAATCTCAGGCACAATGTTTCTAGAGATGGAAATTCATATGTAGGCAGTAAAGTTGATAGTATCTGTGGTGTCCCTCAGGTAAGCCAGGTACCGAATATGGGTGAAAGTCAGAAGACCCAGTTCGACAGGAACACATATTGTTTGATCCAGTGTTTTGTGAAGCACACACATCAGAGTGATAGTCCTGCAAAAGGCTTTGAAAAAATAATAAAATAAGAGAATATCTCTCTTGTGAAATAATTTTTGGGAATACTGAGTATCGCTTCCTCTTGAAAAGAGAAATTTTATATTAGCTTACTAAAGTTCGGAGTTCCATGGTAAATAAACTGGATTTCCTTTGAGCCAGTTGTATTTCAAATAAGAACAGAATTTTTCAGAATGCTTTGAGTTTACTAATAGCATTCTCTCTGGGGCATTGTGTAGAAATTAGGAAGCAAATTGCTTTCTCCTAGAAAATTTGAATATTTAAGCCTTTCATGTGTAGGAAGATGACTGTATCTACTAATAGCCATTACTCTCCCTTGTTTCTGAATTTTACATATTTGATTTTCCAGGAATTCTGGTCCTATAAAGTTATAATAAGTATAATAAGTATAATAAAAAGTATAATAATTATAATAAAAGAGCTTAGAATCTTATGCCAAATCCATGCATTGTTCTATTACTTTTAACTTGTTTTTTCTTTTCTACCTGAATAATTATGTCTTCTAGAGGAACTTAGAGTATAAACTCAATGAAAATACGAATCACTAATATAGTCTAATCAGATGTAATTGTAGCACCATGATTAATTTTGAATAATTTCATATTTTAAAATTGCATAATTGGAAGCACAGGACCCCTCCCCTCCTGTCTTTCATAAAGTTGTTTCCATACCAGAGTCAGTCTTACTAAAGAATGATTTACCAGAATAAAGAAAAATCACACAGAGATTAGTTCTGTTCCTATAAAAAAAGAAAAAGAAAAAAGTATTCCAAAGATCCTTTAAAATAAGGAGTCATCGGGTTAAAGCTCAGTGGGTTAAAGCCTCTGCCTTCGGCTCAGGTCATGATCTCAGGGTCCTGGGATGGAGCCCCACATCGGGCTCTCTGCTCAGCAGGGAGCCTGCTTCCCCCTCTCTCTCTGCCTGCCTCTCTGCCTACTTGTGATCTCTCTCTGTGTGTCAAATAAATAAATAAATAATCTTAAAAAAAAAAATAAGGAGTCATCTTTAGTGCCTGGGTGGCTCAGTCAGTTAAGTGTCTGACTCTTGCTCAGGGTCCTGAGATCAAGCCCTGCATCAGGCTCCATGCTCAATGTGGAGTCTTCTCTCTCTCTCTCTCTCTCTCTCTCTGGAATAAATAAATATAATTTAAAAAAAATAAGGAGGCATCTTTTATTCCAACCATTTTGTTTAGTGCATGTTATTGGAAATAATTTAAACAATGGACAGATTTGTAAAATGTAAAGCCAGAGTTCCAGAGTTCAAACCTGTTAATGGTTTGAAACTCTGTAGACTTTAAAATACATATTCATATATACGTATGTGGAGTATATATCCTTGTATGATATATACAAATATAAATAAATATACTATGGTGATAAAGATTAAAATAAAGATAATAGGTGACCATCAAAAAAGAGACTTGGAAATTGGGCTTCTTTCTATAAACTATGACCCATTTTTCTGAGTGTGGAAGCTCCAAATGGCAGCTGCCATTTTGATCTGTTTTTCTTTTTCTTTTCTTTTTTTTTTTTTTGTTGGAGGGCGACAAAACTTCAATTTTGTTGGCCTTAAAATTCTCATTTCTTGACAGGTGCCCATCAGAGCCACATACCTTCCCCCAAAATTCCCTATATTTTTAACTGCTCCAAGCTTGTCAGGACAAATCTGCTTAGTCCCGCTATCTGCTAAACTTCATTTCAATAACCCAACTCATTAAAAAGTACTACAGAAGCCTCATGTTTATTTATTATTTGAACATGACTCATAAAGCCATCATTCAAATCTCCAATTGTACTCACTAGTGTATTTCAAAACAAATAAAAATCCATAGGCTTTTTTATATTCTGATAATATCTCCATGTGTTCAGCCACCTATATTTAATGAAAAGCTATCTTTTTTTTCTCTCCTGACAAATTCCAGACATATGTGAAGCCACCTAATGCACAGGCACAGACTTTCTGTGTGACCTTGGACAATCTTGCTCTATATCCTGATTTTATAAATCTACAGAATGGGGAACATTGTCATGCAGATCACTTTTCAAAAGTATTATAATAATTAGAAATTGTGAAGTAGTTCAGATCTATCAGCAGATGTTTTATCATTTTAGAAATGTCTGTCATGGGTCATATTCATTAACTGGGTAAAACCATTAAGTAATCATTCAACATGTACCACAGGCTGCCTTGTTGACCTGAAGAATAGGATATACCCTTTCTCGATCCCCGCCTGTCTCCTCTGCTCTCGCCTTCCCCAGATTTCTGCAGACTGGTAGATGTCACATAGACTTGAGGCAGGGAAGCCCTCAGGTAGCTTTGGGTGCTGGCCCAACTGGTTCACTTGGTTTGAGACTATGTCCCTGTTGGGCTGTCCTGAGATGTACATCTCTGGGGTAACTGCAGGATTCCTGCATTTTCACCTGAATTATTCTCACTAAAGCTGACCTTCTCTGTAACCGAAGCCAACCACTGATGGATTTGAGTTCTGTGGATCAACCAGGGTATCCCTGTTCCTTCTTTCCCCATCCTGTACACTATTCTTGCTTGAACAGAGGAGTCCTGCACAGAAACCTCCAGTCCTGAGACCCCTTTTGTCTCCCACATCTTCTCTCAGCCCCTGCTGATGTAAATGGGTTTCTACTTTGCCCATGTTTCAAGATTTTGAGGTTGCCATGCTCCTACTTAGGCCATCTATGCAGTTTCCTTTTTTTTTTTTTTTTTAAGATTTTATTTATTTATTTGACAGATCACAAGTAGGCAGAGAGGCAGGTAGAGAGATGGAGGAAGCAGGCTCCCTGCTGAGCAGAGAGCCTGATTCGGGGCTCCATCCCAGGACCCTGAGATCATGACCTGAGCTGAAGGCAGAGGCTTAATCCACTGAGCCACCCAGGTGCCCCTGCAGTTTCCTTTTGAGCCCGAGGCTTCTATTTTCCTTGCTAGGTATCCTCTTCTAGGTCCAAAATTCAGTCCCTTACAACCACAACCCCTCACAACTGCCCCACAGCTGGGCTCTCTCCTCCTGAATAGATCTCCATTCCTATGTCCTACCTAATTATTGGATGGATCCTTCTAATTCTTTGTTGTCCTCTGGTCCCTACATGAACCCAAGACTTCTGTTCCCTTGAGCTCTTGGTCTCTGGGCATCTAGGCCTCCTTCATCCCAACCTGTTACCCTGTTAATGGATGGTACTGAATCAAATGTTCTCTGGCCAAGTAGGTTTAGAAAAAGCTCTGTTAAAGTGGTTATTCAGGTTTACTTTTTATAGAACTTACTTATGATTTTAATATACTCATAGGCATCCATGAAGGTGAAAATAATAGTTTTTCCAAATATATCTGTTGCAGGAGCACTTATCTCCAAGTTTCCTTTAAGGCCTAGTGTTCTATGAAATGTATTTTGAAAATGCTTTTTTAGAAGAGTAGGAAATCTCCATGATCTTTTTCTGTTTTACAGATTCTGATTCAATGATTCACAAGAAATATTTGGGGGAAAGCAATTGAATTGGAAAAATCTGTTAGTATTAAGTCTTTATTCATTCAAAGAATAAAGAAGCACTGTATTTTGGTTACTAGGAAGTTGTTTTCTATAATGGAGCAAAGAGAAAGCAGAAGATTAACATTCTTTTATTTATTCAATCATTGTGAGAATATTTATTGAGAACTACAGTGTGCCAAACATTATTGTAGATGCTGGGGTTTTCATGGTGGATAAAATCAATACTCTCCCTGCCCCAAGAATCTTATAGAAATCAGCAAGAGTAAGATATTCTGCTAGCCATTTAATATTTTTATTTGGAGTCTGTGCATCAAAAGTCTCATTTTTAAATTTCCCTTAAAGTTTAACTTCTTAAAGTTTAAGTGCATTCCCTTTCATAGTAAACTGGATTCAGATTTGTCATTTTTCTATAGCTAAAGAAAACTGGTGGGATCCATAATCAAATATCCATAGATACACAATACGCAGCAGGTATACGTACTGCCAAACACATACAAACCATATATTCAGATACTGCCCAGATCATCTTTGACTAATGCTAAAAATGAACTCTACCATTGACACATACATGCGTTTTTCAGAGCATTATTGAGAACCTTTATATTTTAAAATAACCATGGGGCACTTGTGAAAATGCAGATTCCCGGACTCTGCTCCAAATATTTGGGTTTAGTAAGGCTCAGGAATATGAGTGTTAAACCAGAGCTGAATAGCATACTTATGCATACTAACATTTAGGAACCTCTGATTACTGAGATACTGGAGTGTGCATTGAGAGCTGGAGCCTGTTGCCAAGTGGCCCTAGACTGCACAGACTCCCACTGACTGGATTGAGAGTTGGTGGCAAAGAAGGCAGACACCTGGTCTTCCAGCAGGACCAGGTAAACAAGGCACCTGATACACAGTAACGTTCAAAAAGCCTCAATCCCCTTTCCTCCATTGTGCCTCAAAGAAAACACACCCAAAAACTGAACACACCTGGGAGCTTCTCACTGTTTCCTCCCCTGTTTACTATATTTGAGTTTGTTTCCATGTGAACTCATTTGTGAGGAGATTCCTGGATTCTCTATAGAGGCATGGGGGACTCCCTCCTGGGCTAATTCATACTTTGCTTTCATTATCATTTTAAAATTAGATTTAGGTATTGATAAAAATCTAAATACCAGAATACAGAAGCTTGTGGGATTTTTTGTCTCACATAACACAAAAATTTAAGAGCATACTGGTTTCAGATCAAACCTCTAGAAGCCTCCATCACCACATTTCCTGTTTGTAACTGAACAAAGTACACACAAAAGATTTTAAGACACAGAAGAGAGAAACCCGAGGTACGGTTACAGACACGTTTTACTGGCACACTTCTTCTAAAATACCAGAGCACCTTTACCGAGAAAAAAAGAGTTTGTGGGAGCCTTTTTAATCCATACATTTCCCTTATGGCTACATAAGGATTTCTCTGACAAAGGAAGCATGTCAGGTAAGTGGAATTTTTAATTTTTTCATTCTATTCCTGTGCCTAAAAATTCACGAAATAATTTCCACTACTCCAACCAAAAAAACACTTAAGATTTGGGGATTAAATTAGTTTATACATTATTTTTAAAATGTGAGATAACTTTTAGTATAATTTAGAACATACTTGGAAATATTTTAGTGAATATAAGTTGATTATTTTCTCTTAGAATAAAAAAATGGGAAGTTGCATAAGATAAAGCTAGTTGTAACTGTTCAGTTAGTGTTCATTGATAATTATGCCATTTACATATCTGTTATTTTTAAAGAAACTTTTGTTGATCATGCATATTCCTCTTTAGTTATAAAACAGGTCGGTAGTAACCACATTCTAATTCTTTTGAGTTTAAGAATTGTAATATCGTCCCAGAAATTAACCCAATTGCTGATATCAGAGAGGTGACCATTCTGCAATGGCCGGTGAAAATTTGATCTCCGTGGCATGGATCACAAGGCTTGAATCCCCATTGATTAGCTGAGTGTCTGTTCCATGTTGATGGTTCATACCCCTTTTAATGTTTTGTGTGCTTTGTATGTCTTTAGTAAGTATCTTTTTGTTGTAAAAGAAAAGATACACACTATACGAAGTAAGAGGACTGAAATATATATGAAAAAGAAAAACATTTACATAGTTCCCACCACCTCAATAAAACACAAGGTATTATGTTGTATTTCCTTCCCACTCTTATTTCAATACATTCTACATGATTTGCCTTTCATACCTGAAATAATAGTGAACATAAAATATACTGAGAATTTTTTGCTAACATTAGAGTATAAGTTTTTCCCTTTTCATGATGATTTCTGCCTAATCATTTTAGAAGAATGTAGACAATGACATCCATTAGACTAATTATAGTTTCCTTAGCTATTTCTTTATTGTTGGACATTTATGTTGTAAACAGTTGTGTTATATTTCAAATGACAGAAAGATGAACATCTCTATACTTTTCCTATATTAAGGGTCATTTTCTTGGGAAAAATTTCTAGACTTGGCATTATTGAGTAAAAGGTTACTAACACTGTAAATCTCATTATTATATAGTTGCTTTTCCAAGAGTGATGCCAATCCACTCTCATTCTAGTGTGTTTCTCCTGAATAGGCTGGTATCACCTAAAAAAAATCGACTCGATAGTACATATATAAAATGGAGCCCAGTGGTGGGCTGGAGCATTGGGTGTTATATGCAAACAATGAATTTGGCCAGCACTTTAATCCCAATAGGGTTTCTCAAGTTGACCAATCCCAATTAAAGTTTAATTATAAAATTGACAAGTAGTCCAGTCCTGGGGAAATTATAACATAGTGTCTTTTTTTTTTTTTTTTTTGAGGTTGTGCATTTTATTTTTTATTTTTTAATTTAATTTAATTTAATTTTTTTCCGTGATCCATAATTCATTGTTTATGCACTACACCCAGTGGTCCATGCAGTGCGTGCCCTCCTTAATACCCACCACCGGGCTCACCCAACCCCTCATCCCCCTCCCCTCCAAAACCCTCACTTTCTTTCTCAGAGTCCACAGTCTCTCATGGTTTGTCTCCCCCTCTGATTTCCCTCAACTCACTTCTCCTCTCCATCAGAGAGTCTTAAAATCTCCCCCCACACTTCCCTCCACAGGTATGTTCCCTTTAAACAAATTCAGTTAAGTGTTGGTTAAGAGCAACTATGATGTACTAGAAAGATGTCACACAGATGAGGATCTGAACTCCAGAGTTATAATTGGCTTAGTGAGGTTCAGTGAGATGCAAAAAGTCACACAGCTAGGAAGTGCCTTCACTCAGTCTCCCTCTGCACTTTGAAGCAGGCATTCCAATGCCCTGTATTGCTATCTTCCCTCTCCCCATCACTGTCCTTCCCCAACAGACAGCATCCATTTCTCAAATAACCCTCTGTTCATACCAGATCCTTACTTAAGGTGGACAGATACCAAGTTTTGCATTAAAAACAATATCTTATTTACTTGAAAGCCTGAGAGTGGATTTCAGAATATCTTCCAGTGCTTCTACCAATGACTCTTAATGCGTTTTATTGATGGGGTGATGGGGATGGATGGTGGTGGGATGGGGGGCTGTGTGGATACTGACAACGTGCTGCAAAGAGGCCTCAGGAAAGCACCTAGTTCCACAGCAAACTGTCATTAACTGTCAGTAAGAAAAAACTCTTTTTATGCATAGGATCCATGGGGATGTTATATCAGAACTTTTTCTTTGAACTTTCTGGGGTGCCTAAAGCAGGTATACCTACTCATGGAATGCAACAAGGAGACGTTCACTGCTCTGACAGAATTTGCAAGCCAAGGGAGAGAAACCACGTTGAAAAGCCATATCCTATAAACTATAAACTCATACAATTGTGTCAGTTACAGACTCCCTGAAGGAAAACAATTAAGGCATCATATGTATTGCATTTCTATTGTTAGTTAAGTGAAGGCTTCTGCATGAATCAAACCTGCCAGCAGAAAAATGATACATTTGCTGGGTTTCCCTCCAGAGCACAAGCGAATGTGAATTCCACCTACAGTGCCTGCCAAGTACTGTTGGCATTAAAGGAGTCAGAGGTCTTATAATTAGAGTGACTACGATTAGCCCCTGACAGTTGAAAGCTAGATAGAAACTTAAATCATGCTTTTCCTAGCTGTCATTGCCTCACTAATAACTTCTTGAGGCCTTTGGCTTTTTAACAGTGTGAAGAGCTAAATTCAAATTGTGTGGGAGTTCTTTTTAAATTGATAAAAGCTTTTTAAATGAAAGTAATTACAATTATGGAATAATGATACTGAAGATTGCATTTGTTGGGCAAGAACTTTTGAGCACTTTGTGTATCTAATAGTATAAGCAGCATTATCTGTGCTGAACAGACACCCACATGGGTTTGGAGATACTCATACTGCATATGGGAAATAACTGGGTGAAGGGAGGTATGAAAGTATGTGCGAACTCTTACATAGATCTGTCATTCAGGTTGAAAATCCCCACCATTTAGCTACTCAATAGCTAAATGTGTATTTTGTTTTGTTTTGTTTTTCTCATCTGTGTAAGGTTTTTTTTTTTTTTTTCAAAATGGGGGCATTTACTGTTGGCAATCAAAAAATTATGAAAGCCGAGGCACCTGACTGGCTCAGTCTTGATCTCAGACTTCTGACTCTGAACCCCACCTTGGTTGTAGAGATTACTTAATATCTTTTTAAAAAAATTATGAAAGCTATCAAGAATGTCATGAAATACAGTTTCTAAATGAAAATCTGCCTGTTTAAAACTCATATCACATTACACAAGGAAAAAATCTTGGAAAACAGAAGGTTAGATAGGAGTTGGAAACTCCCGAAATCAGAAAAAACCAGAGACCATGCTAAACCAACCCCACACTTTAGAATTTGGCCTAAGTTTTCAAAGGCCTCCAGTTGGTTATGTGAAACAAATTAATTGTTACAGTAAATGACAAAACTGAGCCCTAGAAGCATGTATGGTGTGGTCTAAGTTCTTGCCTTACTGTTGCTAACATATTTCCTGAAAATTACTAGGATTTTGTTAAAGCCTTTACATAAAATAGTAGGCTCATGTCCCTGATATGGTTATTTCTTTGTAGTTGAGAGCAAATTATTTCCTTGTCCCAATTAATGGACAGATACAACTTTTTCATGTTCCTTTTAGTTAAAGAAGCTAAAGGGAAACTTCTAATTGAAATATAATTTTGTGCAAATGATAGGATATTTTATAGCTAGAATCAGTATAATTATAAAAATAAGATGAGGGGTTTTGCCTTGAAGTATGCCTTTTTATACAGCACTCTATTCTATTTGCCCAAACCACAGCTATTTATTGAATATAGACTAAATACTAGATACTATGAGAACTGGAAAGAAAAGAAACAAAAAACTAAGTACAAAGTAAATCGTTAGTTCTCTCAAGGATAAGTTCTAGACATCTATTATTCCTTCTTTCTTTCTTTGCTTTCTTTGCTTTCTTACCCCTCCCCCAGGAAGAGTGGTATTTGAAGTACATAAAGCATATAGTCCTGTATAAGGGTTAACCAAATAGATCAAGACAAAGGAAAATAAAGAGAAATGGATACAATTAGGTAAAAAAAAATGAGTATCATATAATCGCAGAGATTTGCTTAAAATAGATTGTTTATCAAATGATACATAATTGCAGCCAGATGGCTGACGGTAATAGTCACATGAACCATAAGGGTGAAAACGTGCCAGTTCTTGGGGAGATCCCAGCTTCTTCTACCAGAGATGCCAAGTGATATCTTCAATGATGTCTTCTAGTCCATAGACTCCTTATAATTAATGAATTCAATAGCAAGTTTCATCCAGCTGGTTCTTTTCCCTAAAACAAGATTCATTTTGCCCTGATAACATAGGCAGAAATTGTATAAAATGGAAGAAAACAAAAAGAGCGACAAAGCGTTTTAATTTTTATTTTCTGATTGTAACCTGCAGTTCAGGATTCTGTTGCCATTTGAAGGCAGATTGTCAGCTGAAATGGAAACAGCTTTGATATTCTCTTAAAGCATTTTAGGAACATAACTGGTATATGTCCCAGTTTAGAAAGCCATCAAAGCCCATTCTACATCCATTCAGAGGCAGATCCAGGGAGAACTTATAGACAGGGTGAAAATTTCCTTCCCCAAACAGTTTTGCATCCTTTCAGCATATGCATGAGTGAATGATCAAGGTCCCAAAGTATATGTTATAGGATTTGATGCAATAATTCTAGACTGAACTATTTTTTTTTAATTACAGATTTTCTAAAGTAAACATACATTTTTTCTTTTTTTCCCAAGTTTTTATTTAAATTCCAGTTAATTAACATACAGTGGAATATTAGTTTCAGGAGTAGAATTTAGTGATTCCTCACTTACATACAATATCCAGTGCTCAGCACAAGTGCCCTACTTAATGCCCATCAACTATCTAGCCCATCCCCCACCCACCTCCCTGCCAACAGTTTGTTTTCCTCAGCTTGCCTCTCTTTTTTTTCCCTTATGTTCTCAAATTCCACATATGAGTGAAATCATATGGTATTTTCTTTCTCTGACTTAGTTCACTTAGCATAATACTCGCTGGCTCCATCTACATTGTTGAGAATGGCAAGATTTCATTCTTTTTGATGGCTGAGTAATATTCCATTGTACATATACACCATTTCTTCTTTATTCATTCATCAGTTGATGGACATTTGGACTCTTTCCATAATTTGGCTACTGTTGATGCTGCTGCTATAAATACTGGGGTACACTTACCCTTTGAATTAATATTTTTGTATCCTGTGAGTAAATACCCAGGAGTGTGATTGTTGGGTCATAGGGTAGTTCCATTTTTAACTTTTTGAGGAACCTCCATACTATTTTCCAGAGTGGCTCCACCAATTTGCATTCCTACCAACAGTGTAAAAGGGTTCCCTTTTCTCCACATCCTCACCAACATCTGTGGTTTTTCCTGTGTTGTTAATTTTAGCTATTCTGACAGGTGTGAAGTGGTATCTCATTGTGGTTTTGATTTGTATTTCCCTGACGATGAATGATGTTGAGAATCTTTTCATGTCTGTTAGCCATCTGTAAAAATTAGATTTGACTACTTCTAACACAAGATTACAAATTACCCAATTTGGTTACCAGTAAATCATTAATACAACTATCAAATGCTTCATTAGAAACAAAGCAACTTTCTGGCCAACTCTATAAAATATTAGCTGTGATAAGTGTTCTTAAGTAACCTATACTATATTATGGTATATATAATTACTAGGCTGAAAAAAAATGGATATTTGCCTAAAACAATAATTTGATCTTTAAGTAGTTACTTGTCCATTCTTTCTCTAACAATAACCAGACAGAACAACTATTTCATGAGGCCACTCTTGATTTAGGATAACCATGTTATCAGTACATAGGAAAACACTTATTTTTCTATTCTCATACTGGAAGAGTATGCATTTAATAAGTGAACATAAAGACATTGATCTTTAAGGTAAAGGTTGAAGAGAGTGAAAGCACATCTCATTTCATGTCTCTGGAAGTTATTGTGTATTCTATGAGGAGATTATTTCTCCTCACTCTGACTCTTAGGTCATTACCATCCCAGCATTATGCAGGTGTAAATTTCCTAAGGTTGCATCTGGCTCATACAGCTTACCTCAACTAGTGGTATTTTCTAAATTCCTTTTCCCAGAGATTTCGCTAACCCCAACCAAACTCCTTAAAGACTTATTTTTACTTTTTAAATTTTTAAAAAAGCTTTTATTTACTTATTTTACAGACAGAGATCACAAGTAGACAGAGAGGCAGGCAGAGAGTGACAGGGGGTGGGGGTGGGGGTGGGCAGGGTCCCCGCTGAGCGGACAGCCCAATGTGGTGCTCGAAACCAGGACCCTGAGATCATGACCTGAGCCAAAGGCAGAGGCTCAACCCACTGAACAATCAGGTGCCCCAAAGACTTATTTTTAAACAAGAAAAGAAAATTTTATGTTTAGAGTGGTGGACACCCCATAAATTTAATCAGATTAGTAGCTGTTAATGCAAACCACTTGTTCTAAGCATCCTGGAAAAAAAATAATAATCTGTAGGTTTTTCAGCAAATACAGATTCAGGGCAGAGAGAATTAGAATGTTGTAGATGAGCACTTACACCAAGATTACAGTGGCCTAATGTGCTCTTCTCCTTCTCACAAGGGTCTGGTCCCTAGCTGCTGGAAGGTAGGTACTTTCTCAATAGTACTAGAGACAAATGTAATAGAATCTTCAGCTTGTCTTCCCAAAGTTGTGGGTGTGTTTAGACCTCATACTTGATCAGAACCTTTCTGTTGGCCCTAGTCATTACATTACCCGTCTTCATGCCACTCATTTTCTATTTAGTTAGTTGATACATACTTAGTGAGAAACTACTTTGTACTGAATAGGTTGCAGAAATAAAAATAGGAATTTTACTGGTAGTAAGATGAGAATAACAATAATTTTCAGTTATATATTGAGGAAGTCATGAGAATAAAAGGTATAGTATAGAAAACACAGTCAATGGTATTATAATAGTGTTGTATGACAGCAGAAGCTAACTACACTTGCGATGAGCCTAGCATAACATATAGAAATGTTGTACCTCTGAAACTAATGTAACATTGTGTGTCAGCCATACTCAAATAAAATTTTTTAAAGAATAATAGCTAACATTTATTGAGCATCTTATTACTGAGGAACACTCTTCTATAAATCCCAATCTCCACAAAAATAGGTACAATGAAGAAATTGAGGCATAAAGACCACAATGAATATGACCTTCTTTCAGTCCTTCAAGAAGTTCAGTTAAGTAGGGAGAGACTTTTACACATAAATGATTACCTCAACAAATATTATCTCAATATTTGTTGAAATACAGAGATATAAAAGATATCACTTGGTGGGGGACAGGCAGCATAGAGTGAATGCTTCAAAGAAAATGCAGTCTTGAAGGATGACTAGGAACTTGTTAAATAGTTAAGGGGGAAGGCATTTCAGGCAAAGGGGCAAATACAAAAAGACCTAAGGACATGAAATGGCAAGTATGGTATCTATTGAAAATCTTAAGTGCCTCAGAATGACTGGAGCATGGTATATTATTGGGCAGGCATAGCAGATGAATCCTAAAAGATAGGAAACCTAAAGTAATATTTTGTGGAAATAGTTCATGGTGAGGAAAGAAAAGTGTGAGGTTCTCTATGCTTAGGTCAGAGAGAGGAGCAAGTTCCTTCTCCTGGGAGAAAAGACAAGGGAACAATTTCCTCCAAACACCACAAAGGAGGGGACTATATGAGACAGTGTGGAAAGATAGTAGCTACCAGGAATGGTGTTCAATGAACCAAAAGAACCATAAACTTAAAGTCCGGACCAACTGAAATAATAGGACCAGAGGCCAGATCAACCTGGAAAGGGACTGCTTAATATTGTGTTTTAAAACCTGAGCCATCATTATATCAAAATCC
The DNA here is from genome assembly GCF_010015895.1 of Lontra canadensis. Classification (NCBI taxonomy): domain Eukaryota; kingdom Metazoa; phylum Chordata; class Mammalia; order Carnivora; family Mustelidae; genus Lontra; species Lontra canadensis. Next base: position 9,561,012 of record NW_022631000.1, read on the forward strand.
TATAAGACGTGTATATCCTTTGATCTATCAAATCAAGAATTTCTAACATGGGAAAAAATTAAGATTGGATATATAGTTGTAGCTACAGATATTGATCACAACATTGCTTATATAACTAAAAATCACAAGCAACTTAAATATCTAATGATAAGGGATTGTTTAAATTATGGAAAATTCGCTCAACGGAATATAGGGCAGCTAAAAGAAATGAAAGCATATTTTATTTATAGGAAAAGAAATGCACTATAGATTATTAGAGTGAAAGTAGATAATAGTATAGTCAGTATAAATGAATCATATGTCTTTGTCTGTAACAATTTCTATACGGAGAAAAATAACTGGAAGTATATGAACCGAGGTGTTCACAGGGGTCATCTCTTGAGAATAGGACTGTGGTTGATTCTTAGCTTTCTGTTTTTGCTTGTCTCAGTTTACTAATTGTTTTTAATTGTGAACAAGAGTGATACATACAGCAAATCTGGCCTCTGTGTAGCAACTGAAGTTCGTTTATTTGTCACCAAATACAGTGACGGTAGAGGGTGAGTGATTCGATTCTACTTGACAGACTGAATATCCTCAATTGATCATTATGATCTATCTCGATAGAAAATATAGTACGTGCCCTCAAACTGCCTTAAGATTTAAGATGTGAAAGAACCTAGAACTGCCTCTAGACTGTGGGTCCGTAAGTGACAAATACACGAAGTTTTTAATAACAGAATTCATTGATTTAACCATTAGTTTGATAATAGAAAACGTAAACCAACACCTTTGTATTGTGATAGCAGAGAGAGAAACTGAGACCCATCTGGCAATTGAGACAGCTTGCTGGCCCCATTTGTTCGCAATTATAGTCACATTAAGCACCTGAGAAGGACTATTAGCAATGCGCAATGGGGAACGAGCTCTCTTTGAAAGCATGTCTTAAAAATTCCCTGTGATCCAGCAATTATATTCTCAGGAGCCTTTCTACAGAGGCCTGTACAAAAGGCCTGTACAGTGAAGTTCATTGCATTATTGTTTATAAGAGAAACCACTTTAAAAAATCGGATGTCCATCTTAGAGAAGTGGATAGGTGAATTATAGTACAGCAATACTGTATAATTCCATGTAGCCACTAAAAATAACGTAATAACATGGCAAACATCCCCCAGACGCATTGGTAACTTTTAAAAAAAAGGCTAATTAGTATAAAATCTGTGACCCATTTTTGCTCCAATAGAGAATCTTACATGTTATTCTAGGAATTGCTCGGAGTTTTGATATTGCTAGGTTTTTTAAAACGTATACTCAGCAGGCACGTGTGTTCTTTTCATAAACATAAAAGTCAAAGAAATAATTCTAGGAATATAGACAGTACCACGCAAAACCTAGAATTTCTGGTATATTTTAAGTAGTTAATGAATACTATGTTGTAGAATTCTCATAAATATTTATGAGATGATGTTCATGATGAATAAGGCCTTTTTAAACCTTAGTGTTTTTAACCAAATGAATTGATAGGTCTATTGGAGAATTAAAAAGAATTCAAGTCTTCTCATTTTTCTTAAACTTTATGAAACATAAAAATTCCCTTAAAGGGGGCGCCTGGGTGGCTCAGTGGGTTAAAGCCTCTGCCTTCGGCTCAGGTCATGATCCCAGGATTCTGGGATGGAGCCCCGCATCGGGCTCTCTGCTTGGTGGGGAGCCTGCTTCCTCCTCTCTCTCTGCCTGCTTCTCTGCCTGCTTCTCTGCCTGCGTGTGATCTCTGTCAAATAAATGAATAAAAATCTTAAAAAAAAAATTCCCTTAAAGAAAATAAAACCAGGGGCTCAGTCATTAAGCATCTGCCTTCAGCTTAGGTCACGATCCCAGAGTCCTGGGATTGAGCCCTGCTTTGGGCTCCCTGCTCAGTGGGAAGCCTGCTCTTCCTCTCCTACTCTCCCTGCTTGTGTTCCCTCTCTTGCCGTCTCTCTCTCTGTCAAATAAATAAAATCTTTAAAAAAAAGAGAGAAAGAAAATAAAACCACACATTTCACTACCATTATCAGTTAACTTTTTCCATTTATTAACAAATTCTTTAAAAATCTTTATAAAGCATGTGTATTATGCCTGGCACTGCAGAGCAGAAGGCAGAGATGATTCTATCCTTTGTGGACTTTATGGTATTTTGAACACCTAAATAACATGGTATGAAATTAAAAAGGAGGTAGCAGACATTAGTAGACAGATTTGTTTATGTTTAAAGAGCCACAGACTAGTTCAAACAAAAGCAAAGTATATATAAATAAGCAATATGCAAATTATATGCATATATGTAGATGTACATCTATATCACAAATGTTCATTTAAAAATAAATGATGCAAAGGAAAGAAAGAAGGAAGGGATAGAGGGAGGAAGGGAGGGAGGGGGAATGGAAGGAGGAAGGAAGGAAGGAAGGAAGGGAGGGAGGAAGGAAGGGAGGGAGGAAGGAAGGAAGGAAGGAAGAAAAACAGTGACCTCTAATACACAGGTCCACTGACGGCAATTCAACAACCACACTGCAATGTCAATAAGTACTCAAAAACAAAAAAAAAACAATTCAAATATCAAATTTGAGATATAGAAAATAAGTATAAGAGAGCGGCACAAAGGACATTTTGGTCTAAGGATTATTTGCTGGTTTAAAGAAGGATAGGGAAGCAAGACTGATTTCCCTCCTGTTAGGGGTTTGTCTGTTCTGCATCTAACATTATGCTATTTAGATTTCTTTGAAAGGGCCGAGCATGGTGTCTGATTTGGGGAAGTCATAGAGGGAGCCGAGGCTGGGAAGGAACATAAGCTCTGTTGTAGCTACTGTCACATGCCATTTCTGCTTGTCTTTACACATCTGTGTCCCCAGCTAAACAGTGCCTTGAGGGCCAAGATTCTGTTTTCTTTACCTTTGATTCCCAAATATAAGGCACAGGTCCTGACACAGAAGAGATGTCTGATGTTGGTTGAACACATAAATATATAGTGTTAGAGAATCATAAGCTACTTTTCTGGGGTCAGTATTCACATGACTATTTGGCTACTAAGATAATTGTCTAATTTGTATACATATATATGTATACATATATAAATATATAAAATTATAATATATACATATATAAAATATATATGTATAAAATACATATTAATAAAATATAAATTATGTAACAAATATACATTTATAATTAATGTGTAATGTTTATATAGTATATGATATATGGTATAGACTATATGTATACACATATGCATATTATATATATTATATATAAAATCAATATATTTATATGTAAATATAATGTATTTTATACATGCATTATACATAAATATACACATAATGCATATATCTAAATACATAAAATCAGGGTAATTATCTTATAAATCACTCATATACATGTAAAGATTACCATAAGTAACCAAGGACAACTGATAGGCAATAGCCCACAAACCCCCTATGGTGCAGGAATGAAAAAAGAATCTCTACACAAGGGTAAAGAGAAGCATAACTATTTATAGAAGGGGATAGGTGGTTTTCCATAAATAAAATAAAAATAAAAGTATATATGACTATATCTGAAGATTAAAGAAAGGGAAAAAGTAGGGCAAATTATCATTCTAGATAATCTGGATGATTTTCATTTTGAATCAAAGTCTTAATAATCTGTCACCAGTTGTCAAATATTAGCAGCTAGACTAAAAACAGCTTTCATTTCATCAACACTGAGAATGAGGGAAACTTGCTTCCTTTTGTCCATGCTGAATACAGGGACATAATAGCAATACCCATTTGAAATCTGTAAGGTGGCTTTGTTTGTCAATGGTAATTAATTTCTTGGCAGAGGATTTGTTCTTCATTATGAATAAAAACTATGGTTTTAATTGTGGGAATATTCAATTCAAAACAAATTGGTGAGCAACTATTATGTTATAGGTATTTTTGGTTTGTTTGTTTGTTTTCCAGGAAACTCTGAATGCCAGTTTTATGCCTGGATAATTGTAGCCTTTTTGGGGTTAGCTCTGGTTGTATCACTGATCTTCAATATTTCCCACTATGTGGAAAAGCAGCGACAAGGTAAGACATTTTGAAAAATAGCGATAGTACCAGCTTGAATAGAAACAAGTCACTGGAAAACCTACAGAAGAAGACAATTTTATGAAATGTCATGAAATAGGGTATTTTCATCTGTAGGAATCCTATATGATACTTTTTTTCTACCCTTAGGTTTCTCTTAATTTAAAAATGCCATCATATTAGAATATAAACAGACTCCCAATCTTGGCTTTATCTCTGCCTTAACAAATATAGAGTAGGAAGGAATTGTCCTGGTAAAATGTAGTTTTCCTCCTCCAACTCAACAGCTCATGAAATTGTAGCCCCTTCTGCAGCAGCCATAAAAGCTCTCACTGATAGCTGATGTAAAGTGCGGAAACCCAAATCCTCAAGCTTCCATTCAAGCCTACTCAAACCCCTCAGCATCAGTCAGAGCCTCTGAAATACAGTTAGCTGGACTGGGATCAGAAGAAAAATGGCAAAGCAACAGGCTGACCCACAGGCTGACCCACTGACCACAAAGCAACACTCCTGGGGTCAGCTGTTCCTTTAAACAAGCTGGTCAGAAGTTTTAGCCCTGTGGCTTTCACCCTCATGAACATGACTGAAATAGTTCAATGCCCAGCGATGGCACAATCTTTGCACACCACTGGCATTCAATACAAGTGTGTTGGGTAGATGGATGGATGGATGGATGGATGGATGGATGGATGGATAGATACGAAAGTCCAGCTATTTCGGGGAGCAGGACATTTCAGTGGTTATAATGATAGAAAAGAAAATGTCAATACATTTTAACAGATGAAAAGAAGTAAAACAAAGTTAATAAAATTGCATTAGACACATGACCAAGAAAAACTGCATGAAGCTAATTTAGACAATGGTTAGAATCTGGGAGAGTCCCTGATCCTCTTGGGATAACACAAATATAAAATATGAAGATAGTGTTACTGTCACACCTCTCAAAAAAGAGGAGAGGCACTAGAAAGTGAAGCCGTATAGCTGAGGTCACATGTCTACTCAATAACAAAGTCAAGGATAAGGGTCCTGTCTAATTCTCTGTCCAAAGTGGTTCCCACCAGCACACGCTGCTTTTACATTGTGTACCAACTATCCTCGGCCAGAAACCCAACACTCCTTTAGGATCTCTATTACATCATTTCTAAGCCTGAAATGCCAGGCAGGCAATGCTTTTTCATTAGCAATGATTTCAATAATTCTTTTTTTTTAATTTTTTATTAACATATAATGTATTATTAGCCCCAGGGGTACAGGTCTGTGAATCGCCAGGTTTACACACTTCACAGCACTCACCATAGCACATACCCTCCCCAATGTCCATAACCCAATTAATAATTCTTTTTTAAATCAAATGTTTTTTGAAACAAATTTCATAAGTCAGATGCATGAATGACCCATCCTCTAACATTTTTGAAAAAGGCTTCCGTCATAGAAAAAAATGAGCTAAGAGCAGCACTTTTCTTTATATAATAGCTTAAAATGGCTATATTTTAATTTCTCCACTAGGATATTTTATGAATGCAGATAATACTGTCACTTGTATTAGAAAAAGGTGAATTGAGGGGGACCTGGATGGCTCCACAGTTAAACATCTGACTTCAGCTCAGGTCATGATCCCAGGGTCCTGGGGTCAAGTTTCACCTCAGGCTCCCTGCTTAGTGGGGAACCTCCTTTTTCCCTCTCCCTGTGTCCCTCCCCTTCCTTGTGCTCTCTCTCTCTCTCTCAAATGAATAAATAAAATCCTTTAAAAAAGAAAAAGGTGAATTGAGAGCTATAGAGTTGAAATAATTTAGGACGGAAGCCAGGACAAGAATACCATGTGAACTAATACTTCACTCTCTGTTGATTTTGGTGCAGGTCTCTGGAGTCTCTGGTCCCTGTGTGGGACCAAGGAACAAGTGTCCTTCTCAGTTCTCATGTTTTGGTAGTTTGTGCTTTGGAATTTATTTATCCGTATTCATACCATTTGCCACCATATGGACTCCTTTTGGGAGTTGTTCTCATATAACGGTTAGTTGACCACTACCAAAAGACAGTAGACTAACTTTTTAAGAAAGAAAACAAGGAATAAAGGAAAGGAGGAAGGAAGGAAGGAAGGAAGGGAAAGAGAAAGTCTTTTTCTTAAAAAAAAAAAAAATTTTTTTTTTTTTTCATTTCAATTGTACAAACCATGTCTCAGGCGTGTCACAATTACTTTGTCTAAAAGCAGTATGGTGGGAAATAACATTAGAAAAACAGGAAATAGTCAATTATATTCATTGTTCTATTTTTAAAAATTAATTTTGATTCTCTCAATTTGTTCTTAACATCATGGCTTTTGAAGTCAAGTGCCATTAATTAGAATGTTGCTTTCAATATTTACCTGGGAGACCTCTTGTACCAGAAACATAGTTTCTCATAGTTTCCTTGCCTACAAAATGTGGAAAACACTGTTCAGACCAAGGGTTCTTATAAGACTTCTAGAGATCCCTCAGCATCGTGCTGGGGACTGAGGAGGTCAGTCTTGCTCAGGGCACAGCCCACAACACCACTCTGGGTGGCCCCAGTGCCTCCTTTCCTCCTTCCACTCGTATTTGTGAAGGGCTTGCTCTAACTACATCTTTCCCCATTTAATTTTAGTGTCAGGTTCAGGGAACGTTAGTTCCTCTGACTCCTCACTCCTAGAGAGAGGAGAGATCTCTCTAGAGGACCTAGAGGATACATCTCTGTATTTTCTAGGTCCTCTCCAGCTCCCATGTCACTTCCTGCCCCATGTCTATATCATTTAACGTGTCTATGCAATAACTTGAGCTTTAGCAATGACGCTGTGTCCATTGAAGTCCTACACAGATGCCTTTTAGAGCATTTTCCATAGGCTTTCATAGACGGTTCTAACTGTTAGTGTACTGCAAATTATTTTATTTAAGCAATAACATGCCTGGGTCTTGCATTTTATTGCGTGCAAACCTCAGATTAGCTTTGCAGCAGTGCTCATGGATGCCAAAATGCCCTTCATTCTCATCCCACCTCACCATTTTCTCACTGCAACCTTCTCCTAACTGCCCCAGCTTCTCCTGACGTCTTTCCGCTAGCATCAGTAATAAATGTCACCCTTTGCTAGTCCACATGAGCAAGTATCGCACTGTCTTATCTTTCTCACATGAAGGCTACAAGTGGCTCTAGGATTAGTTCTGCAAGCTGACTTCTGTCCCGTCCTGTTAAAGCCTCCTCCCGGCTTGCTTTGTCATAGGCAGAGGAGATTTGATGACATTAGCCAGCTTTTCTGCCACTTGGTGTGCTATTATTTGTGGCTAAGAAACTTGAAAGATAGGACTCCACCTATGGCGAACAGTGAGTGAATAAGTTGTGCTGGTGTATTAAATGGCTTACGAAAGAAAATCTCCATCCCAGCAACAACGCAGTATCTCCCCATTCAATCAGATAGACATGATAAGCCTCTCCTTGATGTTTTCTGCAGCAGTGCTAGCTTGGTAAAAGCTTTGTAATGGAGTTCTCCCTTCCCCCAAAATAAACCTTACATTTTTAGGTGATTCTTTGTTCTTTAGGAGGATTATATTTATTTCTTTTTCTGCTAGGAAGGTATTAGCTTTGTCCTCCTTTAAATCCAAAAAAATTTCTTTATCCAACCTTTCTTCTCTGTTTTGAGGATAAGTAAGTGTATGGTTTGCTCATACATCAAAGTCTTATCAGTACATCTCCTATTCACTAGAAAATTATGGTGTATTTTTCACATTTTCACATTAAGAATGTATCAAAAAATGTTATTATGGAGTTTGGGCCATGTGCTGTTTTTCTTGTTATGTATTGCACATGGAAGAGTAAACACTATAAAGGAGAAAACATAAAAGCAAATGTTTGCTTACCTGCTCTCAACCATGAACCTGACCGCAAGTTGTCTGTATCTGAATCACAGAGAGGATTTTGAAAACTCACCCACCTCTTCTCACACAGAATCTTGCAAATGTACCTGCTTTATAGCAACATAAAAACTGCTTTTAGTTTTACTAAATATCATTGAGGTTATGGACATTGGGGAGGGTATGTGCTATGGTGAGTGCTGTGAAGTGTGTAAACCTGGCGATTCACAGACCTGTACCCCTGGGGTTAATAAGACATTATATGTTAATAAAAAATTTTTTAAAATATCATTGAGTTGATTAGGTAGCTTCTAAATCATGCCATTTATTTGTAAATAAACTTATAAGCCTTCATGAACGAGCCAACGCTCTTCAGGACACAAAGCTTGCTGACCTTTCTCCTTGGTCCAACCTCTAAACTTTTGATTACCACTCCTCTATTTAAAGAAATCATATGCTACCACACTTCTTACCATAAGAAGGAACTTACTGAAACCATACGAGTACAGACTGTCCAGCTTCTGATTATACATTTAAATTCTAAGAGTAGTGCAGAAGGTGGTGACCTTGAACGTTTTAAGAACACTTTCAGGCTACAGTTTTAAGAACGCTGATTGGTCTTGGTGCATAATGTTCTTTTCCCAATACTTATTTTCTTCCTCACACTGTTTTAGCTTCTTTTCTTTCATGTAAGCATCACATCATTAAATCATATCCTTCATAGAGTTGCTTCTGTTTCCTTTTTCCCCACAAAGCTTTTTGGTCCAAGCCTTGTTTTCCTTCTCTCTACTGATAACACATCCAACAACATTTTCTTTCCATAAAGCTATCCTTTTAGATGTGCCTGGGTGGCTCAGTGGGTTAAAGCTTCTGCCTTCCGCTCAGGTGGTGATCTCAGGGTCCTGGGATCGAGCCCTGCATTGGGCTCTCTGCTCAGCAGGGAGCCTGCTTCCCCACCCCCGCGCCCCCACTCTCTGCCTCCCTCTCTGCCTACTTCTGATCCCTCTCTGTCAAATAAATAAATAAAATCTTAAAAAAAGAAAATAAAAGCTATCCTTTTACGTATCACATTCGTGTACCTTCCAGACACCAACATTCACACTCCAAGCACTTCCAGCTGGAAAATCCACATTATCTTTAGAAATTATTAGTCTGTATATGGAAACATTTGACCCTATGACTATTTTTTTTCTTATTCTCTGTAAGTAATATCATTATTTTTGTTTTCAAATTCTTTATTTTTTATCTTTTCATTTAACACTCACTTGGTGACAATCCTCTTGCCAGAAGTGAGATTTGGTCATTGCACTACAAATCCAGCTTTACTTATAAATCTTGTAAATAGCATTTTAATTATATCAACTTGTTTTCAGCTACTCCATTTAATGAAGAGACTCTATTCCAATCAGCACAATTAAATTGTGGCTGAAAATGTGATTGAATTTAGAATGTATAATATTGAAAATCAGCTTTGTCATTTTCCAAAGTGCTTTTAACAAAAATTATTTCATTCATCTTCTGTATCTACTCACATGCTATAGGCATTATTATCTCTACTCTATAGGTAAAGTGAGAATCAGAGTTTTAAAATGATTTGCATATTGTCACATGTAAAATGCATTGAAGATCTGCTACCCAAATCAAAATCTTGCGATATCTCAACCTGAATCTTTTCCATAATACATTAGGTTACAGTTTGACTAAATTCTTGTATATATATTTTAATTCTTCTGAATACACTGACATAAGACATGTCTGTTTCATCCTCCAACATAATGATTTTAATAATTTGTTCCAATAATGTTTCTCTGCTAGTGACCCTTCTGGAGAATACTTCATCTTGGTCACATATAAATTTAACTAAAAATAATCTTTCTAGTTGTTTGGTAACTAATTCAGTCATTTGAGATATTTTTGCTAGTTCCTTACCAACACAATATTCTTTGTATGTGAAAACTGAAAGATCACACTCTGGTTACTATTTTCTCTGTGTTATTGCCAGAGACTTAGATAATAATGGGCTTCATTTTTACAGAACTATCTTTTGCAAGATTTTGCTATTCAATGTCACGTTGAATAATACACAGTCAAAATGTAATAAATATCATAATATACACATCCATTGATTTCAATATCTAAGAAAATTTATTGATGAACAGATACAGACTTCTTCATAATATTGATCTTAATTATTAAAATTGGGCTCTAAATTCCCCCTATTTTCTCTCAATAATTCATTAGGAATCTATTGCTTTTCACTAAAAAGATTCTTCAAACTTTTTTTCAAATTTGAATATAAATATTTAATTTTTTAAATTTAATTTTATTTTTTTTTAGTGTTCCAAAATTCATTGTTTATGCACCACACCCAGTGCTCCATGTAATACGTGCCCTCCTTAATCCCACCACCAGGCTCACCCAACCCCCAACACCTCTCCCCTCCAAAACCCTGTTTGTTTCTCAGTCCACAGTCTCTCATTGTTTGTCTCCCTCTCCGATTTCCCCCACCTTACTTCTCTCCATCTCCCAGTGTCCTCTGTGTTATTCCTTATGCTCCACAAGAAAGTAAAATCATACGGTAATTGACTCTCTCTGCTTGACTTATTTCACTCGGCATAATTTCTTCCAGTCCCGTCCATGTTGATATAAAAGTTGGGTATTCATCCTTTCTGATGGAGACATAATATTCCATTGTATATATGGACCATATCTTCTTTATCCATTCATCCATAAAATCTATCTATGAGAAACCTCCAGCGAATATCATCCTTAATGGGGAAAAGCTGACAGCCTTCCCCTTGAGATCAGGGACACAACAGGGATGTCCACTCTCACCATTGTTATTCGACATGTATTAGAATCCTAGCAACAGCAATCAGACAACAAAAAGAAAAAAAAAAAGGTATTCTAATTGGCAAAGAAGAAGTCAAACTCTCTCTCTTCGCAGATGACATGATACTTTATATGGAAAACCCAAAAGACCCCACCCCCAAACTACTAGAACTCATACAGTAATTCAGTAATGTGGCAGGATAAAAAAATCAATGTACAGAAATCAGTTGCTTTCTTACACACCAATGATGAAAATATAGAAAGGGAAGTTAGAAAATAGATTCCATTTACTATAGCACCAAAAACCATAAGATACCTGATAAGATACCTGGGAATACACCTAATCAAAGAGGTAAAGGTTCTGTACTGGAGGAACTACAGAACACTCATGAAAGAAATTTAAGAAGATACAAAAAGATGGAAAAACATTCCAGGCTCATGGATCGGAAGAATAAACATTGTTAAAATGTCTATACTGACTAGAGCCACCTATACTTTCAATGCCATCCCAATCAAAATTCCACTGACATTTTTCAAAGTCCTGAAACAAACGATCCTAAAATTTTTGTGGAACCAGAAGAGACCCCGAATTGCTAAGGGAATGTTGAAAAAGAAAAACAAAGCTGGGGGCATCACGTTGCCTGATTTCAATCTTTACTTGTGATCACCAAGACAATATGGTACTGGCACAAAAACAGGCACATAGATCAGTGGAACAGAGTAGACAGCCCAGATATGGACTCTCAACTCTATGGTCAAATAATCTTTGACAGGGGCACCTGGGTGGCTCAGTGGGTTAAAGCCTCTGCCTTCGGCTCAGGTCATGATCCCAGGGTCCTGAGATCGAGCCCCGCATCGGGATCTTTGCTCAGCAGAGAGCCTGCTTCCTCCTCTCTCTGCCTGCCTCTCTGCCTACTTGTGATCTCTGTCTTTCAAATAAATAAATAAATAAATAAATAAATAAATAAATAAATAAATAAAAATCTTTGACAAAGCAGGAAAAGATATCCAGTGGAAAAAAGACCGTCTCTTCGATAAATGGTGCTGGGAAAATTGAACAGCTATGTGTAGAAGAATGAAACTCAGCCATTCTCTTATACCATACACAAAGATAAACTCAAAATGGATAAAAGACCTCAACGTGAGGCAGGAATCTATCAAAATCCTAGAGGAGAACATAGGCAGTAACCTCTTCGACATCAGCCACTTTAAGACATGTCTCCAAAGGCAAAGGAAACAAAAGCGAAAATGAACTTTTGGGACTTCATCAAGATCAAAAGTTTCTGCACAGCAAAGGAAACAATCAACGAAACAAAGAGGCAACCCACGAAATGGGAGAAAATATTTGCAAATGACAGTACAGACAATATCCAAGATCTATAAAGAACTCCTCAAACTCAACATGCACAAAACAGATAATCACACCAAAAAATGAATAAAAATATTTAATTTGAAGCAAGAATACTTTCTTTTACTTGCCTTTGAACCACCAGCTTCAAGGTTCAGCAGTGGGTTACTTTCTGAGACTTGGTACAGAATTTTTTCATGGTTTTATCATCCTACATCAGATCTCTGGTCAGTATGGTTACTGCATACCAGCATAGAGTTTCTTTTAAAAGCCAATCAATGTTTTGATTATTTTTAGACTATGGTCCCAACTTTTTCCAGATCTCTTCTCCCTAGAATTGTTATCTCTCCTTACCTCTATTTGCCATGTAGATGAGATAAAATCACAACAAGAGAAACTTCCGGAACATAATTTTCATGTTGTTGTTCACATGACAAGAAGTGTTAACAGACACTTCAAATATAGATAAATAAATAAGCCTTTTAGTATTTGTTTCATTTTGTTTTTGTTTTCATTCATCTGTTTGTTTTGGGTAAGGAAGAAAAGCTTATTCAAATCTGCAAGAGCAAAGAGGGAAATCTGACTGAAGGAAACAGAGGTGTTTCATGAAGTGCGAAGGCAGAAAGGACAATATGTCCCACTCATGATGGACTGTCCCACAGCAAAGGCACTAGTAGAGTTCCCCATGTTTATAGCTTGGTTTTTCCCACCCATAAAATGGCCACACATCCAGGCCCCACATCACCTCTAAGCTGTGCTTGTGTTTCCATCTCAAATTACCAAGAGAGAATATATGATTGGGCCAAATCACAGAAGATCTTTATGTCTGGTGGTGGTGGCCAAGTGCCTTGATTTAAGATATCAACTGACTCTGAAGCTAAGCTCTCCTCACAACATTCTCTAGAAGATTTAAATGTAAATCAATATTTCTTTTAACTTGACTATTTTTAATATCTTTCAGATAACATGTACAGGTACCCTGAAGACTACATTCCCAGGTATGTAGAAAATAAGTTATGTATTATGATTCCAAGTAATAAGGGGGCGTAACAAATGTTATATTACTTATAGGTTTGGCTCAGGGATGTCACATTTGGGTAAAAATGAAATTAAAGTGAGCTTTAATTACTATTATTTCTCTCTGAAGATCAAAAGCTATAATGTTATTATCTTCCTTAGTGACTTACTTATCCTGAGTCAGTAAGAGAGCTGGTTAAGGGACAAAATGAGACTCTAACCTAGTATCTATAGAATTCTTGTCAATTTCAGATGGATATATCCTAGATTATGAATCAGATCAGATTGTAAGAATGTAGTCTAATTATACATGGAATTGTGGGGCCCTTAAGAAGCCAGGGTGGAAAAGAAGTGTGGCAATACCTAATAAAATTTAAGATATATATACATACATACTTAGATAAGGATGCTTTGTGCTCTGCTGTTGTTAAGATTAATGTCAATCAATAGGGAAATGTGATAAATCAACCCTAAAATAATATATGGATACAGATATAGTGTATTCTCTTTAATACCTGTTAACTGAATTGCAGAGAAATTTGTGACTTTTTTTTAACAAAAGAAGGTTTATGGCATAAATCATAGCAAAGAATTTTCATTTTCTTTCACAGTATATTCTGACCCAAATGTGTTATTAGATTGGAGATTTCTCCTTTAGGATGAAAACACATCTAAATATAGAGAATTTCCTAGAGGACTCTTCAAGACCTTTCTGAAATGGTAGGCTAAAAGGCAGAAAGGTCTTTCACAAACACAGAGCTTTCTCACTGGGTAGGATAAGATTATAAGCTTTCTGTTAGCCTCTAAAAGGTCTTTTTAAAATTTTTCTCCATGTGGAAATATCTCTGTCAGATTCAGGATGTAGGCTGCAGGCAGATTCACACAAAAAAGAAAATCTTTATTTTTGCGATGTATCATTGAATTCTATAACAAGATAATCTTCAATGCATTATCTTGTATCAAGAGAGATTTGCTGATTTGGTTAAAACAAACAACATGACAAAGAAAATCCTCTATGGATTTTCCATATAGAAGTTAATCTTTTGGACAATTGATTTGATACTTGTTATTTGAAAGGCAATTAAGATGCAATGTGATAGAAAGTCTAGTGATTTCATCAATCTGCTAAAGATTGGGTTGGTACTCTTGGGTTGGAATGGCAAGAGTCAGGAGGGAAAACTGGTAAAATACCCATCTCATAGCAAGCAGGCTCTTACTTATGGGGCAAGTATGGAAAAGAAATTGGTTCTTTTATAACATTCATTCATTCAATAAGTATTCGTTCAACAAATAGGAGTTGTGCTAGACAAGAGATGCAAAGATGGAAAGATGCAGATTACTAAATTGTGGATTTAGCAATCTGTTATCTATTGTAATAAATCTCAATTTAGGCATAATTTGAATATAAAATGCATATTTTATCTATAACAAGAGGCTGGCATGTTAATTATGTATGTACTTCACAGCTTGTCTATTTCTGATTATGTATTTAGGGAGCTAACTTCACCTTTGTAGGAAGGACGTGGAGACTCTAGGAGATAACAAATGTGAAACTATTTCCAGCCATTAAAACTTCAACATTAAAACAGCAAGTGGAAATAAAGGCTATTTCTTAGGTAGAAGGTAGAAGTAGAAGTAAAATTAGTGATGCCCCTCAGTTCTTAGGTGGTTTGAGGCTATGGTTCCCCATTGAACCCTCTCTCTGCCCCTACTCAACATTGGTTTAGGTAGGAACCCATGCTTCTCTGGTCTTATCTTCCTGTTTCCCCAAAACCCTGCCCTTCTTGTGCTGTAGGTCAAAAATGTGATCACTTGAAGGACAATGTAGCATCTATATGTAACAGAAAGTCAGGTACATACTCCCTGGGATTTATCCCTGGACCACTTTATTTTTCCTTTAAAACAAAATTCTAGGGGTGCCTGGGTAGCTCAGGTGGTTAAGCGTCTGCCTTCTCAGATCATGATCCCAGGGTCCTGGGATCAAGCTCCCAGTAGGGATCCCTGCTCAGTGGGGAGCCTGCTTCTCCCTCTCCCTCTTCCCCTGCTTGTGCTCTTTCTGTCAAATAAATAAAATCTTTCAAAAAATTATTTAAAAGATAAGTGTACACAATGCTGGTCTTTTGATCTGTGTTAGGAGGATAATACAGTGGGAATATTAGGATTTGAGATCTAGACAATTCTGGGTTTTAATTAAACTCTTGTAATTACTAGGCTTGTAATCTTAGCTAAATGAGCATTGCTGAATTTAAGTTGTATCATCTGAAAAATACAGATTATAATGTAATACTTCCCTTACAAAGCATAATTGATTTAGAAAAAAAGATACTGCTTTATCAGATGAAAATTAAAGTCTAAGAAAATTCCTGCCCACTTATTGTATATTTATCCTCTAATTTAGGAAATCAGTTCAGGTTTACGACTACTTTAAATTTATCATGACTCCTCAGTTTCAGAGTCTCTCTCAAAAACCTTAGGACAGATTCCCAGCAGTTTTTACTTGCTCTGTTCCTGGGTGGCACTGAAAGGTGCTTTTATGGCAAGGCATAGCTCAGCCATTCTTCTACCTTAAGATGATTTCTTGGATTTCTGCTGCTCTGCAAGCTCCTTTCACTTCCCCTCTTTACTAATATACTAACCTAGTACCCTGGCCCAGACTTTTGGTCTCAATTGTCCTCCTCACCTGAGGATGTTTATGACAAGATAACTTTTTTGAAGAAAAAAAAATATTTTATTTATTTATTTGAGAGAGAGAAAGAGAGAGCACAAGCAAGGGGATGGGCAGAGGGAGAGGGAGAGGCAGACTACTTACTGAGCAGGAAGCCCTACTCAGAGCTTAATCCCAGGACCCTGGGATCATGACCTGAGCAGAATGCAGATGCTTAACCAACTGAGCCACCCAGGCGTCCCAACAAAAGAACTACTGTGTAGTCTTCCCAGACTTCTGAGACTTCCAAGTGGGTGCACGGATGGAGCCCTCACTGTGATCACTGCCATGCTTATAACCAAAATAGCTCCAAGTTTTCCAGCCTTCTGTTTATTTGTTTTAATGTAGAAGCTCCATCCCTGTGTGACTGCAAGATGTCCAGTCCTTTCTTAAGTATTGTTTCTTAAGAAACCTTGAGAAGTACAGATAGGTTCTAAATTGTCCAAATTGTCCAATTGTTCCAAATTGATAGGTTTCAATTGTCTTTTTGTCACTCCTAGTTCTGTTTCACTGCTCTCAGTGTCTTTGCCTTTATCTTTAGAATTCTTCATGCTGGTAGATATTGCTAGTCTCCTTTCCCCAAAACCTTGGCAAAAGACCCTTCTTTTTGAGTACTCCAAAGCACTGGCAATATAAGTGCCTTGTGTTTTATAGACTTTACAAAGAAGTGGATATACTAGAAGAAAATTGGAACACTGATAAAGAGAATAAAAATTTAGTAATTTAAAAAAATTAAGTAGTATTTGATATTATTGCTCTGAGAGTCCATTAAGCATTCCTCACAGGGAACACCACTGGGTTCACTTCTTAGTCTCCAACCCTACAAAGCCAGTGCTGAGGTTTATACTCTTTCCCAGGACCAGGGGTCTGTATTTGGCCCTCTCACCCCAGGTTCAAGACACCTATACCCATGGTATGGTCCCTGCCAAAGAAAGCAAAAATTCAGTGAGCATGTACTCAGTGACACGTCCAACCAGCAACCTTCCCTTTTCTCTTCTGCATTATTGCTTTTTCTGTCCCTTTTTTATTATTCTCATCAAAATGTAAGAGTGTCGTTTCACACCTGAAAGAAAGAAGGAAGGAAGGAGAGAAGGAAAAGGAGAGGAAAGAAAGAAAGGAAAAAAGCTTTCTTGATACTAGATTTCCTACACCTACCTCTCCTTTGCTCTGTACCCTTTATAGTAAAACATGAAAGTTCTATCTACATTCTGTCCATATTTGCTGGCTTCTCCTCTTCTCTTTTTTCTTGAACCTACTCTATAAAATTTTGTGCCTTCATTAATCTGCCTGCTCAGCTCTTGTCAAGGTCAACAGTGAAATCCACATGGCCAAATCTTAGTGTTTTCCTATGCAGTCCATCTGTAGCATTTGACACATTGACACTCTCTTCTTAAAACACTTACTTCTCCAGGCTCTGGGTCCTCTCATCTCTAGTTTTCCTCCTCACCAGTGGTTCCTTGCCCTTTGCTGATTTCTGAACCTTTGACATCAGAGTGCCCAGGGCTCATCTAAATAACCTCTTCTCTCTATATATATACTCATTCCCGAATGTAGCTTGGTCTTTCCCTATGGCTTTAAATAACATTTATATACCAATGGAGCCCAAACACATATATCTGCCAATTTAAGGAAATACCTATTAAGCAAATCAAGGTAACATCAAAACCAATTTTTAACAGACCCCTCAGCTTGCTTTTTCCTCAATCTGACAGCTTTCCAGCCCCTTAAAATAGCTTTGTTTTATAGAAATATCTTTGATTTTTCTTTGAATATTGGAACCCTACATTTATAATATAGAATTTCAGAATTGTAAAGAACAACAATGATTAAATAGTTTAATAAACTTGTTTTAAAAATAAGGAAATTGAAACTCACAATTTATGTCCAAAGTCACTCAGATAGAAGTAATGATTTTTTAAAAAATGAATGTACTTATTTAATCTACTTAGATAATGAAGTATTTAAGAGTTCACAATAAAATAATGATGAATTAAAAACTTTAAAAATAGGGACTAAGGAAAATATACATGAAAGTAGAAAATAGTAAAAGATACAGTTAATATTATTTTAAATTTTGGAGTGTCAGCAATTGTGCTTATTGGTCAGAGGGCCATTTCAGACATGTTCAGAGCAATGCACTCACCTCTGGGATGTGGGCTTATTTATTAATCTATTTTTGATAGTAAATAATCTTCTACATAAAACACTACCAAACATTGTGCTTAAAGTTTATTAGATATTTGCAATAGGCTGGAGCTATTTGGCATTGCTAAGTAAAAATATATTTTTTAATTTGTTGGTTAGGCAACTGTTCCTTTATAATACTTTATTTGGGATGATTAATCATTTGAGACCTGTCTGTAGACACAGGGCACTGCATTATAAATCACATCTTATTTTCATTCATAGGGAATGAAGTGATATTCATTTTTTGGACATGATTTATCATTTGCAGGTTGTATCTGCTATCTATGTGAGCTAGGAAAATGGATGGATTGCCTTATTAAAAATTCTTCACATTTTGCTATTATATTCTCAGCATAGCCAGAGAAAAACCATGAACAGGGACTACTCCATATTCCAATATTAAGCTGTACCGAATTACTGATGAAAGGAAGGGTTACAGATGAGTTCCTTTGTTATCAGATAAGAGAAATACATACAAGCATCTGGACTTTTCAAGCCATTTTATACAAGTATCATTTGATCTGTTTTTTTAAGGACACCTACTTACTATTTACATATACTTTGTCCTCTTTCAGAAGCATAGGGAGTACTATAGGTGTTATGCCTTGAGATCAGTGTTCTTTTTTCTTTTCATGCAATTCCCTCCAGCTCTTGCCAATCTGTAATCTCAAAGTTAAAGCAGTTGCTACTATTTTATGAAATGCTACTCTCACTGCCTGATATGTTCCTCTGTTCCCAGCCTGCCATTGTGAAGGCTGGTCACCAGGGCCATTGTCGTTGTGTGGTGGCAATGACAGGATGTCCACTCTAATCCTAAAAGAATTTCTCAGATGAAGGTGTAAGGAAAATTAATCAAACACCAAAAGCAAATAGTATTCAGGGCTTTTGGACTAGACTTGCATTATAATCCTAGCTCTGCTAGTTACTGTCTTTGTCTTTGGACAATTTAACTCTAGGAGTTACAGATTCTTTATAGGCACAGTGGGAATTTAAAAACAAAGTATCTCAGAGTTTTTCTGTGTGCTGAATGAGCACTGGCATAAAGAAAAGCTTTCAGAATTGTTATATTGCTGGCTTTACACATAAGGCCAGGGAAAGTATGTTAATCTATCTATCTGACTCTCAGACTTCCCACCTATAAAGTGGGAAATAATATTTTTGCAGAATTTCCCCAGGACTTTGGTATAATGTATATAAAACATTTAGCATAGTATTTGGATGTAATAGATGATCAATCATTTTACAACATCTGGATGTCTGCCAAGCTGAGTCTACAATATCTCTTTGGCCTTGTATTTTTTTAAGCATCATTGTCAGTTAGTATTTAGATAGGAAACATAGTTTTAGGGGATTATTTGGAATGATATTCTGGGCAAGTAAACTGGTAGCACAATGTATGGTTAAAAGTACAGATAACCTCAGTTCTAGTCCACCTCTGCCACTTACTAGCATTCTCACCTTCAAATTATATGACTTCTCTGTGCCTCAAATTCCTTATATATATAATGAGAATATGATAGTGCCTGTCTGGTCAGATTGTTGTTAAAATGGTATAAATGAATATAGAAAATGAAGGTCAAGTAACATCTGACAAACATAAATGCTACATAAGTATTTGCTATTGTTATTTCCTGAAAAATCCAAAAACACCTGTTTGAATGTATACACACATGCACACATGCATGTAGGCCTTCATGCAGTTTTGCATCCATTCACTTATACATGAACATATCTACCTTGGCTGGCTGAGGATAAACAAGAACACGCAATCATATATTGAATTTAGTTGAGAAATTAGCTAAGAACTATGTGTAAAGTGGATTCTAATAAGATAAATTATCTTTCATTATTATAGGGAGGATGAGTGTTATATTGAAGACACACCAATTTATGGTAACTTAGATGACATAGTCCCAGGTAAGTTTTATTTTTCCTGAAGTTATATTTATCTATAAATTAATATCCCTCCCCTTAATTCCACACCATTTGAGGTAGTTTATTTCTGGTTGCAATCACATTTAAATATCCCAATGGCAATCACAGATTCAATAATGTTTAGTATATTATTTAGTATACATTTCCAAGGCTGCATATTATAAATTGTATTGCAACATCCTGTCTTTCTATATTCTCCTCATTTTACTGTAGTAGAAATGTGAATACAGAAGACTATCATCATGAATTTTGACACACACAGTTCTATGAAATAAAGCTATTTCTAGAACAGAAAATGGCTCAGGGAAACAGATCCTGCACTCTGTCTACAAAAGCAAATCTATCGTGTATAATCTGGAGCAAGGAGCATGTTCTCTGGTTCTCCTTGTTTTAACTGCTCCTGTTAAGCAAAGAACCTAGGGCTTCATTGATGGCAAGTGGGTAAAGAGCAGAGCTAAATCGCCACTGACTAGGTTATACATTTTTTATTCTTAGGTAACAAGTACTTTTCAATTCCCAGCATCCCTTATTACTTGAAACATCCCAACCACCCCAAACAAAATGCCACTAAATTCCTTAAGGCAGACAATCATGATCTGATCCCAGAGCTCTGATGAGAGAAGCTATGAGGCTAAATGCTAACACATTCATCCTTGCACCCTCAAGCGCTTCAATTCATTCATGAATTGGGGGTTAACCAAGATTTCCAGAAATGGACTAAACTATCTGAATCTCTGTATATCAAATCAGCTATCTAAATCTCTGAATATGCAATTCTCCTAAAGTTAGGAATAACTAAAGGATTCAAAATTTTATTTAATTATTAAAAATGTATTTAATCTTTGTCTTCCCCTTCTTCTTAAAGTATCTTCTAATCTCTGTGCTCTGAGAAATCAGCACTATTTTTTAGGACTATCTTGTTAAAAATAATTTACCCTCCTGCTTCACCCTGCAGAATCATTGTGCCCACATGTAATATTTGAGATTTCAATTCTTCTGTACTCTGGTGGTGCAAAGCCCACCACATCTGTAATTTCAGTATCTAAGGGGCGCATTGGTGCCACTCCACACATTCTGATTCAGTAATGTTTAGGAATAGGGTTTAGGAATTTACTAGTTGACAAATTTCCAGGTAAGTCTAATGCACGTTTTCCATGGACCATACTTCGAGAAACATCACTCTGGGTTAATTTTCAGAAGGGGTTGAATGATTGATTATAAGATAACTTGCACTATAGTGAATATATCTTTTTTCCTATGGGATCAAATCAGTGCAATCCACATTTCTGCCAGGTGACTGGCCATCCTATGAGTCACTTTCTCTCTATCTTCTCCCTTTCAAACACACATATGTGGGGGAAGAAAGGGATGGATGGTTTAATAAGCATGTACCCACAGGATGAAATGACTTCAGGTCTGCTGGCTATTGGACACAGCACAAAAACCCTAAATACTTAGGACCAGCATTACAGAGCTCCAGACCCCCCAAAACAGCCTGTCTGTGCTGTCACTGATTTATGGGACAAAAAACAGGATCTAAACATTTTTTTTTAAAAAATAGAGATGTTTAAATGCCTCTGAGTAAAACCTCTTGCTCATGGGGAAAATAACCAAATTCAATCATCTGTGCATGTGCACTGCACTCTGCCGCCATGACCTTTTGCAATCACACACAAATATAAGCAAACACATGGGATCTCTATATCATTCAAATGGAAACTGAAGTTGAGCCTGTCATGTCGTACAATGGCATAAATTAATATGATCTAGTCCTTATGTCTAGTGACCTTCTTTTGTCTTATTATTAACTCTCTGGGGTAAAAGACTTCTTCACATTCTGATATGCAGAAAATGGTTTGTGCTTCCTCACTTTATTGCGTCTCCACAAAAAAAGACAAGTCGAATGATTCTTGGGGGTTTCACATGTACAGCTAAGTATGGTTTGTGTCATGTATTTTTATTTGTGCCAGCATTTTTTATTTTTCCATTGTAAATCATGATCTTTTAAACCCCTAAGAACCAGTGGATGAAAATTGTTATGAACAAATGAAGGCTCGACCAGAGAGATGTACAAATAAACTGCAAGAAGTGACCCCGCCTGCACAGGTGAGTTTTGTTGTCTGTATTAAGGGTCAGGCTCAGCCTAGATCACAGCATGGCTGCATGTTTCAACAATCTAAGAGCAGCACATTCTGATTCGTATCTGAAGCTGTCTGTGATTTTACAGGCCAATTCAGTGTCAAGTTCTGGGACCTAAGCTCTAAAGGAAACCTCAAAGGCAAATAAACAGTACTCAGAACCACACTCAAAAAGTCCAAAGTGTATATCATTACAAAGGCAATAGGTTAAAGGGAAAAATAGATTCTCTTCTTAATCAACAAACTTTTTCTTTCAAATTGAAAAAAAATTGGGTACATCACACAGATAAATATGAAATTTTACACTTATATAATGCTCATAAGACCTAGGTATCAGGAATTTATGGGGGCAGGGGGAGAAGGGGAGAGGGAGGAGAGAGAAAAAAAGAGAGAGAGAATGGGAGGGAGTGAGGGAGAGGGAGGCAGAGACACAGAGAGACAGTTCTTTAGTTAAAAGATAAATTAGCTAGATATAAAAGACCATATTCCTATTTTATAAGGCAACTGAGTATAAATTTTAACACAAGTTCTATGGCTATGGGCTAATGGCAAAAGATTTTCACATATCTTAGGTAGGGTTAGGGAGGACATAAATGTAAGCAGAAATATGTGAAGACCCTAGAAGAAATCGATAGTTTTTCCTTTTCTTACCACAATCAGTTCAACTTCCTCAGACATAGCATTGATTTTACCAGAAACCATTCATAATTTTTCATATGCATGCTGTTGACATGTTACAAATTTCTGTTAAGAGTTCTTTTTTCTTTCCTTTCTGGATCTTGTTCCCTCAATTATGTATTCTCTTGCTACTCCCTAGAAATAGTCAGAGGGCCAGCCAGCATTTCCTACGTGGTCTTTATGTGTCAGGCCTTGTCATATGTGTTTTACATGTATTATCATCTTGAGTTTTATGAGGGAAACAGCATTATTTCTCCCATTTGACAGAGGCTTGAGAAGGATGAAAAACTTACGCTAAAACACTCAGGTACTAAGTAGAAAGAGAATCTAAACTTAGTCCTGCCTAACAGAAAAAATTCTCCTCCCTAAGATGGGTCACATCTTGAAAACTTCCCACTAAGATAGAATTTGTCTCCTTTTCTCTATATGAATCCACCAAGAAGTCAGAATTCTTGAAGTTTTTAAGAAACCAAGATGTGGTAAGGTTTAAATGGACTATGAAGTCACTTTCTGATGCACAAATCTGTCATCTGATGGTCCATTAATGGCAAAATAAATTTTAGATAAAACATATAAAAGCCTTCTAATACAAATTGCTAAATCCAATATAATAAAGAGAAAACCTCTTAGAGAAAGCTAAAATATAACCACCCTATCTGAAATGTAGAGATTCACAGCACCTTAATTGTAAAAGAGCTGAAAATTCATAAAAGTTGCTACTTACTACATATGAATTGTTGTGCATCTGGTTTTTACTCAAATGGAAATTGTGCAAAGCTTAAAATGTCTTAAACGTCTGCTATTTTATAAATTATGTATTTAAAGATACTTCTAAGGATATTATTACCCTTTATTCTATTACATCCTTCTCACAAATTTAGTTTCACAAATTAAACATAATTTCTTTATATTTGCTCAATTCCATTTTATTAGAATGATCATGATCATCAAAATCACTACCCAGTTTGCTACTACAAGACTTACTTTGGTCAATTACAAGAGCGCTCTATATTATGCAGAGAGCTTTATGGGTAAAGTGTCTGTTTGTTGGAAAAAGAAATCAGCTCCTTGCCCTTTAAAAATGATAGGCACATCAGAAGTTGTAATTTCAATATCTACGTCTACCATCAACTAGGAAGAGTTCATCAGGAAACCTAATTAAGAAAATGAGTCCATAGAGTTCCTGTATCATAAAACAAAGAGAGGGACACAATTGTGAGCTTATTCCTCTCCTCTTCATGTCCCAGTCTCCCACCAATCTTAACCTTTCCCTTCTATGTCAGAAGTATCCACTCTCCTTTTCCAAGCCAATAACAATTTATGCTCTTGATCATTTCCTCTACTGCTTTCAAGATCTTGCACCTTCAATTAATTGTCTCCATTTTCAATCTTTTCTTTAAAAAGAATCGTTACTATTTACCTACCAATCTGCACAAATCATCCCAATACTTAAAAACAAAAACAAACAAAACAACGAAATTTGACTTCTACCTGTGCTTCTCTCTGATTCTTAAGCTGATTTTTACTTTCCTTGACTGTTTTCATAGGTACACATTCTTTTACTCCTGGCTATATTTTTTTCCACCCATACACTCAGCTGAAACCACACTCTGGAAGTCACAAGTGACTTGTGTACAATCTGTGATCCTTTCTCAGGACTCACATTCTTTGAATTCTGCAGCACTTGATAAAGTTGACCAACTGTTGACCAAACATACATTATTTGAAATGCTTTTAGTTATAAGTACAGAAATAAAGATCTCTAAGTCCAGCCTAAAATGACCTCAAAGGGAACCTGGGGTCTGGCAGGCAAGAAGGAAATAATGGGGGAAGATGGAAAACTATAATTCTTGCCAGAAGCCAGTCACAGAAATGGATATTGTCATCTTTATACTTCTGAATCTTTGTACTTTATACGTCCGAATCTCAAGAAATGTAGAAAAAGTGGGGACTTTTGTGGGTACCATCAAATGACCAGTTATTAAACATATGCAAAGTAGATTTTGAGATTCATTTAATTGCTTCCTATTATGCTTGTTCTGTTTTAACAAATTGGGGTATTGTCACTTGATGAAAGCAACACAGGGCAAGAGCTACCTAAGGTGAAGGCAGGGGAGAGGCATGTGAGAGTCCATCTAAATGCTTGTGCATGGGACGCCTGGGTAGCTCAGTTGGTTAAGTGTCTGCCTTTAGCTCAGGTCATGATCCTGGGGCCCTGGGATCAAGTCTCACCTCAGGCTCCTGCCTGATGCACAAGGAGGGAACGCTTGTGTGTGCATATTCTCTCTGACAAATAAGTAAATACATAAATAAAATTGCTTAAAAAATAAAATATTCATGTATATTTTGTGTATAAGAAACAAAAATACACACACAAAAGTTTCATCTAAGCCTTTTTATACTCAAAAGTCTTCGTTGACTATTGTTTTTTGTTGTCATCCTACCTGACCAATTTGGCAAAACAAGGTAGCCAAAGCCCAGAAAACAGCTGCTTGTTTTTCACAGATCTTAGAAATTCCCAGCAGTCGTCTAAGAATGAGATAACAATGAAAAATGAACGTGACTTTCTTTTTAGGCAACCGAGGAAGGACAGATGCTCTATGCCTCACTGGATCACAGCTGTGGGGGGAAGAGCAGGATGCCCAAGAAGGAGAACGGTAATTTGTTAGACAAGGATGAAGATGGGCAGTTACATGCAGGGGATGCCAGCCTTTCCAAGGTCACTTCGGTAGACAATTTCCCACTTGAGAGCCAGGAAATAGAGGAAAATATTCATGATGATCCCATCCGATTGTTTGGATTGATTCGTGCGAAGAAAGAATCTATAAACTAGATGGACTGTGATCGAGCTCAATAATCCAGCTCTTACTGGAGATGTTAAAGCCAACAAAATCCCTATACGACACGACGTGATTTGGGAGGGTGACGATCTACATCATTTGTTAGTGAGATGGTGGCTGACCTCTTATCCAGAGCTTATGTTCTTACATACCAAACGTAATGCCATGAAAATCAGTTATTTGAATTTGCTTAACAAATGCCCAAGTCGTAAAATGTAAAATAAAATCAAGTCTGCACACGGAGCCTAATTATGGAGTCATAACTTCACCAACAATACTGAATACTCAGAGAAATAAAACAAACAAAACAAATGTTTTAAGCACAAGTATATTCTAGAACACATTGAAGGAAAAATAAAAGCCACCTTTTAAAAAAATATTTCATCCTTTTTCATCCACGTAACATCCCTTAATTGAAAGAAATTTCTGATCAAAAGACATGGCACATTAAATACATTCCTACAAGAAGTGGAAGAATCTTCTTAAGAAGAATTGTTCCGAAATGGAAGTATCTTTATTGCTTTTAAAAATTATTATAAAGTTAGTGCATGCTCCCTATAATAATAGACAAATATACAAAAGAAGTTGGATATCACACTAGCCAGAGATAATTACAATGAGCAACTATCCATATATACATGCATACATCAGTTTTTTTTTCTTTTTTTCTTTTTTACCAAGAAAAGGGAGTGATTATTTTATACATGTTATTTAAACTTTTTCCACTTAATATATTGGAGATTTATTTTCCTTATTTTTTTAACTATAATGAAATACAGATATACATTATCATTTTAATGCCTGCATAGCATCTCATTGATGACTACATTAGAATTTATCCAAATAATTTGAAAGTACATTTAGCTCATTTCCAAGTTCTGCTTTTCACTTTTACAAATAATATTGCAGTGAGAATGCATCCCCACCGGTGCTTACACACTTACCTGACTTACCTGACTTCTCAAGGCTAAATGCCTGGGAAAAGAACTGTTGCTTTAAAAGGTGTACATAGTGAGTCTCCATCGAATATGTTTCTAAAAGGTCAAGAGTTTGGTCAAGTTATGTGTCCAATTTAAATTCCTAAACTGCCCTCCAAAATGTTGTTTAAAAAAAATCTCTCTGTTATCTTTCCATTTGGAATAGGAATTTAATTGGGTCTCAAGTCATCACTGACCAAGGGAAGTATACATGTGAGCTGTCCCGCCTTCTAACCACAGCCTAGTGGATTTTACTCATTCTTTTTTCAGTTCTTTGTTGGGTTCCTAGTGTAGCAGAGGCACTAAGTTAGAAGTCGTGTACAATGAGGGAAACAGAGGTAAAACAAGGTAGGCCCTGCTCCCATGGAGTTATAAATGGGTAGAAAAGATGAGTATCAGGTTAATAAAGTATCAGTACTAGTAAAAAAATATATAACTAAGAAAATACAAGAATGAGAAATAATGATGGAGAGAAGGGCATCTCTGAAGAGAACACTTTAATTCTGAGAACTGAACAATGAGGAGCCACCCATGTAAAGAGAGAGAGGAAGGAAGACCATGTTGTGGAAGAACTCTGTCCGTACTTGGAAGTACCAACTTCTGTCAGTAATTGTTTTCTGTTATGAACTGGCATAAAATTAAATGCCAGTGATAAAGTAAAATCTCTGAAGTTGTCCACAATGCCATGAAAAAAAATCTAAAAACTCTTAATGTCTAAGGGCAGAAGAAAAGAATTGGGTTTCCAATTTTAGAGAAGCATAAAAACATAAGAAATAATAAGTATATATCGACTTTAAATTTTCAAAATATTTGCTATTATACATTTGTGTTACATTTTTATACATACCATGATTTAGTAAAAATAAAGTTTGACTGTATTTTTGGCAGTTACTTTTTCCCATAACTAATCTCATCATTCACTTGTATTATTTACCTAGTGCCTAAAGATATTTGAATTTTTGCCTCGGGTTTATATCATTTGAATTCCACTCAATATTTTGAGTTTTATGTTTCAAATGTACTTGACGACTGATAATTTGGAAGGTTTTTAATGAGAAATCTATATTCCTTAATAAATAAAAGCCTATTCAAGTCATCTATTTCCTGTTGAGTGAATGTGTTAGTTTGTATCTTTGGGGGAGTGTATCCCTCTCATCTAAGTTGTTTAATTTATTAGCATGAAGTTGTTCAAAATATTCCCATACTGTCCTTTTAATATCTATAGAATCTGGTGATTTAGCTTCTCTTTGATACTGGGAATTTGCTTCTCCCCGCCCCCCATCTGTCTAGTTAGAGATTGATCAACTTTTTTCCTTCCTCAAAGAACCAGTCACCATTCACATAATCTTTCTATTGTTTTTATATTTTCTGTTTCACCAATTTGCTCTCTGATCTATATTATTTCTTCTGTTTATTGTGTTTTCATCTGTTCTTTTTTAGCTTCTCAAGGTAGAAGCTGAGGTCAGTAATGAGACTTTTCTTCTTGTCTAAAATGGACATCTGGTTTCACAAATCTTCCACAAATTTTGATATATTGTGTTGTTATTTTAATTTCAAGTATTTGTAATTTCCCTTTGGTTTCTTCTTTGAACTATTGGTTGTTTAGAAGTGTGTTATTTAATTCCAAGTATTTGAAGAGTTTCCAGATCTTTTTTGTTATTGATTTTGAATTTAATTCCATTGTGATAAGAAAGCATATGATTTGAATCCTAAATTTATTGAGCCTTCCTTTAATGCCCAGAATACAGTCTATCTTGGTGAATGATGATACGCACTTGAAAAGAATGCATAGTCTATTTTTATTAGATAGAATATTCTATAAATGCCAATTAGGTTAACTTGGTTGATAAAGCTTTTCAAGTCTTCTATACGCTCTCTATTTAAAATGCATTTTTATAGGCAGCATGTAGTTTATTTTGCTTTTTTTAATGCAATCTGATAATCTATGACATTTAATTGGACTGTTTAGACCATTCTCATTTAATGCAGTTATTGATACGGTTGGGTTCAAAGCAATACTCTTGATCTCTGTTTTCTATTTGTCTTCTATTTTTCATTCATCCTTTCTATCTTTTTATGACTTCTTCTATATCTTCTATATATATCTATATATTGATACATGAACAATACAAGAGCTAGAGGCACAACCCCCAAAACAGTCAAAAACCAACATAAAACTTTTGACCCCCACAAAACTTAACCAGTAATAGCCTCCTGTTGACTGAAAGCTTTACCAATAAATGTAAACAGTCTGCTAACATGTATTTTGTATGTTGTGTGTATTACATACTATATTCTTACAATAAAATAAACCTGAGAAAATATTAAGAAAATTGCAAGAAAGAGAAAATATAGTTACAATACTATACTTTATAAAAAAAATCTGCATATAACCAAACCCATGCTGTTCAAGGGCCAACTGTACATTGGTATATTTTTATGACTCTATTTTATCTTCATTGATAGATTATTAGTTAGAAGTTTGTTGTTGTGTCATTTTAGTGATTGCTTGGGGTTTATAAACATCTTTTTCAAAAAGATTTTATTTAGTTATGGAGAGAGAAAGAGATAGCAAGAGAGAGCAGGGGGAAGAGGGAAAAGTAGGCTCCTCGTTGGGGAGGGACACCCACATGGGGCTCCATCCCAGGACTCTGGGATCATGAACCAAAGGCAGAGGCTAAACTGACTGAGCCACACCAGGCACCCCTATGAAAAACACCTTAAACTTATCACAGTCTACATTCAAGTGATATACTACTACTTTGGTATAGTATAAGAACCTTAAAATGGTGCAATTCTATTCCGACTTTTGTGCTCTGGGTTTTCTTTCTTTTACACATTGTTATTATTTTTCTCTTAATAAGGAATTATCCATGTTATTTCCTTTAATAAGGCTAATTCTCTTTTTTAAAGATTTAAATAAAAATAAATATTGTCATGCTTATCCCTGTATTTAACATTTCCAGAACTCTTCAATCCTTTGTGTAGATCCAAGCTTCTATCTAATTAGTATCATTATTCTTCAGCTTAAGGGACTTTCTTAAACATTTTTTTAGAACAAGTCTGCTGGTGATTAATTCCTCCAGCTCTTACATATCTGAAAAAGCCTCTACTTGCCTTCATTTTTGAAAGATACTTTCTCTGGGTAAAAAAATTTATGATTGAGTTGACTATATATTTCTTTCAGTATTTTAAAGATATTGCTTTACTGTTTTCTCAGTTACATTTTTCTGAAGAAAAACTCTAGTGTCATATTTGT
Source organism: Lontra canadensis (assembly GCF_010015895.1). Taxonomy (NCBI): domain Eukaryota; kingdom Metazoa; phylum Chordata; class Mammalia; order Carnivora; family Mustelidae; genus Lontra; species Lontra canadensis. Next base: position 9,590,845 of record NW_022631000.1, read on the forward strand.
CTTTGTCCCTCTGTTATTTATTTTCTCTGATTGTTTTAAGATTTTCCTCCTCACTGATTTTAAACAATATGCCTTGGAGTAGTTTTTGTTTGTTTGTTTTTATGTGTCTTATGTTAGGAGATTGTTGAGCATCTTGAATCTGTGTATTTATAGTTTTCATCAAATATGGAGAAAAATAACCAATATTTCTTTAAATATTTTTCCTGTTCCCTGCCCACAACTCATTTTCAAGATCTTCAATCACTTGCAAATCTCCCACATTTCACTGATATGTTTATTTCAGTCTTTTCTCTGTGTTCCATTTTGGGTAGTTTCTTTTGCTATGTCTTCAGGGTCACTAGTCTTTGCTTCTGAAATGTTTATCTACCAGTAATCCAAGATGAATACTTTTTAATCTCAGATAATTTGTTTTTACCTCTATAAATTCAGCTCGAGTAATTTTTTCTTCATTTTTCACATTTCTATCATACATGTCTAACCTTTCTTCTTACTTCTTGAACATATTGCGTGTGGTTTTAACAACTGTTATAATGTTTTTATTTGCTAATTCTATCATCTCTGTCATTTTTTTTAAGATTTTATTTATTTATTTGACAGACAGAGATCACAAGTAGGCAGAGAGGCAGGCAGAGAGAGAGGGAGGAAGCAGGCTCCCCACTGAGCAGAGAGCCCCATGAGATCATGAACTGATCCGAAGGCAGAGGCTTTAACCCACTGAGCCACCCAGGCGCCCCCATCTCTGTCATTCTGAGTTTCAACTGACAGATTTCCCTCATTATGGGTTATATTTTCTTACATTTTTAAATTCCTAGTATTTTTTTTTAAGATGGGGTACTTTATTATGTAACTTAAAAGTCTGTGTAAAAGCTACAAACAATGTATCAATTAATATTATACATTTATATATGTACAATACAGAATATATATCCAATATTAAGGTAAAAATTCCTAGGCTTACAGGGGCTCCTGTGTGGCTCAGTTTGTTAAGCAACTGCCTTCAGATTCAGGTCATGATCCTAGAGTCCCAGGATCAAGTCCCACATCAGGCTCCCCACTCAGCAGGGAGTCTGATTCTCCCTCTGACCCTCTCCCTTCTCATATTCTCTCTCTCACACTCTCTCTCTCAAATAAATAAAATATTTAAAAAAAAATTCCTAGGCCTACAGAAACACTTAATAAAGAGTTATAGTTGGACATTTTAATATATTGTTTGAAAAACTTTGTGGGTCAAGTAAACAAATAATGATCTTATAATATAGAGGATTAAGTAATAAAATCAACATGCTCAGTTTAATAGGTATTTTTAGAATTTTTAACATCAGAAACAAAGAACATACATCCTTTTCATATGTCTCTGGGAAGTTTACCAGATTAGTCATGTATTAGTCACAGTGGAAAGTCATAAATTATAAAGAGCAGAGATTTTGCAAAAAAACGTATGCTCACTATAGGCCATTGAAACAAGAAATCAGTAAAATTGACCCCCAAACTCCCTCAACTATCTGAAAATTATAGAACACTTTCTTTTTTTAATTTAAAGATTTTATTTATTTATGTGACAGAGAGAGAGAGAGCACAAATGGGGGAGCGGCAGAGGGAGAGGGAGAAGCAGGCTCCCCAATGAGCAGGGAGTCCAATATGGGGCCTGATCCCAGGACCCTGGGATCACCATCTGTGCCGAAGGCAGACAGTTAACCAACTGACTTACTCAGGCTCCCCCATTATTTTCTAACATAACTTCTAGATCAATGAAAAAATTGTAATTAGAATAACAGATTTTCTAGAAAAAAATGAAGCAAAGAATATATCTAAAAACCTATGCAGTATGATAAAGATTTACTCAAAGGAAACATTATGACCTCAATTCTTTTTTGTTAAATATTATTATTTTTTTAAAGATTGTATTTATTTATTTGACAGAGAGACAGTGAGAGAAGGAACACAAGCAGTGGGGGTGGGAGAGGGAGAAGCAGGCTTTCCACTGAGCAGAGAGCCCTACACAGGAGTCAATTCCAGAACCCTGGGATCATGACCTGAGCTGAAGGCAGAAGCTTAATGGGAGCCACCCTGGTGCCCCTAAATATTATTTTTAATAATTAAATTTAATTACTTAACATATAGTATATTATTAGTTTCAGAGGTAGAGCTCAGTGTTTCGTCAGTTTTATATCATACCCAGTGCTCACTACATCTATTTTTTTAAGACTTATTTATTTATTTGAGAGCGAGAGCTCTGGAGAGTGTGTGTAAGCAAAGAGAGTGGCAAAGGTACGGGGAGAAAAAATCTCAAGCAGACTGTGCTCAGCGTGGAGCCTGGCTCAGGACTTGATCTCAAGACCCTGAGATCATAACTTGAGCTGACATCAAGAGTTGAATGCTTAACTGACTGAGCCACCCCTGTAGAGTCTTGCTTTTAAACTTTGTTAGACAGGTCCAGAGGAAGGACTTGCCTCAGCAATAGGCTAAGTTTAACTTAGTTTGAAAGCAGCTCTGGCCCTCACGAATTATGAGGTGTTCTACTCTGGCTGTGGAAAACAGGTACTCTGCCCAGTCTTGGGTGAGCCATGGGCATTTTTTTCTCTTTTAAGGTGGGTCTTTCCCCCAAGCTTTTGGTAGCTTTCTTACATGCATGCACTGATCAGTACTCAGCTAAATACTCGAGGGGGACTCTTTGCACATCTTCAGAGTTCTGGGTACAGTTCTCTCCCCTCCAGGCCTCTACCTTCTTGGCTTGACATGAAGTTTCATCTTCTCGGTTCTGGGAATCAGTGGACAATACCACAACCCCTCTACCTGCTCCAGGGCCTGAAAACTTTCTCTAGACAACAAGATATGGCAGCAGAGTTCACCTTACTTCCATTCCCATCTTTCAGAGATCATTGTCCTTCTTCACCTGATGTCCAAAGTCTTGAGTGCCATTGTCTCATATATTTTGTCTGGATTGTAGCTGTTTGAGGTGGGAGGGTATATGTATCCAAGTGAGAAGGTAAATCCAACATGTAATTTCACATTGAACAGAAGCAAAACTCCAAGTACCTCATAGCCCTTTAGTGTAATTCTACAATATATTTTTAGTATAATTTAGTGTAATTCTGTAACCAAACCTGTAGTCTTTTAAATGTTAATTAGTAAGCTATGAATTACTGATCATTATGCAATTATTAAGGGAATATATATACTTTACCTGTGGCAGTTCTCAGGGCTTATGTCCCAGAGGAGTCTCATTATAAGCTTTCACAGTTCAACTAAGAAAAAAATGTACAGACAGGATAAAGAGAAAATCTGTGACTAGAAAACAGATGAATTCCAGACTCTCGAGATTTTCACTGAGAATGTTAAAGTTCCAAAAAGTTCAACTCAAATCTCAAGAATAAGAGCAGTAACTCATTTCCCTTTGGTATTAAAGGGCTTATTTCTGGCAAAGTAAAAGTAGGGTGATTAGTTTTAAAATATTCTTTAAATCTCTCTTTGAGGTTTTTCCTTCACTTGATTAACAGAATAGACAATTCATATTAAGATGCTAAAAATAGGAAACATCAAAATGTAGAGAAGGGAACAAGAAAGAATACATATGCAGTAGAGGTGCTCCCTTAATGCTGCTTGTCATTCCTCCAACCTGCTCTATAGGAAAACACCCTACCCACTCACAGTTTACTACCTAAGAAGTCATGGCTGCCTGGATCAGAGGTGGATACTGGAATCATGACAGTTAACTCATCTACTGAACCAATCTATACACAGGAAATTAAGCAGTCATTACTGAAGGCAGAGCCCTAAGGATACCAGAATGCAGAAATGGGCCTTGGGAAGCAAGGCAGGATTACAAAGGACAGAAACTAAGAGTAAACACAAGATTATAGTTGCTAGAGAGTGGGGTTCAAGACTCCATAACTAATCACTAATCAGATAACCACCATAACAACAACAACAACAACTATTATTAAAAACTTGCTAAGTGTAAGACATTAGTCTAAGAGCTTACTCGCATACTTAAACACATAAAACCCTAAAAGATGGATGCTACTAAATCTTAATGTTACGGATGAGAAAAACAAGAGTGATGAAGATTAACTTGCCTAATATTGTACAAATAAATTGTAGGTTCAATATTTGAGCACACAGTCTAAGTCCAGAGCTGGCTCTGTAGAGTAGTGATCTTTTAGTGATCTCTCTAGTTGGTTCCAAGTACTCTGAGTCCTATTTTTGGATTGTCCTATGCCCTGCCTATTTGGCCATAATTAATCTCTACTTCCAATAGATTGGATTTCTGTTATTTAAATAATAAAACTTTATTTATATTTTTATATTTATTTATATTATTTATTTTTGGATTTTATATTTATATTATATAAATATAATATTTGTATTTATTTATATTATTTATTTATAATAAAAATAGGACTTGAAATAATAGAAATTTAAATAATAGTTATTTAATATTTAATACTTTAAATAATAGTTATTATTACTTAATAACTTAAATATATATTTATATTTAATATATATAAATATAACATAAATATATAAATATATATTTATATTTAATAACTTAAATATATATTTATTTATATATTATAAATAACTTAAAAATATTTCTTTAAAATGTTGAAAAATAATGCCCATTTATGTTAGCTTTCACACACTAAGAGCCTCTGCAGTTTACGTCTGATCCAAATATAAGTTCACTTACATGACAGTCTATAGCTCTCAATAAACACTAAGTCATCTACCATAAAATGTTCATATCAAAGTGCTTTTATAGGTAAGCATTTTATCAATGTCACTTGCTTTTAAATACCTTGAAAGACAGAAGTCATCATTTTGGTGATTTTGGATACAAAAGTCATGCTCATGCCCCATAACAGAGAAAACTTAAAACTAACTTACACACACTCACACATTTCAACACTAAAGCTAAAACCTTATTTTGTGCTCAATTTTGTCCAACTTTATCTTGGGGGGCGGCTAAAGTTATCTCACTTAGAATTAGAAAAATCTTTGCTATTTAAACCAAAATGAAAAAAGAGTAAGCATTTCAATCAGTAGTGTTGTTGGCCACCTCTGATGCAATGGACAACTCTCTTTGTCATAAAACTGGACAATTAGTAGAACTTTTATTTTGTTCTGTTTTCATCCCAGTTGATTGAAGCAGTAGTTGGTAGATTATTAAAATTAAGCACTGAATTGGAGCACCTGGGTGGCTCAGTGGGTTAAAGCCTCTGTCTTTGGCTCAGGTCATGATCCCAGGGTCCTGGGATCAAGCCCGGAGTTGGGCTCTCTGCTCAGCAGGGAGCCTGCTTCCCCCCTCTCTCTCTGCCTGCTTCTCTGCCTACTTGTTATCTCTGTCTGTCAAATAAATAAATAAAATCTTTTAAAAAAAATAAAAAAATAAAATTAAGCACTGAAAAATAAAAAGTATCATAAACATTTTAACCACAAATGCATAAGTTTATCTTTATTAACCTGTAGACGTAGGACCAAGACATTGTCCTGATAACATCTATGATGGGATTTCCATGTCGTATTTTTTTCTCTAAATCTCACTGCCTGTAAAATACTGTTGATAGCCCCAGTCTTAGTTTCTTTAAAGTGGAATAAAACTTTAAAACATTTGTGATGAAATCTAAGTGCAGGATCTCTCCAGACTTTTGGCCCTTCTTTGCAAGACTTTTATCAGTATTTTGTAAGTATGGCTACCGTCTAAATTGGCGGCAATTTTTAAGCAAGTCATGTTTATTGATTCTTTGCAAAGCACCAAACTGAATTATCAAAGAAAATGCTCCATCCACACCCATATTTCATTAGGAAACATAACAATTAATTATCTTATGTAACTACACTAACGTGTATAGCTAGGACAATCAACTTCAGAAAGGAACACCATTGACTCTTGGAAAGCATACCATGCTGGGACTGGAGGAATTTCAGCAGGTTATAAGAGAATATCTAGTGGTCTGAGTGTTTTTCATGCGGTGGCCAAAAATCAGTCTGTTTATAGAAGGAAGAGAGAGTAGCTCATATACATGGAGATCACTTAACAAATGTTCTACTTCTCAAATCCAAGTCAGCTTTACAGAATGAATTTTTAGAACACTGGTAGGGTCCCCCACATCCACAAAATCTTTAACACACAAGTTATAGGAGTACCTGAAACTCTACCAATAAAATTAATTACTGAATTAAACATTATTGTATTTTGTAATTTTTCTTCAAATAACTGAGAGAAAAAAGTATTAAGGCAACTGGGGCAAATTGCCAGTTGTCCTCCAATTTCCATTCTCCCATTCTTTCTTAGTACAGAATCCTGATTTTTAACTGGGGGCCCATAATATTCTCCTCAGCTTGACAAACCTTAGACAGATTTCTTCCTGACTATAGGCCCCTGACCTCACTTTTCCTAGAGTATTTCCTTTAAAACAATGTAGTTGCAAATTATTCCTCTGCCTCCTTTGAAATACATACAAATTGCTTAAAAGCCTCTTGGCGGTTTGATGACCCAGGTACCTGGGAACCATCTGTTTTGCAATGTGAACATCAAAAGAAGATGGTGCCACTATTTCCCAGTGTCCACGGGAGGGTAGAAGCTTAATTTCAGTGGGTATTATTCTCAAAGTTGTAAAACTGCCCCCTGCCACAAAGATAGAAAAAAGTTGGGTTTTCCTTTGGGTAAGTCCAGTTTAGTAAACACAGGAGGCCTAAGTTACCTCCACCCAGCTTTTAAAATCTCTCCAGTTTTTTGGTTCAGTAGAGTGGAGTTCAGGTTCCCTCCTTTACTGCAATAGTCTTGAATAAATTCTTCATTGTCTGTTTAACTTCGTTCAGTGAAATGGACACTGAATGCATAGCTACAGGAAAAACCCTCCCCCTATAGCTGGTGCGGTCTTCTTTGGCCCTCATTTCCTCTAGATGGGAGAAAGATATGGTGACTGAATTTAAGCAACCATATTAGATCAGAGGAAAGAAGCCATAGGCTGGGGATGGCAGAGAAAAAAGATAAGAAAAGCCCAACTTCCTCCCATGTGGAACATCACACCAGCCTTGGACAAACTATCACTAGCTTTTCAATGTGAGAGAGAAGATTCTGTTTTATTTAAGCCATTGTTATTTGAGTTTTCTGTTACTTGTGAGTGGACCTAATCTAGTTAACATATGCACAAATATCTTGGTTTCAGTTTTTAGTTAACTTTTCCCCAAAAGGTAAGAAGGCTTGCTAACATGATGTAATGTGGGGTGCAATGTGGGTGGCAAAGTGGGGTCTACGGTGGCTTTCTCCACAGACTGAATCTACTCCACACCACTCAGAATATTCTCAGAGATGCTTAAAAAGCCCATTTTCAGGAAGGTGAATATTAAAATTCCTCACAAATGCATAAACTTGTTCCTCACAATTAAAATTTAGAATACCTGAGGGGTACCTGGGTGGCTCAGTCGTTAAGCGTCTGCCTTCAGCTCAAGTCAGGATGCCAGGGTCCTGGGATGGAGCCCCGCATCAGGTTCCCTGCTTGGTGGGAAGCCTGCTTCTCCCTCTTCCACTCTCTCTGCTTGTGTTCCCTCTCTCACTGTGTCTCTCTCTGTCACTTAAATAAATAAATAAATCTTTCCAATAAAATAAAATAGAATAAAATTTAGAATACTTTATATATGACAATGGAAACTAAATTTGTGTAGTTGTTATGTTCACCAATTCAGAGGAAGTATAATCAAAAGAATAAAATTGTGCCTAAAAGAGATCTCTTAAAAGAAAATACTTGGCAAAACATTTTATTTATTTATTTATTTTTTGAAGATTTTATTTTTTTATTTATTAGACAGACAGAGATCACAAGTAGGCAGACAGGCAGACAGAGAGGGGGAAGAAGGCTCCCTGCTGAGCAGAGAGCCTGATGCACAGCTCGATCCCAGAACCCTGGGATCATGACCTGAGCCAAAGGCAGAGGCTTTGACCCACTGAGCTACCCAGGCGCACCCTTTACAGGTACTCTTAATAAATATGAAACAAACTTCTTTTAAAAAACCAATAGTTAATCCCTTTGTTATTTATACTTCATTCACTCTCTAAATCTTGCTATCAAATTATTAAGGACAGTATCACTTGCTGTAGTTTCAACTATCCAACTGATATTAATCCGACCTAATTCAGTCAACGTAGCAGGACCTGGAAGACATGTTTCCAGCCAAGATATAAATCAAGTGGCTGCAGAGTTCAATTCCAATACAGGTGAGAAGAAAGGTATGGAGAAGTGAGATAGTCAGATCCCAGCCAGGAGGCAGGTCTGTAACTCTTTGCTGTAGGGCACTTGGGTGAACAAAGAAATGAGCCCCTCTCACCAAGAGTGTGGCAGCATCCCCTACGCTATAAATTTTAAACCTTGGATTATCTTAAGAGGAAAATACCTCTGCCTGTCAATTTCGTCATTCTTGCAGTCATTGCAATCAATGAGAAACAGCCCATTCCTCACTGGCAAAATCAGAACACGCAAAGTTACTAATGAATAGGATTTCACTTATTAACAGTGAAAGAAGGTTAGATGCACCTTCTTTCACTGTTAATAAGTGAAATCCTATTCATCCTTTACTCCACCTCTGCAAATAAAAAATGAGATCTTAGACCTGGTTTTGACTTCCTGGGCTAAGTAATGAAGTTAGCAGAGCCTCGCCTAAAGAAAAGTATTAGTCTTCACAATTAACAAAAAGAGTCTAAAAGAGATGAAGAGATAGCCCCTCTCTCCTGAAGTTACAGAGAGGGAGAGCTTTCTGCATCATAAAACACATTCAAGGAGTCTGATCTGATAAGGTATTAAATTGAGAGTGTTCACAAGAATATCAATCTCATTTCCCCTATAACAAGGGGACTTGTATGAATGTTCATAACTGCTACCGACTTGTACCGTTCTTCTTCTTCATATAAATCTGTCCTTGGAAGTGTCAGGAAAGATTCTTCTAATGCTTTGAAGACTTTAGAGACTGTTGGCATGCCCTGTGACAATACCAGAAGAAACTTACAATTCTGATTGGCTATCTTACTTGCCCTGGTAATATTATCATAATTGGTGTCTCAGTGTATTTAAACAACATAAATACTTGGAAGATGAGCAGATCATATCGGAAAAGAATCGCTGGCACGATGGAAAAAGTTAAAACCTATGACAGCAACCTTCTTGTTTTAATAAGAGACGCGTCTACCAACTTATCAGGAACAATATTTCACAAATATTGTTAAAATGGGGAACTAGTCCAATTACCCACTGCCTACTGGTAGTATATCTAAAATATGATGATACAAAAGTTGAAAATAAAAGGATGAAAAAATATAATAAGCAAATAACATAAAAGAAAGTTGACATAGTTACACTAATGTTAGGCAAATGAACATGAAAACAGAAAGCAATACTAGAGATAAAAGGGTCACTGCAATTGAAGACATTAACATTAAATAGGAACATTTAAGAATTTGAATTTGCATGTATATAATACCATCTATAAAGCCAAAATTTACAGAACTACAGAGAGAAAGTATAACAATAATAGACTTCAACACAACTTGGTCTGTAATTAATAGATTAATACACAAAAGAATCAGTAAGGCTTTGAAAGATTTGGAAAACGTAGTCAATATTGACCTAATGCAAAACTGGTAAGCTGCCATGCTCTGGCAAACCGTCGTACTGTGGAAGGACTACAAGTCAGACCAGACTTCACTGCCTCTGTTCTAGGGAGAGCTGAGGGCGGGCTGCCCGTCTTCACCCTTACAGATCTGTCTCATCCAACCCCACAACCAACCTCATCATTTACCCCAGTGAGACATGATCAGAAAATGTTTGTGAGGAAGGGGGATAAAGGGCTTGTATAGAAGACTATATTTAGCAACTAGACATTACTTTCAAGAACACATGGAAACTTTATGAAAAGTATTGACTACATCCTAAGCCATAAATAAGTCTCAGTATGCACCAAAAACATCAGAATTACACAGACGTGTTCCTTGACAGTGAAACTAAGTTAGAAATCCATTTTCAATAAGTTTAAAAATAAGTTTAAAAGTTTAAAAAATAAAAAAAAGTTTAAAAAATAAGAATAAGTTTAAATAAGTTTAAAATAAGTTTAAAAATAAGAATACGTTTAAAAATCCATAAATTTGGAAATTATAAAAAACATGTTTTTAAGTAAACTGTAGATAAAAGAGGAAATAATTAAAGTCAAAACTGAAAACCAAAACTGAACTATAATTCCACTCTTGTTGTAAACAGAGAGCCTTGAATGCTTCTGTTAGGAAAAAAAAATAGGGTGAAAACTGAAGGGTAAAATATTAATCATAAAAATTTTGAAAATAAACATCAGTCTAAACAGAAAGAAAACATACAAAGGTAAGAAGAGCAGCAAAAGGAAAAAACAGAATTAACAAAACCGAAGTTCATTCTGCAAGAAGGCCAGTACTGCCAATCTTCTAGGTCAATGGTTTGCTACTAAGATCAGTTTTGCTCCCCCCTCCCCAAACTTTCTTCCTCAGGGGTCATTTGGCAAAGTATGCAGACATACTGTAATTGGAAATACAACCTGGGGTGAAGGGGCCCTACGGTCATGGACTGGGTCCAGGCCAGAGATGCCACCAGCCATCCTACAGGGCACAGGACAACCCCAAAGCAAAGAGTCATCCGACCCAACATGCCAAGGTTGAGAAGCCCTGTGCAGCTGGGTGAATTAAGAATAGAGAGAAGCCATGAGTAAACAATGCCAGGAACGCAAAGGACATTCTCACATCCGCAAATACAGGACAAGATTTAATAGGATAATAAGAACAAACATACACAAACATGGGTAGACACTTAGACAAAAATGCAGACATTCACAGAAAAGTACAAATGATCAGAAGTAACTCAAGAAAAAAAAAAGAAAACCAGAAAAGTAAAAGATTTTGTATCACTGTGGAAGAAATTGACTGAATAGTTTTCAATCCCCCAGCAGACAGCCAGCACTCTCCTACACCGTTACAGAAGAGTGCGGGGGAGGACACGCTGAGGAACACGGGGACCACACTCACAAGAATTACAAGTGCATTTGCTCTTTGACACAGGACCCCAATTTTTAAGAATTGATTCTGTGGCATCACGGCATCCACACGGATCCACACGGCATCCACTGAGGCATTATGTGCAGTAGTGAACGTTTGGAAACAATAGGGGTCTCGTTCAGGGAACCCTGGGACCACCACCAAATGGAACACCATAAGGGCTGTAACGAGGACTAAGGACATGCTCTGTACATTGATGTGGAAATGTTAACATTTTTTAAAAAGCATGGTGTATAAGAGTGCATAAAGTATGCTCTCTTCTGTGTAGGAAAGTCCAGGTGGAGAAATAAGAATACACATATATTTGCATTTCCTTGTATTTGCATGAGGATGACTAATGAAAGACTCCCTCTAGGGAGGTAGAGGGGCCTCCCAGAACATACTCAGAATTGCATTTCATACAACCTTGACAACCAAAGGCATGAATCCAGAGTTAATTTGCTTTACCCGAATAAAGCAATCTACCTTTTCTTGTCCCAGAGTGTTGTAGAACAAATTCATACCTTCTCTAACGTTTTCAATAATTGGTTGATTTTGCATCATTTTATTTGAAGACCAGCCCTCCTTTAGAGTATACAAAGGAAAACCTTGTGAGTGAAAGAGGTTCATATTTCATCCAAGATCATGTAGCTATTACTACCGCCTACAAAGACCCCCAGTTAGATCACCTGATCTACTCAGAAACATCAGCCCTAATGAATAGGGCTTCTCACAGAAGTACATCACACCATGTACTTACAACTGCTCTACTTTCCAGCAGTCCAGCTCTATACTAGAGAGCTGACATAAAGTAAACCTTTCTTGATGGAGGAAAGATGTCAAAAGAGAAGACTGAGTGTTATAATATAGAATAAGAAATAGAATTCATTCCTACAGGTATTCACTTTCATCAACACTGAATTGTTTGCCTACAATGTGACAGGCACCGTCCTTGGCACTGGGGTTATGAAGAGGGATGAGTCATGCATTCTCTGCCTTCGAGAAGCTCCGTGCAACACCGTACCATCCACTCTGCATTGCAGAATTACATCGAAGACTCGATGCTTAGTTAGCAGAAGGGGGCAGAGTTGCATTCTTTTCTCATTCTGTCTACCAGGTGACTTGGTGTTTCATTTCTCAGGATTTTATAGCCTCAAGGTATTATTAGAGCCAGAGGGAAGAGGAAAAGGCAAAAATATGGAGCATGACCTCTTTCAAGGCTTTTGTTTAACGATTGCCCCAGATTCACTATCCCTCAGATGGCTCTGCCAGTCCGTGCGCTAAATATTAACAAAGCAACATAATAAAACTTTCTAAATGTTGACATTGTTGTGTCCTGATTATTTTATTTGGCTGATGTTTATCAATATAAGCTGTACTAAAATGATACAAATTTCTGTCTTGAAAATTTTATTGGCCTCATTTTCTAGCAAGGATAATTAAACAAGTAAAGATAATTGGACAAATAAAGATGAGAAAAGCGTGGCAATCGCTTGTCATTCTATTCTCATCAGCAGATAATTCATCTAGCTCAGACATGCTGCTATTTAATCTTTCTCCTTTCAATTTGGGTAATGTTGCACTCTAATCAGGGGAATTAAAAACACACTCAATTATAAAAGAATGTTCCATAAGGTAGAACAGAAAAAGCTGAGCTATCTGTACGTGCTTTTGGCTTAATGGTACCTGCTTCTGTTTGGCAAAAGGCAAAGGGGCTCGATGAAAAGCGAATAAATGTTTAATAATCAATACCTTGTGCTCAGTAAGAAAGAGGGAAAGATTCTAAAGAAAAGTGAAAACAAAAGCTTCTACTGAAATTTGAAATTAGTCCCATTTCTCCAAAATTAAATATACTCATAATAAAACATTCCACTGGTTTCCTGGGCTTTAGTAATTTTATCACAATTTATCCACAATAGCTTTTTCCTCTCATCTCTAGATATGGGGGGGAACCCCCCCCCAAATCACATAATAACAAGCAGCTGTTGGATGTGATAGGAATTTTCTAGGGACAAAAATATGCTTAATATTTTTATCATCTTTTTTTGTGTATGTTTTAAAAGCTGCTTGTCACAGAACAGTTTGTTTATAATGTGTTTATCATGTGATATGAAAAGCGAAAGATTATACAATGAGTCCAATTATGCCCTGTATGTTGGAAACAGTTTTCCCCTAAGTTGGGCCAGAAAACAGTTCCTACGAAAAATCCAAAATCCACACTGATTCCAAACTGCTGTCCCTTACCGGTCACACTAGGCAGGAGTTGGTTCTGATGTTTCTCTTTGTTTTTGTACTCTTCTAGAGATCTCAGAAAAGCACCATAGTAAAGCCATAATAAGTGAGACGTAGCACCCAAGAACTTGCAAGGGTTTGGTGGGGGGCCCTCCAAGATACACAGGAAAGCAAAGGGTTTTCTCTCTTTTCTGACACTGCATACACCTAAGAGGAAAGTTTTTCTGTTCATCTGGATTGAAAGTCAAATTCATTTCAAAAATAAAAGTTGAGTTCAATGAAGCTATTTGCTATTTCTTGCATAGATTCTTATGTTCTTCAAAGAGCTCAGTCTTCTCCTGGACAGAAAGTCAAAAAGGTCAGGGATCCCTTTGGTAAATGGTGGGTCATGATTTTGTTGCACTTTTCTAAGGTGTAGGCTGAGTAGCTCATCTACAGATATAATAGTAAAAAAAAAAAAATGGAGGATTTTATATTTAAATCTATAAAAAATTTTTGCGAATCTGCAGAGTTGCCTAGCCTATTAGAGAAGAATATACTCCTGTCTGGGTCTCTGCCTCACCTACTTGCTGCTCTTGGGAAAACTGTCAGAGGTGATTGACCAGAAGAGGGGTCATGTGCTATATGCCTTGACCCATGGCTGACCCAAGGGTATTCCATACCTGCTGATCTACAATGTGTTCTGTTATGAGGATTTTGCCAAGGCATGAGGACAACTCACTGGACCAATTAGATTTGATCTTATCGTGTTATTTTTTTAGAAATAGAGAAAACCATACAATTGGTAGTGAGTCCAGAATGGGAGAGGCAGAAAGATGAAGAGGAACAAAAAATATCAAAGAAATAGGGTGACACAACATTAGAACAGAGATCTGTGTATAAATGCATCTAAAAGAACGTCTACTAGAATTTACCTTGTGTCACCAGAGCTGCTGTTGGTCACACCATCAGAGCCATTGCTGGTCATGAAGCTGTTTCTGCCTCAATAAAGCCTGGATATGCAGGTAATTTCTTCATTCAACAGATATTCATTGAGCAGTTAGTACATGCCAGGCAGTGTTCACGATGTAGAAAACAGCAGTGGAAATAGCAAAACAAGACACCATGTCCCTTGTGGGGTCTACATTTCAGTAAAGAGAAACAGAACATAAACAAAATAAATAACTAAATTATATGGCAGAACAGAAGGGAAATGGCTATGGAGAAAATAAAGCAAGGGAGGAGGACATGTGGGGTTGAGGGAGTGATGGACAGCTGCAGTTTCATTCTCTTTCTTATTTGAGTATAGATGACATGCAATGTTACATTAATTTTTTAGGTGTAAGGCTTAGTGACTTGACAAGTTTACACAATAGGCTATGTTCACAAGTGCAGTTGCCATCTATCCCATTACATCACTACTATCACGTCATTCACTGTATTCCTTATGTGGTGAGTTTTATTCCCATGACTTATTAACTGCATAATTAGAGGTCTGTACCTTCCACTCACCTTGACCCATTTTGCCCCCCCCACCTCTCCCATCTGACAACCATCTGTTTGCTCTCTGTATTTATAGGTCTGATGCTGCTTTTTGTTTGTTAGTACATCTGGTTTTTCATTGTTGCTGTTGAAGATTCCATTTATGAATGGGATCATATGATAGTTGACTTTCTCCATCTGACTTATTCCACTTAGCATAATACCCTCTAGTTCCAACCATGTTGTCTTAACTGGCACAATCTCATCTTTTTTATGGCTGTATGATATTTGATATATACACAGCACATCTTCCTTATCTCAACTATTATAAATAATGCTGCAATAAACATAGAGGTGCATATATCCATTTGAGTAAGTGTTTTCATCTTCTTTGGGTAAACAGTCTATAGGGGAATTACTGGATCATATGGCATTTCTATTTTTTAATTTTTTGAGGAACCTCCATACTGTTTTCCACCATGGTTACACAAATTTACATTCCCACCGGCAGTGCACAAAGGCTTCTTTTTTCTCGGCATCCTCACCAACACTTGTTATTTCTTGGCATTTTGATTTTAGCCATCCTAACTGATGTAAGGTGATCTTTCATTGTGGTTTTGATTTCCATTTCCTTGTTGATAAGTGATGTTAAGCATCTTTTCATGTGCCTATGGGACACCTGGATGTCTTCTTTGGAAAAATGGCTACTTGGACCCTTGACCCATTTTTTAATTGGATATTTTTTGGTATTGAGTTGTGTAAGTTCTTTATATATTTTAGATATTAAGTCTTTATTGTATATGTCATTTCCAAATATCTTCCCCCATTCAGTAGGTTGCCTTTCTGTTTTGTTGATGTTTTCCCCTGCTGTACAAAAGGTTCTTATTTTGATGTAGCCCCAATAGATTACTTTTGCTTTTGTTTCCCTTGCCTCAGGAGACATATCTAGAAAAGTGTTGCTATGGTTGATGTCAGAGAAATTACTGCCTGTGCTCTCTTCTAGGATTTTTATGATTTCAGGTCTCACATTTAGGTCTTTAATCCATTTTGAGTTTATTTTTGCATCTAGTGTTAGGAAGTGGTCCAGTTTCATTCTTTTACAGTTTTCCTGGCACCGTTTATTAAAGAAACTGTCTTTTCCCCATAGTTGCAGCTTTAAACATGGTAATCAGGGAAGACCTGAGGAGGTAACATTTGAGAGAAGATTTACAGAAGGTGTAAAGCTATCCATGAGGATATCTGGGGCAAGAATGTTCCAGATGAAGGAAAGAGCAACTGTAATAGTCCTGAGTGGGAAGGTGCCCAACATGTGAGAACAGCACAGAGGCCACCATGGCTGCATCAGAGTGAGGGGAGAATAGGAGGAAATGTGTCACAAGAGGTAAAGGAGGTACAGAATGTGTAGGGATGGATAGGCCAGGCTATGGATTTTGGCTCTAGTGATCCAGAGCCTTTGGGAGATTTTAAGCAGAGTGATCAAACTACAGTTTAATAGAGCCTCTCTGGCTACTTAGTGAATATAAATAATAGGGGACCAAGGGAAGAAGCAATCATAAGATTACTGCAATAATTCATATGGGAGACATTGAGAGTTTGGACTACAATGGTAGCAGTGATGAAGATGAAAAGTATTTGGATTCTGGGTATATATTTTGAGAATGCCCATGTTCTTTTCTGAGTTATTTAGACTCTTATTTACTGAAATCAGGAAGAGAGAATTTGAATAAAAATACATTAATCAAAAAAATTTATTGATTTCTGCTTCTAGGAAGATGGAATAGACATACTTTTCCCTGTTTCTCCACTAAGTACAGGTAACCTCTAGGCATTATACATAAGACAAACATAAGAAGATCTGAAATGTGGAGAGAAGGAACAGGCCAGCTAGGGATCGAGGGTCCCAAGAAACAACCAAGTAGTAAGTTCCCTGGGTTTTCTTTTTACCTCATATATCCCATACTTGGAACTGAAGAAGCTGGCAACCTGTAAATGCCAGCAAACACAAATGAATGAATGAATGAATGAATGAATGAATGAATGAGGAAGGAAGGAAGTAAAGTCTACTTTTTTTAGCCAAAAGACCAGGGAAGGGTCACCCTTGGGGCACAGAAAACTTAGACAATAACTGCTCAAGTCCAATCTAATTCCATAGAGAAAACTGTGGCCCATCTTTAATCATGCAGTCAAAAGCTGAGTGAGAAGTCTAGATTTCTGTACTCATGAGAACATCAAAACAGTGTCAATAAAAGTCAAGTAGAGAGCTAAGATTTTTGTCTCCCTGCCATCCCAGCTGGTGGTCCATATCCCTGTGCCATGGTGTCAGTGAAGATCACATGGGGAACCTGGATTTCCACCTCTCATCCGGCCCTAATGAGGCATTCCTACCCCTCACCACTTGGGAGAAGGTAGGTGTCTGAGGAGGCCTGACAGAGACTCAAGACATTCAGCATCACCCAGCAGTAATGAAACCAAATTCACCAAACTCACTTACTAGTATCAGTGGAGACCCCAAGGGGAGCCAGAACTCTCACCTAACCCAGCAGTGACAAGGTCTCTCCACCTACCCTCAGGTGTCAATGGAGGCCAAGTAGAGAACCTAGACTTCTACCTCCACCTAGTGGTAACCAGACAATGCCCCCCTCCCCCAACACTTGCCCTCGCAGAGAGAGAAAACCAATTAAACAGAAGGTTGAAACAAGATCCAGAGTTTCATACCATGATACAAAAATGTCCAGGTTTCATTAAAAATTCATCATACCAAGAGCAAGGATAATTTCAATTGAATGAAGTAAGACAAGCAATAGATGTCATCACTGAGATCACAGTTTCTAAAGAACTTGCCATACTGTTTTCTAAAGTAGTTATACCAGGTTATACCTCAATGAATCTCCAGAGGATTTTGCGGAGTTTAAAAAGCCAGTCCAAAGAGTTACATGTTGTATGACTCCATTTATATTCTTTTTTTTAAAGATTTTATTTATTTATTTGACAGACAGAGATCACAAGTAGGCAGACAGGCAGGCAGAGAGAGAGAGGGGGAAGCAGGCTCCCTGCCGAGCAGAGAGCCAGATGCAGGGCTCGATCCCAGAACTCCGGGATCATGACCTGAGCCGAAGGCAGAGGCTTTAACCCACTGAGCCACCCAGGAGCCCCATTTATATAACATTCTTATAATGGCAAAATTATGGGAATGGAGAACAGGTTAGTGGTTGTCAAGGGTTAAGAAAATGTAGCAGTAAGTGGAAAGTGGGCGTAGCTATAATTGGGCAAGACGTAAGATCCTATGGTAGCATAAACATTCTGTAGCATGACTATATCAATGTCAGTGTCCTGGCTGTGATATTGTATTACCGTTTTGCAAGATGTTACCATTGCAGAAACCCACTAAAGGGTTTCATATATATATATATATATATATATATATATATATATATATATGACACCTTTCCTTTATATAATATAACACTAAAGGGTTTCCTTTAAATTTTCCTTATAATTTCTTCCAACTCCATGTGAATCTACCATGATCTCAAAATAAAACTGTTTAATAAAAAACAAGTACTACGTGAATATCAATATGGAAAAAGAAATGAAGTGACGGGTGGTACTCAATATGATTCCAAGTTTTGAGAAGTTGCATTGTGTCTGTCATAAGTAAATATAATCAATTAAATATTAAAATTCAAATATTTTCTTTCCCTCAACTTTTATTTTACTCCAGACAGTAGCAAATTTACATAATTCCACTTCCTT
Organism: Lontra canadensis; assembly: GCF_010015895.1. Taxonomy (NCBI): domain Eukaryota; kingdom Metazoa; phylum Chordata; class Mammalia; order Carnivora; family Mustelidae; genus Lontra; species Lontra canadensis. The sequence continues at coordinate 9,609,338 of NW_022631000.1, forward strand.
GTGTTTTGTACCAATTGAATCTCACAGCCTTCACAGAAACAAGGACAGTGACATATACCCTTTCCAAGATTTCAAAATATATTCTGAAAATAGCCCATATTCTCCATGGGCACCAAGCAAGTAATGGAATTACCATTGTATAAAATCCTGAGCTGAGCTGGTCTTCCTCTCTTTCACCTCTTTGTTGGAAGTCGCAGTTTTATACTCATAATATAATTTATTTGGTCAACAGTAGGCTTGTAAACCCTAAGAGGGCATGCTCTCTCTCTGTCTTACTAACTTTGCCTCCTTAGTGTCTGTCTCAGAGTCTGACATATAATAGGTCTACAACTGATACTTAATGAATTAAAAAATAAATTAATGAATGACCCTGCATCTGCCCACTTCACCAATTTTACTTTTCTAGTAGCACCGAGCCTCATGGACTCACCTGTCCTCCTACAGCATTCCCTGGGCAGTAGTCTCGATGCAGGCTATGGTTAGAGAGAGCTGGATTCATCTTTCTCACTTTGTTTCAGTTCATAAATGTAAGGGGTATCAGGCTGTCCCTGAGGTGATGGATGCTGCCACTGCCTCCTATTCCTGTTATTAGTGGTTTAAAAAAAAAATGAAATAAAGGGGAAAAAATTTAACATCTACTCAGTGGGAAATACTGCAATTGTGCAAAATAACTCTGTGCCCCAGTTCATGTGATTTCGATTTGGTCAGAGATTTCCTTTTCTTTGAGGCTGCAAGGCCGTTAGTCTGGTTTTCCTGAGGACTTCTTTAGTCAAAAGGTCAGCCTAACAAATCACAGAGAAAATAATTGATCTTCTACTCTAGTACCTGCATTTTAATGACTCGTGATCCCAAACAAGTCACACATTCCATTTTTCTCATTTGATAGGGCCTTAGCATTTTAAATTTCTATTCAGTCAGGATACAAGGTACTCTAGCTATGACCGCACTTAGCTTCGTTTCGTTGAAACGTATTTCTGCCTTAAAAAAATGTAGCTGGAAATACTAAATAATTTTCAAAAATAGAAGTTAAACAGAGAGTGTGTGTTTTAATGGGCAATCTTGACCTATCTAGATAAAATGATACATTTCCTAACTTTATTCAGAACAGGGGGCGATGTGCAGAGCCACCTAATTTCATTTGTATACACACCAATTATTTTACAAAGAGGTCATTGAACTATCCAAAATATGTTAATTATGTTGGGCATTCACTGCTAAGGCACAAATTTCACATTTTTTTAAAGATATAATTTATTTATTTGACAGAGAGAGAGATCACAAGTAGGCAGAGAGGCATGCAGAGAGAGAGGGGGAAGCAGTCCCCCTGCTGAGCAGAGAGCCCGATGCAGGCTCAATCCCAGGACCCTGAGACCATTACCTGAGCCAAAGGCAGAGGCTTAACCCATTGAGCCACTGAGGTGCCCCTCACACTTTTTTTTTTTTTTTTCAAAACGGGGAATGCGGGAGCAAACAACAGGGAGAAACTACAATTTCATTTTTAATGTGGGAATTGCATTTCTTACTCAACTACCTTGATTGTCATTGTCCTCTCCAGTCTTTCCACTGTCCCCCACCTCCAAAAAGCCCACTCTCCTATTTCTGGTCTTCACCTTGATCACCTGTTCTAACTCACCTCATAATGAAATGGAGGACAGATTTTTTTTTTAAGGGACACAGTTCATTTTGGCCCTCAGAATTCATGATTAGATCACAAACTACCTTCACAGATTACTTCAAGAGAAACCCAAGTAATAGGAACAATATTTCAAAGTCAAACTGTTTTGCTTTCAATAGTATCCTTCTTAAATCAGCACTGAACAAAATCACTGAGCAAGTTGCCATTGCTTCTCTATGTTTCTTTCTTCCTTCCATCCTTCCTTCCTTCCTTTCTTTATTTTTGCTTAACAAAAATAGAAACCTTCAAATTGGACTTTCCTTGAATAAACAGTATTGGAAAAAGATTAAAGTAATCAACCCTTCAGATGGTGATTTTATGCCTTTTCAATTTGTTTTGTGTAATTGAATTATTTTCAGTGTTCCATACCCATACTTGTATGTGGATTCTTATTCACACAAATTGTGTTATCATAAAATGCTTGTATCGTAAATCTCTGCCTCATTTATTTTTTTGTTCAGTTTCAAATAAACTTGTTTTTAAAACTTGAAGTCATCTTCCTATAAATGTTTCTTACTTCTTACCTTTACCATATTTAATTATAGCAAACTGTTCATATCCAAATTGCCATCATTTTTCAAGCTTAAATTTGTTTTCTTTTGTTTCACTTTTCTTTGACCAATATAACAAGATCAGCATTTAAAATTGTGCCAAGTGAATGTCTAATCATACCTTCCTAAAGAGGCAACTGATCAGAATAAATATTTCCTGAATATTAGTTCTTGGTAGGGTTTCTAAATGTGTTGGGGGAAAAAATTATACTGGAAAAATACCACCACTTATAAAAATATAATCAAGAACTGGTTTAAGCCTGCCTTCGATGTTCAAATTGCCATATCTGATTTCCATGAAAAATGAAGATATATTTCAGCAATGTTTTATGTAAGTTAGTGGGGCGCATCTGAAGGGAAGTTGTAAATTATGGGATCTGTAACATCTAATATGAAATATGCTACATTTTAGATAGAGAATATGAACAAGAACAGAGTTTGTTATTATAAACTTTAAAAAAAGATTTTATTTATTTGAGAGAAAAAGCATGAGAGTGAGAGCACAAAGAGGGAGTGGAGAGGGGGCAGAGGGAGAGAAAGAAGAGGGCTCCCCACTAAGCAAGGAGCCCAACATGGAGCTCGATCACAGGACCCCAGGATCATGACCTGAGCATAAGACAGAAGTTTAACCTACTGAGCCACACAGGCGCCCTTATTATTATAAGCCTTTTGAGAACATTTCCTCCATTAATTGGTGGAATGAATGACAAGACATATTATAAATATTATAAAACAATATAAATGAATTTTGGGAAAAAATTGTCACTGGATTTCTTTCATTTTTCACCCCACCCGTCTTTTTTTCTGCAACCCCTCTGCTGCACTCACTCACTCGAACCCTGGGAAATAGTATTTCCTTGCAGATTCCCGTTGCTTATTACACAAGGTTTGGCTGACTCCACGGAATAACCACGACAAAAGCCTGTAATTGGCTTAACAGATTTAACCATCTATTTGATTCTGTTGCTTGCTAGAAACAGGCACTGCAATTGAAGAGGAAAAGGAAACATGTGGAGATTAAAAAGAGGCAGGAGAGAGGAGAGAAAGACCTGCTAAGTAAGTGGATCCATACATATAGGTATGGACTTTTCATTCATTAATTCAGAAACTGTGTGTGCCTGAAACACATAATATACTGAATGTTAACTAAATTGAATTTAAATAAAAAATTTTAAACAATGATTTGCGCAGTGCCTACCATATGCCAGCTGGATGACAAACTATAAGGAAAGAATAAGGGAAATTAATAATCATACAAAGAAGCGTAAATCAGTGACCTTAAAATTAAAAACAAAAAACAAAGGTTTTCATTAAGGAACTTGGGAAAGCTTCCCAAGGATAGATTATCTGAGCTAAAATCTGAAGGAGGGTAATACAGGGTAAAGAGGAGAAGAAAAATCTTTTCTTGGAGTGGGTACAGCAGTGCAAAGGCCTAGGTCACAAGGAAGCCTGGTAAGTGAAGAGAAATCAAAAAGATAAAGTGTCCAGGATGGTGAAAGCACAGGGGGAACACAGTGTGAATGAGGCTTGAGCTGCAGACAAAGCTGGACCATGTCTGGCTCACAGAGCCCCGTGTTAATGACCTGTGGAGAGTTTCCAATCCCAATGACCAACGTTATCACTTCTTGCCAACCTGTGCCACTGGGCTTGGAATCCTTTCACAGGCAGACAAAGCATACAGCTCAAAAGCTGGTTGCCCATACTTTTAATCAGGAATTTCAGCAGGAATTTGGATGGCAGAAGAGCTACAGAAAATACTGTGGTTCTCAAGAGTCAACTTCTATGTACTGGCATGTGGTCGCACCTTCGGGTGACTGAGGGGGTGAACAAAACGGACTATCTGAAAGGAGGCCTGGAGAGAAGTGATAACACAAGAGTAACTGGTTGTTTTCTTTCCTCTTCATCTTAATATTCTTAGGAAAGTTATACAGAGACAGATTTCAGACCATTATAGCAAAGAATTTCCTTAGAGTGTGGCCCAAAGCTGGTGGGCTCTCAAGAAGGAAAACTGTCCTGTACTTGAGATGTCCATGTATAGACTTGACAGATGGCTCAGAAGCCTCAAGCATCCACAGATGGTGGATGTTAAAATATGCAGTAGTCAGTAAGTTTGCCATTCTTGAGATATATATATTGATAGATAGAAAGATAGATAAATATATATATGTGTGTATATATATATTTTTTTAAACCAGAACACTTATTGTGCAACTCATCATTGAACTCTTTTATGTGAACTGGATACCACAACAAGTGCCCTCTTGGGCTGAGGTATCGCTCCTTGAGGGCATCCAGGCCTGAATCTATGGCAAAATATTGTTAGGTGCCTCACGAGACCAGTCCCAGTGGTGTCTCATCTCTTAGCCTTGGCCCCCAGGGACAGCATCCTTCCACTTCCACATTTGCTGCAGGTCCACTTCTGAAGGTGGTGGGCCTTAGAGCCACAGCAACAAAACATGCGTGTCCTATTGTGACACTTTCCAAATGATGACTGCCCCTTGTTCATCTTGTTTCTGTGGCCAAGACCAAAGTGGCCCGAAAAGAAGGTATCCATCCTTGATATTCTTTATTGTGACGTGAACATTCTCTTGTACAATGGGTAACATTTGTTTCCTCGGTGGGTATGAATCAACAAAACCATAGAAAAATGAACCCTGATTGTCAATAACCGAGGCCAAGATCCTTGAAGGACTCAAACCATAAAATTTTTGTCCTAAACAAAATCTGGGGAATATTTGAGAATATGTATGAAGAGCCAGGCTATAGTGCCCCCCCCTATTAAATATTCTTCAGATTCTTTAGGAGGAGAAAATTTAATATAAAATACTAAAACTAGAAGCTAAGATTTCTGAAAATTTTTCTGTGTTCTGACCATTTCGGATACCTGATCCCTACCTGCAACCTGGTCCAAATCCAACTTAAACCACTTTTTAAAGATTTTATTGATTTGACAGAGAGATAGAGAGAACACAAGTGGGGCTGGTTGGGGGTTGCGGCAGGCAGAGGGAGAGAGAGAAGCAGGCTCCCTGCTGAGCAAGGAGCCCATTGTGGGGCTCAATCCCAGGACTCTGGGATTATGACTTGATGTGAAGACAGATGCCCAATGGGCTGAACCACTCGGGCATCCTAAACCCAACTTAAACTTTGATAATAAAGGAAAAATAAAGAGCTGTGTAGCCCTCTGAAATCAATTCCCCTCCCTCATCCAGTTCCTGAATAGAACCTAGGACAATGCAAGGCCCCTAATTTCCCCCACATGCTAAGGAGCAATAGAGAAGACATAGTTTTCATGGCCCAAAGTGGGATGAAAGTAATATATTTAATGCTCCTGGGATGTACTTGGATGTGGCACAGAAACTTGAAGAGGCTTTTCTATGAGGACAAAAGGCCATAGCTGTAGTTTGGGTGAAACAACAGTTGAAGACCAGAAGGGCAAGGTCATTGGTATGTGCTGCTCACTTGGAATAATTAATTACTATATTATTTCGAATCCTTGTGTCTGTGCCATTTTTATTTTTAGATATTTTTTAATATATTTTGTTGATTATCCCTGATCACTACAGAAGTCAACTTGATATGTGACAATACACACCCGATTCCATCCTCGTATAACTTGGCACTCAATAAGTTTTCTAGACACGTGAAAGAGAGAATGGAATAGAGCTCATAAATTGAGTTTGCATTTCCATTACTAGAAGAATGGCCAACCCAAATGGAATTTAAGTTCAGTTACAGAAAAATAATGATGTACTCCCTACACACCTCATGGTATGGACTGAGTCATATATATGCATGAATATCTTATACACATGTGTATACACACACACACACACACACACACACACTCCCTGGAGTCTGTACATGTAGTAATGGCCGTCTCTGTGGATTTACTTCTTGTGACACCTGTCAATATGGGACAGGAAGTGCTAAATCAGAACTTTCTCATCTAAAACAAAAATCTCTTTCCCTTCAGAGAGGAAGTATTACTTAACTGAAAGCAAAATAAATTCAAAAAATAGAAGTGACAACAAAAAAACACGAGGCCAATCAATTTAAGAATTCTCCTGATAAATATCTTCTAGGTGTCAGGATCAGCAAGGATGTTGTTGGTTTTATACAATGTTTCCATCAAGTCACAGCCCAATTCTCACAGGCATCTCAAGCCTAATGAACTGCTCACTAGAGCAGAACAGCCTAAATGCAATCCTTTAAAAAAATCCACTGGAGTCCCTTCAAGTCACTGAACATTGGCAAGTTGTGTCCTGCCTCAGAGCCTAGCTGTCAGAACTGTTTCAAATAAAACACATCACCAAAGCAGGTACCCACATGCCCTTGTCCACATCTGATTGGTCTCTGATGCCTACTTCTACTGTATTTCATATTTATTCTCTTACAGTTAAGTGCTGGGGAAAGAAGTAGGAGAAGCTGTGAAAATTAAAACAGGAGGCCGTTTGGTAAGGTTGGTATTTCAGGAGTACGGGCTGGTAGGTAGTGAGGGGGCCACAGAAAGTTACATTCATCACTCTTGCTAATTTCATATTCCTTATTGACTTTGCCCCTTGAGGCCACATTGCAGGGGGCAGGACTAGGAATAAAACCCAAGTCTTTTGACTTCAAATAGTGTAATTGCGACCACACGAAAATGCCTTTTATCACATTGTGCAATGTGGGATGCTGGAGCGATTTTGGGAAGCCAAATAAAATGGAACCCTCACTCTGGTACACCATTTTTCAGCAAATGAACTGAGAACACAGGACAGTAAGATTAACTCAGTGGATGGCCGATCAATAAAACTACAAATTAGCTAAATGGACAGAGAAGAGCAATTCTAATTACAGAAATTAGAGTCCAAGAGGGGCAGGAACTTGAAAAAAAATCATGTTATAAGTATCATTCCAAGTTTGGACTAAAGTATCATTCATTCTTATACTTTGTTTCCCTTTTCCTCAGTACCCTTCCTTCATATAGATACATTTTTAAATTCAATGAATTTTTTATCAAACTGGAGAAAACATCAGATTCCACAGGTTAAGGGCTCAGTCCTACAAGGCCATCCGCACCCCCACTCAGATCCCAGTTGCCAACCTCAAGCTGTTACCTGACTGCCTACACATGGGCGATTTCAACAACCATTCCTTAGGTTCAATTAATTTGCTAGAGCAGCTTACAGAACTCAGGAAACATTTGCTTACAATTATCAGTTTCGACCGCCAGATGAAGAGAGGCCTAGTGCAAGTGTTCCACAAAGGTGTTCTGTCCTCACGGAGCTTGGGGCCCGGCTTGGTGGTGCTCAGGAGTGTTCTGGTTTCTCAAGCATGAGGGTCTCTGTAAAAGGCCAGGAATGTTGTATTCTTCTGTTTTTATGGGGTTTTGTAAAATTGTCTGAGTCGCCAGCCATTGGCCGATTCAATCTCCAGCCCCCACTACCCCCTGCCGGATTTGGGCATGGGTGGGGAGGACTGAAAGTTCCAACACTTTCCTCATGTAGTTAGTCCTCCTGGCAACCAGCACCCTGTCCCCCTTGGGTGGGATCCAAAACTCGCCTCTGTTCATAGCAAGACATCTGTTTCACCTTTGTGGCTCTGAAGCATTTTCAGGAACTGTGAATGAACACCACATATGTCTGCAAAATATATTTGAGTCATCCGCATGGTCAAATATACATTTATAAATCATTCTACTGCAAATCATAATAAAACCTTTTTCACATAGCTTCTATGATGATCAAATAGATGACAAGTGCAAAGGTTCTTTTTTTAATTGGAATGTCCTATACAAATGCTGTTACTTGTTGCTGAATTAAATTGAATTGAATCAATTCCCTTTCAATGTATTTTTGCCTTCATGGAGAAGAGAAGCACTGAGATCAGTGTGTGCCCCTTTTATGGCCCTTTGATAGTCACGGGAAGTCTTGTTAAAGGTGTAAGATACATCTTTATCTGTGAGTATATATGCATCAACATATCTCTATATCTATATGGAACCTAGCATCTCTATGACCTATTCTGACCGTCACTCAAGATTTTCGTGCAGGGGAAAAGGTCAGGATAATAAATACCTTGTCAACTTGTTAACAAGTTATTAACGCCTTTTTATTGCAAGGCCTTTATCCCAATGGGGCACCCAATTTTAATGAATTAAGCTATCTGATATAGAGACTTATTTTTGCCCAGGTTACTAGGAGGCTTAGCACCTAGAAGTGGTTGTAAATTCAAATGCCCAGAAAGGCTAGGCAGATGGTTTTGATTAGTGAAACTGTCTGCACTTATTAAGAAAGTGGTGAAAACCAGGAAAAACCGAAAAGCACATTCTTATAGAGCACACAGCTGCTACTCAACAGCGGCTGATTGATTTCTGCTCAATATTTACCCAATCTTCCAACTTTTCAGGAGAAGATACAAATCTGGGTTTTTAGGATTTTTTTTTTTAATTTTTAAAATATACCATGAATACCATAAATAATTCAATCTAGCCCATGAACTTTTTTGGGATTCATGGCCTACTACCAACTCAGGCAGAGTTATCTATTTTTTGTAAGGACATAATTAGATCTTAGTTCTTTGTGTTTTAAGACACCATGGGGAAGGAAGTCCTGTCTAGGAGGAGTCAACATGTGGCTGTCCATCTACTGAATCAGTGGTACCAATCTTAGCTACCCATTGGAATCTCCTGAAGCCTGGGTCCCAATTCCAGAGATTTGAATTCAGGTTACAACCTGGGCATGGGAATTTTAAACAGCTTCCCAGGAGATTCTAATATGTAGCCTGGTTGTGGTCACCAAAATGATGAAGGGAAATTGAGGGTTTGCCTAATGCCAAGAGCAGTGGTTTTCCGTCACCTGCTAGGAGTACATTCTTCAGCCTGCAGTGGGAAAGTGCTGATGTCTTATGGGAATCACATCAGCAATGGAAATAGTCCTGAGCACTCACAGGTTAAAATCCTAAATAGAAAAGGATTTCTACAGTGTTTTTAGACTATAAACTTGTCTTATTTTTCAGACAGAGCTTGAGATTTGCACAGATTCTGCAAGCTTTTGTTTCTATAATACTTAATAAAAGGTGTTTTACCTTACCTTGTCATACACTTAGCTCTCTAAAGGAGAGGCCGTTGGACACTGCCACATGTGTATGAAAAAGACCCAGTACTTTTGTAACTTCAGGGACATATGCTATTTTCAGCTATCCAGCTTTTCTTCCCTTCTGGAAACAGAACTACTGTCTGCTGAAGAGAACCCGCTCTCTCGCTTTTCTTTAATTCCAGAACAATTAACATAGGGTTATATTAGTTTCAGGTGTACAATATAGTGATTTAACAGTTCCATACAGTACTCAGTGCTCATCATGATAAGTGCACTCTTAATCCCCTTCACCTATGCACCCATCCCCCACTCGCCTCCTCTCTGGTAACCATCTGCTTGTTCTCTATAGTTAAAATCTGTTTCCTGGTTTGTCTCTCTCTTTTTTTGCTTTGTTCATTTATTTTGTTTCTTAAATTCCACATATGAGTGAAATCACATGGTATTTGTCTTTCTGCCACTGACTTATTTCGCTTAGCATTATACTCTCTAGATCCTTCCATGTTATCCTGCAAATGGTGAGATTTCATTCTTTTTTATGGCTGAATAATAACCCATTGTACATATCCACCATATCTTCTTTAGCTATCATCTATCAATGGACACTTGGGGTGCTTCTGTAATTTGTCTTTTGTAAATAATCTTGCAATAAACATAGATGTGCATATATCCCTTCAAATTAGTGTTTTCATATCCTTTGGGTAAATACTCCATCAATAGACACATGAAAAGATGCTCAACATCACTCATCATCAGGGAAATGCAAACCAAAACTACAAGGAGATATTCCCTTATACCTATCAAAATGGCTAAAATCGACAACTCAAGAAACAGGTGTTGGTGAGACTGTGAAGGAAAAGGAACCCTTGTGCAGTGTTGGTGGGAATGCAAACTGGTGCAGCCACTGTGGAACATGAAATAGAGGTTCCTTATAAAATTGAAAATAGAATTATCCTACAATCCAGCAACCACACTGTAGGGAACCATTCTTAAGATTCAGATGAGGCTGATGATGGTCCCTCTCCCAACCTCACACTGCCTGCTCTACATACCAATTCAGAAAGTGTTAGTCAAGTCCTCCATTTCCCTGTCCACAGTGACTGATGCAGGAAATGGCCCAAGCAGGAAAGTCAGTCTTCCCTCCGATTTGATATATGGGTGCTTAAGGGAGAAGGGAGGGAGATAAGGAAAGGAGAGAGAGAGAGAGACCGACCGTCTTCCTCTGGAATGGAGAATTATAAGAATAATTTAGGTTAGATTCATTCATGACCATCCAGCCTCTAGGAATTACAGGGAATGGACAGAGACACGCAGAGGGAAGAGATCCAGAATGCTGATAACATCCTTTGTATTTAGCCTTGTATTTAGCTGCCTGCATATTTCTGTGAGGAGTAGATTCCCTTTTTGACTTCAGCTATTTTGAGCTAAGTTTCTGCTGTTGATACTACATTGGAATTAATCCACATCCTCCACTCCTAAACTGGTATGTAAGCAGAGTCATCAATTTAAACCATGATATGCACACAAGCTAAAATGGAACTTGGTTTAGAAGACAGAAAGACAAGCTTTATTTGCCACACTGGATTAAAATTTTATCAGAAGGGAATACTCCAAGTGGAAAAATAGGTTGTACACCCATCAGACAAGACAGTAAATCTGGAGGGATCCAAGCTCTGATCAGGCCCAGCTTTACCTGATATACAGGACCTGAGAAAGGAGCTCAGGGAGCCGAAACAGAGGCAGATATATATACAATATGTTGGTACAGCACATACCTTGTACGGTTAATTCTCCCCACACTGACCTATAATGGAATATAGGATCAAAACTTAAAGGTAAATGATAAGTTGAGTTTATTTGTACAAGTGTGACAAAGATCTAAAATATAAAAGTTCAGACGAATTTATAAGAAAAACACCCAGACTCCAAAGATGGGGAAGTTATCAGGATCCCAACAGTGATTTTGCAGAAATTGGCAAGCTGTTGTTACATTTTGTATGGGAATATAAGGGTCAAGAATAGTGAGACACACACCAGTCAGAATGGCTAAAATTAACAAGTCAGGAAATGACAGATGCTGGCGAGGATGCGGAGAAAGGGGAACCCTCCTACACTGTTGGTGGGAATGCAAGCTGGTGCAACCACTCTGGAAAACAGCATGGAGGTTCCTCAAAATGTTGAAAATAGAGCTACCCTATGACCCAGCAATTGCACTGCTGGGTATTTACCCTAAAGATACAAACGTAGTGATCCGAAGGGGCACGTGCACCTGAATGTTTATAGCAGCAATGTCTACAATAGCCAAACTATGGAAAGAACCTAGATGTCCATCAACAGATGAATGGATAAAGAAGATGTGGTATATATACACAATGGAATACTATGCAGCCATCAAAAGAAATGAAATCTTGCCATTTGCGACGACATGAATGGAACTAGAGGGTATCATGCTTAGCGAAATAAGTCAATCGGAGAAAGACAACTATCATATGATCTCCCTGATACGAGGGAGAGGTGATGCAATATGGGGGGTTAAGGGGGTAGGAGAAGAGTAAATGAAGCAAGATGGGATTGGGAGGGACATAAACCATAAGTGACTCTTAATCTCACAAAACAAACTGAGGGTTGCTGGGGGGAGGGGAGTTGGGGGGGTTATTATGGACATTGGGGAGGGTATGTGCTATGGTGAGTGCTGTGAAGTGTGTAAACCTGGCGATTCACAGACCTGTACCCCTGGGGAAAAAATATGTTTATAAAAAATTAAAAAAAAAAAAAAGAAAAGAAATCAAACAGGCAGGAGGGCCTGGGTGGCTCAGTGGGTTAAAGCCTCTGCCTTCAGCTCGGGTCATGATCCCAGGGTCCTGGGATCAAGCCCTGCATCGAGCTCTCTGCTCAGCGGGGAACCTGCTTCCCTTCCTCTCTCTCTGCCTGCCTCTCTGCCTACTTGTGATCTCTGTCAAATAAATAAATAAAATCTTAAAAAAAAAAAGAATAGTGAGACAATTGCGAAGAAGGCAGATACCAGATATTAAGACTATCTTGATGCTATAGTAATTAAGGAGAATGGAATCAATGTGGGAATAGAGCAATGAAACACAACAGAGCATCCATTTTTGTTGTTCTTTTTGAACTAATTTGAAATGTATAGGAAAGTTACAAAAATAAAAGAATTCTTTTGTATCTGTTATCCTATTTCCCCTACTATTACCATCTTATGATTGAGGGTTTTTTTAAAGATTTTATTTATTTATTTGACAGACAGAGATCACAAGTAGGCAGAGAGGCAGGCAGAGAGAGAAGGGTGTGGGCGGCCGCAATAAGGCTTGAGACGAGGACCAAAGCAGGCCCTGACTTGTGCCTCCTTTAAAGGCGGAATAGCCGAACAAAAGGCTTAGGTCGATCAAGTCGAGTAGCACTGGGAAAGGGTCTGTGCTATGTGTTGCGCGCTCGCCTACGTGACTTCCCACACCCCACACGCTTGCTAAACAAATGAGAACAATTCGGTTGGGGTCAAAAGTTCGTGGCTGGTCCTTGCTGCCCTAGTACAGCCCAAAAATTACTTTCAGGTTTGCTGTATTTGTACTGGCAACAGCCATTTGGCGTCACGAGGAACTCGTGGTTGTTTAACTAGACACAGATGTAATATCACTATATATATGGCCTTAATGCTTTGAATAAACTTAGCACTGTTGGACATCCTCCTCAGTGCTCCTCCTGCCCCCATCTCTTTGTCTCTTAATTTCTTTTCACCATCCTCTTACCCTCACGTTCCTGATTGATTTGTCACGCCGGCTGCAAAAGAGGGGGGAAGCAGGCTCCCTGCTGAGCAGAGAGCCCGATGCGGGGCTCGATCCCAGGACCCTGAGATCATGACCTGAGCCGAAGGCAGAGGCTTTAATCCACTGAGCCACCCAGGCGCCTCTATGATTGAGTTTTAAAAGAAAATTTAAATTTTATATAATATGTGGAACTGTTTCTAAGTTGTGTTTTAATTTGTGGTGGGCTTTTTTCCCCCAGTTAGTTGTGACTTTGGAAACTCTTTTCTGTGTTTGTTGTAGTAATCAGTTTTACTTGTGTCTTTGCAAATTTTCTATCCTGATAACTTCCCCATCTTTGGAGTCTGGATGTTTTTCTTATAAATTCGTCTGAAATTTTATATTTTAGATCTTTGTCACACTTGTACAAATAAACTCAACTTATCATTTACCTTTAAATTTTGATCCAATAGGTTAGGTGGTTTGTTTGTTTAGATTTTTAAGTATTTAAGAATCTACTTATATTTTGAGAAGCATTTTGCTCTCAGTGATAGCATATCATTCTACTCTTTGAGAATATATTTTAAATTCTGAGAAGAGCCAGAAATCATTTGTAGTCAAGTCAGGTAGCCAGAGTGTAAATAAATATTATTTAGGTTACAAAAATGGACAAACCACAAAACAAAACCATCAGCCAGCTGTGATGATAATATGATGATAACATAATGATTTTCTTGTGTGATCAAGAAACTGCTTAAAAGCCAATTTCAAAAGCATTTTTTAAAATGGCAGCATCAGTTGGATTATATGAGTTCCCATGGAAACTAATTAGGATAATAAAAAAAATTTTTTTTCCATTATGACCTTTATGACACAATGAAGGGACACATGACTTGGAAAAGACAGCAAAGAGAAGAAAGAGAGTTCTGTTGTCTCCATCATGACTGAGATGCATAATCATTGGCAAGTGTCATAGTTCCTCTATTCATTCAAGAAATAGTTGTTGAGTGCTTGCTGTGTGCCAGGCTCCGTCTTCAGTGTTGTATGTTAATAAACCAAGCAGCCAAAAATCTCTGCCTTGTGGAATTTGTGTTCTAATGGGGAGAGGCAAAGAATAAACAAAATAAGCAACAACAGAACAGGTTGGAAGATGATAGTATTACGGAATAAATTTAAACAGAAAAGGGGCCTCGGGAGTGTGGGGGTGGATGGGGAGGTACATTTGCGATGTTAGAAAGGTTGGGGGGTGGGGAGACTTCACTGAGAAGGTGACAATTGAGCAATAGCTTAAAGGAGGTGAGAGAAATAGCCATGTTGACATCTGGGGCAAAGACTTCCAGGCAGACAGAAGAGCAAGAAAGAAGTCCCTGAGGAGGGCTGGTGACTGGTGTGTTTTAGGAAAAGAAAAGGGGCCATTATGGCTGAAATGGTGTGAATGAGGGAAGAGAAGCAGCAGATGAGGTGAGAAACGGGAGAGGAGAGGAGGGGAGAGGAGGGGAGAGGACCAGAGGGGAGGGGAGAAGAGGGGAGCAGATGAAGTAACGATCTGAAGGCCACTCCCACTGGGGGTTTGGAATGACAGGATCTGCCCTTATGCATTGGTTGGATCCCTCTGGCTGCTCTACCCACAGAAGATTGTGGAGAGACAAGCATGGAAACAAGGAGACTAGTTAGGAGGTTGATGTAATAATCCAGGTAAGAGACAATGGCAGCAGAGAGTGGGCTGGTAGTGTGGGGGATGACAGTTTGGTAGAGAAAGAAGTTAAGTTCCAGATGTATTTTTACTTAATATTCTCATATATGTTGTTCTAAATAATACAGATTAAATGATCATAACATGTACATTATATTAATGAGTTACTAGCTTTTGTATTATCTGTACTATAGTATAGTTTTTTATATTTCCTAAAATGCTCATTAAAAGTATACATGTTCTAGAAATGTAAAGTTTCTGAGCAAAAAAAAATGAACATATGTGCTGGTGGAGAGACCAAGTGTGCAGTCTCATTAGATTTTTTTGCCTGAAAATGGATGAGGGCACATTGTCATGTTAGCATGAGGAAAATCTTAAAGTCTGTATAACTGACAGCTTGAGGGCCCATTCCCTGTGGGCATTTTAAAGATTTTGCCCATTCAGAGGTAATAGTTTATAGATAATTGTTTTCTCAGACCTCATTAGAAGGACCTATTAAACGTGACTTGAGAACAGAGAGATTAAAGTGTCTGGGACAAGAATGTAGCCTCCCTCTAGGTCAGAATGGAAACTAATCCCTAAGAAATAACCTTAACTCCATGTATCTAAGCGTTGAAAAGTGCAAAAAGAGGAACAAACATGCACTAAGTATGTATTAGGTATGTAACATACCACACACTGTGCTAGGTGCTTACCTATGTTATCTCATGTCGTGTCAGATGGACACTGGCCTTTTCAGGGTGACTATAGAGAAGGGTCTCTCACAGAGGACATGTGAATGACTGTGGTTTTCATACCCGGCCATGCATTAGAATCACCAGGGATGGGGCGCCTGCGTGGCTCAGACAGTTGAGTATCTGCCTTCGTCTTGGGTCATGATTCTGGGGTCCTGGGATTGAGTCCTGCATCAGGATCCTTGCTTGGCGAGGAGTCTGCTTCTCCTTCTGCCCCTCTCCCCTAGCTAATGCTCTCTCTCTCTCTCAAATAAATAAATAAAAATGTAAAAAAAAGAACTACCAGGGATATTACTTTTTTTTTAAATTCTGAAAAAGACTTTCAGGTGACTTCTAGGCAGGAAGTCTATCACTAACCCACTGTTCTATACATGCTGAAGAGCCACTCAGAATGAGGGGTATGGACAAAAAGTAACAACTGGAGACAACAGAGAGTCTACAGGTGGCAACCTGAAACTCACTGACCATCAGTAAAAAAAAAAAAAAAAAAAAAAAAAATCTGGGCTTCATGCAAGTTATATCAGATACAATTTGTTCCGTAAATTTTGTTTTTAGGTAACTAATAATTTTTTTGAGGTACTGAGGTGTCATTCCCTACATTATTAAGGTTTGATGGAATTTTAAAAAATGGAGGTGGAAGGGACCTCAAAGATTTGTCGTCTCTCTGGAAAGCTGAGGATCCAAGACCCAGAAGGGCAAATGGCCTGCTGGAGGTCCCAGGAATCCACATGTGGTCTCAGTCCTGCGCTGACTCCATCAAGCAATTCTGCCTCCCTAAATATCTTTCTCAGTGTTGTCAGTTATCCCACGGATAAAGCTCGGTATTCTCTGGCTTTTATTTGAATGTCCAATTTTGCTTACCTACAGCTGTCCCCAGAAACAAACTCCAAGTATTAAAAAAGCTATTCCCTGTCCACACAGTTTTAATGATTTAGATTTCTTAAGCAAGCATAAGACCCTAGCTTGGTTTTAAATGTCAGGACTTTTCCGTATTTCATTTTCATGTTTAAAGGTTATTCTAATATAAGTGGGGGGTGGAGGGTAGGCAGAGCAGCAGGCTGTCTCCAGCCATCATATTGTTTCTTCAATGTGCTAGTCCTTCCTTTAAGTCACTTCACTTCCCCTTTTGGTCATATATTTAATTTTAAACAAACCACTTTTCTCATTTAATTCCACATTACATTTGTGCCAACACATTTTGGAAATAAAAAAAGGAAATATTTGCCCCACTTAAACCATTGTCCTGCCCCCACAGCCTACCTTTGTGATCTAAACCCCTGTTCTGTATCAGCAGGTATTTCTCTAGGTGAAATATTCCATGTCCCTGCCAGAAAGAACCAAGGCTTAATTGAAGGAGCAGCTGGTCATCAGCTACTAACATGAGGAGAAAGAAGATAAATCATATTAGAGCTTGTTCTTACCCTGGACCAGCTGCCACTCATCTCTTTTCCTCTTTTTTCTTCCTTTCTTTCTCAAGACTTGGGACCAAAGACGTAGGCCATCTTCCGGTGCATCTTCAAATCCATAGAGAGATGTAATATGACTTTAATCTCTTGGGGGGGTGTCACTTTTATAAGATTAAGATGATCAAATCTTTTAATACCTTATCTCTTTTTAAAATAGTGTCTTTCCTTCAGAACATCAAGCCATTGTAGGAACAAAGAATGTGTTGGAGGATGCTGATTCTCATTAGATGGTTATAATGCTGGTTGGAACACTGCCCCTTGGTAAATGGAAGTGATAGTCTAGACATTAACCTAAGGTTGTTGAGGTTCTTCACACACTAGGCCCTACTTGTCATAAAATTCCTTACTTGAAATTTTACTGTAAAACCACTGGGGGGAAACACATGGAATTCTGTTTAAATTAAAAAATTAAAAAAAAAAAAAACCTGCCCAAAAAAAAAGTCACTGGGCAGTAGGTTCTACTTAAAGCTTATCATCTGAAGGAGGAAGGGATTTATTTTAAAATCCCCAGTTCATTCAAGTAACATGACTTCCTATGTAGATTAGGACTATTTCCTGGACCAGGCTCATGGTGCTAAGCTACAGAGGAAAGCATGGAGAAAGAACATGATCTTGGGGAGATAGACCTTAAGAGATGGAGACTTGAGGGGGGCACCTGGGTGGCTCAGTCGGTTAAGACTCCGACTCTTGATTTTGGCTTGGGTCATGATCTCAGGGTCATGAGATCAGCTTCACACTCAGGCAGAGTCTGCTCCAGATTTTCTCCCTCTCCCTCTGCCCCTCCCACTTACCCTCTCTCTCTCTCTCTCATATAAGTAAATAAATCTTAAAAGAGAGAGGGAGATGGAGACAAGGGAAAGGATATAGTTCTGTTTTTCTGACCTCTTTTTTTTTTCTGTCTTACCTTACCATGAATTAATCTAAATTCTTTTGTACCTGAATTTCAGACTTTTCCCCTTCTTAGGACTATCCTCAGCAAAACTATGGGTCAGATAACTATTTCATGAACTGTTTTCTTATCAAAAGCAGCTAGTATCTTCACATTCTCTGTACCCACTAACCTTTTTCCCTAAGAAGCTAACAAATTTGTACTATGTGGGCCTGTCTGCCCTGCTTACAGATGACACTCTTCTTTGAAAAGGGAAGGGGGTACCACTCTTGCCTCTTCACCATAAGCCCTGGGGTCAACTTGGGAGGCATGAGCACCACATAAAGGGCATGGAAAAGAGATTAGAAATCTGAGAGATCCAGGGAAAAACCAAAACCTAACCTGGGTGCACTAGACAAATCAGTCATGATTCCAAAGGGGGTGATGGGTGGAGGAGGATCCAGTAAGAGGCAACAGGGTGAAGCCAGAGGAGAACTACAGGGTTGAAAGCATAAAGTACAAGATGAGCCCTGTGGTAGGGCAGACCTTGGATGCTCTGACTATAGAAACTATGGGGGGGGGTGCTGGTTCCTAAGGTGTCTACTTGGCTCACACCAACTATCCCAAATGTGCTGATAGTGCAGCGTTGGTGGTATAGTGCTGAAAATTAAGCTATATACACTTGGCTCCAACTTTATCCTTCCATTTTTTGCTCTGTGATGCTAGACTGGGGTCCTTTTCAGTACCTTTCTCCTTTGCTGGCTGTTTCCCTATAAAGCTCAATCTATAGGTGGTGCTAAAGGGACACTACCAGGCAGGGACTCTAAGAAAGTGGTATCACTTCTCTGAGTCTCAGGTGCCAGACATAAAGTGGGGATAACAGCCACACCACTGGGCCATTAGGATTAAACAAGCCCACTCAGCACAGTTCCAAAGCAAATATCAGGGCATGCAAGGAAAGGAGGGGGTGGGTTACACACCTGAATGAGGACTGACCTTTCAGTCCGTCAAGACACAGAATCAGTCAGGATCCAGTCAAGGAAACAGAAATCACACTGATTAACAGCATTAATATAAGGTATTAGTGAGAAAGACATTGGAGGAGTGAAAAAGCAAAGGGAGGACATTGAAGAAGCAACACAGAAATGGCTGGAAGCAGCTACCCTCCTCGGCTAGAAGAACAAAGGGGAAAGGTCAGAGTTATTAGGATGTAGAAGGTTGCAAGGGGACGCTGGGACCCAGTTTTCTATGGAAAGGACACTAGGTGCCTCAGAGGAATGGGGGGGCCATGATGAAATCAAATGCCACTTACAAGATGGGGTTGTTGCTTGGGCAAGACTGTCATGATGTTTTCCTTTTCCCTTCTACTGCTAGAAAGTTCAGAGTCCAATGGATAGCCCACTGTCAGCAAATGAGTAGAACTTTGTGTCATTATGGCTGTGATGATTTTTCTTACTTTACTGTACCAGCAATACTTTTTCTTCAACATACATTGTGCACTTCTTTGCAAATCTCAAAATCTTTTGGAAAACCACAGAATATTTCCACACCCATCTAGACTACCTTCCTCTGCATTTTCATCTATACCTTCATCTATAACTTCTCTACCTCCATTTATACTTCATTTCTACCACCATGCATGCCTCATCTGTATCTCTAATCCACATTTTTACCCACATCTGTAACCACGAGGGAGACAGGGCCATCCAAGTCTGTCTTTGTAGTTTCAGTTGTGTGTGTTTAGCCCAAATCTGAATATGAAAGCATAATTACAAAGGTCTTAATATAAAGAGAGCTCACATCTGCTCTTCAGCCTCCACTGTGTTCCCACAAGAAAGCCTTGCATTGACAGATGCACTAATGGGCCCATGATACAGAACCCAAAACTTAAAAAGTTCTAACCCATCAAGAAATCTCATTCATCATTTCATTTTTTGGAAAGGATATAAAAAATGAAATGTCAGAGCTATAATGTCAGGACCATTTAAAATGTCAAGTGCTTGTTGTTGCATAGCCTGGCTGTCTGCTGTTCTGATCAAACCCCCAACTGGCATAATAATTACAGATGATGCATCCCATTTTCATGCACAACTGGACCCAGATTTATAACAAATCAGCAGAAACATTCTCATTGCCCAGCCTGAAATTTTCTCCTTTTACTACAGAGCTTAAGACTTTTCCTTTGGAGCAGAACATTATTACTGATTCAAGACAGGATTCAGGGTCAGAATAAGAGAAAAAGGGAAGAAAAAACTGTCTCTGTAGACCGGAACTTGGTCACTTATAGTAGAGAGATACAACAGGAGCCACGAGGCAGCAAACATATTTGCTGAATGCATGTTTAAGAAGAATGTTAAAGTATGGAGACACTGCCCAGATTATCCAGGTGTATTTCAAGATGCAGATTAATTTAGGTGTGCAAGGAAATATACATGTGAGCACTATTTTGAAAGGATGGAGATAATCCTTCAGTTTAATCATCGTGTTCTAATCTGTAGAGAAACCACTAATATAGATAGAAGAGCAACAATTATTTTGCCTAAGATCTTCATGGAAGTATCCATGGGACTTAAATTATGTATTCACAAGCCGATACCAATTATAATAAAAACCTGAAATCAATAGCATGTATGTGGGAGAATTTCATCTCTTCTCAACCGAAAGTCTTGCATCCACTGAAAGTTGGGAAAGGCATTCTCATGGCTCACAGCTGCTTCATTTCCACCTTCTCTAGATCAGCCTTCTCACGTGGCTTAAAGGAAGCCTCCCATCTGTGTCTGACTGTTTCTTATTATAGATCACTTTCAGTACATTAGAAAAGTCAAAGCTCTTGGAAACAATCTCCAGAAGATCTTGATCTTTTTCCGTGCCATTGATAAATTCTTCTAACGTCAATTCTCCTAGAAAATAATAAATGAACAATTAACAAGAGGCTTTGTTCATACCAATCACTTGTGTATATAATATATTCCCTGGTACTTTTCTTGATATTCTTCTGACATCCTTTCACCTCAACCAGACTCTCAATTCTTTGAATATCCTTACACAGAAAAGCGTTCAATGATAGGGTTGCCAGTGAAATCATCGATGGCAAATACAATCTAATTTTTTAAGGGGGGTGGGGAGGAAGTGCAAGCAGGGGCAGGGGGAGGGGCAGATGAAGAAAGAGAGAAAGAATCTCAAGCAGGCTCCATGGCCAGTGCAGAGCCTGATGCGGGGCTCAAGCTCATGACCCTGAGATCATGACCTGAGCTAAAATCAAGAGTCCAAAGCTTAATCAACTGAACAACCCAGGTGCCCCAACTACAACCTGTTTTTGAGTGGAGAACATTAGCAATGCACTTGTGTTCACATACACAGTCATGTCTCTACATAGTATCGATTATTTGACATTTAATCTTGAAGATATGAGCAAGTGATAGGAGCATGAATATTGCTGATTTCTAAGATCAAGAGGAAATGACTATGTTTAAGGTTGTTTTCAACCTTCTTCTCTAAGGAAATAATTCCAGGGACTATCCAAAGCTGTGAGGAAGGTTAAACCTTTTTTTTTTAAAGATTTTATTTATTTGAGACAGAGAGAAAGAAAGAGACACAGAGAGCATTTGCAAGGGGAAGGAGAAGAACAAGCAGACTCCACACTGAGCATGGAGCTCAACGTGGGGCTCAAGCTCAGGACCCTGAGATCATGACCTGAGCCAAACCAAGAGTCAGACGCTTAACCAACTGAGCCCCCCAGCTTCCCCTAAAAAATTTAAACATTAATTCATTCCACATATAATTATTGGTAGGCTGACTTCTGATTTTTTTTTTTTAAGTAGGCTTCACGCCCAGCATGGAGCCCAATGTGGAGCTTGAACTTATGACCCTGAGATCAAGACCTGAGCTGTGATCAAGAGTTGGACACTCAACCACCTGAGCCACTCAGGCTCCCCTCTCATGTTTTATTCTTAATTTCATCAGTTTGACTTAAGCCGTGGACCCATCCTGGCGAGTCCCAGGCTATAAAACCATTGCCTTATACCCATGTACCATGGCTGCTATGTTTTGGCACAAGCCTCATCCCACAAGACAACTTTTCAACATTTTGGAAGGATGGGGGTTCTCTGCTGACTCATTTGTTTGTAATTATGAGCTTTATGGTACATGCTGGATAGCTAGTTTGTGTAAGCACCTCCAAATGCCCTTGTTAATCACTGTCTTGAAAATGTAGAGAGTCTGTCCTCTCTCTATATTCCCATCAAGCAGAATGTGATGTAGAATGCATTGTTTAGTGTTCAAGTGATCAGGAGCCCTGGGGTTGGCCAACCTGGAGTATCTCCCTTAAAAAAGTGTCCAGGTGGCAGACCTTGGTTTCCTTGGAAGCTCTCTCAATGCAAGGAGGGGAAGGGCCACTAATAGTTGCTAGGTTAAATTACTATGATATAAAACTTGATGCACAGAGATGTCTGCAGCAGTTGTTCAAACCAGGAGGCCACTCCTGGATTCCCTATACATAAGTTCTCCCAATAAACCTCTGTCTTGTCCCATATCAGGCTCCCTGCTCAATGGGGAGTCTGCTTCTCTCTCTCCTTCTCCCTCTGCCCTTCCCCTGCTCATGCTCACTTTCTCTCTTTCTCTCAAATAAATAATAAAATCTTTAAAAACAAAAACAAAAGCAAGCAAACAAACAAACAAACAAAAACCCCTATGTCTTGATTGCTGTCTCCAGGTCTTTTCTTTGGCCTCACTGGACCACCACCCACCCTGGGCTTAGAGTCTACTGGGATGTGGTTGCACATGAATGTCTTCAAGTCAAGGGGTATAGATGTAGCTCTGATCTCAAAGTGATTGTACCAAATAGGTTTTGTGGCTATGTGGAAGGGCAGCCAAAGACAAACCAAGAACATTCAGTAACTAGAGAATGAACATCTGAGGCAAACAGTCAGCAGGGCCTGAGATACTTTTTAGTGGATAAAATCAAATATCCAAAACATCACAATAGTGATTCAAATATAAATAAACATGGATCATCACATTCTCATAAGATACCTTCCTCTTGGTTTCAGTAGCAAAATTCTAAAACACGTTTTTTAAATGGAAATTGAATCTTTGTTCCTTATGTTTTCCTTATGCCAAAGAAGTTTGTGCAAGACGCACAGGGTAAGCATGAAGTCATCTATGTCTCACAGGGGATGTATAATCATGGAATGGAATGAACCAAAGTTAAAGAGAAAAAACAAAATGAGGAGTAGTAAGTGTGGGGATGGGGACAGCCATGGAGTGGCGTGTTGGGTCACGGGAACCATAAACAACAACAACAAAATAATCTTATCAATTTTTGCAAAAAGAAATCATAGCTGCTAAATTCCCCACGCAAAAGTTATTCAAATTTCTAGGGGCTTCGCATAACCAAAAGAGAAGTGAGAGTGGAGACAGGGTAACTGAAGTGGGTTTTGATCACTCAGTTATAACACTTGTCTGCTGTCACCAGTGCGGGAGGAAGGAGCTGTGTCTGAGGATGTGGAGGGTATAGTCACCATGTCAAGTAAAAAGCAACACAGGCTACTGGTATGGCAAAGAGATAAAAGATGGGATTTCTTTTAAAAACATTTAAAAAAGAATTGAGATAGAATTGACATATAACACTGTTTCAGTTTAAGGTATACAATGTAATGATTTGATACATGCACATCTTGCAAAATCCATCACCGCAGGTAAGTTATACTTTATACTTTTTTTTTCTTGTGATGAGAACTTTTAAGTTCTACTCCCTTAGCAAATTAGAGGATGGAAGTCTTCGCTGTTGTTTTTTCTCTTTTCTCAAAACATGTGTGAACTCTGCATATTTATTTTTTTCACATTACCTAACCACTTACCATAAAAATTTTTTTTGAAATTAAGCCAACTTCTACCTATAGCAACTGACAACATTTACTATTTCTATTTAAAGTACTTACTTTGGAATTTTCCTCTTTTCCCTCTAGCACTTAGCATTCGTTCACTTACTCATCAAACACATAGTAAGTCCCAGCTACAAGTGCCATTTCCTCCAATGCTACTGTTCTGGAATGTGACAGGTGCTCAGAAAACATGCTGACAAACTGCTTTCTTTTATCTGATGCTCTTAAACATTGCTTTCTAATCCCTTTTAATTTGCCTGCAGATTTATGCCCAAACAAATTAAAAGGATGATTTCTGAATCTGTCTAAAAAGTATTGCCTATGCAGGTCCAGAAGTTTCCTTCAAAAAAAAAAAAAAAATCTACCACCATAGAGCCAAAGCCAGTAAGAGGTGACTGAGCTGGAGATCACAGAGTTCAAAAGGATCTCAATCAATTGTTTGAGTTTGTATTATTTTGTTGTATATTTCAAGACACATTTCAGTATTTGTAAGGCATAATTCAAAAGAAGACAATTTTATTTTTACATGTTGAAATACACATATATACATCATTTATAGCTACATGGTTTAGTGTTGTTGGTTGCATTTGTGGATACTTTCTCTCCTCCTGGGGACCCTGAAGGTCAATGCTCTTCTATCACCCACTACCGATTTCAGTAGCTTCATTGATGATACAGGTTACCTGTGAATATTTTCTTTAGCCTTCTTTTTGCAATCACGTTATCTTGTTGATATTCCTGGGTCCTGTATTTCTCCCCATTAACCTCTTATATTATCTTTCATAACAAAACAAAAAAAGGCCTCCTACCCTCTCTCCTCAAAAGAAAAGCCAAGATTTCCTATACAAGCCCACGTTATCATTTTTCCTCTAAAGAAGTTTTGAAAGAAACCAGCCTGTGTGAAGGACTTTTTGTCAATTCTTTCTAACGCTTTTAAATTAGAAGTTGGTGAACAGTGTAGTGGGGCTGGGAAAGTAGCAGAAATGGGAACGGGGTGGGGGGGAGTGGGGAGAAGGTTGGTGGCGGGGTCTCAGGAGATGATAACGACCAGATTTTCAAGGGCTGGAACCATTAAAGATTTTACACGACACAGTTTTGTAGTCACTAGCAAGGTGGCGCTAGCGGCATTTAGCAGCATTCTATAGCCCAGTTTTTAAGTGCAGCAGTTCTTCTCTTGTACGAGAAAACCCGATGCCCTCTTCTCCCTGGTAGTTCTGCTTCCCAGCTTGAGTCGCTGTGACTCTTGTGGCTTTCTACAATGTTCTGGCTGACGACAGTGGTCCTTCTGGGTAACTGCTCAATAAAATGTCTTCATGTCCTGTCCCTGTTTTCTTTTACCCAAGATATCCACCCAATAATCACCTCTTTCATTTCGTCTTTGGTCTTGTTCTGTCTCTTTTCACTTTCACGGTTTAGTACTATGAGCCACTGACATCTCCGCTGCCCCTGTGCTGTTTGGTGCCAGGTTAAACTTCTGGATGCTTTCTGCTATAAATCTTCCTAAGTCATGTCAAGAATGACTCCTAGGCAGTGGATGGTAGAACACGCTTGCTATTCTTCCTGCAGGAAAGGCTGCAGAACTCCATGCTTAACCATTTATCCTGACTTGTCTTGCTGTCCTGCCTGTTTTCATTCCTCAATAACATTGAATATTGAACTTCCAATCTTCTGTCCTTGTCATTCTCTTCACGTTTTCCTTTCTGATGCTTTTGTTCATAATATAAGAATAAAAAAATTTCTTGTCGATTTATTACAATAATATATGCTCATGATACAAAACTTAAGCACTACAAAAAGGTGTAATGAAATGAAAGAATCCCCCCCATAATCTCTTTCTGTCCCTGCAGTTTCACTTTCCAGGAGTAATTAACTCCTGCTAATCAATTGCACTTACAATTTGTGAAGTGAGCATACACACATGTATGTTAATTTCCAAAGTAGTCTAGACACATAACATTGCAGATGTTATCTTTCTTCCTACAGATAACATTGCATGTTGTGGGGGGCCTATATGGTTCAGTCAGCTAAGCATCTGATTCTTGAATTCAGCTTGGGTCTTGATCTCAGGGTTTTAGAATGGAGCCCTGTTTTGGCTTTCCTACTCAGTGAGGAGTCTGCTTGTCCCTCTCTCCCGCTGCCCCTTCCCCCACTAGTGTGTGCATGTGCTCTCTTTCTATTCTCTTGTTCGCTCTCTCTCTCCAATAAAGAAATAAATCTTTTTTTAAAAAAATTGCATGTTGTGCTTGTTTCTTTTTTATTTCTTCCTTCACTTTTCATGACATCTTCTTACCACTCATTCATCTAACAACTATTCATTAAGGTACTAGTACATGTCAGGAAGTGTGAGCATGCAAGAAATACCAAAGGACATAAAACAGAAATAGTTCTTGCCCTCACAGAGTTTGTAGAATCTCATCTTTTTGTTTTGTTAACATTTATCCTATGCCTCTCTTTTGATTTGTCTTCCAACTTTGATTTGCTAACTACCATGATGATCACGTATAGATTACTTCATAGTTGTGGTGTATTTTTTTGTCCCAACAAATTTGATGTTGGTCATTCTGTTGTAAACAATTTGCAGTCAAATTGGGATGTTTGTCTATGTTCCTAAAGTTGTATCCTGGTGTATCGTGATCTTCTTTATCTTTGGTTTCAACATTCACTGGATTATCAGATACAAATAGTATGCTTGCTTTTCAGTTTGAAAATTAAAAAATACATTGGTACATAGTCAACACTATTTTGGTAAACTTGACTAACATTTCTATTTCTCCCAACACTAATGTTTTGATAACAATAATAATTAACAATTTAAAAAGTCTTATTCGCGGTATATACACTTCGATCTGTACAAAGATAAATAGACATTTTCCCCAGTGGTGCTTACTCTCATGTGTGAGTGAAACACTTTATTTTCCTATGTCAAATACTGGGAAAATCCTTTTATACTTCTGCAAATATCAACCTTTTATGTCTTCATTACTTTCTTTTCCTTGCCTTCTGGTGCTCTGGTCTGTCTTTGTCCAAATGTACAATTTCAGCATCCTTTTCTTGATATAGAGAATGATCCAGCTGTCTCTTGATGAGATAATACAACAACCTCCAATAATTTGCATATAAAAGCAAATTCTATCAGTTTCAGTTGTGTATATGCATTTGCCAAGAAACAGTGGTTCACTGTTGTTCCAAAATGCAACTAGTTTATTTGATATCTTCATTGTAAAGACAATGATATACATCTTTTTTCTTAAATACAAATTTCCATCAGAGAAAATGATTTGCATGATTAGTTCTATAAGCCATTCCAGAAACAAAAATGTATTCTCTTTCTTTTGACATATTCTTTCAGATCAAAGAGCCCATTTCCTGGGCTGTAGGTATCCTTAGTTATTGTCCAAGAAAACACCTTCATTATTCTAGATTTGCATCCTTTTGCAACATTCTCTTTCTTTTTCTAGGCCCTTCCAATCACATTCTCCCATTTTACTGACTCCTTCTACTTTGTTTGTAAGGAAACTGTTTAGATAATAAATAGAGAGTCTTGCATCATTTTCTTGTTTTCTGGAACACATTATCTGTTCCTTCACACTAATAGAAATCAAGCCCCTTCTCAAGGAGAACACAATCCTCAAACTTCTCCAGGAGAGGTCACTTTTCCTTTCCCCCGACTTCCATCCCTAGATGCAGGATCCAGAGATATTTTCAAACATTCTTGACCTGCCCTTTTGATCTTTATTGTATTACTAAATCTGAAACATTCACAATGTCCCATCTATTTCCATGACACTTGTCCTTTGGCCAATGATTTCAGCCCCAGCCTGAAACGTTTTATCATCTCTACTCCAATCCCTGCCATACTCTAGCACCTCTAAGATTAAAAACTAAAACAGAAGAAAACCTACAGTATTTGTCCTGTTTGGTGATTAGAATTTTCGGTTGCATATTTTAAATAAAATTGTCATTACCTCCTAAGATCTTCTACTTTCCATTTCTCTGGTCCTTGTCTACCTGCACTTAGTTTCCTTGTCGATTCTGGGTAGTCGGAATCTGTGTTTTGTAGGTTTTTACATAAACTGACTTATTTTACCCTCAATCTAGATAGACCCAAAGATAAGTGATTACAACCAAATGGCTCTGATCTTGGTCATTTAGAAAATGAGCGTGCTGACTTGAAATTAAAGTGAAGCAAACTAGGACTAGGTGCTAAGAGGGAGATTAATGCGATTGATATATTTCTAAAGTGTTATTCTGAGATTTATACTCTTGTCCAGTTGTTTGGCTCATTCATAGTGGCAGTTTCATGTGAACTCCCTCCCAGCCCCCTCACCATCCCATCCTGCCAGACTGAGCTGCCA
Organism: Lontra canadensis; assembly: GCF_010015895.1. NCBI lineage: Eukaryota > Metazoa > Chordata > Mammalia > Carnivora > Mustelidae > Lontra > Lontra canadensis. The sequence continues at coordinate 9,637,393 of NW_022631000.1, forward strand.
CAGTAGACGTGTGCAAACTGCCACACTCAACATGGGTGTCTACTGCCCTCTAGTGTCCATTAAAAGAAGTGACCTATGGTGGGCACGTTGGCTCTTAGGAAAAAGTTACCTTCGATTGATGGCAACCATGGCTGGAGTCCCAATACCTCATATCCATCCCTTTTCCCCACTTAAATCACTTACTAACTTCATATTTTTCCACAATGTCAAACTTTCTGTTTTCAAGGAACATTCCTAGATAGGTTGCCTCAATCTCCAATCAATATGCTCCCCTATCAGTTTACTGAGATCAAAGTCTTTCGGTGTAAGCATTCCCTCTTCTCCTAGAATGTCTGCATCTTCCCTTACACTCAGCTTCTGGACAAGAAGTGTACCTTCTCTGAGTTAAGGAGGAAGCCAGATTTGAGGGTAGCAATAGTAGATGGAAAAATTAGCAGAAAGAGTAGAAATGTAGAAAAGGTACGAAAAACAGAAATGAAGGCAAATACAACAACTCTTCCCAGAAGTGTGTATTCAAAGGGAAGGGGAAAATCTGATAGTAGAGGTAAATTACACAATTGAAGAAATGATTTTTATACTATGGAAAACTTGAGTTTATTGGCAAGTTGATGCGACACCTCCAGTAGAAAGTAATAATTACTAGAACATACCCCAAAGCGAACAAGAGCGTCCTTCAAATCATATTTTCCTACTTTTCTTTCCTTGTACCTCTCTTTACTTTGTTCATATATCCCAAAGTGTCAAGCATCACGAACTGAAAATATTTGTGCGTGTGTGTGTGTGTGTGTGTGTGTGTGTATTTTTTCAATAGATATTTACTCAATTTAATTGTACTGACTAGAGAACATTGAATTGGCCAAACTATGAAGCCCAAGTGATATCAAAACTAGGATTTTCTTGAAAGGTTCATGCTTTTGCCTAATGGCATTCCCACACCACCATCTACTACTTTGTAGAATTTTTTAAAAAGTAAGCCCAAGGAGAGTAATTGCCTTACCATCATTGTTTATATCGATCTTATGAAAAACCAAGTCAGTAAATTCTTCAGGACTCAGAGTTTGCTGGCCGTTGAGGGCCTGTACAGCCTGGAAAAGAGAAATTAAATCAGAAAGTTCAACTTTGCTGGAAGCAAATACATTTTTGTGACATTTCTACCCACAATGTGACAGAATTTGAGGATGTGTTCATGTCATTTTGGCTGTCCAACCTGTTCTAGTTGTTAAAAATAAATAAAAAGATTATATGTCAGTTCAGGGTAATGAGGCTTAGAAATTTAATTAACTGAATACAATCTGAAGTTTGATATTATAGAGCAGAAAGGGATCCATTCGACATATTAGGTCACAAAAGATGCAAAAACATCTACTGGAGGAAAAAATTGTAGCAGCCACTGTCGTAAGAATTCTGGACCTAGAAAACAGACAATGCTCTCAACTTCAGACCAATTATCGTTGATTTTATGGAGAAACATGAAAGGATATTCTGTAACCATCTAAGACTTTCCCTCTAGCTTCTGACACTGGCATCTCTGGTCCTTTTTGTCCTTTTGTGGAATGATCGACTGGGAAGACAGATATATATGCCTTGGAAGGACACGGTATTTCTCTCACATCCTGCCAGCACCTTCATCATTACAGCTGTCAGGGGACCCAGGGAAAATGACATTTCCAGCTTTCCTGGAGGGAAAACTTAACCATTCTCGACTTCTCCCCATCTCCAGGTGATTAAATTAAGTGACCAATATTTGATGTAGAAATGCATAACGAAATGAAAGAGAGATGAAGAGAGAAAATGAGTAGTCATCTGGGAATCTGAACATAACTATCTTGATTGAACATGAAGGGATCTTTAGAAAAACCGCTGGCAACATATTTTAATTGAGGGCACAGTCTGCAATAGGACTCTCTTCTGCTTCTCAAGCATTATGGAAGCTGAATCCAGGATTAGCCAGAGCGAACAGTGGTAATGCACAACTCCTGGCCTTAGCAAGTCAAGGTCTGACAGTCAAATATAGGGTGATACTTAGAATAATGGTTACGTACATGTAGTACCCTATTGGACATTTTTAGTGTTTCTCAGTGTCTTGAAAGAGGTCTCAAAAGCTTAGAAAATTTGGTTAGGCATCTTTAGGTTTAGCCTGAAGGGATTCTAGACCGTATGTATATGTCATAATAAAAGATTACGCAATTTCTAGGATTTGTCTGTCACCCATCTCTGGGCAATATAAGTGAGACTGAAGGATTGACTGAAAGGTTGATAGACCTGAAGGGATATTTTCAGAGGGAGCTGTCAGTGTTGCCTGTGTTTTCCCTCTTCTTACAGGAAAAACATGGCTGGGGAACAGGCAAGGACGCACGGCTTGTTTTCTTCTCTTCTCCTTCATTTAGCATATCTGTACTTTTTTTTTTTTAATTATAATTTTTTATTTTTTTCATTTCTTTTCAGTGTACCGGAACTCATTGTTTATGCACCACACCCAGTGCTCCATGCAATATGTGCCCTCCATAATACCCACCACCAGGCTCACCCAACTTCCCACCCCCCGCCCCTTCAAAACCCTCAGATTGTTTTTCAGAGTCCATAGTCTCTCATGGTTCTCTCACTTTCTCCTGCATTTTGCTAAGCCCTTCTCTGAGAACTCTGAGCAGGAGCAGGAGGAGGTAAGAGAGAAGGGGGAGCAGGACACCGCTGACTTGGCAGGCACTGTCATGGCTCTCTAGTGTCAGAGCTCTCGGGATGGCAGATGTTGGAAATCCCCTCCTTATCTGAGACCATGCCTCCCCTTCATTACTGAGACTCTCTCCTGCAATTCCCTAGACATGCGTCAGGCATTTTGATTCCAGCTGACCCCTCAAGGCTCCTTCTACAAGTTCTAGGTCTGAGTTTCTCAATATCTGCACAATTGATATTTCAGACTAGACAATTCTTTCTTGTTCAGGATTGTCCTGTGCATTGGAGAATGTTTAACATCCAAACAATAGATGGTCTCTAAACAATAGAGAGCAGCTGCACCACGCCCTCCCCCACTCACGGCCTCGCTGACAACCAGAATGTCTCCCAACATTGCCACGTGTCCCCTGGGGGAGAAGGAGGGCACACCCGTTCATGGGTGGGAACCACTCTCTGGTTCTACCTCTAGCTCCCTCTTCTTCTGAGGTGGCTTCATTTCTCCAAGGGGCTCAGCTGGACAAGATCCAAGACAACTCTATATCAGCTTCCCCACCCCCCATATCTGATCTACGAAAAAACCTCTGTCCCAACTAATTCTGGGCATGTGACACTTCCTAAACCATATCCCTCGACTCTGCTGCCATGGTCTGTTTCATATGGATTCCTCAGATTCAAACAATGGAACACAGTGTTGCCCAAAACTCCATGGTCTCCTTAAATCCCCATGCTACTGACTTGAGTGCTCTTACCCAAGAAATCCTCTCTAATAATCCTGCTCAGAATTCTCCTGACCATTTTACGCCTTTGAAGTGAAACTACTTCCTTTTTAAATTTTGCCTATAATCTAGTACTTCCTTTGGATCCTTATGGTGGTTGGGCTGTATTTTATTTTAACATCCTATTATTACGTATTGAAAGAACTTCTATTAAACAGCATGTATTATTCCTGACCCTATTTTTTTTTTTCACTTGCCACCATAGAGAAAACATGTTTGTCGACCACTCATTTTTGGCAAGTACGTATTCCATTGCGTTAATTTATTTAAAACTTTTCCTCTTTTAAGTCACTTATTTTTTAATATTTTAAGTGACTCTGTGATGTAAGTCATAGAACTTTCATCTTTGATGTTAATGATTGCTTTTCCTGACCAAAAATGTTGACTCTAAAATGAAGATAAACTTTTTGCCTCTTGATGCAGATTACCAAATTTCCAAGAATGTTCTATCCATTTATACTTCCTCCACAGTGTGTAAGGGTGCACTTCTTACAGTGCCCTTGCGAGAATTACATCTTATTCTTGTTAATCTTTATTAATTTCAGTAGAGACAAATAGTATCAATTATTAATTTCTGCTCTGTGTTTTTATTGTTTCTTTATTTCTTTTTGTTCTTTTTCTTAACACTTTAAGAAAAAAATTCAATTAGCTACTTAATATTTCTCTTTCCTTTTCTCACTAACATAAGTTATACATTTTAACTAATGAAAATCTGTGCAAAAATTTCCATAAGATTTAGACAAAATCATTTTTATCCTTTTGTTCTTCCTAATTCTTTTAAGAATTTGATGACCCTCTCCCTCCCCCAGAAATGGAAAACATATGCAGGAAAAAAACCTGCCCTCAATTTCATGGTCTTCAAGGATTCCCAAAGACCACAGATCCATAGATCCCAGGATAAGAATGCTTATTTTTTGTACTGCTTTGGAGGCATCCCCCAATATCTGTATGCTTTATTATACATTCTATATTTTTTTAAAATAAATTCAAGAATGTTTATCTAAGAGGACATTCTAAAATTTACATGGGGTTGGGTACTCTCTAGAGAATATTTTAGATTCCTAATTTTGTGTTGCAATATGTAATATATATACAGAATTTCTGAATTTTAATGTTTACAAAATTCAATTATGAAGTGCATCTTAGTATATTTTTGTGAATTACCTGTGTGAGATTAAAGTGGAAGCAATATTAGTATTAACACACTCTTGAATTCTTTGCATATTTTGGTGAACTCTACATTTGTTAAACAGTTTTACATTTTAACAGCTTTGTCCATTTATGGAGGTGTTTAATGATAATGGTAGTTCTACCCATTTACTTTTCTTTGCATTTTGCTAAAATTATACTATGTATCATGTTTGTAACTCAGATCCTTCATCTGTAAATGGAAGAATTTGGACCAGATCATTTCTAAGACTTCTGATTCTAATTCTGACTCTGTGTTACAAATTCACTATATCACATTCCTAATGTTTATTTTACTTCACAACCTCACCTAGGTACAATGTCCCATTTAACCATCTTTTACTCTAGGACCCATTTCATCTCATACTGTGATAATAACTATTCCCACTTCCATGATGGAGGGGGACGAGATTCATAAAGGGACTCATTGATCTTTAGAGCTGGAAAGGACCTGAGATCCTTGAGCTACCTATTAAAAATACTTTAGTCCAGCCCCCAGAAAGATTAGTCCTCAGCTACCTTTGTTCTTAGTTCATGGCTCTTGTTATACAAATCACCTAGTATTTTAGCTGTTCCTCCCAAAACTTTCTGCACAGATGCAGACAAAAGGTAAATTGCTTTAGAACATGATGTTTATTTCATTTTTCATCTCCGTACTCTGCTACATCTGTGAATTTGACATCAACAAGAAAATGCTGGTTTGCAAGTGCACACTCAGTAACCAGTAGCATAGTGACATTTACATTGTTCCAGTGGTTCCAAATGTATATCCCAAGAGTCACCCACCACATAGCTCTCACCAGCTCCACAAGGAGGAAAATGACATTAACTATACCATGTCCTACAAAGTTGCTTCACTACTTCACTTACCATGAAGATGTTCAGTAGTTCCTTTTTGTCAATAGAACCATTTCCATCAGCATCATACAGCTTAAAATACCATTTTAATTTTTGCTCCATTTTTCCTCGTATAACTAGATTTATAGCAGCAATAAACTCTAAAAAGTCAATAAATCCATCCTATGAAAAGCAAGGTGGAAAGGGAAATCAATATCTAAGAAAAAGAATTGTTTTTATTTGAGAAGTCATGGTTCATATGAGCAGGACCATTAGCACAAATTAATAGAACCCACAAGATTAAAGCATAGAAAATTTCCCGGCATTTTGTTAAATAAACAAACAAAAACATGGGTACAGTGAACAGAAACAAGCGACTTTAAATATATAGATAAGTTCCTTTTTTTTTTTAGAGAAAATATCTACTCCTTATGCCCCCCAAAAAAGGGGAAAAGTTCTGAAATCCTAGGAGAGAAGGCTGTAACCTCACCACCAGACATCCCACAGTGACCGTCTTCTCCTGAATATCTTCAGGTTTTGTCCTCCACTCAGGAAAAGACAAGGTACCAGTTTCTAGTAGAAAGGAATTATTACCAAGGAGCTAAATTCTGTACTCCTTTTTAGAGATCCCCGTTGATATTTTTGGAATGCTAAACTCCACGATTCCTTTTAAGTATGTCGTTTTCAGTATGAATCAAAATTTATGAGCCTCTTTTCTGTAAAGATTTTGCCATATTAGTCAATCTTAGAAAAGACTGTTTAAAGCTCTCAAGCTTTAGGCAGTTTCCCTCATCTTGTTTCACTTTCCTTTGAAACAGAAATAGTAGGTATCATTCTTAAGACTCACACCGTCCAAACCTTGCTCAACTATCTTAAGAAAGGTAACTGGCTCTAGGGAGCGCGGGACCCACTCTCTGCTGTGTTCCCATGGGAGTTCAAATACCAAATGGTGGCATATTCAGTCCAAGAAAGCACTCTGTCAGCTGCATTCCCCTTGGAACTTTGGAATGTAGAGTCCTATTTACAAAACAGGAGGTAACATAAAGTACTCCTTTCCCTTGGATATAAAGGGCTTGAAACGTATTGGCCTGTAAAATGGTACGCTTTTGCTTTGAGCCTCAAGGTTTTGTGTCTAGTCTATAAGAAAAGCAAATGAAAAATCACCAGTAGTTCTGGTTGTGAAGCAAAGCTTGCTTGCTGGTTAACAGCTTTTTGTGTGTCTGTTTATGTGTTTTTTGTTTTGTTTTGTTTTGTTTTGCTTGTTTTGTATTGTAGACTACTACAGTGTCTTGGATATTGAAAGCCAATGTGCTAATCACTATAGCCTGGTCTTTAAAATGTATTTTTTTTTTTAAATTTTCTACAATATATAATAAAAATACCGTAAGAAAATATTTTAAAATTTTACTACATGTATTAGATTTTTTTTAAAGATTTTATTTATTTATTTGACAGAGAGAGATCACAAGTAGGCAGAAAGGCAGGCAGAAAGAGAGGAAGGGAAGCAGGCTCCCTGCTGAGCAGAGAGCCCAATGTGGGGCTCGATCCCAGGACCCTGAGATCATGACCTGAGCCGAAGGCAGAGGCTTTAACCCACTGAGCCACCCAGGTGCCCCGACATGTATTAGATTTTTACATTTTACAGCTTAGATATCTTTACTCCATCAATAATTTTAATGCTTCTTGTAAGTGATAAGACTTCTGCTAACGGTTTGGAGTCTGGTTGAATAGGTCTCCTGAAGGAAATTTGCTCAAGTCTACAAAACATAGCTGGTTTTACCTTTTCTCCATCTGCCTTTCCTACTGCTCGTTACCACTTCACCATATGAATCACTAGCCTTGCTATGGCTGAGACAAGGGAGATATGTTCTCACAGAGTTGAATCTATTGAAGATGACATCAAGATATCTTCTGACTTTGTGGGACATGACCATTATTTTTCAGTGATGAGACCAGCAGGTGCAGAGAACAGAAGTTGAATGGACAACGGGGACATTGGCTCTCAGGTCTTCCTCTTGTGTGTCTTAGGGCACGCAATCGATACAACCATTTCCTGGGTAGTTTTTATGCCTGTTTGCCCAAAGCTTACAGAAGCAACCTCCCTGAGAAGTCTTAGCTGGCTTGCTATAAAGTTTCCATAAAAACCTTCTATTTTGTGATGGTTTGTTTCGCTTTTCGAGTCCTGCTTCACTGATCACAGTGTTTGGTGTCACCTGTATAATGAGTGGCAACAGGCTAGACTGAACCATGTTGACGTTAGAACATTTGGTATTTTATGATTAGGCACTGTGGGCGGGTGGCCCTAACTCCTTCCAAACCAGATTCTGGAAGCTCTGAGCAAACTGTATCAGGAGAGGAGCATAAATATTTTCATTGTATGGCTTTAAAATGGACAATCCAGTTAATTTACAACCAAAGTTGATGGCGGGTAAGAAAGGAAATCTTTTTTCCTTAGACAACTGCAGCCTTTGGCAAAATCTCCTGCAAGCAAAACATTTTCTGTCTTCATTTCAGCATTCCATTATGTAATTAGACAAATTTTTAACAATCCACAGCCAATTCTTCTTTCCAGTTATCTTTCTGGTAAGATTTTGTAGAAATTTGCATCAGTGAGACAATTCTGGTGAATGTGATTTAATGGCTTGTGTTAGTGTTGGAGAGAGTTGTAGGTAATGCTTATTCTGTAAATCAGAAGATAAAGTAATCACTGCCTTCGGTTAACCTTTAGTTTTCAAGCTCAGGGTGGGGAGGTGGATAAGAATCACAGAGAAGGGGCACCTGGGCGGCTCAGTGGGTTAAGCCTCTGCCTTCGGCTAAGGTTATGGTCTCAGGGTCCTGAGATCAAGCCCCACATCGGGCTCTCTGCTCAGCAGGGAGCCTGCTTCCCCCTCTCTCTCTGCCTGCTTCTCTGCCTACTTGTGATCTCTGTCAAATAAATAAATAAAATCTTAAAAAAAAAAAAAAGAATCACAGAGAAGGTGAGATGTTCCTACAAATGTGACTAGGAAGACTGCAACAGAGAATGTCCAAAGACTTTTCTTTAAGGCTATCCAAGGAAAACCCTCTTAAGTTTATATTTCTGTATTTGAGCCACCAGACTCCTTGTGGCACAGAGAACTTCCTGAAGATGTCTGATATCAACTGGCCTTGTGCCAGCATAGGGTTCCCCAACCCCTTGGCTGGATACAAACAGGTCCATTGGATGACCCACCTCAAAATACCACAGGCCCTAACTGACCAATGGGTTACTTATACCAGGACACAGCTATAAAAAAGGAAGATTCCATTTCTTCCCATAGTTCCTCACCTTCCCCCTTTAACTACAGCCCCCGTCACTGCCACATGCAGACAGTCTCTCCCTTGCCGTCCTGTCCCCTGCTCCTTGGCAGTGTATTCAATAGACTTCCACCTCCTTAAAAAATAGCTGTCTTTGCCATTATGATTATTATGATTGTTATTTTTTACTATTATTTGCAAAATGAAGGACTCTTTCTAAAACTGAAATTCTACCATTTGAATCTGTGAAATGAAGCCAAGTTCCCCCAAGGACATGACCCAGATTATAAATTTGTGGCTCCATCCCTGGGACTAAACTCCAAAGCCGATGTCTCTGGAATATATTGAGATGACATTTCAGTATCTGTTTCTTGAGGTCTCTCAGGCATATAGAGAGTGATGGCAGAACCACATTGGCATATCGGATCTTATCTTCAGTGATATCTTACCTGGCATTTTACCAAGTGGGGAGAATCGTGGGGTTAGTCGAGGCTGCAATGCAGGTGTGAGGTCCTGAAGACGGGGAAGTGCTGAGCCAAAGCAAGGACCCGTTGCCCAGCAAAGGGACACTACAGAGTCCTAGCCAAGCACCCTGAGTGGTATATACCAATCAGTGTCCTGGGGTCTAGTGACACCAAGACCATAGAAACAGGATTGTTATTACAACAACTAGGGATCAGACCCTATATGTTCTAGTGTACCCTCTCATTCAGGAAAACAAATAATCCAAATCCAACAAAAATCCTCCAAACTATCCCCCAGATTAAAACCCTCCCTTCTCACAGCATTAACGTTCTGCCACTTTTCACAGAATCACTATCTGTGAAAAATTCATAAATTGTCACAGACCCTAACCTGAAGACATTTCAATGTTTTCATTCTTTTTTTTTTGACATATTTTTAAATTTTATTTTTTTATAAACATATATATTTTTTCCCCAGGGGTACAGGTTTGTGAATCGCCAGGTTTACACACTTCACAGCACTCACCATAGCACATACCCTCCCCAAAGTCCATAACCCCACCCCCCTCTCCCAACCCCCCTCCCCCCAGCAACCCTCAGTTTGTTTTGTGAGATTAAGAGTCACTTATGGTTTATCTCCCTCCCAATCCCATCTTGCTTCATTTCAATGTTTTCATTCTTTTACATGTGACACTTTCCAATGGCATTTTACCAGCTGTGGTAAGTCAGCAGCAACATAGGAATTAAAATGTCTGCCTGGAAATGGTTGCTCAGATGGTAACTCAGAGAATTAGTATAAGTACATTATATGACTGATCAATAATCATCAGTGATATTTAATTTGCTTTTTAGGAGCTACCAAAAATAGGTAATATAAGGACATCTCAATTTTGTCAAACACATACGAGTACTTTTTAAAATACCTTTGTGAATTTTTGAAATCTATAAGAGAAAAGTTATGTTCAGCATTTATGACCTAGCCCCATTTTCATAGATAGACACTTACATTAACAGCAAACATAGTCTCCATCAGCCATGGAATTGCTGGAATGTCCTGAAAAGAGACTCGGCTCTTTAAGATGAGAAATATACTGCTGGCTTGGTAGGTCGATTTTATAATGTGATCTTTATGCAGATCAAACACAGTTGTTCTTGACCATGACTATACAAAATTCAAGAGTCCTGGGACAAAGCGTTTCTCCGAGTATGTGTCAAACGAGCTCACAATTCTGAATAGGTTTCTTGGATATCAATCAAGAAGCCCTGAGCATCTGCCCCCAGCACATCTCCAGCTCAGTGTTGTCTGGACCAGTGTGAATCAGAAGCCAGTCTCAGGTGCTCTGGGGGAGGGCAAGATAATTGTCTGAGTTTGATCACTTCTGAATGGGCTACCGACGGAAGACCCATCAGCGATCACAGCAGTGGCAGCCTTTTGCAAGGAACATCCTTAGGTAGCCAATGTGTCTCCCTAAGTAATATCACAGACAAAATAAAATTCAGGCTTGCCCTAATTCAGACAGTTTGCTGTCTCCTAAGAGTGTTATTTCCTACGGAAGAGCCTAAATTCTTGTCTTTACCTAACAGAAGAGGTAAACAGAGATGAACAGACGGTGGGACACATATACCTGTATTATTTGCTTCAAGGCTGTGTGTCTCTACTATGATTTGGACCCAGAGTCCCTTTTTAAAATATACTCCAATGCTACAAAGCTTTTTGGTAGCAGAAATGGGCATAGGGCCCAGCTTTCTAGCACTTCCACGGTGGTCTTTCTGGCTTAACTGTGGCGCTCCTGTCTGGACGCACAGTCAAACCACCTGGCAGTTCACAACAAACAAAACATTGTTTGGATTCGGTGGGGCTAAGGTGGAGACCCAGCCAGTGGTCATTTTAATCATACCCCCAGGTGCTTCTGATATGGAGCCAGATTTGAAAAAGACAATTCCAACAGGTTTTGTTCAAATACGTGAGTGACAACAGCTTAAGTTGAAATGTACGTCAGTAGGTACAGCTGATGTCTTTAGCAGGTGAAATTCTGTGAGAAGCTCCATCAGCATGTTGATAATTGATGTTACATGCAAAAATGCGTCGTAAATTACAAAGTGCTAACCAAATATGAGGTGTTTTATTATCACCAACACATGCTTCCTGAAAGCTTCCAAGTCGGTTCTTCTGAAGCACTAGGCTAGGTCTTTCCCCTTAAGAGATGGCAGCCTCGTTCGTGGTCTCTAGGAGATGGTCATTTGTTTGTAGTAAACCTGTCTTACTGGGGAGCAGCAGGAATTGTGGTCGCCCCGCAGGCCAGACAACCTGATACAGTGTTAGAAGCTGGGAGTTAATGAACAACAGCAATTACGACGAAAGTTAAAAGCCAGGTTGCCCACTCCAATTTTCAAGGGTTCTCACACAGAGAGAGGCTAAGGAGCCAGCTAACCAGAGGTCACTTGTGCATTTCAAGTAGAGCTAGTGTCCCGTGTAGCTGTTCTGGGTTTGAAAAGACCATTGAAACCCTAAGATGATTCCCATTTAATTAATCTCATTCTGTGACTGGGAATCATTTGAAGGGGTCAATGTGTCCCCTCTACAGCACTGGGGGCGGTTAAAGAAGAGAAATGGTGGGCACACAGCCTCTGCACCTGGAGGTGCACCCTTTCATTCGGAAAGCGAATCTGAGCTTGATAAACTTAATCTTCCCTGTTATCACACCCGCAGGGGCTGAGATCGGAGTTACCTGCATTTTACAGATAAACGCACCATCCCTTGGTGGACCTTTGGGCACATTTTCCCAAAGTTTTCTCCTATGTTATGTCACATGTGCTCAGCAATAGTGTAGGCAGGATAAGTCTTGTCAGTTTTAGAACTGATGTCACTGACACGGAGAGGTTAGGAGCCTTGTCCAAGATTACACATGGTGATAAGGGTCAGAACGGGGACAGGAGCCCGGCAGCCTCCCCCCTCCTGCAGTGCCACCACCGCCCTGGGTGGCTTGGGCTTCATAGTACAGAGAGTCACAGAAAGGCTCATTAAAAATAGCAAGGACTCCTGACGTTGAAGCCAAGATTTGATCTTTGAACATATTTATAGGTAAGTTAGCAGATACTGTAGTAATCATCTATTAGATCCCCCCGCTTGCTCTTTCTATAACAGTTATCACCCATGTTTCTAAGGAATCGTTCACGTTCCCTCCGGCTTGATTCCCAGGATTTTCAGAGGAGGTGAATTTAGATACCCTGAAAACTTCCCCACTGTTTCATTCTCTCCTAGCATTTTAATGTATCCTAGTGCTGTCAATAGATCTTCTGGCTTGAACCATCACTCCATTTATGGTTTGAGTTCCAAACCTGTAAGTTCAGAGGAACCATTTTCTCTCGCCTGTAGACCTCAGAGTCTTAGGAGGGGCAGAGCACTTTGGATCTCAGAGCTCCCAATGGCACTCTGTTTGGATAAAGCCCAGTTGCCCATATGTGGCCCAGAGTGCCATCCATTCACCTTCATGCCTATCACAGAGTAAGAATGTCACCAGGAGCCAGAGGGGCCGAGGGCTCACTTTCTGCTCTGAGAGTCTCCAGGCAAGTCACTACCAGTATCGCGGTGCTCGGGGGGCCTCACTGCTCAGCTGTGATGTAAGAACACACGCAGCGGCAACAACAGGATGTTGGGATGCAGCAGAGACACAGGTGAGGCGCCCGATGTGTGCGGCCATCAGGGGTCCTCTCGCAGTGACCCTCTGCCTCAGTGAGGTCCCCACGTACCCTCCTCTCTCCTACCTGGTATTTTTAGCGGAGCTGTTCTCCTCGTTGAAATTCTCAACTCCTCACTTAAAAGAGGAATACCATAGCAATTTAGGATGCAGCCCTTGGAGTCAGCTGGCCAGCATTCCAGTTCTGCTGTGTCGTTTCAGGCAAGTGACTAAACCTCTCTGTGCCTGTCTCCTCTCTGGGAAAATGGGAATGTGAAAAACAGGAGCTACGTATACGTTATTGCTGGGAGGAATCTAATAACTGAAGAGCTTAAAACAGTGACTGTACAGAAGCGTTCAGTAAGTGTTACCATTTATTAGTAATAATTCAAGTTCTTTCCTTCTCCCAACATCCCAGAGTGCCTCAGCTTCTCCAAAAATCCTTGCCTGACTCTATGTTTTAGCTTTTGTTCCATCCTCAGATCCCAGTCAATACCGCAGTCCTGCTACAGTTCGTTATGCTGCTTTATTTTATCTACGCTTTGGGCATTTAGTCACCACATAACTTTCATCCTCAACTAGATCGTAAACTCTTTGCAGGTATAGAAAGTCACATCTCCTACCTGCCTACCTACTCACCCACATCCCCTCACACTTCAAAAAATGTGAGTATGGTTTTTCTACTGTTGCCTGTCCTTCAGGGATGCCACTGGAGAGTTCCCCAGCCCTTCCATCCAGCCTGCCTGTCTCAGGAGAGGCTGGCTCATCAGTCAAATCCCTGGGCAGGGTTTAAAACCAGCCCTATTGTACCTGAGACCATCTAGAGCCTTGCAACTGAACAGTATGCTTTGCCCTCTCTCAGTCTTTGATTCTCTACCTTCTATTACTTGACGATGCATTTGCCATCCCACGAGATTCTCAATTCCTTTGAGGACAGAGAACGACTCCTCTGCATCTTTGTGCCTACATTCCTTCCACCATGCTGCTCAGTAAATATTTGCAAATCCAGCGGGATAATAACGTGCTGTGTTAAGGATGTGATTCCGCTCCTGCTAATCCCTTCTATCATCCAGCCCTCCTTAGTCAGTGAAGGTTTTCATTGCCTAAGAGCTAAGTCACTGTAGCAGAAAAGCAGAAATCAAGTTCATTCTTAGCTCTTGACTTTTGATAGTTTAAGCCATTTAGGATTCAGAGCATAAAATTTATGCCATAAACAAAAGATGTGAAAGAATACATGATTAGAGCTGGTTTTCTCTAGTCTCTCTTTAGTCCTTCCAAACTAGACCGAGATTCTATAGGCTGGATTTGGGAAAGGAGGTAAGATTGCAGGACTCTGGGGAATAGGAAGGGGGAGAGGGCAGGGTTCTATGAGGGCCAAGAATGGCTGGAGGTCTGGGTGACAGGAACACTGGGCAGGTTGGGCAGACAGAAGAACACAAGCACCTAAGGTTCTCTCACTGGCCTTGGGAGGAAGGACTGGAAGGAGTATCTGGTCACAGTCCTAAGCCAGCCTAAGAGGCTTCTGTGACTAGGAGGATGAGGAAGCTCATAGGGAACCTGAGCCAGGGGGAGGCCCACAGTGCCGTGACCTTGAGCCTGGGGCAGGAGGGAAGAGATGCAGTCTCGGTGAATACAAGTGTGGACAGCTACCCCTCTGCCCTGTGTTCATGCGGATTTCAACACAGCCACGGGCTTCACGTGCAACGATGGGAAGCGGAGGGGGAACACTCCTTGGTAAAATGGGGACTCAGAATATAAACTCTCCAACATGGAAAAGTAAAGTCACATTTCCTGAATGCTTGAGCGTGTGAGCTGAAATGCTTCCAAGCTAGAAAAGGGTAAAAAATAAACTTTAAAATTTCCCTTGAGATAATCACTGTAATTGGGAATGAGGTTAGACTTTGGAAGACACAGTGGCCTTCCTTGGTATAAATATGGAAAAAAAAGGGGGGGGGGGAGAGAGAAATGGAAAGGGGAAATAAGTGCAAATAGAAAAGGGAGGATACTCCATTTGTCACTATTTTGTTTACTCACTCAGTAAATATTTGTTCAACATCTAACTTTATGCCACTGTGGTATGTTCCTGGTCTGGGAGAGCATGCAGGATCTGAAAGGGATGATTAATGTCTTTTCACATTCATGTTTCTGTATTGTTGTTTCACAAGGATGAATTCACGTACCACTTGTACTTAAAAAGAGAGAGGAGAGGTGAAGAGCAAATTGCAGATCACGTGTTAAGAAAGCAGGATGGCTGGAGCGCAAAGGTCCAGGACACCTAGCAGCCCTGGGCACTTCTCTCTTTGCTGGATCTCAGCAAGCATTAAGTTTGATTTGATTCTCTGCTTTGGAATCCGTAGGATTTCTATCATGCAACGGACAATTCAGAGTTGCAGAAAATCAGGAATCGAGGCTGTCCCTTGCACAGAGACAGACCTTAATTTTGAGGAGTACGGTTTCTATCGCTCACCTCACCTATACAGACAGGCTAATATGTTTTGTGCTGTCTTTTAAAATTTACTTTTTGTTCTTATCAGACATTTTTTCAATCAGTTTTTATTATTGCACAGTTGAAATTAAATGAAAGGGCTTATCATTTAAAACTCTGAACTTACAGGTTATTTTCCCCAGCCTTTATTTACATGTTTGTAATGATGGTTATTCTAGTGATGTTTACATTGATCAATTCAAGACATTATCTGTTTGTATCTTATTATAGCAAATGATGGGTACTTAGTTCTATGACCCTCACATATATCCAAGCAACGTCCTGGAGCCTATTCCATCTGCTGGGGCGAGCTGATTGCTAAATTTTCAGGAATTTTGCAGACCAACTATTAAATGGTTGGTAGCCTGAAATTGGCCATGGTGGGAGTATTTACACCATGGAGATCAGCATAGGTTACCAGGGCTTCCCCCACCAACCCTGGAGAACCAGTTATTAAACATTTCCCGGCACACCACTGTTCTTCCTCCCTACTCACACAATTGTAGGGTAATCTGAAAGTCAAGAGTTTAATTTTAATAACTAGTAAATTTTGTTCTCTGTATATAGCCTATTGGTGTACCAAAATTATGGACTTCCTTATTTTACATGGAGCTAATAATTGCCTCATCATTATCAGGCTGACATCTCTGAACCTAACAGACAATCCGAGAAAAGTGTGACAACCAAGAATTATGTGCTTACAAAGTATTTCTGCCAAGCAAATGAATCTGAATCTATTTAAATTTCTACAGCTAAATACCAGTTTATGCATAATTTGAATAGACAGCTCGATAGCACTAGAAAGTTAGATACGCAATCAACTAAATCCAGAATGCAGAACATTCTGTAGAACTCACTTTCCTCAGCAAACCAATGGCATAAAGCGGGGGGGTGGTTGAGGGAATGGAGGTGGTTAGGGGACTATTACAGAAAAAAACAAACTTAAGAGTCATAGCCACCAATTTCCACCTATGTACCTTGTTTGCATGCAAACTCAAATCAAGAACAATAAAAAAGTATGCCTAAGGGATATATGCATCTCTGTGTTTATAACAGCATTATTTACAACAGCCAAGATATGGAAACAACAGTGTCCATTGATGAATGGATAAAGAAGATGTGAGATATATATATATATATATATATTTTCATTCATTCTTAGGTTTTTAGGATGTTTTTAATCCCTGTTTAAAAAATTTCTCCACATATACTGTAGGTTGATGTCTTTCTATTTATTGTGTTGGACCCTTGTGAAACATGTGTCTAACAGGTCTGGGAAATTTTTCTGGTTTTATTATAATTTTACATTTTCTCTGGGCTCTGTTCCTGTGTTCTATTCATTGGATATTAGACCTATTAATCCTAATTTAAGGAACATATTTGGAGAAATGTTATTTGGAATGAAACAGGAAGGAAGTTGGGAAACGCTAAATGGGCTAATCTGACCCACCTGAAGAAGGGTGTAAAAGAAGTTTGGACGGAATTGTCCTAGACATTCCTGAAACCAATGGTTTGACAAAGCCACCAGGAAATCCTTGAGTCAAAGCCTGTTGACAAAGGAATCCTGTGTCTTAGGAATGGGTTGGCCTTATTATTTCTGCTGCACTCTATCATTGGTGGTCATCTAAAACCAAGCATGGACTCGGTGCATGCGGTGAAGCATTTCAAAGCAATGCACCTGGGGTTCTGGTCAATTACCTTCCAGTTAGGTCTGAGGTGCCAACGTCATGGCCATTACTGTAAAGTGGGTTCTATTATCACTGTGCTGTTGAATGCGTTAGTCTATGTACTGTCCCTAAAACAATGTCAGACACATTTAACTATGGTTAATTAACTACTTTTAAGGAGTGACAAGGAGATGCCTGCAAGGGTGTGTGATAAGCCCAAGGAATTGTCCTAAACTTTATGCTCTAAACTTTAGGATCTACTTATTTCTATTTTAAGCACAATTCCAACAAGTTTAGTTAACTAGAGTACATGCCAAAGCCAGGTTGGAAATGACAGTGTAAGAAGAGATTGGAAGCTTGTTATTATCAGAACAATCAGAAAGCTGGAAAAGGGGTGCCTGGGTGACTCAGTGGGTTAAGCCTCTGCCTTTGGCTCAGATCGTGATCCCAGGGTCCTGGGATCGAGCCCTGCATCAGCTCTCTGCTCAGCAGGGGGTCTGCTCCCCACCCCCCCCCGCTTCTCTGCCTATTTGTGATTTCTCTCTCTTTCTGTCAAATAAATAAATAAATAAATGTAAGCAAGCAAGCTGGGAAAGGTGTATCTGACAGCAGGGAAAGAGAAAAACAACAAAAAGCAAACAAACAAAAGCATATATTTTCATGATTTTCAGCATTAGGAAACTTAACTGCAGCAACTTCAACAGGTATGGGTGCTTCACAGTATTTCAAATATGTAACAACCCATGTTCATAATAATGACTCTGATATCAAAAAGCTTTTTACTGGGACTCTGAGGAGGAGGAAAAGTAAGACATGCATTTTAGAATGATTTCCATCCAGAAGAGTTAAACCACAGAGGAGCTGCTCCACAGAAACAATAAATCCTCCAGGAGTCTGGACAGCTGAGAGTTTTATTGATCTAATTAAATATATGGCTTTTTCTGTTTTCCTGTGCATAACTGCATATCGTTTCTCACTATCACTTGATAACGAGCAATCCTTACTCTTCTCATTTTACAACCTGATTTTATATCAAGATCCCCACACCTTATGTGGCATCTGTCATCATTGCCTAGGTTCTCTTGCTTGCTAAGCAAACGTAACATTTTGACGATAAAGCACGAATACCAGCAGAACTCGTGAGTCATTTAATTAAGCTTCTGATGTGGGCTTGGCCATCCTATGGCTGTCACGGAGAGGACACTCCAATCGCACAGACTGCCTGGCTGAACACCGTCTGCCCCTCGACAGCGGGCGTCATTGTTTCCACCCAGCACTTCATTTCCCGTGTTCCTGTTCTTACCCAGGAACCAGACACGCATAGCTTCCATAAACACTGGGTGGACAGCAAAATCTCTGGCATGGGATAGGTCACCAGCTACTTGGAAGATGAACTGAAAAACCTGACAACAGTTCATCTTCTAACCTCCCAGGAGGACTGTCAGAGATTGAGAAGCTGCAATCTAGAGCCACGAGAGGCAGCTTCCAGCAGGCGCAATGGGACGGCCGCTGCCACACAAAGACCAAAACATCTAGAATGGTGGAGAGAAGGAGCTGAGAGAAACACACATAGGCAGGGACACACGGGCCACATGCCAACATGCCAACATGCTCACAGGTCCCCGTCTCAGTCACTTCAGGCTGTTGTAACAAAAATACCATGGACTGGGTGGTTGAAAACACTCGGAAATTTATTTCTCACAGTTCTTTGAGGGAGGAAATCCAAGATCAAGGCTCAGGCCGATTCACTGTGTTGGTGAGAGCCCACTTACTGGTTCATAGACAGCCAGTCTTCTCACTGTGTCCTCACATGCAAGAACACACTCTCTGGGGTCTCTTTATGAGGGCTCTAAGCCCGTTCATGAAGGTTCTGCCCTCCTGATGTAATCATCTCCCAAGGACTCCACCTCCAAATACTATCATATTGGCGCTGCCAGGGTCAGATTTCAGCATATGAATTTGGGCAAGTGACAAAAAAGGAAAGCTCGTGTAGAATGGAGTCAGGAGGCCAGCAGGGGGAGCTCTCATGCCCCACCGCTCCTCGTCCACTGCACACCCAACCAGAAGAGACTGGATCTTGCCTGTGGATACTACTTTTTTACTACAGGAAAGGCAAGAAAAGAAGTGCCCCACCCTCACCCCGCAATAGTCCAGCCAGGAGATACCGCCACAATTCAGATAGTGAAAAGCCGCTATACTTCAAACTCCCAGTTTACTCCAACCGACTTTGTGTTTATAAAAGCCTTCCCAATCTCGCCCTTTCCTCTGCACAAGAGATCCTCTCCTCTGCTCTGCAGACAGGCCTATGGTTCTGCCATAGCTTGCTTGTCCAAAATTGCAATTCTCTCCTATTTCCAAATAATCCCATTTTTGCTGGTAAAACTGATAGTTTCATTGTCAAGGTTAATGGGGATACAAACCTTCAGCTTCTAGCCTATCTAGAATATATTTCAGCATTAAGAACAAAAGCAGAATCTGCCTCATTTTCCCACTGATTTGTAAGCTCCTTGAGGGCAGAATTGTTGTTTGTTTGCATCTACACTAAGTAAAATTTATGAGGCGGGAGACACTGCCATGCTAAGGAGGCAGTGCCTCATTCATGCATGATAACAAAGAACATGGCTTAAAAGAAGTGTGTTCCCTACATTATTACCAGAATTAAAATAGCTGTTAATATTACACAGGTTTAATTTTCCCGTTTCTGGCTGGTACCTCTTTTTAAGTTATCTGCTGTTTGGTTTGTTATTTTGTTTTTTGTTTTGATTTGAAAAAGGGCTCAAAGGGCTGTGCCAGACTCCACACATCTCAATGGACAGCCAATCATTTTAATTGTGTTGATTTATCACTTCTTTCTCATCTATTCTCACACACAGCCTTCTAAAGTCATCTATCATTCAATGAGTAATACTTCCCCTTTCCCTTTCATTCTAGATGGCATCAGCCCATTTTGAAATGTACAGGTGAAAAATAACTGAAATGCACAAGATAAATTAGGCAAGAAGAATTTGACCCTGCTAGGTGAGATTGTTACTTTTTTGGCTTATTTTTTTTCTATTCCTTATTTTTTTCCCCCCTCATCTTTGTATCTTTAGAAGTCTTGAAAATTCAACATGCTGCAATTCCTCAGGAATGAGTAAATTCAAGACAATAGTTGAGTCACAATCTTTAGAAACTAAAATTTATCTGAATTTAAAATGAAATTGTTTTTTCCCCCAACTAAAATGGTTATATATGAAAAAGTGTTCCAGCATTCCAGCTTCTGAGTACAAACAACATGTTGGCGAATTTGTATTGATTTTACCTGCCAATCTAGATGCAATCACACTTTTTAAAGCAGATTCCTGTAATTTGCTTTTCTATAAAATGTCACCAACGCATTAAATACTTTGAAAACAGTCTTTGTAAATCAATCTGCACTTATTAGATTTGTTTAAACGATAGCATTAGAATTCCATGCCGAGATTTAATTTGGTTTTAAAATAACTCCCTACATGCAGAACATTTCCAAGGGCGGAGAGGCTAGTTCCCAATTACTTTCATGCCGTCAGTAGCTAAATGTGTTTAATGACTCACTTACCTACAAGCTGTGGGTTCTCTGAAGAGTTCCTAATTCAGTGAGATGCACACGTTCTACCTCAGGCTATTTCAAATTTTCAAAAAGGGGAGAATACAGAACCATAGCCAAATAAAAAGTAAAGGTCTTACCTTGTTCATGTCAAAGGTATTATAGACTTGATCAACATGTTGATTGGCCTTTGGATTCAGACCCTGCAGACCCAAGAGTGTCTTAAATTCATGCAGTGTTTGCAGGCCGGATGGATATTCCCTCATAAATTTTCTGTACCACACATAGGTCTCTTTAGCAGAAACTTCTGTCTGACCACCAGCTTCAGATTCGCTATTTCCCATCGTGATTCACAGTATGCAGCTTTTTCTCAGGTTGTTTTCATGTAAGGTCCCTACCGATTTGGTTCCTCACTCTTCACTAAAACTGGAGGCTAACATATGCCTTTAGAGAGCGACTAAACCTCTTACAGCTATAGGCTAAATAAGAAGAGAAAGCCAGTGAGATTAACTCATCTGTACAGTTTTAAGACTAGGTCATTTATTGTGACTGATGGGATTGCATTTACTGCCATTCAGAGATAGAGTTTTCTGTGAAGGGCAGAGGCAATATTTTAGAAAGAGTAATCTTTGCCATACTGTCAGCCATAAATTATGCCTTCAGTGCGGAGTGGGGTCTCATGGAAGGAACTCTGAGTTGCAGTGAGGAAGCCTGGGCTCGAGGCTTTGTTTGCACTTACTGCACTGAAACATTAGAGACTCAGAGTTCCCATCTGTAAAACAGTAACAAGAATATTTTTGTCTTTTCATACCTAAATATTGTGAAGATAAATTTAGGCAAAAAAAATCTTAAACCACAGAAAATTTACACATTCTGAGTACTGTTAAAATATAAAGGAGGTCTATGTACAGAAGAGGGAAATGGGGAAAGATAACACAATAGTAGTAGTAAAAATAGTAGTAGTAGTAGTAGTAGTAGTAGTAGTAAGCAGAAAAGTGCACTCTATAGATAAAGGGACATATCAAGCTGTGTCTTCTTCATTGTTCTTACCTTTTTTCCTTTCTTTTTTTTTTTTTTTTTTGCTGTTCCTTGTCTTTTCTGTCTCTTAAGTCCACTTCTACCCATGCCTTCTGCCTGCCAGTTTCGTCCCACTCCAGTTCCCAAGCTAATCTTGTCTGAGAGTCAAGCCCCAATCACAAAGGACTTGAAAACGGAGTGAATGAACCTGGAAACTATATCCATGGTCCAGAAATGGAAATGAATTGCCCTGTGTGGTCCTCAAGCCATCTTGCTGCCAGCCATATGTAGGAGTTAACAGAATTCCCTTATTTTTGACGTGGGGTCATCTGGTCCCAAGCATGGTTCTCCTCTCCTAACCTTACTCCCTTTTTTCTCCAATTCTCATATTGGCTCAGTTCCTAACTCTGGTTTCTGTCTTAGTCCCTATTCCTTAGTCCTAACTCATTACCTATTTAAAACCCGAGGTTCCCTCAGAACAGGAGCCCTTGAAGCCTAAATGAAGCACCTTGACAGGAGGTGGGAGTGGTTAGGGTATATAGGATTAATTTTGTTTCAAACATACCAATGCAGACTTCAAACAGAAGAATTTTGAATCCATAATTACAGTTAAATAACAGGTGTTCAATAAGATTATAGAAATGTGGAACTCATTCATTTGGAAGTATCACTTGAAACCATTAGAGATGAGATTCCTTATGTGGAGGATAAAGAAAGATGATGAGCTAATGGGGAATCAGTCCTGGTAGGAATATGATAACTATCCTGTTAGGATCTTCAAAGACCATTCTCTGGGGAAGTCCCTATGCAGACTCCATTGAAATGTCTGCCAGAAGGATGGTAAGAGGCACTGACTTCTTTTCACCATTAACATTTATTAATCACCAATTTTTAAATTAAGAAAAGAATGTCTGGTGATGATGGAAGAGAAAGGTAACGGAAGTTTTCAAGGAGCCAAGGAGATCCCTTATGGAAGGAAGATTTTTGGATAAATCAAGAATACAAGGACCTGAGATCCAGAAACTGTTTCTTCATGTAAATGATCCTTTTAAAAGAAAATCTGCATAATGATTACTTGCTGATACAGAAAAATATTTAAAACTATTACAAATAGTGAAAGGATTCTTATATTGGATACAATATTGATATCCCAAACTCAGGAATCCTGCTATATAAAACATTAACCTGCTATAAGATAATGGGGAAAAGACTTCATTTCTAAAAGGTCAAAGGATAAATCTAAATTACAATAAATTTAACTAGAATGTGCTGGATGTATCTGAAGAAATATTTTAAATGCTGATACAGGGCACCCATAAAGACTACATAAAACCATATTTTGGTCTTGGGTAGAAAGACTTGGTAATTAAAAAAAGGCAATACTACCTTAATCTATTACACCACCACACACCAAACAAAATGCAAATAAAGTTTGAGGGGTAAGTATTGACTGAAACAGCTAATTCTAAGTAGGGATAAGAATTAAATATGCAAATGTACAAAAGAAAATTCTGAAATATAAAATTATTGAATACACCTACCAAAACAATATGGGTCCAACATGAGAAAAGTTGAAACAATCAATGAAAATAGAATTTTTTTTTTTTTTTTTTTTTTTTTTTTTTTAGAACTTGGCCCAAATGTAAATAGGAATTTAACATGCTGTAACTGTGGCACTGCAGATCAGTGGGGAAGAGATTGGTTATTTGATGAATAGTTTGGGGACAATACTGTATCTATCTGGAAACACAAACAGTTAGGTTTTTAGCTTACTGCCTTCACCAAAATAAATTCTAGATGAATTAAAGATTTAACAATATAATGTTTAAAGTCATTGTAACAAAGTAAAATTTCTTTATAGTTTTAGCATTAGAATGTCCTCTCTAAATATGACTCAAAACCAGAAGGTATAAAGAAAAGTACATTAACCCTCCCACAATTTTTTAATCCCATATGGCTCAAAACACTATAACTTTTTTTTCAATAAAAAATTAGAAGAAAATAGCTGTAACACATATAATATAAAAAACATAATTTCCCTAATATAAAAATAGTTCCTATAAATTGGTAAGAAAATACTTACCACCAGGTCACCTGGGTGGCTCAGTCAGTTAAGCATCTACCTTCGTCTCAGGTCATGATTCCAGGGGCCTGGGATTGATCCCTGCGTTGAGCTCTCTGCCCAACTTCGAGTCTGTTCCTCCCTCTCCCTTTACACGCACCCCCCGCTCCAGCTATCTCAAATAAATACATAAAATCTTTAAAAAAAAAAACCACCAAATAGAAAAATGGGGAAAAAGCCAAATTTAAAAATTCAAATACATTTTAAACATGAAAAGATGCTCAATCTTACTTACAGCATAAAAAGTATACATTAAAACTACAAGGATATACCACTTTTCACCCACTTGGGTCAGCAAGATAAAAAATAGTTTGATAATTCACCAGGTAGCTGAAGGTGTGAGGAAACAGGCATTCATATGTTGCTGTGGGAATGTATATTAACAAAATTTTTATGCAGTACCACTGGGAACTATCTATTAATAATAAAATGCATATGTCCTCTGGCGCAGCAATTCATCTTCTGGGATTTATTTAACATATACCTGCATGTGTGAAATAAACATAGTTACAGAGATCTGCACATATAAACCCAAAAGAATGGGAAAAAAATCTAAGGGACCATCGATAAGAGATAATGAAAAGAAATTCTAGCATGTCCACAGAACAATAAGGAGCAGGGAAAGATAAAGAGGCTCTCCCTGTACTGATCCTGATATGGAATGATTGTGAAGGTATATTACCTGCAAAAATCAACAGAATCCTTTGGATGCCTTTACATTTATATTTATACCTGTATAATGACTTCTATGGTTTTATGTACACTGTTTTTGGATGGATGCACGAGTAACGGGTAAAAGCACACCTCTGGAGAGGAGTAACTGAGTGTCCACAGACAGATGAGGTGAAGACTCCCCACCATATCCCATCTCACACGTTCTGGATTTTTGTACTGTGTGTATGTATGTAAAATTAAAATTATACAATTCCACAAATATTAAATGCTTTATTGCTTTTGTCCAAAATGGCAGACACTGTCTAAACAAATAAAAATAATCAGTTACCCAGGAAAATACAAAAACAATTCTTACATATGTGTAATATGCATTCACATGATATGTAGAAGACGTGTACTTGTACTACAACTCAATGACAGAATTATCATATAAATTATATCTTACGGTTTTTGAGGATTTCTATTTTCTGCTTTACTGAGTATTGGCTGTCATGGAGAAAGGGCACATGGCCTTTCCGTTTCAACACAAGTTTTAAGAGGAGGTGATTCTGTAGTCCTTTGTACACTGATTTCGAAAGCCACTATTTCCTAGTTATTATAGTCTTCTAGTGAAAACAGAATTTAAGCCCAACTGACATCTCCGTCTTTCTTAGTAGCTTACATGGGAACTGGAGAACTCTGGGAACAGTTCCTGCCGCAACAGGATGAGATAGGGAACCAGACGGAGAATGTGTCAATTGTAAATCAGTCTCTAAAGTTCACTATCCCCTCAGGATTAAGCAGGACAAACCGTACACTAACGAGTACAAGGGGAAACACGTTTTGAAAAGAATCTTCATCTTATTAGCATTTTTAAAAGGGATTATCTTTTCTGACTTCTGATTTTGACTCTCAGTTCCTTTCTAAAGGGAGACCATGTCCGGCATCTGTAGTCACTTTATTTAAAGCTTTCTGGAAAAGGGGATTATCTTCTTGAAGCAAAGCTTCTAAGTACCTGTCAATCTGCTCCCGGTCTCCTGCTGGACTGCCCTAGAAAAGAGAATCAACGATCAGAGCAGGCCGGGAAGCTGCAGGCTGCACCCCTGTAATCCGGGCGGCCTTGGAACAGTCTTCCCTAGGGTTCCTGCAGCACAAAAACCCACCCTGGAATAATGCCTTTTGTCTTTTAATATGTTTTCACCTTTAACCTCATTTTATGTTCACAAGTGGTTAGGAACTTGGATCATTTTTTTTTTTTCCCTTCCTTAGTGGAGGTTAGTTCAACTGGCTTTCCTTCTATTTATTTATTTTTATTTATTTTTTTAAACATTTTATTTTTAATTATTATTTTAATTTAATTATTATTTTAATTTAATTATTATTTTAAACATTTTATTTATTTGACAGAGAGATTGAGAGAGACAGCGAGAGAGGCAACACAAGCAGAGGGAGTGGGAAATGGAGAAGCAGGACTCCTGCTGAGCAGGGAGCCCAATGTGGGGCTCAATCCCCAGGACCCTGGGATCATGACCTGAGCCAAAGGCAGACACTTAAGGACTGAGCCACCCAGGCGCCCCTACTTTTCCTTCTATTTAATTACTTGTCATATTCCTAAAGCCACCTGCCTCCATCTTGTCCTTCTCTGTTATAGGCTCTTGTCTCCCCATTAAAAAAAAAATTTTTTTATTCTTTTAAAGATTTTATTTATTTATTTGTCAGACAGACAGAGAAAGAAAAAGAGAGAATGCACAAACAGGAGGAATGGAAGGCAGAGGGAGAAACAGACTCCCCACTTAGCAAGGAGCCTGAAGCGGGGCTCGAAAGTCCATGACTCTTTAGCCTTATATGAAAAACAGATGAGTAAGAAGATTTTGACTTCTCTGTCACTCCTCTTCTCTCTGCAGCATCTTTTTCCCCAGCCCTGGGCTTGCTGCTCTCATCTGTCTCTTTTTCTCTCCTTTTCCCCAGTTCTCTGTTTGGGCAATTTCATACTGTCCTTCCCTGGGCTGCTTAATTCATGAACAGCGGGACAAATGCTCCCTCTTCACAGACTTAAATCTCACTCCCTCAAGCCGAGCCATGGGCTCAACCTGCTCTCTAACTTGGGCTGATGGATACAAGAATTTTTCAGAAAGGACCTTTCAGAAACAATTCCAGTTTTATGATTGTTCCCAGTCCGTGTCTGACACCACCCTCCTAGCTTCTTCCAGAAGAAGGAGGTCCCATTCTTCTAATGGGTCCCCTGGTCCCATTAACTGTGCTCAGTCCCTCTGCCCTAGGCTTCAGACAAGGCTGGACTATACTAAGTCCCAGCTTTGGACTGGGGCCCCATCCCTAGAAATAAACTCACCTGATAGTCATGTTCACCTAGATTTTCAAATAGTCCCTGGCCCAGAGGAATGCCCTACGTGACCCCTTCTGAGACCCTGACAACTCTCCATCTGTTAGGCCGAGTCTAATCTTTTGGCTCTGCTCTATGCCTGGCAAACCAGGCTTCCTTCCAGGACTTCAGGCTGGCCTGCTCGGTCCCTCAGCCTTTTCATGGGCCTGCTCGGTCCCTCAGCTTTGGGGCCACCTCGTCTCTTGAGTCTACTCTATGCCAGTGCAGTTGTTCTGGTGATCAGAGGCAGTGGAAATCGAAATTTCAAGTCAAGCAGGAGAGTAAATCTATTTGGGCAAGGAATCCTTTGAGTCCCTCTCCAATGATACCAGACGAAGCATTTCATATATTCTGCGGGCTCAAGCCCCTTTGCCTCCTTCAAACTTCGTGAATGAAACAAATTAGTAGAATTCCTCTGGCTACTGTGTGGGAAACCCAGGGGTTTGGCAAAGAAAGAAGAGTAAATAATTATTCTTTCATGTTTTTCTCCTCGCCACACATAGATTATTTTGAAAACCAATAATTTTCATGAACTTTTTAAAAAATTTATTCATTTGAGAGAGAGAGAGAGAGAGATGGCATAAGCAGGAGGGGAGATGGGCAGAGAGAGAGAGAGAGGGAGAAGCAGGCTCTCGGCCGAGCAGGGAGCCTAAAGCAAGGCTCGATCCCAGGACCCTGGGATCATGACCTGGGCCAAAGGCAGATGCTTAACTGACTGAGCCACCCAGATGCCCCATATGAACTTTTTTGATAGAGAGTAGTATTTGATTTTTATGACATAGAATGTCTTTGGTCTCTCGAGTTTTTGTTTGTTAAAACCATCATTACTGAAACTGTACAACGGTGCCAGGCTCCATACCAGATCTTTCACACGTAAAAACATCTGCCACCCTTTACAGCCAAGAGAACCACAAGAACTGTTGCCTAGGCCACCCACAGTGCGGGGTGGGGATGGGGAGGTAGTATCTTTTTTGGCTGTATACTTAAATTAAGCAAAAAATATTTTCTGAATTTCATTTTGTATTTAATAATATAACGGAAATTCCAAAGAACCCAAAAGATGTATATTTGAGGAATGGATCCACCTTGAAATGTTCACAGCTGACTGGAACCCAGGTGGCCTGGCTTCAAAGCCCACGCTCATCACATCCTATCCTGATGTGTGCGCATTTCCCCGACCCCCCTTCCTGGGCAAGGTAACCCTCCATTCAGTCAGGGCTCTCTGTGGGGCACTCAGCTCCTGCCCTCTCACTTTGAAAGACACAGGAAGGCCCTATCTCCTGTCCCAGCCTCAGGGCCTATGTCTGAGTACAAAACACCATGTACTTCCTAGGCTCACTGTTGATTTCTCAATTTATTTCTGCCAACTATGGAAAGACTCTTCAACCATGGCCATACATATTTTAATTTTTTTATGTATTCCATCCTGAATTTCTATATGCTGTAGAGAGAGGATGGACCTTCCCTCATTAGCCCAAACCATCACAGGAGCCCTGTTCTGTATGTGTTCGTCTAACCAAACAAGATGAACAGCATACTCACACAATGTTTCCTGACCTCTCTAACCTCTCCTTGGAGATGAGAAGAGTCCATTCTTAATTATGTATTGAGATAAAATTTAAAATATTTTGCTGTCTGATAAAATTAGAAAAAAAATCCTACTGAAAATACACTATTGAGGGGACAGGGTTCATTAAACTCTACCAAAAGCACAAGCAAAGTTTCTGATTTTTGTAAGAGAAAAAAATAACAGACCTTTAAAAAATGTTCTCATATATACTTTTGAAGCTTATTTATTTACAATTTCAATATTCCTGTAGGGAGAGTAAGGGCTACATAAAGTGACCCGTCCAAAGCCTGTAAGTGGATGATGAGGGCAGGAGAGGAAGTAGCTCAGTGCTCTCTCCACAAAGTATATTTCCACTACTCCAAATTTTGTTACTTACCAGCTGGAGTTTCTGCAATAGTACTGTCAGTTTTACCCGAAGATTATTCAGTTTATCTTCAGTAATTTTTCTTTTTTCTTCACATTGTCCCAGAGATACTTCATTAGCCACTCCTCTTCGATTTGCATCATAGATAATGGACTGCATTTTTCTCTTTAGTTCTCTTTCATATTGGACCATGTAAACATTCTTGATCTGGGAATGTTTTTAAAAACAGTTTTAGTATATTTTTCAAGTATTACTTTTCCCCCTAATGTCAGAAAGTGATTTCATATTCCAGGTCTGCACATATGTACAAAGTGTCAACTCTACACCTGTGTACTACAGGTGGTCAAAATTTAAGACCATGACACCCTGAAGGAACTTGCCATGTGATGGAAGACGGAGAGAGAGAAGGAAAAACGTCCAATACTCTATTAACTATGAGGATGGGAGAGGCACACCAAAGGGAGCTTGGACACCCTTGCTTTGAAAGGGAAAAAGAATCCAGTCATGGTTGAATCTGTCTGCCCACCAGTGATACCAGAGTATTGAAGGCACAAAGGGGGCAGCTGGTGGTGCCCGTTACCCCTCTCCACAGCACCGGAACTCACAGGCAATGACAGAATGGCTGGCCATGCAGGGCTTTACTGGCAGATGATGGTGTGTTATTTAGAACTTATGTCTGTAGCAGTTGAAAAGCAGAGAATCTACAATCAGAGGAATTCCTGTTCTGTTATTCTCTTTGGGTTCCTTGTCCTGATGCAGAGAATGGTCACTGATGTACACATGTGACCCTTGCAAATTCAAGAGTCTTAATTATTTCCCAAGACTTCATATTGTGAACGAGGCACTCACAACGTAGAAAAGGGAATGGAGAGGCCAAATGCTCCAATTTCAAAATAATGTGAATTGCTTGGGTCAACATTTGGAGAG
Source organism: Lontra canadensis (assembly GCF_010015895.1). Classification (NCBI taxonomy): domain Eukaryota; kingdom Metazoa; phylum Chordata; class Mammalia; order Carnivora; family Mustelidae; genus Lontra; species Lontra canadensis. The sequence continues at coordinate 9,667,032 of NW_022631000.1, forward strand.
GGCAGGGGATATTCTGAGAAAAGAGATACAGAGCAAATCTTGTTTTGATCCACATTTGAAGGTTTCTGTAAGGAGATTTCCGTGTTCTGGTAATGACGGGGTTCCCAGGAAAACTGTAAGGTGGTCTCATTTGTCTCATTTGTCTTCTGGGTTTACCCTTCTCCTCCCCACCGCCCCCTCCACCACAGTCACTGCAGACCCATCCCAGATACTGTCTACATTAACCCCTATAAGTACTCATTGCCTCGTGTATTTCTCCTTTTTATAAAATCCTTTAAACAAACAAAACCCCTTAAATATACTGAATTCTCCTTAACATTAACTAACCTCCTCCTAAAACCAAGGCACTGAATTTTGTAGTAGGTGATACGAAGATATATAAGATCCAGATCAACTATAGAATGAGATAATACAAGCGTGCAAATATCACGTCTTATGGGAGAAGGTGCATGGTGCCCCAAGTGAGGCACAGATTATCATTAGAGTATGGATTCTTCATTAAAGATCATTAAGATACTTAAAGTAATTGACATGGATTAGTATCAGTAACTTACCTTCCAATTATTTATGCTTTTTTTTTAAAACAAGATATTTATTTATTTATTTATTTGAGAGGGGGAGGAGTTGGGTCAATAATTCAACTCAGCCAGAATAAGGAGGACAGGGTCCCAGGTGGCTCAGATGTCACCAGTCATGCAGAGTTCCTGGTGTTCAGAGCTCTAGAACTTCATGGCTTTTGCCATCTGAATAATAGCCTAGGGAACACTTTTTTTTTTTTAAGATTTTATTTATTTGACAGACAGAGATCACAAGTAGGCAGAGAGGCAAGCAGAGAGAGAGAGAGAGGAGGAAGCAGGCTCCCCGATAAGCAGAAAGCCCAATGTGGGGCTCAATCCCAGGACCCTGAGATGATGACCTGAGCCGAAGGCAGAGGCCCCAACCCACTGAGCCACCCAGGTGCCCCAACTTTTTGATAAAAGCGGTAGTAGTAAGAAGACAAACCAAGTAAAATTAAAAAGAAATCCGAAATGCTTATCAGCAATAAAAGGAACATACTATTGATAACACTTGAATGGATGTGAAGGGTGGTATGCTATGTGAATATAGCGGATCAGAAAGTGACACATACTATATGAATCCATCTCTATAGCATGACTGAACAGACAAAATGATAGAGATGGAGAACAGATGAGCATCTGTCTGGGGTTAGGGTGCTTGTGTGTGTATGTGTAGTGTGACTTTAAAGGAGAGAAAAGGGAGATCTCTGTGGCGATGGGAGTCTGGATCCTGGTTTTGATGGTGGTTACACAAATCCACGTACATGGATAAAATGAGACACATATTTCACCAACTTCAATTTTGTTGTTTCGATATTCTACTATAATTATACCATTATGTAAGACATAAGCATTGGGGAAAATGGAAAGGTACCTGAGACCTCTCTACTATTCTATAATTTCCCATGTACCTAGAATTATTTCACAGTAAAAAGTTCAGAAGATAACACTGTTCGTACAGTACAACATTAGGAATGTTTATATAGCACACTGCATTCAAGGTCATACTTAGTCTCTCAAAGTTCGGTTTTGTAATCAAGCAAACTATATTTCCTTCAAATACCACCAGCCATCCAGTTTCCTGATTTATTCTTTTCCCTTTCTAAACTAACATTTTCAGGAGGTTTCTATAAAAGGTAGCAATTCTGAGAACTTTCAAGGCCCAATGTAAAAGAACTTCCGGTTGTATTAACGTTTTAATTAGGAGGAGTAGAGAATTGTAACAATATGAGAGGCTTAGTTCTGCTGGTTAAACCTACTCTTGTAGAGGTATTTGAGGCAGATCAAAAATGGAACCTTTCCAAACTCCATTAATTCAGAACAGAATTAGGATTTGAAAGAAAGGATATTCAACTGAGATTTTAATTTTCTGCCTTGAATTTAAAAAGTCAGAGTTCTAGCAGCTCTGGAGCTCCAGAATCCTAACAAGTTAGCACAAAGGAAGGCTGGCTTACAAGATCTGTAGATTTTGTACTCTCCTTTTAGGTACCTGACATGTGAGTGTTTATGTGGGCCAGCAGAAACAATCAAATTTGATTTAGTGTACAAGTGGTAGGGTCTAGATGCATTCAAAAGTACTGATTGAATGCTGGTAGGATACAGAGTTTGAGAAGGGAGAATTGTTAACTTTGAGGATTCTATAATCTAGTTAAGGGGAAAATAAAATATAAGAAACTACAATACAAGGCAGAAAATTTAATTAATGCTAAAAAAAAAGTTTTAAATTTCTCTCAGAACACAGAAAATCAAGATTAAGTTCACAGGGACAGACTGAGGAAGACCTGAAGTGGAAGGTGGCGGACCAGACCCAACACTGGGTGGGCAGGATTTCAATAGGTCAACTGCAGACTGGGAGAGTAGACAAGAGTGTCCTGGGGGACAGCATGGGGAAAGGTTCAGAGGCAGGCTAGTTGGGTAGACTGGAGCAATTACATTTCGGATAGGGCAAATGGTTTATGAGAGGAAAGAATAAAGATGGTGGTTCCAGCCAAGTTGTGTACAATTACCTATGTGCTCATAAACCATCTACTACTAACTACTACTAACAACTAACCAGGGCAAGGTGACCAAAGATATCTGTGACTTATCAAGGGTCCTCCTGTGCTTTGATGTAGCTGTCTTTTTTAAAAGTATACAGCTTAAATGAAGTTGCATAGATCTGTCCTTGGATTTCAAAAAATGATTATAAGAGTTTTTATAACCACCCACTTAAAACTACCAATCGGTAATAAAGTCCTAATGACCAAGCAGTTTCATATTGGGGAAGGCATGATCACAAATGTTCTGTATTTTGCTTGCAACATCTCTGTTTCAACAGGAGGTCCCGGTCTCCTAACTGTTTATCTTGCTTTGATTCTTTGATTCCTACTTGCCCTAAACATTAAGAGGATTCTACTCATCATTTCTGCTAACACTGTTCACCTGCATAAATACTTACCTTATTCAGTCTGGTCTCTAAAACGCAACAACAACGTGGCTCCATTACTGATCATATAGATAGCAGAAAAATACCATTTAGAAACAGACATGAAAGACATACATAAGCCTGGATGAACTAAGGTGTGTGACAAACTAATTCTTCGCAAATTTCTAAGTTTCATGATGTTAAATATTTAAGTCAGAGATCCCTAACCACTAAATGAAGATCTCTGGGAAGATCCAGGAGCCTTACTGGTAACTCTTGGAGCTGGCTGCCATAGACCTCCAGTTGGGACAATTCTTGGCAAGACACTAAACAACCTGCCCACGATGCACCACTCCCCCATTCCACTGTGAGCACCCCCCCGCCATATGTATCTCATCATGCAACATCAAGGTCTCTAAGTAAGTAAACAATAAATCTTTTACACCAAAAGGCTGAGAAGCTGTTGTATACATATGGCAATTAACACATGCAGACCCTGTCACAGGATGAAGGAGGACAGCCTGGACAAGGGTGAGATGGAAGACAGTGATGCAGAGAACAAGCTTGGAGTGGCACAAATCTGGGTTCCAATCCTGAATCTGTTACTCACTTGCATCACGACACTGGACTATTACCTTGCTGACTCTCTCATTCCTCACGGCTAACATAAAGATAATGGCATTGACCTCCCGAGGTTGTGAGGGTTAATGAGGTACTGGCTTATATAAAAGGTCTAGGCTAGTGCCTACATCTACTGGCTCTTGACCAATCTCTGCTTTACATTCATGGATTAAAATAATACAGAGCTAGAAATAGGATCAAAAATATATTGAATGAAAACTTTGTCCTGCAATCTAGTTAGGAAATGTGGTCAAGCACATCTTCAGCCTGAAAATGTTCGGAGACTCCTTTTCAACAGACACAATTCAGAAAATAAACTCGCTCTTCAGTTGAACAATGATGGGAAACCTTCATTTCCAGATGTTTATCACAGTCCAGTAGGCATTCACTCAGAAACATCAGAGGCAAATATATCAACAAGGGTGTGAAATTTAGGCACATCCTACACTCCAAATACTTTGTGAGGCAGCCTTTCTAAGGAGGAGTCTGGTTTAGGTTCTGATCTCCATCTCAAGTGTGTCTGGTCATAGGTCTTCAGGAACTGACTTCGAAATTCTATTTCACTTATGAAACAAGAATATCCAAATATACTCCATTCCCTACAAAAGAGATGAGGCACTGCCTTTCCTTCTGTTTCTGCTTCCCATGATTCCAGGGGTCAACCTGCACCTCGTAGTCTTTAAGGTTTACAGGTCATTATGACAGTTTTCCAGAAGATGGCTATAAGCATAAGTACTTTTAGTAGTATTGTTTTTATAACTACTTTTGTAATGGAAAAATCATAAACTTATAAAAACTGTTGACAGGATCCTAAAAAACAAAAAACAAACCAAAACAAAACAAAACAAAACAAAACAAACAAACAAGCAAACCCTAGAGATATCAAATTGTTCAAAATAATTAAAAACTCTAATCTGCAAATGTTTTCTAGTTTAGTCCAGTGTCTCAAGGACTTAATCTATTTCTTAAAGACAGCAAACTTCATGTATTCTGTTCAAAATATAGTCCTACTCCCAATGTTTCATGAGCTTTCTGCTGTGGAAACATTTGCATTTTCAAATTCAAAAAGATGTTGGTTTGTGACATCTGATATGCTACACATTAATCTTAGTCTTGATAAGAGAATGCAAATTTGATTTCCTTCCAAACCTAACATTTGGAAATGTATATTATTTCTCCTTTGGAATATGGGATCATTTAGAATATAAATGACTACATTTATATTAAAAAAAAAAAGCTTACCTGGTTGAAGCACATTCTCAGCTTTCTATTTGTCTGCTCTGGGCATTGCTCCAGCTGTTTTGTAAATGATAATGGAACAGGATATTAACTTTTAGAGAATGAGCTGTTTACAACGGAGTTCTAACATGAGAAGTATCTAATATAAAAAATCATCAAAGCCTAGAACTGGCCAACACTGGTATTGTGGGTCTTTTAAGCTTGGGTCTAATTAAATTAATCAACTAAAGTATACTAAAGAGAGTAAGGCAGTTTACATAATTAATAAACAACATGGTTAAACAATTACAGAAGAAAAAAACGAGAAGGCAGAGTAAATGGCAAAGATTATTTAAGAGGAAGTCAAGGAGGTGGTTGGAGTCTGGATCTTCTAAATGGGAACATCACGGAAAGAGACTGGGTAGTCACTGGCATACAGTATTGATAGTATTTAAAGTCATAGACTCGTCAAGGTCACCCAGAAACAGCACTTAACAGAAAGAAGAAACGGGCCCAGGAATGGGCCCTCAGATGTGCCAACATTTAGAAACCAAAGAGAGAAGGAACTGAGTTGCCAGCAGAAAAGATGGGAGGAAGAAAAGCAACAAAATGCTAAGTGTGTTTTCGTGGAAATGACACAAAGAAAGTAGTTTAAGAAGGAAAAAAGTGGCCAGCTGGATTGGTCTCTCAGAGGTCAGATAAGAGTGACCGCTGCATTTGTCAACTCAGTGGTCACTGGTGGCCTCATGAGACAGTCCCAGTGAAGTACCAGAGTCAGAAACCTGGCGGGGGCTGGGGTGGGATAGGGAGGAGGATGAGGTAAGGGTAGGAAGGTGTGGGAGCAGAAACAATAGTTATACATTAGAAAATTAAGGGTTTCTTCCCAGGATCTTACTAAGGTATATGGCACCTCTGTCAAATTATTTGGTGCTCTTTTCACTAATAGCCTTTCCATGTATATCCACCTTTTCCATAAGCAATGCTGTGCATGAAGTCAGAGAAGGCATCCTCCCACCCTCCCATACCCCAAGGTTCTTCTGAGCTCCAGGGAGCAGCTTCTGGAAGCCTCAGGCCTGCATAGCTCACTCAACCTCACCACACCCTGCAGTGACTTAGCGGCTGGGGGACAACCCAAATGAGGCCAGACAGCTGGACCAAGTCTTCCTTCTAATCATATATGGCACTATCTCTGAAAGGAGATTTGGTAAATAGAGTTTTCCTCATCTTTCCCTATGATATGTTAGTGATTTTAGTCAGACTAGAGCTCTGCACACCTGACGTGGTTGATCCACCCAAACCTCACCTCAGCCCCCCATAAAGCATGGCTGAGGAAATGTATCCAAGCAACAGAAACTCTATTTTTGGTGTCATGGAGGGAAGTCAGGGACCATGTCCTGTTTCTTTTCATCTCCGCAACTCTCTGTTCTTGGTCTGTAAGATCTTCTCCAAGTTCAACAGAACTTTGGCCACACTGGTTTTAAATGCAGTTTTCATTCTGAGTCATCCATTTGGTATAAAGATCCCCATCTTCATTCCCTTACACCATTCTAGGTCCTCTTCCCAGTGACACTTTACCATGTGTCTGCAATGAAGATTAAGTTTGGGCTATTCTGTCATGCCCTCCAAGTTCCAGTAAAGCCAGCTTACCTCAAAACTTGCCGCAAGTTCCTCGACAGATGTGTAGCCAAATTCTGATGGTAGCTGATACTCAGGGAAAAAGTATAGAAGAATCTCCCTAGGAATATGAGCAGAGTGGAGATGGTGATATACTGGGAACGGGGACGCAGCACTCACCTGTCAGAACTGCTGGGGATTAAACACTTGCCAGAGATGAACATTCAAGCCCACCAAATTGTTTTTAGCACTGTCATCAGAGTCCTCCTCAAAAAGCATAGACTGTGGGGAAAAGGAAGTGGGTGTGGCTATAAAAAAGCAACAGGAAGAATCCTCACGGTGATGGCACTGTTCTATATCTTGACCGTATCAATGCCGACATCTTGTGATAGCGTTACCACTGGGAGAAAGTAGGTAAAGGATACAGGACATCTCTGTTATTTCTTCTAACTGCCTGTGAACTTACACTTACCTTAAAATTAAAAGTTTATTTTAAAAAGAAAGGAAGAAAGAAAGTAGGAAGAAAGGAAAGGAAAGGAAGGAAAGGGAAGGGAAGGGAGGGGAGGAAGGGGAAGGGGAAGGGGAAAGGGGAAGAGGAAGGGAAGGAGAAGAGAAGGGAAGGGAGGGAGGAAGGAAGCAAGAAAAAAGGATGAGAGGAAGAGAGTGAGAGAGAGGAAGGAAGGCAGGCAGGGCTCACAATGCCCATCCATAATCAAGCAGTCCAGGAAAGCACTGTACCTCCTTGAGTATGTCCTTGAGGAAAACTTAGCATTGCAAAGATCTTGGAGGAAAGACACTGTCTCCTGACTTTTTTGTTCCCCTATGAAAACCAAAGACCTCAATTCTCCAGGGTAGTTCCTTTCATCCAGGGCTCTGCAACTACTCTTAGGAATCACATGTGGACTCTGTTCTTTCCAAACAGTAATTGGCCATTGTTCTGACAGGTGCTTCATTTTGCCAAGAGGCAGTAGCGCCCCACATTTGTAGGGTGACAGCTTGTCTAGGATTAGTCACCCAGATGATGCATATTTCATCCCTGGGAGAACGTGAAGTTTAGAAATTTATAGCTACTCTATCTTAAAAGTATATAGAGTGTTTTTGTGGTGAAGGGGTCTAAGAACCTCATGTATATTATCCAAGGGATTTATAAAACTTTTCAGTTGTAAAATGATATGGCACACAAAAGATAAAATAGCTGTTCCTTACATAATTTACGTTCTAGTTTTTTAAGAATATGATGTTTTAATATTCATTTATAGTTTCAAAATTCAATCCAAATGTTAAAATACTCAGCACTGCAAAACATGAAACACACACATACACACACGTGCACGTGCATGCTCCCCAGAATTATTCACCCAGTTAGTAAGAAGGGGAGTGGGTTCTGGGTGTTTGAGATGAGCGGAAATCAAATGGGATGGAAAACAAAGCTACAAGTGGTGCCCTGAGGAAGGGACCTGAAGTCACCACTAGGGCTGGTTTGGTAGAGCAGAAGGTTGGTGATCTTTTTTTTTTTTTTTTTAAGATTTTTTATTTATTTGACAGACAGAGATCACAAGCAGGCAGAGAGAGAGGAGGAAGCAGGCTCCCCGCTGAGCAGAGAGCCCGATGCAGGGCTTGATCCCAGGATACTGGGGTCATGGCCTGAGCCGAAGGGAAAGATTTAAACCACTGAGCCACCCAGGTGCCCTTGTGGGTGATCTTTTACACAAACCTGCCCCCTCCAAATCCAGCCTCCCTTCTCCCAACACAGGGTTTGAGCCTCTCCTGAGCACCAGTCCTTGTCATGGTGGGTATAAACGCTTCTGGGTTTAGACTGAGCAAATCAACAATCTTCCGAGGAGGGGCTTCCAGAAAAGCAAATTTCTTTTAAGATTTTATTTATTTGAGAGAGAGAGAGCACCAGAAGGGGGAGGGTCAGAGAGAGAAGCAGACTCTCCACTGAGTGGGGAGCCTGATGAGGGACTCGATCCCAGGACTCCAGGATCATGACCTGAGCCAAAGGCAGATGCTTAACCAACTGAGCCACCCAAGTGCCCTTTTACTCCCCAGTCCTATTCCCTCCTCAACAGAGTAGTTTTTTCTTAAGAAAAATCTTTTACTTGGGTTAATACAGCTTCATTATCTCTAGACATGAGAAAGGAAACACAGAAGTACCTGGTCATCCAGCTGCTGTTTTTAAAAACAGCATATAAATATAAATAAATACATAAACAAATATATATTTATTTATATAAAATATACATTATATATTATATATTAATATATATTTATTTATATATTTATATATAAATATTTTATTTATTAAAATTAAAATTGATATTTTATTTATATTTATATATAAATATTAATAAGAATAAATATATAAATTAACCTAGTTAATAAACTTGGTCTTGGCTAAGAAAAAGAGCCTCTTACTTGAGGTAGATTAAAACTCTCTTCTCCAACCCAGTGAAAGAGAAAGGTGAAGATGAACAAAAATGGCATAGCTTCATTTCCTAAAACCAGGAATCAGATCACGTTTTTTGACAGACCTCAATTGCTAGTATATTTACTTTTGTGGGCTTTTCTCTTGCTTCCGTAACTGGCAGCCACCTGTAATGAGGGACTTTCTTTTACAAACTTATTTTTGATACTTTTAAAATTTAAGCTAACACAAAGTATGTTTTCACAAAGAGTTGAAATAAATGAAGTCTGCCTTATTGTCAAGTTTACATACACAGCAATGAACTGAAACAAGGCATCCTAGGATTAGCAATTCAAAGCAAGGACTATGAGACTGCCAGGATTGAAATTCTAGCTTTACCACCTAAGAGTTGTGTAATGGTGGGCAAGTTACTCAACTTCTACAGACCTCAATTTTCTCTTCTGTAAAATGGGGATAATAAAAGTCTATTTACAGGGCTGTTGAAAGGTTTAAGTGAGTTACCATTTGCAAAGTCCTTAGGGCAGTGCCTGGCACACAAGAAGTACACAATAAATATGTATTATTCTCATTACTATTGAGCGTGACTTGAGATTTAATACTCCAATATTAGGACCATATTATACAATTTAACAGTCTGGATCTCAGTTTAGCTCATCTACCTCTGGCTTAATACAACTCAGTCATCCCCATAATCTGAAAATATTTTAACATCAGCAATAATATTCACTGCATTTTTCATTAATCCCTCTCAACTTTATTAAAAGTATCTTTTGAGGAGCCCTTGGGTGGCTTAATCGGTTAAGCGTCACACTCCTGATTTCAGCTCAGGTCTTGGTCTCAAGATCTTGAGTTTAAGCCTTGCAGTGGGGTCTATACTGGCATGGAGACTAAGAAAAAAAAAGTATTCTTTGAATACCTACTAATACATGCTAGACACGGTGTGGAAAATCCAACCTGTTTTCAAAGATGTTACTATATTTGGGGATTAAATAAACTAATACACATAAAACAAAAAGCAATATAAGTCCAAAAACACTAAACTGAGCATAATCAGGTAATAGAAAGGAACAATGAAAACTAGTATTTTTATTAATTTATTCCATTAACATGTAATAAAAAGAAATGTCCAGACTCCGTGGCACTGTGGAAAGGGATAAGGATGAGGTCAGGTCCAGAATGAACCATGTGGAGGGAAAGGGTTCCATCGACTCTTTGGCAGGTGACAAGGAAGGCAAATCTGGTGAGCAATGGTCACTGTAAAGCACATGGAACCCTCCACATTCTACACAATCCACCACAGTCCTCATGCCCTGAGACATGTGAAGTCTAGTTAACACAAGCAATAACACGTGGACCAGATACAGAATATCACAGTACAGGGGGTAAGAAAAACAAAGACAAGAACTAGTGAAATGTGAGAAAACATACTACATGTTGCTAAAGGCAAGAGAGAAGATTGATAAATGTAGAACTCATTTTGTTCCAGTTAAGCTTTGTGTTCTGCACAATTCTTTTCCCACTTAATATTTTTGTAAAACAATCACCACAAAAAAAATTCAAGCTGGTAATGAGAGCTGATTTATTAATACATTTGGCTTTCAGAGTGTTCAGTTGATAATAGCATGATGATTTCAAGCACCAAAGATTCTACATGTTCATTAGGGAGATGGTTTCTGGGAAATTTTAATTTTCTAGGGATGCCTAATTATAGAAGTGAATGTACTTTAAAGTCTTAGTACACTAAATCACATTATCCCCTTTTTGATCACATGTAACATTAAAATTAATAGTAATGATATACTTAAATGCAGAACAAAGATGAACCAAGGAAAAAATAAGGAGAAAGATGAAACACAGCGGCACACCCAAACTCTGTTCCAACGCAACCAGATCTCAGTGTGGAGAGCTGTGAAGGGTGTGTGTGTGTGTATGTGTGTGTGTGTGTGATAAAATGTGTACATGTATACATACACACACTTATGTGTATATATATACATATACACATTTCTGTATGTATATGTATATGCACCTGTGTCTATGTGTATACAATGGTGAAGAGCACAAGATGACAAAGCAGGGAGCCATAGCTTAAACCCAGCCCTGTCCTAGTTGTTGTGTAATTGTGACTTTGAGTGTGTTAGTTTCTCTAAGCTTCCAAATCTCGTAAACTTGTGGGAGTAAGGAGCTAATATATACAAGATACTTGGGTGAGCCTAAAATATAGTAACAGCTCAAAAATGATAGCTACTATTATCAAGAAACAATAAGCCAATCATTGGACATGGGGTCATCTCCATACATTTTTAGTCACATGCACACATTTACTGATATATACAGACACGTTCTTATATATAATTTATTACACACCACCCAGTCTTAGTGCTCAGTTGACATGCCTGAATGTTGGAACCAGGAAGGAACAAACCAGGATTCAAATTTATGGTTAACCAACTTCAAAATTGCAGAGCTTACATATTACTTCTGGACAAATACTGACAGAACTGGTTGGAGAATCTCATTCTTGAGGGACTGGACCATGGATCACGACAGTGTAAGACTGACTGACCATCCAGGTCACTGGACAAGTGGCCTTTTCAACCTTGTAATATCTGTACAACACCCTGCGGCCTGGACTGCTTCCATCCCATTACCAGGCTAATGGAGGCCTTCCAGCTCAGGTGCCAAGCAGATTAAGTGGTCAAAACTCAAGTGTTCAACTGGTATTTACCCTAAAGATACAAATGTAGTGATCCAAAGGGGCACGTGCACCCAAATGTTTATAGCAGCAATGTCCACAACAGCCAAACTATGGAAAGAGCCTAGATGTCCATCAACAGATGAATGGATAAAGAAGATGTGGTGTATATATACAATGGAATACTATGCAGCTATCAAAAGAAATGAAATCTTGCCATTTGCAATGACGTGGATGGAACTAGATGGTATTATGCTGAGTGAAACAAGTCAATCAGAGAAAGACAATTATCATATCATCTCTCTGATATGAGGAATTTGAGAGGCAGGGTGGGAGGTTGTGGAGGGGGTAGGAAAGATAAAAAGAAACAAGATGGGATCAGGAGAGAGACAAACCATGAGAGACTCTTAATCTCAGGAAACAGACTGAGGGTTGCTGGGGGATTGGGGGTAGGGATAGGGTAGCTGGGTGATGGACACTAGGGAGGGTATGTGCTATGGTGGGTGCTGTGAAATGTGTAAGCCTGATGATTCACAGACCTATACCTCTAGGGCAAATAATGCATTATATGTTAATAAAAAAGATATGTATCTCACACTAAATATATACTATCAGTAACACACACACACAAACAAGCAAAAACAACTTAATTGTTCATAAATGTAGTACTCTGGCTTTATTTCTTGGCCAACAACTTATCTCTGAATCCCTGGTATCATTAGTGAAGATGTGCCCCAATGCAAAGTCCAAGCAGATCTGCCTACTATAAACCAAGAGTTCCTTCTCTTTTTTCCTAGGGCAGGACAGATGCTAGGAGTGTGTTTCTAAGGGATAGGGGTGACCTTCATGCCCATGTATGCAGAGCCTCGCAACCCTGGCTGTTGCTGCAGAAATTTCCATAAAGCCTATGACTTTGTAGAATTGAGTTCAAGTCTTAGAGTGGTTTGCAGTCTCCTTTCACACACAAGACCAAAGCCTGGGCCTGAGTCGAGTTGTAGCTCCATATATGGATGCCCCACCACTACCTTTCTCTTTGCCAACTTTCTAATTCCATTCTTTGCCAACTCTCTTCTTCAGGAAGTTTTTGCAGTCATTCATCGATCAGAAAGTCAAAGTCACTGTCCTCATGAAAAATACTATTCTAGCCAGGACATGTGGTGTGTTTGCCTTACCCGAAAGCCTCTTACTTTACAAGGCAGACCACTCTAGGCTATGAACCCTAACCAAACCAACTGGCTCCACTAATTCTGTGGTGTTCCTGCTCCCTCCCTCTTCCCTCCCTATGTTACATATTTTAGAGCACTCTTCCGTATACTAACTTCTTTGGCTTGATTGTAAAGCCTCCTATCATAGGTCCCTAGTTGGAAAAATTCTGAATCCTGGACTTTATCCCATCTCTCTCTGTACACTTTGAGAAATGAGATTCAGATGTCTAAGTCCCTCATTTACCCTGCCCACAAATGTTCACATTCTACACTGAACCAAAAGTTAAAACTCAATTTCCCTTGATAAGTTTCTTATCTAAAGCTACAAAAGGAGACTTTCCAGAAGGTCATTACAAATGTTGTGAAGGTCTTCATCAGGCAATAACAGAATAAATAAAAAATGAAAGATGAAGGAACGGAGAAAGGGAGGAAGAAATTCAGTAAGAATTCTTCATAACATCCAGGAGAGAACTAACATCCCCCATACTGCCAGACCACGTGACAGACCACGTGACACGGGCAATTAGCAACTGTAGTTCTATTTCAAGAGACATTTAATCCCATGGTGTGTCTGTAGCAGCTAGTTAGGAGACAGATCATACAGTCATTCTACTGAATCTTCTTGATAACTTTACCACTCCACTGGGGAAGAAAAAAAAAAAAAAGATGAGGCTTCGTCATGGCTTAGAAAGTGCCACAAAGCAAATGGAAATATGCTAGCAAATATCTTTACCTTAAATTCGACACCAGTTTTCTTACAGTTTCCTTGACAGATGTGCTTGGAGAAGACTTTGTTGGTAAATCTGCAACGTGACAACTACCCCTCACAGAGAAGCTGGTGCCGTGTCCTGAACGTGGACTTAAACCTTCCACCTGTGCACTGTGCAAAAACAAGCCGAGACTTATAATTTCAGACTTATAATTTATTAGGTACCAATGAATTCAGAAACATTAATAGATGACAAATAAAATGTTAATACACAACAGCTGAGAGCAAGGCCATAAATGTCATGCTAAAAACTGTCATTTAGGGAGTTATAGAAAATCAATTTTCAACTAGAAATATGACTATTTACTCCTGACAAATCTTGTTTCAAGATTTTTGGGGGAGCCACAATTAAACAGAATTGGCAGTAATGTATCCTTAATTACAGTAGTCACATAACATTTGCTTCATTTGCTGAAAGAGGCTTTTAAACCAAAGTTCTGTGTTAGCCTGAGGGGAGGTACAGAAACAGAAATAAAAAAAGGGCAAAGTCAGTTGAAAGAACTATTTAGTCAAAATCTGTAGGAAAAAGAGTGTTCCAGGGGACGTGTAATGATCCTGGGTAGAGATGAAGCAGGACCGCCGGGGTGGAGTGTGTGGGAAAGTGAGGCACAGGGGAGGGAAGGGTTGGGGCCTGTGGCCAGGGGGCAGGAACTGGAGTTTACTCTAAGTAGAGCAGGCACTACCACTGACTGGTTTCTCTCATGGAAGCAAGGTGATCTGCTGTGTGTTTTAAAAGGGTAACTAGCTGCAGCTCGGAGAATAACTCACAATGAGGATGCTCAGAATAGTGCACTGTGTTAATGAGACCCAAGGTTTTCAGTACTGTGAGAACAAAACACATTCAAGAGGGCTGGGGAACTTGTAATTTGGGAGACAAAGCTGTGTGGGCAGGTAGGGGTCAGATCACATAGGAATTTGCTTGTCAAATAAGGAGGGAGTTTTTGTAATCCTTTCATGCTAATATTAAGACCATAGCTCTGGAGAGTTTTATGTTTATATTCAATGGGTCATTTAAAAATTGGACAAGAGTTTATATCAAATAGAATGTGTTTCTACTGTCGACAGCTTTTTGGCATTAATTCTAACTTCGACTGATATTTTATTTAAGGTTAAGAAGATTATAACTAATGCTTGTCTCTTAAAGAATACTTACAGACTATCTGAAGCTTATTAAGTATAACTTCCTTTATGCTGAAATTTTATTATGGTAGTCCTCTACAATTTTTTTTTTTTATCATTTTTTGGATGCTGAAAAGTCATGCTGGCACTGGAGGTAAAAGGTAAAGTGCACTACACCTGAGCACAGAGAGTCCTCTCCGAACCCATTTCTCTTCCTGCCAGATAATAATAATACCAACCTCACAGAGCTGTGCTGAGGATTAAACAAGACACACGAACAATTCAGCCCAACTCTTACACTTAATAAGTGTTCAGTAAATAGTGCCTAATTATTACTGTTATTATGATCTTTATCATCACTACTACTATTAATGAGTTTGATAAGATTCTTCTATGAAGACTATTTTAATTGGACCACAGTTCTAACATTTCATGTTGTAGCTACAATTCAAAGATGATTTAAAAAAAAGACACACAAAACCTCATACAAACCTGAAAGTAACATATAATACACACACACACGCGCACACACACACACACACACAATGTGTTTTAGTTTTTGGATGAATTTTAAACTCAAATTCTAATAAAGAACTCTAGGCTAAACCATTATTCATAAAGTGGCCTAGTGACAGCATGGGGGAAAAACTGCATCATTCAGTCAATCAACAAATATACCAGCTCTGAGTCAGCTGCTATTCTAGATGCTAATGACACAGAAGTGGGCAAGACAGCCCTGCTCTTATGGAGTGAATTAGCTCCTAGTGAAAAAGACAGAAAGTAAGCAAGCTAGAATGTAATACATTAAAAAAAAGAGAGACTACTCAATAAGATACTTTAAAATAGTAATAAGTGCTCTGAAAAAAAAAAAAACATGCAGGATGCTAAGATCTGATACTGTGCCTTGTCAGGAGTGGGACAGGCTAATGTGGTTAAAGTGCTATGGGAAGACTGCTCAGACACCTGGAATTATGAAGAAGAAAATATGTGGTCCCCGTCCTTACGGGAAGACAAATGTTCAGAGGGACAATTCCACTTGACAATGGTGTTGCTCACCCATCGTGTGTCAAAATACAGCTGATATTTGACAGGTAATTATTTTTTTAACGATTTTATTTATTTGAGAGACAGTGAAAGCGAGAGAGATCACAGAGCTCCAGAGAAAAGCAGACTCCCTGCTAAATAAGGAGTCCGATGCGGGGCTCAATCCCAGGATGTTGGGATCATGACCTGAGCCGAAGGCAGTCGCTTAACCGACTGAGTCACCCAGGCGCCCCTAACAGATAATTATTGAAGTTGAAGGAGTTATGACCGCTCTGATCACCGCATCAGTGGCTCTCTGAAACTCTGAGTCTGCCTGTGAGAGTTGGGGGTCCCAGAGGAGAGAACACTTGAACCCGAACTTGAAGGAAAGAGTTATAGACTTGTATACAGCTTGCAGAGGGCAAAGAAAGCAGCATGGACAGAGATGGAAATGTGATAAAACAGAACTCAAATCAACTCAGAAACTCTGGCAAGCAAAGTGGGGGCTCCAGGAAGGGCCAGGAGTGAAAGGGACTTCCACCGTGCTGAGGAGTTTGTAACTTATCTCACAAGTGATGGGGCCATGAAAGGCTTCTGAGTAGAACAGTGAAGTGAGAGGGTCTGTCAGCAAATGCAGAAAATAAAACAACTCTCTGTTCTTCTCCGACACTCAATTCAATGTGCTCCTATGCAAAAAGGGCCCAGGATTTGGATTCACAGTCACAGGGTCCAAATGCCTGGGAAGCACCTTTGACAAGTTTGTCTAAGTGAGGGTAAGAGCTCGCTTCCTTGGAAACGTCCTTTCTGTTTTATTGGGCATCCAAATTATTCAGCTGATTTTATGTTAAAAGTGACAAAAGTCTCATGTCAAGAAAATTCTAGCATGCAATGATTACAATTACATACACGTGTAACAATAAGATAATGAGCCACACAAAAAAACAGGTTTCTGATCGCATATTCACAGCTTATATACATGTGACATTTTCAGTTCTTTCACTACATTAGAGTAATTTGAATTAGTTGCTCGCTGTGAGTAGGAAGTTAAGCCTGTTCCACTTCATTATCCCCAAATCTTCACAAAAGAAAATAAAAAGGTTCAGGAAAAAGGTAAGAAACCTAGCCGTATTCTTTTCTTTCTCGTCTCCTTTGTAAATTTGGTTCCATTCTTAATTGCCTTTGCTTGTTGCTATTATTTTCTTTCTTCTTGTATTTAAACATTGATAATCACTTTGCAACAGTATAATTGCATTCACTTGGAATGTGTGTAATTGCAGTACACTCACCTCTCCCGGTTAGGCAATGAAGAGTTTCTCTTTCTTTCTGGAGTATCACTGCTCGGCTCTTGTTTTTCTTCAGAAGACAGACAAAATGAAAACAATCACATTTTGATGATCACACGATAATGTGAAATGAAAGAAGTGTCAGCAGTTTATTTCCAAACATCCTCTTGTAAAAATGAACCAATATATTCTTAATACAACTTACAATAGCCTTTTAATAAAGTGTAGATGGTATATATAATAATCCAAGAGCCTTTGGAACTTGTGTTTTTGTAAGTTCTTCTTCATGATGCTTATTACCTGCAACTGGTGTGCATGGGGTGACTGCTTGGGGTTCCCTTCTCTTATAGGCCTCTGCCCAGACAACCTCCTGTCGTCCGCCTAGAATCCACTCTATTCCATTTTAGGTTCTGTTTCAAAAACATCCTAACATACCCTGACCCCAAACATTTCTCTAGTAGAGAGTCGAAATTTAAAGCAGAAAGAGACCTACAGTTATCTAGTCGACCTTCTCACTGAAGGAACCTCATTATTTTATGTTCAGAGAGGTGAGTGATTCATTTACAGTTCACAGAAATGCTCTGACTCCTTGGATTGGTTTTAAGAGTGTCTTGGAGGAAGTATATGCAATAAGCCAATGTGTCTTTCTTCTACCTGCGTCTAGAATTCATTGTGGTAACTGTCCAAATATCTTATTCCACCAAGTAAACCCTTGCCAACAAGGTAAGGGCCATCAAAGGCCAAGTGGAACAACACGGCAAAAAAGGAAGTTTTAGATGGTGGGTGAATGGCTGAGGATCTGCCTCCTTTAAGTAAATAGAAAAGGGAAAACACAAAGAGGTTTTCTAAGCATACTACGGGTGCCACTGGTTTTACTCACCGGCTTGCATACAAAATGAAACTTTTTTAGCCCAACGGCCAACTAATCTATAATTACAGTCATTTGAAATTATTTCACAATTTGTTCTTTCCAAACCCAGGATGAATATTTGAAATTAAATATTAATTTTAGGATCAAAATTGTATTAACGATTTTTCCATTATGATTTGGAAATCCAACAGGCACATACTTGAAATCATTTTAATACTTTGAAACTTCTAGAAAAGACAGGCTTTAAGATTAAAAGAGCCTTACAAAAGAAATCTTGATTGTGGAATTGTAAATTACCCTAATTAAGAGGAGAGATTAAAAAAAAACCTGTGATTTCTTAGGGACCTCACTAATGGGTTCAAATATCAAGATGTGCATGGACAGCTGACTAGGTTACCTGAGCAACAAAATATGAAGGGAGAGCTTATGACCAAAAGTGACCACAGAATGAAACCATGGACTGATAAAAGGACTAGGAAGAGTGAAGCCAAAAGGATCTGAGGCTTGTGAAAGAGGCTAAGAAAGGCTTTAGAACTTATATCAGAATAAGAGCAGAACCATGAAAATCATGGGCGTGGTGCTCAATGGTAGAATATTAAAACAAGAGAAAGAATGGTATAATAATAATTTAACACATAATAAAGGGGTTAATGAATGGATGCTAAGAAAACAATCTTCTGAGTCTGGTTTGCTTCCAGCTTCTCTATCCAGGGAAACTGTTTTTGGATTGAATATTAAAAGAGAGCAACTGTAAATTTTTTTTTTTTTTTAAAGTTCAAGTCTCTCACTTGAGACAAAGGATGTCCCATGGGGATAAAGGAACTAATAGATGTGTTTGGTGAACTAGTCTGAGGGGAATCATGAAAAGCAGGAAGAGGACTACAAAATTGAAGACAGAGAACTGTTATAATTTTCGAAATACAGTCAGAATTAAAGAGCTCTTATCAATCTACCGCAAATTTCTAAACAGAATTCAATGCAGAGAGTGGCCCAAGTCTGCTGCTGGAGATGTCAGGCCGTGTGTGCCAGTGCTGGGGGGACTCTCCTTGGGAAGGAAGGGTTTCTTGGCTCCTCTGAAACACAGGAGATTGGCAGCTCACTCTCCACCCACCCCTCTTCCCACTTCTGGAACAACACATTTTAACTTTTAAAAGTCCAAACTGCTATCAAACTTCTGATCTACATCCCACATCACATGTGCCTCATAAGTCATGCTGAAAACTCAAACATCACAGCTAATAGAGGTAAACTGAATTATTTTTTTACCTTTTTTCATAAGAGAAATGTCCTTTTTTTCTTGTTTCAATGAGACCTCAGTGTCACTGTTATCTAAAACCTGAAAAATAAGCTGTTTACTTAAAGCTGCACAAAAATATAGGATACATTATAGTGTGAGAAATGACCTGAGTATCAGGGCCCATATCAGAGAGAGAGGCCAGAGGCACAGTTATGCACATGTTATGAAGGGAGACAATCATGTGCATTGTAGAAAATGATAGTTACATCATAACTGTCATACTTACTTTTACCATTTCTTTACCAGGACCTTAATACTTCTATCAATATTTGTACAGGTATTTTTAAAAATCCATATCATATGTGGATGTAGCGATGACTCCAACAAATGAGACAAGTATTTGATTCACCAGGAGCAACCATGAAGCCTCTGCTGTTCTAAGGAAGCTTATCACATCAGTGGTCGATACAGCAGACACAGAGCATGAGCTCAACATCAGTGCAATGAAATCTTGTGGAGGTTGGGGTCTGGGGCCTGAGGCCCACAGCATGATCAGGGAGAAGACACAGAAGGGGATGGAGAATGCACCAGGCCAACCAGGGGACAAGATGGGGACATCTTGACTTCTGATAAAATCCCAGGAAATCTGCCTAAAAGGGGTCACAGAGCCTTAATGTGTTGAACACGGGAGCCAGGAGAGTTGGTGGCACCTGAGAGTGAGAGGGTGTGTGTGTGTGTGTATGATGTCGGGGACAGGTGGGCGGAAGTCGGGGTTGAGGGGAGGAGGAGGAGTGTGCCATCCACAAACCATGTCTACCGTTGCTTTGGGAAGCCTGAAGACCCATTTTGCAAGGCTCACACAAAATAAACTTACATTTTGGAAACATACTTCTTTAGATCAGAGAGAGAGTTAGTTCATGCCCTTCAGGAAAACAGACCTAGAATGTTCCCTTCATGTATTCTGCAAATCTGTGAGAAGGTGAGGGAACAGGCAGTGAAAATCAGCAATGGAGAAGGCAGGGGTAAGGCAAGAGCTCCTTGATCTGAAGACCCTTCAACATGTGCTGAGATACAACTGCGTTCCCCACTTCTACGACCTGGTGGAAGGTGTGAAGCTGTGGGTTCTCTAGGGCTTGCCCACTGAGTCTGCACCCATCACCTTTTTTTTTTTTTAAGATTTTATTTATTTATTTGACAGACAGAGATCACAAGTAGGCAGAGAGAGGGAGAGGAGGAAGCAGGCTCCCCACAGAGCAGAGAGCCCGATGCGGGGCTCGATCCCAGGACCCTGGGATCATGACCTGAGCAGAAGGCAGAGGCTTTAACCCACTGAGCCACCCAGGTGCCCCACCCATAACCTTTCAAGTCCGCTGTGCCCTGCTAAACAAATGTGAGAGGGAGAAGATAACACCTCCCCTTTTCTCCCCTCCCAGGAAACACAAGCATATATTTTACATGGCATTCTAGAAACTGCTCTTCAGGAAGCAGGTTAAATGGGCACACATGTAGCCTAGCAACAAAAGACCTGTAAGGCTCTCCATCATTGCTGCTTCTGGTTCACTCAAAGCCATAACAAGAAAAGTCTTGTTAGGTAAAGGGAAATAAATAAAACTAATGCTGGGGTGCCTGGGTGGCTCGGTCGGTTAAGTGTTCTGCCTTTGGCTCAGGTCCTGATCTCAGGATCCTGGGATCAAGCCCCATGTTGGGCTCCCTGCTCATTGAGGAGTCTGCTTCTCCCTCTGCCCCTCACCTTGCTCTTCTGCACACACATATACACACATCTCTCTCAAATGAATAAAATCTTAGGGAAAAAAACTGATGCTAAGCTGTTTTGTCCATTTCAGATTAGTTTTGTACTTGTACTATAAATAAATTCCTGCCCCAGGAGTAAATAAAACACATGTATTTTTTTAAAGTTCATTTTGCAAAATAACCTTCCAATGTACATCTTATTTCTCTCTGATGTATCATAAAACTTAGGTTTTTCTTCTACTATGCTCATACATACAGGAAACATGTGTGCCTTTTTGAATGCCTCTAACTTCGTATATTTTGAACAGTTTATAAGCAGCATAGACTATTTCCCACAGCAGTTAACAGCAACCACAAGATAAACTGACGACAGGAGCTATTTAATCCTTTAGTTACAACCGCTTTGTTGTAATCCATGATGATCCAGCTCAGAATGTATTTCTTTCTTTGGTAACTCATCCTTGTGATAAAAATCAGACAAGAGGGTAGCATCCAAGATTAACCAAAATGACAACACTCCCCATGGGGAACTTTTGTTGGTGGCATTATTAGCACAGCCTCAAGAAATTGTTTTTGCATTTTATCGTTTAGTTGTCTGCTTGGAGCCATGCCTTATAGAGGCTGTTTCCGTGAAGGTCAGGTGTGTCCTCTCACTCCAAAAATGGTACTTATGCAAAGCTTTCCCGTCTATATTGCAGGAGAGATTACCTTCTTTTCCTTTCCCGTATTTTCTTTAATCTTTGGCATAGAGATGTTTAAAAGATTCTGGATAAACAACTCACTGCTACAGTGTTCCCTTTTAAATAACACTGAATTACTGAGTTCACTGGACGCTCTCCTCCATCACAATACATTTGTGGCTTTGAAGGTCTCAATACTTTCAAGCTGATACAAGACATACGGCTGTCTTTTCGATGACACTATTTGTATATTTTGATACTGCTTACAAAGCTCTTTCATATACATTACTTCATTTCATTACAGAAGTGTTCTTCAGTCTTTTAGGCTTAACTGTGTTTCATACTCTGCGGTTGAGGGATATCCCTTTCCTAAGATTCTACCTCAGTCATGAAACAGATAACACCTCCCACACAGTAAATGAGATTATAGTCAACTCTTCACTTGGGGTTTTAGACACATTAATTAAAATTATGTTAACAATGAGCAGAGCGGGATTTGTCGGTTCTCCAAGGGATTCAATGGATGAACATAATACCACATGCTCAGTTTTGTGAAGTATCTATTTAAGAGGCTAAATAAATCATAAATAAGTTAGAGAGAAGGAAAAGAACATACCACAGTCAGCTGCGTAACTCTTCTCTAATTCAGCTGTTGTTAAGAATGCTTAAGAACTGGTTGCTATCACTGTATCTGCTTTCTTTCCTGCTATTTCTTTGCCCCACTATCTCTACTGTAAGCCTCTATTATTACCAAGGACCCCAAAAGGCTACCAGACCAGTAACGACTTCCTGCCAAATTCAAAGGTCCTTTCTGTTTTCACTCTTCCACAGTGAATGTTATGTTCTGGGCTCCTCTCTCTCATTCATAAATTTATTCCCTAAAACTGAGTTCCAGTATGGGTCAGGCATGGTTCTGATGAAGAATACCAAGTCTTGCTACAGAATTGTACTCACTCACCCTCACCATACCCAACACTGATACTTCCTACCCCTTTCCTCTGCTTTCCTTTCCTCATGACCACTTGCCACCACCTACCCTACAACACAGTTTACTTATTTGTCTTATTTGGGGTCTGGTACCCCCACTGGAATGGAAGGACCACGAAGACAGGGAGTATCATCTATTATCTTCCTGCTATATCTCCAGGGTCTATGACAGAACCCGACACTCACTCAGTATATGTACAGAAACACAGAAAGTCCTGGCCAGACGTACATGTTGCTGGGGGGATAGGGGGAGTGCAATCTAGGCATTACAAACAGCAAAGGAAAAGTCAGGGAAGCAAAAATAAGCTTGGGGTGTTGGAGGCCAAAGAAGATCAGGGTGGCTACAGGGAAGTGAATGAAGGGATGAGTGGTAGGGGATGAGAACTCAACAGAGGTCAGGCCAGGTCACCTAGGGCCTTGAAAGGCACAGCAAGGATGTTGGATTCTGCTCCAAATATGAGCAGAAGCCACTGGAGGGTCCTGAGTAGGAGAATGGCATGACCTATCTTTTGGATGCAGTCATCAGATTTTTAGACAGTGGATTCCAACAGAAGCAATGAGATCATTTATAGGGCTATTGCTACAGTCCTGACAAGGGATGTTGGTGAATTCGCCAGGGTGGAGGCTGTGGAAAAGGAAACACGGGGTATAGGTTCAAAGAGTGAGTGGGCAGGAGGAGAGGAATTCAGGATGCCTCCCAGGCTGTGGCCTGAGTGGCTGTCAACAGTGGTGCCATTTACTGTTTCTTCTTCCCTTGATTTCTATAACTTTCTGTGTCCCAAATCTCCCAGGATCTTTATTTTTCTGTCCACACTTAATTCCTCAATGAACCTATTAAAATCTCAGGGGTCCAAACATCGACTTTATCCAAACAGTGGCCTGATGAGCATCACCAACCCTAACTTTCCACCTGTGCACCAGTTTACTTTCAACTGACGTTGGGACACCTGCAGGTTTTGCTGGAACTTCAGATCTTCAGTCCCACATGTGCCAACTCAGATCCCCTGTCAACTCTTCTCTTCCTGTCTGACACAGTCTGTGATTCCTGGCTGCCATCTCCAAACTGCTCTCCCTGCCTCATCTTCCGTGCTCCTCTCCAGCATCTGCTCTGCTTCCCTCCAAATGGTTCCATTTTCCTTGTCATCCTTACGCTGCAGTCTTTAGCCAGCAGATCCTACTTGATTCTTGGGTCTTCAGCTTCTCCTCTGTCCAGGACAACAACATTACCACAACCTGGTTCATCTTCCTAAACAAAATCTCCATGATCAAATGTTTCTTCTCAAAACCTTCCCACAGGTTCTGACTGCTTCCTACCTCAAGTACAAACTCTGAATCTGGCTTTCAAAGCCCTTCTTGATGTGATTCTAAGTTACATGAACATATTTTCAGTACTTCTTAACAAAGCCCCTCTGCTGTAACAGAAGGCTGTCCTCAAAAATCCCCTACCGTATATACTTTTGCCTTCACTCTCTAGGTGGTATGTATGCCTCTCTGTCCTTCCCTCTTGTTTCCCACCTTTTAAGACAAGTATAAGTCCTACTCTTTCCAAAATGTCCTTTTCAGTTACTCCACCCATACTGATTTCTTCCTTTCTCTGAAAAACTAATAGTAAATTACAGTTCTTTGTTATTAGTAATGGCCAATCATCTTATCTCTGTAACCCAGATAAGCCTGAGATCTTACAGCAGCTTTGATTCTTGCAGGATACTTCAGAGCAGAATTCAAAGCTTGGGTCCATCTCCCCCAAACAAATGCAACTCTACAAAGCATTAATAAATGTTCAGAATGTACTGAAGATTGCATTGACAAATGGAGGAAGTAGTTACATACAGCAAAAATCTGTTTCAGGTCACCATGAACCACCTCTATTTCTACATCTTCGACTCTGGCTGCCTTCTGAGTTCTCTCCCCACACTGCCCCCTCCAGCCTCTCCAATTCTGCAGCACCATGTTTTTTGGCTTCTGGGATGACCCTCCTCCTTTCCCCAAATCCTTACACACACCCCTCTAGCTCTCCCTTTGCTGCAATTTCAGTCTCTCAATTTTCATTCTTTATTCCCATGTCCTGGCCCAACCAATAAAGGCTGAATTTGCCCTCTTCAGAATCACAGAAAATGGTTTTTTAAAATGTTTTTCATAACACAAATAATTATTTTCATTATTTCATTCTGTCACAAATCATCACATTTGTTCTCATAATAACCTTGAGAGTAGGTAAGATTATTTCTATTTTATAGATTAAAAAAACAGAAGACCACAAGTTGATACAACTGACGAGGGGACTATAGGTCTAACTTTGAACCTGGGTGGGTCTGTCAGAGCACAGAGTCTGTCAACTTTCTATAAAGTAATGTTAACACGTGGTTTTATAAAATTCTCTTTCAATTTTCCTGCTCCTTTAGAGCGAGGATCATATATATGAATCATATATATATATATGATGTCTCTCAGGATCTCTGATATAGTATTGTTTATACCTTTGTCTTAATTGGTGCATGGTTGCTGGTAGTGCACATACGGGCACTTAAATATTCAGGTTCATAAGTTCTTCAAGTTTATAAGATCGTCCTTAGGGTCAGGGGCTATATCACATGCTATCTCTGTGTCTATTGTAAGTCTGCTGGTGAGCTAATGAATTATGCTTTGGAGAGTGAGTATAGACATTTTTTCCTCCATAACCTTTAGGGAAGCTCTGGTTTGCCTCTTGTAAAGGAGCTGTCTCTGCCTGTGAAATTTGATAGTGTTAGCAACAATCACAGCATTATACAAGTTCATACAGAGTTCATACATAACATCATCAACAAGGAAAACTAAGAAATGGCCTACTTTTGAAATTAAGGCAACTTTGATCATCTGAAATCAGTTCTTGCAATACCACTGCAGTTTACCCTTAAAAAACAATTTCTGTTAGGAGCTGGAAAACTGATGTGTATTTAGGGCAAATGCAGCATTTAGGGACTGACTGGCTATGCAGGTTACTTATTTTCCTTCTTTTTTTTTTTTTTTTTCCACCTGCTCTTGGGTTACAGAGTCATCTTTTCACTTCATTGTCATGTAGGACTGATGCTGAAACAGAGTGCTTATAGCTGTTGTTTCTGTGTGGTGGGGTGTGGTTTCATTTTTGGCTACAACAAAGCACAGACGCAGACATTGGAGACTCATCAGCTATGCCAGATGGCTCCCAGCTTTTCTGATGTACCACAGACACCCTGTGAGTGGCTCTAGAGATTCAGAACTGTTTGATGACTTTCCTGAGCTGGAATCAGCCTCTTCTGAAAGATGTCCCTACAGAGCTAAGAAGGTATAACTGGCAAAGGACTTCATTCTGAGACAGGAAGATGGTTCCATCTACACCTTCCTTTATTCATATGTCTTTCCTTAGCCCCAGAAACTGCCACATTCTGAGCTAGACCCTGGGAGGGCACATCCTTCGTAGCAAATACAGAGACTCCGCTGCCAAACTCTTAAAATACATCTGTCAACGATGATCTGGCCATCAAATTTTTTTAAAAAAAATCTGCAGATCAAGAAAAATGAAATGAATCCATCTGCCAATCTGTTCTTGAGACCAGGTGCAAGCCAAAGAGGCTGAAATGACCACAGAGGGCAAAAAGGCTCAACGTGGGCCAACCAAAAAGGAAGTAGGGTTTCTGGTTATTAACTAAGCAGATCTACCCCAACTTGAAGGAGCAACAACAGATGATCTCCCACAGTCTTAACAACATGGGCTTGCCACTGATATTCAGAGTAGAAAAAGAAAAAAAAAGATTATTATATAATTTAGAAAAATGACAAATAGCAGTATTTAGGAGGAAGGTAAATGTGGCTTCATATCAGAGTCAGAAAATATTCATAATGTCAGTTGGGAACATGTGCTCCCCCAACATGAATAAAAGCATGCACAGTGCAACAAAAAGTCAATACTTTTATACCCTGACTCAAGTCTCAGGAAATTAGTCCCACTCAACTTCTCTGACTTACTGTCAGCATTGGTAATGTCATTCCCCCTGGTGTTCCTGAATTTTGAAGCTTTCTTCCAATTGATCATTTGCTTTCCTGACCATCTGCTGTAGCCTGGAAACCTAATTTTCCCAGTCACCTTTCAGAACAGACCCCGTAGGACATCTAGTCTATACAGTCTCTTTCCATATGGTGACATAACTTGAGACTCTTTCCTCTTTGCTAGGACGCTTGGCAATCTAGTCCCAGTTTTGCTTTTATTTTTCTTTCTCCTATTAAGCACAGTGCAGTGCCCATTGATCAGATGGCTTGATTTTGTGGGGCACCAACGTGGTATGGGGCTCATATGCCAAAATTTTGCCTGGAGTAAATCACATAGCAGTGCGCTCGAGTTTTTAATTGAACTTAGACAAACTCTTAATTACTACAATGCCACAGGGCAATGCTCTAGTAAAGCAGAACTGTGGCAACCTTCACTCAGACACTGATCCCCGTAACAGAGGCTGGTGCCTCTACAAGGGGTGATCTGAAAGAATTTCTACTTCCTCTCCATCTGGGGTTAACTGGGACAAATTTGGAACTTACACATGGGTTTGGAAATGCCTGTGACAGAAAGAGTTCAGAATCAGAGAGGGTAGGGTATGCGTTTTGAGCATGGAAGATGAAAAACAATAGGTCAAAGGTCAAGCAACACCAGATCATGGAAGGGGATGGTGATCAAGTTATGACCACAACCATGTTCCTACAAGTGGTAATCCCTAGACAAGAAGAAGATTCTCCTCTCCAGGAACCATCCCTGTGATGATGGTCCTGATGATGTCTACGGGACTCTGGATGGACTGGAAAAAGAAGGGCCAGGTCTTAAGCAGAAAAGAACTTTATTGGATAGGTCAGATTTAGGGTGGATAGGGAAGAAATGAGATAAAGGGAAGTTAGCTTAACATGGGCAAGGATGATGGATTGTTTTTTTTAAATGAATTCAAGACCCTTGCCTAGAGAAGGCCCATCTGTAGAATTCAGGAAACCTGTCCAACCCAAAATGCTGAATGTTAATCGATGTGTTATTTCTTTGTCCCTTGAAATCCTTGCCCCTGAGTAAAGTGTCTCTGTGTACTCCAACCAACCTGTGTGGAAGGGGCTGGTGAACAGATGCGGGGAACGGTGCGGGGAGATGGAAGAGAAAGTGAGAAGTCACAAGGAGATGTGGTTAAAAAAGTGGGAGCTCAAGCTGAACAGCTAGGGTTCAAGGTGACCACATCCTGGCAGTGTGACCCTGAGCAAGTTGATTTTCCTCACCTGTAAGATGGGGATGAAAAGAGAATTTACCCCTCAGGTTGTAAGGAGAATTAGATGAGAGGATCTGTGTGAAAAGCCATACCTGAATTTCATCATGGCCACAAAGAGGAAAAGCTCGCCCCACTCACACAAACACACACATACATAGGCAGACACACAACAGAATTTCAAAATACAGTTTTACAGGGTCAGAGATAATAAATCTGGATCATCTCAGTTACCCTGAAGGGGTGGAGGGAACTGTACCTGTGCTAACGAGATCATGAAAAATAATGAAAGAAGTTTGCTACAGTGCAGACGGATAACCCCACATGTAATGTCTCTAAGGGACCAACGGAGGGGCTACCTAGGGCATTCTGAAGAGGTTTAAGATGTTCTTTAAAAAACTCATTATTTTCATGACAATTTTTTAATCTCCAGAAAATGCCTAGAGTTTTAACTGAGTCCCAGTTGGAGACTTCCACAGTGCCAAATGACATGCAAGGTCTTACCAAGAACTCTCTCATTGCATAGACTTTGAAAATGAATGAACCACGCTGGCGAGAAGGGCAAGAATAAATTAGTATCAGGAAGGAAAAAACAATACCACAGAGGTGACACCAGCAAACTACGGGATCAGAAGCAACTGGAGAAAAGGGAAATGAAGCCCAGGGCCACATAGATAGTCTGGGAGCATGTTAAGTGTGAGACACGGTGTAGAACAAAAAGACAAACCTTAAAAATGACTGGACAATGAGCATTATATCTCAATGAAAAAAGAAAGAAAAACAAAAGAAATAGTTTTTCTTAAAAAATAGCTTCCATAGACCATAGGCCTTGGAGAGAAAAGAATATGAAGAAAATTCAGTTAAGAACGAGGTGGAGTGAGAAGAGGAAGAACTTAGGAAAACGGGTCAACTGCTATAACCCTAAACCACAGCAGAGGAGACATCTGGGAGAATGAATGATAACAGCGCAGCAGTCGTCAGTGGTGGTCAGATTTGGGAGAGATCTGAAAAGCCATCAACACTCTCATCATTTCAGGCAAAGTTGCACAGCCGTCAGTAGGACAGCCTGAGTGAGGTGTGCCTGGAACTTGGAAGAGAGAAAAATGAAGTACACGACTATGAAAAAAAATCCATTCAAAAGGCAGATGGACAGACACAGCAAAGAGAAGAGGGCGCTTAACAGATGGACTCCTTATCCATACAATATGAGAAAGATACATTCCTTGGAGCACGGGTGGAACAGGGCCTGTGGCTTTCGTGGTACAGTCATGTGGGTAATATCGTCACTGTCACGCTTTTAGGGGAGGTCAACATGGCAGCCTGTCTTAGCGGGAAGCCTTTTAAATATTCAGTCAAGTAACGAGCCAGCAAGTGTCAGACCATAATTGGCCAACCCATGCAGATTGGCACAAAGGGAGAGCATGCACGGTGTAAGTCTGTGTGTGCCTTCCAGTCGGACAGAGACTGTATTTATCATTCAAATGACCCAACCGCTATTATGATGCTATACAATGGTCTCATCAGTTTGGATAATGTAAAATCATCCCTGTGCGATGATGGGCTTTCTTTGACGTACTGAACATATATTTCTAAGCCTATTACACTTGGAAATAAGGACCTGGGCCCCAGTAAATTCACCAAGATAATAAAACCACCTGGTTGTAAGGGGATGAGAAGAGTCCTGTGTAGTAGCTGATTCTTCTTCTCTAAGTGATAATCTCTTGCAGCACTGTTGGCTGAGTGCCTGCCTTCTATACACGGGGTCAGAATTAAAGCATGTGCATAGATACACACACACACGGAAGCACTACAGGGTGAAGAGAACTGGGTAGAAAGCCAGGGGTTAAGAAGAATCATTTTTCTAATTTGTGAGTTTAAGAAAGTATAGACAAACATTCAGAAGCAATTATTTCCTACTGGAATTACTGTAATTAATTACAGAAACTGATGTGCACCTGTGGATAATTCATATTTATCTAAATAAATCAGGCACCCTGAGTTTGAGAACAGACGTCCCACGAGGATCAACAGGGCACAAATAAATCCTACCCCCACCACACACACGAATAACATAAAACTTGAGAAATATTACATAAAAAGAAAACAACAACTATAATATAAATGTCATACCTAGCTTATGAAAAAGTACTCACGAAAAGCTGTATGCGAAGCTTAGGAAGGTGACAGAGGGATGGCTACATGAAAAACGTACCAACAGGATTGTGGAAAACATGCAGTGA
Organism: Lontra canadensis; assembly: GCF_010015895.1. Lineage (NCBI taxonomy): Eukaryota > Metazoa > Chordata > Mammalia > Carnivora > Mustelidae > Lontra > Lontra canadensis. The sequence goes on from NW_022631000.1 coordinate 9,696,978, forward strand.
CTAGTATGGCTCACAGGGACAGTGAAATCATGTTCTTTCCAATACCAGTTGTACTTCCTATTCCCTTCTGGTTGCCAATTACATTTTGATTCTTCTCCTTTTGGAAAATACTTTGGTGTTTCCTTTCTTCCTGGGTTTAGTTGTTCCTTTTTGTTAAAATGAAGGTTTTTCCTGCTTCCTTTCACAAATGACTCTTAGACCTTCTCAATATCCCTCAGATGGCCTCTTAACTCAAGAAGTCATGTTATGCCTGGGATTAAGGGGGCAGGTAGAGAATGTGGATGAGACAAGTCTGGCCGGAGTTGGTCCCTGTGGAGCTGGGAAATGGGCACTCAGGAGTTGATGGTAGTATGTTTGAAATATTCCATCATGAAAATTTTTTTTTAAGATTTTATTTATTTGACAGACAGAGATCACAAGTAGGCAGAGAAGCAGGCAGAAAGAGAGAGGGGAAGCAGGCTCCCTGCTGAGCAGAGAGCCCAATGCTGGGCTCGATCCCAGGACCCTGGGATCATGACCTGAGCCGAAAGCAGAGGCTTTAACCCACTAAGCCACCCAGGCACCCCAAAAACATTTTTTTAATAAAACTTCCATTGTTGGGAGTATTATGCCTCCAACTCAAAGGAGGAATACCCAACTTTTGTATCAACATATCAACATGGGCGGAACTGGAGGAGATTATGCTGAGTGAAATAAATCAAGCAGAGAGAGTCAATTATCATATGGTTTCACTTACTTGTGGAGCATAAGGAATAACACAGAGGACATTGGGAGATGGAGAGGAGAAGTGAGTTGGGGGAAACTGGAGGGGGAGATGAACCATGAGAGTTTATGGACTCTGAGAAACAAACTGAGGGTTTTGGAGGGGAGGAGGGTGGGGGGTTGGGTGAGCCTGGTGGTGCGTATTATGGAGGGCACGTATTGCATGGATCACGGGGTGTGGTGCATAAACAATGAATTTTGGAACACTGAAAAGAAATAAAAAAGTAAAATGGAAAAATAAAAAAATAAAAAGTAAAACCTCCATTGTTGTTATGCCATGTACTTTCTGACAATTATTTTCTGCTGACGGGCACAAAAATTAGGCTGAAGTCAGAAGACACCTCAGCTCAAGACAGGTATAATGAGACCAGGCCCCTTTCTTTTTTTGAGGGGTGAGGAGAAAGAGAATGCGCACGTGCACTGGGCAGGGGCAGAGAGAAAGGATCTTAAGCAGGGTGCACGCCCAGCATGGAGCACTATGTGGGGCTTGATCTCATGACCTCAAGATTAAGACCTGAGCCAAAATAAAGAGTCTGACAGTTAACCAACTGAGCTACTCAGGCAAGGCCAGGCCCCTTTCTAAATACTCTCCCTTATATTATCATGACAACAAGCAGCAACCATGTAGGTGACTATAGTTATTCTTATTTAAAGGTTAGCTATAAGCTCCTTGGCGATCAAAGTAAAAAGAGAACTCATATAGTAAGCAATACAATTCATATTCTAACAAAAGGAAGCACTAAATAGATTTTTTTCCTGAAATTAAATTCTAATATCTAAATGAACTTTTAAATTACAGTGCAAAGAACACTAAACAGCATAATGGACAATGTCTTTAACACGGCAGTGTTAAATAGTAAGATGCAGTGTTCCTCACATGGCCAGTCCTGGAGTCAGTTCTTCCTATATATCAAAGGCTATCTTTCACACCTGTATCAATAAGGCAAAGCAAGTCTTTTGGTATCTATAGGATAGTCAGATACAAAGGCCTTTGATAGTTACTACCAAAGTTAGAATCAGGGATACATAATTTAGGGGCAATAAACAGAAATACATCTATATTTCTTGAATAGATTTCTCTAGGGTTTCTGGCAGTGGCAGTAAGTCAGTTGAGAATTACACTCTGATGGGGATCCCTGCTATAAATTACAGGAAGGGTCATATGCTATAGATTTGGGCATATAGATTTTAGGATGATCTTCAAGTTTTACACATATATTTTATATATAATATATATGCAGGTATATATTACATATACATAAATTGTATGGATTTGCATACTATTAAAGTTTTCTCACCCTAACAACTCAAATGAAAGGCATCATAATTAGCTGTCGGAATGTATAAGTCCCAGTGCCATTTTCACTGGTTTCTATAGCCTTCGATATGTAACTAACTTTTCTGAGTCTTGTTTCTTCACCTAAAAACTAGGTTATTCAATTAAATGTTTCATTACTTTGAGGTACTAATATGACATGCTTCTTGAATTCCTCTAATTTTCATGAATGCGAATCAATCTCAAGGTGTCATTTAGCCTATGAAATTTATCTCACCAGGATTAGATCTGGATAATCGCCATTGCTGGGTTCAACTTCAATCAAAGCCTTAGATTCCTGCACAAGGTTTTGACTCTCCTTCCTATTAATTTCCCAGGAAGAGGCCTGTGGCAATATATTAACAGGAAATATACAAGAGTTAGCAGCAATCACTGGTACATGCTAAACCACATGCATTCAGCCTCTATTCACTTCTGTAGAGAAGCAAACTTCTGGGGGCACCTGGGTGGCTCAGTCGGTTAAGCCTCTGCCTTCCGCTCAGCTCGTGATCTCAGGGACCCAGGATCGAGCCCCGCATTGGGCTCTCTTGAGTAGAGAGCCTGCTTCCCCCTCTCTCTCTGCCTGCCTCTCTGCCTTCTTGTGATCTGTCAAATAAATAAATAAAATCTTTAAAAAAATAAAATCTTTTAAAAAAAGAAGCAAATTTCTGTGGGAAATACGGAAAATTCAATTTCTGATCTTTGCCCTCAAGAAATATATGATTTAGGTAAGCACTTGTAAAAGTTAAAAAACAATACACAACAATAAAATAAGAGTATCATAAGGCAAATTAAGTATGAAATGAGTGCTGCAGACTACAAGCCTCAATAGTGAATCAAACGATCTTCATGAATTACTGCCCATACACTGAATAAATATGTCTCATGTGGATATACACATTGTTCTTAAAATTTAGGTAGATGTTGCTGTGGGGACATAAGATATACCTTCATTTCAAAATATCTATAATGGCTTTCTGTTATGTAGTTCTTAATCGGTAGATGGACAATGCCTATATTGTCTCTATGTGAGAGCTCTGTGTCATTTTTTAAAAAAAAGATGTCTTCATACTTGAAGAGATGGGAAACAGCTGGTATGAAAAATGTATGATGCAGGGAAAGGTCTCCTTTGACTGGAATGGCTACTAGTAGATGCTCAGCTTCTCGAGAGCAAGAACTGTGTCAACCTCTGCACCCTCAGCACCTGGCCCCACAGAAATGCTTAGCATATGTTTGTTCGCTGGAATGAATTAACGAAGGACACTGAGAGAACATTAAAGGGAATTAAAAGCTGTAGATGTAGGAAACAATAAGATTATTATTTTTACTGGGAGCCTTGCTTTCAGGAAAAGCTGTTGAGGATAAGGAAAGTGGAACCTTCTGAGAAACACAAGGAGGTGATAAAAACAATTCTCTAGGAAGAGCAATTAACTAACAATTAACAATTAATTAATCACCTGTGTTAATAAAGTTGAATTGTGGTACATTTAAGTTAAAACATTAGCTAATTCCAGAGCTACTCTTATCAAGGTTTTGGAGCACATTATAAGATTGACTCGGGCATATCTGTCTTCCTAATTCCATCTACTTAGGCTAATGTTAAAATTAATGATACTTCCCGTGCCTCCTCTGGTAGTGGTAATGCCCAGTGTGCTTACTGGACAGATTATTAGAAATTTACGGCAAATACTCCTCAAGTAATTGAAAGTTGTTTCAGTTGAGGTTTAAATTTTGGTTAAATTCATTTTTCAAATGTTACAGAATTCCAGTCTCCTGATCTGCCCCAATTCTAGATTTTTGTATAGAGTATCTTCTGAAGTGAAATTTTCTTGCATTTCCAAGAGTTGACATCCCCCTATCTTTACGTCTTCACATTCCACTTGCTAATCAGTCTATTCCGATCTGATTTCTACCCCGTTCACTCCAACAAAAACAATAAAATTCTTCTGAGATCACCCCATTACCTCTAAGTCACTAAATAAATGGACTTTTTTAGGCCTTTCAACGGAAGCTAGCCTCTCTGACTAACTCTCCTTGAACTGACATTTTCTACCTTTTGGTTTTAATGAGGAAACAAGCACCTGGCTTGTCCTCTTCCTGCCCAATCATTTCTTCACCATCACCTGGACACACTTACTCCCTACAGCTAGCCATTAGATGGTAAAATCCCTCAGGCTTCTGTCCAGTCTTTCTTCTCTTCTTACCCTTACTCCTCACTCAGCATGTCCTCTTTGAGGTCTCAAACTGATTTACCACCAACAGAACCAGCCACCTTCTAGAATTTTCTATTTCAAAGAACGGAGCCACCATCAAACCAGGTGCAGGGCCCAAAAATACTGTAGTCCTTGACATTCCCCTCTGTTTCACCTTCTGTACCTAATACATTGCCAGCACGGGTCAGCGTCTCCTCCTCAAGACAAACACAGAGGGAACAAATGCACCCCTCCTCTGATTGGCCGCCATCACCTCAGCCCAAGCTGCCAGTGTTTTCCCCTAGGAGACCACTGTTAATAGCCCCCTGACTGCTCCGCCCATATTCACCAGAGGCTTCCATACTCAGCTAATAATCTTCTCTAAAGGAAGATCTGATCATACCACCTCCTTTCAGTGGTGTCCCACTGCTTTTAGGATAAATGCAAAACCCCTTGTCAAAGCCTGTAGGACCTACATGGTTCTGGTCACTCCCTAAGCTTCTCACCCCACAGTCCCTTTCCATCTCTCCGCCCCACCAGAGCGTCCTTGTCTTCTTAAGGTACTCTGTATTCACCAGCATCCTTCTTTAGCGTATGTGTGCATCCTTAGGAAATGCTCTTCCTCTCTTTTTGCCAATTTAATTGGGATTCAATCCTAAAAATTCAGCCATTGCTTTCACAGGATTTTTTCATCACTTTGTCCCATTCAGTCCCTCCAGGCAGGATCAAATCCCTTATTATAAGTACTCATGCTACTAAGTCATTAAAAACTGCCACAGTAGCAGTTCACATTTGTCTAATTATTGGATTGTCTGTCTCCGTGTAAGTTTAATGCAACCAGGGACTGTATGTGGGTTTGCTCACAGTTAAATCCCCTGTAGTTGGCTAGCATACTGAGTGGCACTTAACAGATGATTTTATACACACACACCACACTAAGTGAATCTCTATAGTCTAAAATGTGTTATCTTAACACCAAGGTACTCTTCAACTTCTCAATCACTTATGTTTTTACAGCATAAAACCTACTCATAAAATATATCAACAAATCCCAAATCTTGAAATTGCCCAGTTAACGAGTGGAAATCAGGCTTAAAGGAGATAGGGCTATAAAATGACGTAACTACTTTTTATATTACATACATGCAGCATTTTGACATAGCAAAGGTTAAATAAATATCTTCTGAATATTTGAGCTTGTATGTATATAATTCAAAGTAATTATGACCAATAATTCTGTTGATTGTAGACAGTTCTTTTCCCTACAGTCTTGAAGAAAGATTTAGGGCCCAAACTTCAAAATTAGAGGGAACTGGTCCTCAGATATTTTAAGAGAATGAGCTACCAAAAAAAGGAATGAGAAATGCTACCTCCAGAAGTAATACGTTTCTGTCACTAAAGATTTTCTAGAGGAACCTATACACCATTTGCCAAAGACTTTACAAAAGAACGTGTGAGATATTTCTGCAGTGTAACAATGTGCAGAATAATTCCTTTAGAAAGAACCATGCCTAAAATATCTTGTCTCCCACAATGCTTAACACAGTATCTTTACACAGAGCAAAGTTCAGTAGATATTTGCTGATCAAATTAGTTTACGGCTTTCAGAGCCTACGGCAATTTATTTGAATATTTTCTCTGGTGGCCCATCTCTACCCTTTAAGAGTAAATTTAATTTGGGGAAATAGTAAAAAGGCATTAGAAATCAAACTTGATGAACAAGGCAGATGAGGTAGGCAATGAACGTTGGCTTATAAAAGATTTTAAATGGTGGTGAGATATTGTCTGTTATCATCCACCACTGAATCTGACATAGGTTAAATGACCACTGAATTGTAGGTATTCTTATTAACATATGCTAAATCTGAGAGCAAGTTCTCAAAAAGGGATTAAATAAGAATAATACTGTAAGAATGAAAGTGCAGCGATTCTTTTGAAAAAAACAAGCTCATTTGGAAATTATGGGGTGGTGCATTTGTTAAAATCAGTCCCACCACTTAAGTGTATTGTCAAGATTATATCCCATTTTTCCAGAACCTCAACTACTGGGTAAGTACCTATTATAAAATCTGGCTAAGAATTTTTGCTATAAAGCACTGAATGCAGAATCCTCCAGATTACAGGTTCATCCTATATGAATGTTTCTCTCAAATACAGATCTTAAATCCTTTTCCCATGCAGGCATTCTTAGGGCCATGTTAGTTGGTTGAGCATCACACAGTGCACTGATGTACTGGTATTAGCCTTCCGACGTTTCTTCCAAAAGAGAATGGGGAGGAAAAAAATAGAAATTGGGACCTTGTCCTGGAAACTCCACTGACAATACGCATGCTATAATTAGAGTGCTTTAAAAACGTGAAAATGAAATAGAACCTTTGCCCAGTGCTATTTCTGGAATAAGTGAATGACTATACATTTTGTGGATAAGAAAAGAAAAACACCTGGGACCTCTGGGCTGAGCTGACGTTTTCTGGCAGGGTGGCTGGACGTCTGGGCTGCTGAGGCTTTGCTTTCTTCTGTGGAGACTTCTTCATAATTTTAGTGTCTGTAATACATTCCACATCAGAGTCTGTCCCTTCTGTGTTTCTCTTCCAGCCTCTGTGGCTGACATGAAGCTCAAAGGAGGCAAGGGACCCCTGCTTCAGGTCATCGCCCCTAGGCCTGATTTTCTGAGTTACTGTATTATCCTGGAATAACAAAGAACATGTTTTCATTTTTGGGGAGCCAGCTTATTTATAATTATCATTTCCCTCAAAACCTTATGACATTAGGCGATATTTATTACTAATAAACACTTCAAAAACTTTAAAAAGCAGAAGTGTAGAAAATAGGCTTTAGCAAATATATACCACCGTAAGGTCTCACTCAGAATTTGATTCAGCAGAGGAGGCCTGAGCCAAGAAATCATCTAATTCTGGGATGCCTGGATGGCTCAGTCATCAAGCATCTGCCTTCGGCTCAGGTCATGATCCCAGGGTCCTGGGATTGAGCCCTGCTTCAGGCTCCTTGCTCCATGGGAAGCCTGTTCTCCCTGTCCTACTCCCCCTGCATATGTTCCCTCTCTCGCTGTCTCTCTCTCTGCCACATAAATAAATCTTAAAAACAAAACAAAACAGAAAAAAAAAAAAAACCTTCTCTGATTCTGAGGATGCAGAAGACTACAGACTGAGAACATAGTATGCTTCCTGACTTTCTCCCAACAGAGGTTTACTTGCCTTTGGTTCTCTGGAGCAAAAAGTAATCTAGCTATCAATCCTATCATCTGCATGTTAAGAAATAACTAAAATTGTAGTTTTCGGTATGTGTGTGCACATGTTTGTGTGTGATTGGTATAACTGAAAACCCCAAAGGTAAAAAAAAATATTCTAAAACTTCCATTTTAGATTGTAACAGACATTTGAGGAATATAATAGAACACAAAGGAACCACAAGAAACAATGTAGGAATTGCATATACAACATATTTCTAGGCAAATATATATCCACAGACTGAATCAATGTATCTTTCTATATATATTACATATATACATATATGCATACATAGCCATAGAAAATATGGAAAATACATTAAAATATTTAAAACGGTCATCACCTCCAGATAGTAAGACTACGGGTGACTTAAATTTTATTTATCTCTTATTTACTTTATTTTCTAAGTTTTTCCTATCACTCTAATAAGACAAAAAAATAATGGAAGTTAAAAATATGTGTTAGTGTTTCACTCTCTGAGCCTCACTAACCGTGGTGACATTTGGCCCTTGATAAAGTCTTACCCTTCATATGGGAAACATGACACAAATGGCTAAATCCTACTTTAATTACTCACCTTAGATGTTGAAGTTCGGCAGGTAATAGTAGACTCGGTGATCCTATTTGGTATAAACTGAGGCTTTTATGGGGGAAAAAATGGTTAGATGAATGTAAGTAAAAGAAACTTTCAATTGGAATATTACAATAATCCAATAGTCTTCATTTCTTAATGGCGTTTCAAGATTGCACACCTTCACTGATAACTGTTTAAGGGGTCCGTGGTAGTTTAGATCTATTGCAACACTGTTGTGATGACTGGTGACCGGATAAGATGAGAATGCAATGGTTTGTCAAACATCACAGATCAGATGTCTCCTGAGCAATTTCAGGAACCACTATATCCAACAGGCCTCCACAGCCCCTGTCTGCTTTCTCTGGAGGCCCTCTGTTCTGCACATGCAGGTCCCAGCATCTGGAATGAATCCTGACCTTCAGCAATAGCTCTAGTTCAGAGCTTGGGGCTGGAGTGTCAAGGCACATTTGAGGGCAGACTGGCCTCAACGGTGTCCCTGATACCAGGATGCTGCTTGTGCTCACAGGCGCAGCTGAACAGAGAGAGGAAGCATTTGTTCTGCCTGTAAAAGAAGTGCCTTTTAAGCTAATATTTTGATGGGATGATGGCCATGTTAAATTGATGAGACGTTCATGAAATACACGGAGAGAAGATAAAGAATAATACAGGCCCTACTGCCAGGCTCAGGTTCATTCCCCCTGGGATGTGAGCCTGGTTCGGGGTCTGCTCGGACCTCCTTTGTGGTAGAGCAACCATTCATGTTTACTGGACCACAAACACCTGTGTGGGAAACAGCTCAGTGGCCAGATTCTCTGGGACACAACATTTCCTTTCCTCTTATAAATACCTGACTCTGAAAATTGGGAGTCCTGACTGATGAAGGGTTGACTCTGTTCTGATGAAAATTTTTCTGAGATAGATGGCCTGCACAGATTTTGAAATAGCACCTTTTCTTCTGAGACCCAAAAGCCTCTTGGAACATCCTATAAAATTCACATATCTCTCAAGACAACCCTTCCAAAACAGAATTATTTTGCTTCTATACCTGCACCTGCCTTCAACCAGTACTTCTAATGCATTCCCCCTCCTGAGTAGTGACATCACCAAACATCCAGACACCAAAGCTAGGTTATCTTTGGTCCGTCATCACCTTCAACCCTCCACCTTATCAGTGACGAAGTCTTATAGATTTCTTCATTTAAATGTCTTTTAAATTTGGAATTTTCTCTAGCCTCAAGTCACCATATTGTTTTAAGGTTTTTACCATCTTTTGATTGAACTATTTTCTATAATCTTGTGTTACGTGCTTCTGCTCCCTTCCCCTTGGTCCCCCAGAGAAGAATTAATGCTTTATCTTCTATAACCCCATAACATTGTTTCTTTTTAGATGTTTATGCAGATAATATACTCACATGAAACAACACACATTTTTTAAAGTATATTTGGAAAACTCTCCGTACTACTCCATTCTTCATTTGACCAGTTCACATTCCACTGCTGTTGTTTTTCTGTTTATCTTTCCAGAGTTCTGTTTATAACTCATACAGAAGCATATATAAATAAGCTTTCCCTACCTTTTTTGAGTATACTATGAGTATACTACGCACACAGTCTATATCTTGCTTTTGCACAAAGGATACATCCTAGAGATCTTTATTAGCACTTAAAAAACTTCTTCATTTCCTTTTACAGATGCATCATATTCTAATAATGTACTGTTATATAAAAATTTATTTAACCAGACCTGCTGATAAACATTTAGATCTTCTCAACATTTCATTCTACACAGTATTTTATAATGACATATAAAATAGGTAATTTTGTAAATAGATAATTTTATATTTATGTATATATAATCAATTTCTAAAAGTGTAATTTCTAGATCAAAAGGTATATGCATTTGTAATTTTGATAGACAGTGTCCACTATCTCCACCAGGCTTTTTGGTGGCTCAGCATAGTCATCCTTGTGACTATTTCAAGAACAGTGATAAAAAGTACATTCTTTATTTTGAGAGTAGAGAGTATATATCAATTATGTATACATGAGTATTATATATTATTGATTGTTTAGATATTCGTAGGTTGAGGGTCAATTAAAATTTCTTATTATCAGCATTATTGACTCTTTTTCCATGTATCATTTGTAGCTTTTTGCTTTATGGAACTCAACACGATGTTAGCTAATATGAGAGATTTGTAATGGATACATCTTTATTATAAACTGAAGACTTTAGTCTAATTTAATGCCCTTCCTTGGTCATTTAATGTTTTTTTTCTCTTGAATTCCAAATTAATATTAGGTTGGACCCCTATTTGATTTTTGTACATCTGTTTGAGATCACATGTTCAATCCTTCTGAATTGCCATTTTATTTTTTTTTAGATATATTAGAATATAATTTGTAAACATTTGCTTTTATCATGAACAATGAAGTTTTTAAACTATCTAAAGTACAAAAAACAAAACAAAACAAACAAACAAAAAAAACTAAAGTACAAATGTTGCAAGGAGAAGCTAGACAATAAGCAGTGGATGTTACAGAAATATAATATATAATATAATACAAGTTTAATGTATAATTAGAATATTAAGTGGTTTCTGAGAATTACATTTTTTCATCTTTGAACCATTTCAAGGCAGTGAATTTCTCTATTCTCTTGGAAAATTTCTTTGGGGATAATCTTACAAGATTATTTTCAAATTTCCTTGAAATTATTTAAATATCACTTAACCTTACTTTTTTTTTTTCTGTTTCCTAAGAGACCTAGGCCTGTCAACTCTCCAATGCTAAATATCACTGATCTTCCTAAAAACCAGTATTTTTTTTCATTTCTTTTCAGCGTAACAGAATTCATTGTTTTTGTACCACACCCAGTCCTCCATGCAATATGTGCCCTCCTTAATACCCACCACCTGGTTCCCTCAACCTCTCACCCCCCGCCCCTTCAAATGCCTCAGATTATTTTTCAGAGTCCATAGTCTCTCATGGTTCACCTCCCCTTCCAATTTCCCTCAACTCCCTTGTCCTCTCCATCTCCCTATGTCCTCCATGTTATTTGTTATACTCCACAAATAAGTGAAACCATACTATACTTGACTCTCTCTGCTTGACTTATTTCACTCAGCATAATCTCTTCCAGATGGGCATCTTCTATACAGCACAGGATCAAGCTTTGCCTTGTGATGCAACCTCAAATTCCTCGTTATTTATTAAGGTAAAGTTTAGGCCATTTGCATTTATTGATACCATATATGTGGTTGGTATTAGCTGTCATATTATTTTGTTTTTATTAAAAATTTATCTTAAGTTTTTAATGATACATCCCATTTCTCTTGTTTTGTTTGGATACTTCTTCTGATACTATGGAGGATTTTTCTTTCCCCCCAAGGAGATACCATTACAATGATAATTTTATAAAACTCTTATTCTTAGTTCTTTCCATCTCTAGACAGTATCTATAAGTTTCCTACCCTGGATGATGATGAAATTTATTTTCTCTACCTTCTTTTCTCTACCTTCTTTTCTTCCACTATTTACTGGTATTCTCTTTCTTTGTATTTGCATCAGTACCAAAAAGTATCCTTAAATTGCTTCAATATCTCTCCATCTTTTTATAGGTAAAGCAAACAAATTACCTTTTACCTTCTTCCATCCTTGACTTTTTTTTTGGTTGAATTATTTCTACGTTGCCAGGGAATTTACATTCAGTTTGCTACCTAATGTTCCATATAGCTTAGCCTATAGTTTAACTATAGTTATGGTCTATAGCCTATAGTTAGATATAGTCAATGGCTAATTCCAGTTTTCTTGCTGTAGAATTTTCAGGTATCTCTTGGCTGGCTGAAGTTTGATCTTGTTTTCCTCTAAAAGGGATTCCTGAGTTTGTTTGTTTGTTTTCCTGCTTTCAAAACTATTTGTTTGTAGGCTTTTTATCTGAAGGATGGTATGATGAATATAAAATTCTTGGTTTATACCTCCTTTCCTTGAAGGTCTTATAGTTCTTACTTTACTATCATCCGAGTGAAGTTTCCTGTAGAAAATTTGAAGCCAACCTGATTTTTTTTGTCTCTGTGATTTGATCTTTATGCCTACTTATCAAAACATTTTATCTTTTTCTGCACAGTTGAGTAACTTTTCTAGTATATGTCTTATGGTTGTCTATTCTTGGGATAGTTTACCCTAACCATGCAGTGTTCTATTTCAAATATGCTTCTTCAAGATTTTTTGTGTTTAATTAAAAGTTTTCCTGATTTATATCTTTAAAAATGTGTTCTTACCTTACTTTTTCTTTCAGTACTCCAGCTATACAACTACTGAATCTCCTTTTCCTACTTCCATTATCATTTTCTTTGTAATTATAAGAGGTCCTTCCCAATTACTATTCATTTTATTTGCTTTTTCACATTTATCTTCTATAGCAGGGGATATATAGCAAACTTCTTCTGTGAAGGGCTAGACAGGAAATATTTTAGACTTTGTAGACCACATATAGTCTCTGTTGCATACTCTTCTTTTTTCAATCATCCAATAAATAAAAATCATTTTTAGCTTAAGGGCCACACATGAATTGGTAGTGGGCTAGATTTGGTCAATGGGTAATAGTTCAATGACCCCTGCTCTATATCCCCATTGTGTTTATCAGAGTGATAATCTGCCTTTGAATTCTTTCCAGTTGTATGATTTATTTTTTCTATTTCTTCCTTGAGTTCTACCAAATCATGCTTCATTTTCATTGTTTCTTGCTGTTTCAACATCTCTTCCCAAGTTCTTATATTTCTTCTTTGAGGTCTTCCTTCATAAAAAAAACCAAAACAAAACAAAAAAAAAACCCTTTTTTTTTACTAAGTAAAAACTTATTTCTAAATATGTATGTAAAATTTCCTTCTGATCTATGTCAACACTTTTTATTTTTACATTTCCAGCTGTACCAAGAAATAACTGACATACAGTTCATTGCATATAACTCAAGTGTATATTTTGATAAGATTTGACATATGTATAAAGTCATTATAAAAATCAAGATAATGAACATATTGATCATCCCAAAAAATTTCCTTGTGCTCCTTTGCAATCCCTCTCTACACCCCTTCCTACCTTCTCTGATCTTTCTCTCAATATAGGTTGTCTTCATTTTCTAGAATTTTTATTAAGTGGAATCACATAGTATGAAAGTTTTTCTGGTTTCTTTCACTGGAAGAATTATTCTGAAATTAAACCATGTTGCTATGTCAATCAACAGTTCATTCCTTTCTCTTGATGAGTACTACTCCACTGATTGGACAGACCATAATTTGTCCTTTCACTTAATCATAATTTAGGGGTTTTCAGTTTTTGACTATTATAAGCAAAACTAATACGAGCATACAAGTTTTTGTGTAGACATACGCTTATGTTCATATGTATATTTGCTTGGTGAAGTGTCTGTTCAAATAATTGCCTATTGTAATTATGTTGTTTGTCTTCTTACTGAGTTTTAAAAGTTCTTTACAAATTCTAGATACAAGTCTAGTGTCAGATATTGTTTCATAAATATTTTCTCTCAGTGGCTTGCCTTCTCAATTTCTTAACTATGTACTTTGAAAAGCAAAAGTTTTTTTTTTAATTTTAAAGAAATCCATTTGTCAAAACTTCTTTTAGAGCTAGTGCTTTTTGATCATACTTATGAAATCTTTGCCAAACCCTAGGTCACTAAAATGTCTTCCTATATTTTATTCCAGAAGGTTTATGGTTTTGACTTTTACATTTAAGCTTATAGTCCACTTCAAGATAATTTTGGTACTGAAGTAAGAGTCAAGGTTCATTATTTTGGGGGACATATGGCTATCCAAGTGTTTTGGTAACATTTGTTGAAAGGTTATTCTTCCTCCCATTGAAATGTATTGGTCCCTTTACTGAAAAACAACAGAATATACATACATGTGTGAGTCTATTTCTGGACTCTCTATTCCACTGCTCTCTATGTCTCTTTTTATACCAATATCACACTATCTTGATTACTGTAGGTTTATAATAAGTCTTGACATTAGGTAGTGTCGGTCCACCAACTGTTCTATTTCAATGTTATTTTGACTACTGTTGGCACTCTACACGAATTTTAGAAATGTTGGCAATTTCTACAAAAAAAAAATCTTTCTTGAATTTTGATTGAGGTTGCATGAAGTGTATAGACCAGTTGGGGAGAAGACACTTTAATAATATTGAATCTTCAAGCTCATGAACATAGGTTATCTCTCCATTTATTTGTTTCATATAATTTTTTCAGCAATGTTTTATAATTTCCAGTTTACAGGTCCTACATATTTTTGTTAAATTTGTCCCTAAGTATTTTACATGTTTATTTTATTTCCTATGGTATTTCACAAATTTTAATGCCAGTGTATATAGTATTTTTTTTAATTTTAGTTTTTAATTGTTTGCTGCAAATATGTAGAAACAGTTGATTCTTACATACTAACTTTGTATCCATCAACCTTGCTAAGATCATTTCCCAAGTTTTAGTCACTTTTTTTTTTTTTACAGATTCCATCTGATTTCCTACATGAACTGTCACAACTAAAAAGTTTACCTCTTCATTTGCAATCTGAATGTGTTTTATTTTTCTTTCTTTCTTGCACTGCCTAGAACTTTGTGTACAATGTGAATTGGAGTGGTGAGAGCAAACCTCTTTGCTTAATTCCCAATCTTCAGAGAAGAGAATTTATTCTCTCACTACAAGTACAATCCAAGTTGTAAGTTGTTTTGCAGATCGCCCTTTATTACATTGAGACAGTGTTCTTCTGCTCCTGATTTGATGTGACTTTTCATCAGGTATGGATTTGGTTGCTTCTTGTCATGTCATTTACATTTTACTGGATTTTTTCCTCTCTTTTATTATGGAATCTTGGGTTCCTGGGTGGCTCAGTGAGTTAAGCCTCTGCCTCTAGAATTATGAGTAAATAAAAACTTTAATAAACTCCATAAACTTTCCTCCTCTGTATTAATTTCAGGGTTGTGTTTCTACCAAACTTCAGACATTAGAGAAAAACACAGCAAAAATTAAAATGCCTCAACTAGGGGCACCTGGGTGGCTCAGTGGGTTAAGCCTCTGCCTTCAGCTCGGGTCATGATCCCGGGGTCCTGGGATTGAGCCCCGCATCAGGCTCTCTGCTCAGCGGGGAGCCTGCTTCCCCTGCTCTCTCTGCCTGCCTCTCTGCCTACTTGTGATCTCTCTCTGTCAAATAAATTAAAAAAATAATAATAAAATCTTTTAAAAAAAATGTCTCTACATTTTGAACAGAAGGACAACATTAATCATGGTCAAATAAAACATTCTAAGGCAATACAGAAGCCAATACCAGACACTGAGATAACCTCCAGATGCCAGTAATAATGCCTCGAGATGAAGGCAAAATTCACTCATAATTAGAAGAACACACTGGTAGTTGGCGGAAGAGGCATTAAGTGACAGCCACTCTGAATAACTACATTTCCCTGCACGGTTCTATACCCAGAAAGTTTCACTACATTCAATGAGTAATTTCACAAAATCTGCACTAAAGACACACCATATCCTTAATAATATTGGGCCCAGGGTGCCTGGGTGGCTCAGTAGGTTAAGTGACTGCCTTAGGCTCAGTTTGTGATCCTGGAGTCCTGGGATCAAGTCCCACGTCGGGCTCCCTGCTTGATAGGGAGTCTGCTTCTCCCGCTGACCTCTCTCCTCTCATGCTCTCTCTCATTCTCTCTCTCAAATAATAAATAAAATCTTTAAAAAAATAATATTGGGTCCGATTCTTTTACCTGTCTGAGTCCTGTTCATCTTGCTCCTTAATTTCATCACATGATTTCCTTCACCTTATAACTCCAGGGATTGCTAAAATTAAGTGAATTTACACCAGTCTTTCCATCTCTTAAACACTACCCAGCTCTTAAGGAATCCTTTTACTTCCTTAAACTTACAGTTCTTCTAATTCTCTCAGGATTATCAATGCTCTTCATAGCTACTGAAACTTTTATTCTCTTTCGGTTCTTCTCTTTTCTTTCAATTTATCACACCCCTCTTGGCCTCCCTTCCCTGTTCCCCATTCTGCCTGAGAAAAACAATTCATCACCTCAGCTCTGCTCTACCACACCCACCATAATAAATCCCAGCCTTAATCAATTAGATCATTGATCATTTTCCCAGTCTTCTCAGAAATTTTGGGCTGGTAAAATTTGTGTAATTGTTGAACCCACACCCACACCATAAAAAAGGTATGGTTCTCATCCCCTCTGGATTTATTCTTTTGCTTATCCTTAGTTAGCTTCTTTGCCCCCTGATAAAGTTTGTTCCAAATCTTCGTTATATCTGTACACAAAGTTTGCCTCTTTCACCATCAGCTGATGGCCCTGATTCTTCTTTAGGAAAAAAACAAAACTCTTAAAAAAAAAAAAAAAAAAAAGAAAGGAAGGAAGAAAAAGAAAAAACAAAACTAGACTAGTAGGTTTGTATGACACCCCGCCCCCTCCTTTTACCTTCTCTCCCACAATCTCAGAGGGTAAAAATGTCCCTCCTCTTACCCTGAGTTAAACTCTCCAACGGAGTCCTAGTAATCCTTCCTTCCTGTCTTTGCTGGAATCTTTCTGTGTCAGTCATACCTCATCTCTGCTGCAAAGTCTCCCCAGTTTCACTGGCTCCCTTCTCGCGAGTCCAGAAACACTGTCAAACCTCTCCCTACCACAAATTTACCTCAACCCTACGACCTAACTCTCTAGTTACAAACTATCTTTCTCTGCTCCTTCAGTACAAAATTTCTTTGAAATTTTCTTTAAAAATGAGCTTATTGCTCATGGCTCTCACTTCTTTACTTTTCATTGATCCCTCCACCCACCTAGCTTCCTTTCAGAAACTTATCTTGCTGATCTGAGCAATCAACTCAGTTGTTGTAAAAACCAATGGGATCAAGGCAGTGAGAAGGTAAGCCACAGACTCGGAGAAAATATTTGTAAAAAAAAAAAAATTGATAAAGGATGGTTATCCAAAACACACACACACACACTTAAAATTCAAACAATAAAAAAAAATCAATCTGACTTAAAAACAAGCCAAAGATCTTAACAGACACATCACCAGAGAAGATACACAGATAGAAAATAAGTATATTAGGGGTGCCTGGGTGGTTCAGTGGGTTAAACCCTCTGCCTTCGGCTCAGGTCATGATCCCAGGGTCCTTGGATTGAGGCCCACATCGGGCTCTCTGCTTGGCAGGGAGCCTGCTTCTCCCTCTCTCTCTGCCTGCCTCTCTGACTACTTGTGATCTCTGTCTGTTCAAATAAATAAATAAAATCTTAAAAAAAAAAAGAAAAGAAAAGAAGTATATTAAAATATGCTCCACATCGGGGAGGGTATGTGCTATGGTGAGTGCTGTGAAGTGTGTAAACCTGGTGATTCACAGACCTGTACCCCTGGGGATAAAAATACATTATACGTTTATAAAAAAATTAAAAAAAAATATGCTCCACATCATAGGTCAGCAGGGAAATAGAAGTTAAAACAATAATAAGACATAATAAATAGCAATAATAAGATACCACTACATATCTGTTAGAATGGCCAAAGTCCAAAATATTGACAACACCAAATGCTGGTAAAAATGTGGAGTAACAGGAACTATCATTTGATGCTGGCAGGAAAGCAAATGGTACAGCCACTATAGAAGACAGGCTGGCAGTTTCTTAGAAAGCTAAACATACTCTTACCGCTTAAACCAGCAACTGCACTTCTTGGTATTTACACAAAAGAGCTGAAAACAAAGGCCCACACAAAATTCTGCACATGGATGTTTATAGCAGCTTTATCTATAATTGTCCAGCCTTGGACATAACCAGGATCAACTTTGGTAGGTGAATGGATAAACTGGTATATCCAGACAATGAAATATTATTCAGTGATAGTAAGAAATGAGCTCTAAAGCCATGAAAAGATAGGAGGAAACTGAATGCATATTACTAAGTGAAAGAAGCCAATCTGAATTTTCGACACACTGTGTGACTCCAACTATATAACATACTGGAAGAGGCAAAACTATGGAGACAGTAAAAAGATCACAGGTTGCCAGAGGTTGAATGGAACACAGGGGAAGTATTTTTATGGCAATAAATATACTTTGCATGATACTATAATGGTAGACAGATGTTATAGTACATTTGTTCACAGCCATAGATTGTACACCAACAGTGAACCCTAAGGGTCTACAGACTTTGGGTAGTTACAATGTATCAAAATAGGTTGATCATTTATAACAAGGGTACCACGCTGGTGAGGGATACGAATAACAGGGGAGGCTATGTATGTGGGGGGCAGGGAGTATAGGAAATATCTCTGTATCTTCCTCTCAATTTTGTTATGAACCTAAAACTGCTCTAAAAGAAATAATAAATTTTTTTTAAAGTGTACTTAGTGCAATGCCCAGATCACAACAGATACAAATAGATATAAAGGTAATACTTGCACACTTAACAATTCAGCAGAATTAATGAGAAAAGACCAAAACAAAACACTATAAAGTAAGATCAGAAAGAAAGTTTTCTAAAGCATTAAGACAAAAAGTAGGGCATTTCAGTTTTATCTATTGAAATACCTTCTGTGGAAACAGGGATGACATATAATTAGTGAACTAAAATAAATTGGCCCTTGTTAAGTGTACTAAGTTGAAGTTGACCTTAATGAAAAATGTTACCAGTTCCTGCAAAACTTTTCTCTTCTTAATTAGAGATAGATATTTCAACCAGTAGGTGCATTTCTACTAATAGATGAATGAAGATTAGTTATGGAGTTGACCTATACTTTTTTAATATAGTTTTTAAAATCATGTATATGCTTTTTTATTTGAAAAACACATTTTTACATCTTTAATTGTATATTTTGTAAAACAGAAATCTACATAACTGTGCATCTGCTTTGAATTCGGTCTCCTTTGCTTAAGGAGTAGTTTACTAACAACAGCATTTTTTTTTTTTTTTAAATCATCGCCGTCATCTTCAGGCTTCAAAGAACCATCATCACCCTAGAAAGCTTGCTAATAGCAGCATTCATTTTTCTAGGACACTTATAAACTCTCCCAGAAAGACTCTTAAGTGTCTTTACATATTTGGAAAGTCCTGAAAATCACAGACTGATTCAGCAAAAGCTGCATGAGATGAAGGGTCGCCAGCGGCACAGAAGCTGAGGGATCCGCAAGCCGGGAGGATCTGTGGTACCTAAGACTCATCTGGGGACTGTAGCAGAAATGCCAAGATGCCCAGGCTTCAGTCCCCAAGACCCTTGTTCAGTCCTGTAGATCCCAGGGAATCCGCATTTTTACAAAACTGTGGCATTCCCATTTAGGTGACCCAGTCATCATAGCGTCCCAGCCCTGGGAGGCAGGGGGTTCTCCCCTCTAAATGTATCTCTGCTTTGTGATACTAGAGATAAAATACTTCTATGTATCTATAGCATTAGGGCTTTCAGAGCAAATTTTTTAAAATTTTTTATTAATGTATAATGTATTATTAGCCCCAGGGGTATAGGTCTGTGAATCACAAAGTTTACACACTTCACAGTGGAGCAAATTTTACTACAACTTGAGACCTGCAATAGGAGAACCAACCTTGGAAATTAATTTATGACTTAATTATTAGTGAGAGAGCATCTGAAGACATTACCTCCAGAGAGACTTACCTCCTTGGAGGTATGTGTTTACATTTTAAGGGGAGAATAGAATTTGTGACCATGTAGACATTGCCAGTTATAAAGCTGGAGAAGCTAGTCTTATCTTCCCCAAGAAAGATTTATTTATATTCCAAAGGATAAGAGTAAGAATCCAGGATACCTCCCAAAAGAGTAAAGGGGTGTGTGTATGGAGAGGAATAGGAAGGTGGCTATCCTTCTCCCATATAAACATCCAGATTCTTTTCTTTTCCTTTTCTCAGAGTTCTTTACCAGTAGTACAAAGTCGGGTATCTATAGGACAACATCTGATCTGCCTCATCTCATCCACTGCTTCAGGGATACAAATTAGGACAAATGTGAATCAGCACAATTATTTGCTATAATTAAATAATAATTTCCTTTGCTCCAGAAATCTCATGTTTATATTCAGAATAAAATGAACAAATATAGATATTTAAAACTTAACAGCTTATAACAAACATGGGCAATATTCACAGGCTCTAAAATTTCAATGGATCTTCATAAACAACTAGTTTAATTCCCTTCTTTTTATTATTTATTTACTTGAGAGAGAGACAGAGAGTGAGAGAGCGAGTGCGGTGTTGGGGGGGGGGGCAGACAGAGGCAGAGAGAGAATCCCAAGCAGGCTTCATGCTCAGCCTGGGGGGTTCCATCTCAAGCCTGAGATCATAATCTGAACTGAAATGAAGAGTTGTATGCTCAGCTGACTGAGCCACCCACGCACCCCTAGTCCCCTTCTTTTTCTTAGGCTAGGGGATGCTAGGATCGAGCAGGCCTGAGGTCTACTGCCCAGAAACAAGAGCTGGGACCTGCAGCCCAGGATCCTGACACCAGCCAGTGCTGCCTACCACATTCAGCTGCCTCCAGCATCTCTAGGAGCCCCAAAACATACTCCCTCCATACCGCCTTCCACTGAGCTCGCTGCCCTCCATATCTGCCTAAATAGTGATGGGGCACCTCAAAAAAGAAAAATGATGATTGCTGATAGCTATTAATTTCTCAATTTCTCCCACACCGAAGAGCTATCAATCTAAACTGAAAGTAAGATATCAGAGTACTTCAAACAGCTTTGAAATAAGAAATCAATCTCCTACTTTAGGTCTATCTATAGTCCTCTCCTGCTTAGGTGACTTAAGCCAAGAGAGGGACATTGCTTAATATCAGAGTGAGGGGTCTGGATCCTGACTGTGTCAGAGGACTGTGTTCTCCAGTTTCTTAACTCCACTCTTGGCAAGTTACTTCTCTGTGCCTCAGTTTCCTCTTCTATGAACGAGGAATTATAAAAATCACAGGACTGTCATAGAGTTTAAGTGAGTCAGTACACTTAAGGCAGCTCTAACAGTGGTATGTTCTAAGCACTACTGTCATTTAGTCCTTCCCTTCATCCTTCTCCTTTAACTCCTCACCTATGAGAGGGAAACAAACCATAAGAGAGTCTTAACTACAAAGAACAAACTGAGGGTTGGTGGAGGGAGGTGGGTGGGGGATGGGCCAGATGGATGACAGGGATCAAGGAGGGCACTTGTTAGATGAGCACTCGGTGTTGTGTGTAAGTGATGAACCACTGAATTCTACTCCTGAAACCAATCTTGCACTGTATGTTAACCAACTAGAATTTAAATAAAGATGTGAGGGGCACCTAGATGGCTCAGTGATTAAGTGTCTGCCCTTGGCTCAGGTCATGATTCCAGGGTCCTGGAATCGAGCCCTGTGTCGGGCTCCCTGCTCCTCGAGGAGTCTGCTTCTCCCTCTCCCTCCCTCTCTCTCTTATGAATAATTAATTTTTAAAATTTGAGGGGCGCCTGGGTGGCTCAGTCATTAAGCATCTGCCTTCGGCTCAAAATTAATAACATTCTCATCTACAGACTACATGCAGTTAATCACTCAGGGCAGTTTTTGAATTCACCAAAACATACATAGTTATGGAAATTTCTGGGAAGAGACTAGAGAGGAGAAGGGAATTCTATAAAAATATAAATATAAAAATATATAAAAAATAATATAAAAATATTTAAAAAAATGCAATTTTCTTAATACAAAAAACCCTGTGGAGAACAAATGGCCCTGTATATGCAGAAACAAGTGGCAGATAAACCATGGAGCAAATGAAGCTTTGGCTTCAAGACCCCTCCCCAACACAGGCCCCCTCCAAGACTCTGACCCTAACTTCATACTTATAAATTTTGCAGTTTCTTTTTTTTCTTAGTGGGGGAGGACAAAACTGTACAAACTTCAAGATCAAAACAACCTGATCTGCCCTTGGTAAGAAACATTTTAAATAAGGCTTATTTTCAAATACCAGGAGTTATTACTAATGGTCTTGGCAAGAAGACCTCCTTTAGAATTCTCTGAATAGAACTCTAGACCATTAGAAAGAAAGGTCATGGGCAAATAACAGTTAATTCTCTGTGTCTGGATGAGAGCCCCCAGGTGTATCAAGAGACTGGCCTGTGTTAGGCTGGGTCTGTCTGGGCAAGCAAGAGTGACTGAAGGAGCAGGGTTAAAGCACTAGCTGGTCAAGGACAAGATAGAAAACAGAGATTACGTCTGAACTTCACTCAAGCCTATAGGAGTTAGGGCAGAGGAAGGAACCAGACTCAAAACAAGAAGACAATCAGATGGCAAAGGCTTAACGATCTTAAATCAAGAGGAACAAGATAGGGGGTTTGACTTCAAAATCAGAACAATCAGGAAGTACAGTTCCTTAGACGGAACTGAAAATGTGAAACTGGGTCCTGAGGAAGAGAGGAGATGCGGTTTAACAAGAAATGGAATGCAAGCTTCGAAGGGCAGACTCAGGAGTGCTGGTGCTCAGGGACACAGGCTCAGAGACACAGCGTTCCTTCAGAAGGGACCAGAGAGCAGCCCGCTTTGGAAGGAAGCCAAATGTCTGTACCTTACTCTGGGAGGTCAGGAAACAGGCCTACAGTCTTCCAGGGTATCAGGCAGCCTCCGTTCATCCCTAAAGAGCATGCACACTAATTGAGAACTGGTTGTACATGCAGTTCAGGCACCCAAGGAAGTTTTACATGGCAGAGATGGACTGGGTGTACTTGCATCGAGTCCCAAAATAGTACCCCCCTCTGGCGAACGTCGTTTCCGACAACACACCTGAACTTCTCTCTTCATCTCTGTGGATGTGAAGAGGAGTGACGACTGCCACACAGAATGAGGGGTGTAATGTGGCAAGGCTACCTGCCCCTGTCAAAGCTGCTTCTGTCCTTCCTGGAGGAAAGACGAGTTCCTTCTGGACTCCCGTCCCTAGTGGCCCCCAGCAGCTGCCCTGGGACCTGCTTGGGAAACCTAGCAACGGACAGAAGTGGATGGCATTTCTCGGTCCCAAGCTCTGGGGCAGAAAAGGGTGACTTATGAAGCCAGGAGCAGGGACTGTCCTGGGCCCCTCACACCACACTGCTCCCGCAGGCTTCTGTGCTGGGCTGTTCTGATGAGTCTCTAACTGCTCGCACTGGGCTGGTGGTTTGTGCAGGGAGCCCCGACAGTGCTGTTCCTTCAGGGAGAGTGACACCAGCTCCTCAGGAGAGGCTGAGTCAGAAAATAATTCAGACAAGCAATTCATTCAGGAAAGTGAGCATGTTCTAGGAGACCTCTACTGTGCCGGACACCGAGCCAGGTGTGAAGGTGGGAGGGACCTGAGAAAAAGAACACCCAGTATCCAGCCTCAAGGAACTTATAAACTTGTGCTACACGAGCCATTCGCTTCACGTCTCATTTGCTGTGCTGTGAATGCAGGGCTCACGAGTGCGAGTACATCATGCGTTAGCCCTTTTGGAAAAACAACGCATCATCACAGAGAAATGGGATCTTTGTAGCAAGAGTAATAAGGTAAAATATTTCAACTACAGTGAAGATAATAGCTTCTTGTTAGACAAGGGTCTTTAGGTATCATAAATTTTCGATCACGGCGGTTTATGTAAGAAGGCTGAAAAGTACTCTTGATGAATAAATATATTTTCTAAGGCATCTGTCTCTGCAGTTATGCAGATTCGAAATCTCAGCATCCTACACAATAATGACACATTTAAAAGATTAAATTCTAAATGGGAAAATGCATTCATAGTCTTCATTACACGGTTGTATTCAGATATGCCATTTCAATTTGAAAAACACAGTGAAAAGTTCAGGAAGCCTCCTTTGCTCTGCATTTACTGCTAAAACAACCAATGTGGGAACTGTCAGATGACACGATCTCATTTTTTTGTGTCCACGTGAGCGCTGCAAAAGAACAGAATGCTATTGCTGGAATCCCTTTCAACAGGCACGACATTTTACACCAGCTCTGCACTTGACGCAAAGACCATGAACGTAGCAAATGAAATCCAAATACGGTCTCTATACTCCCATCCCAGTGCCACACCTTATTCTGACCAAGTGTCAGAACACCTTGGTCTCCAATAATATATGCAGAAAGTGTTAAGTCTAACCTTTATAGAGTTGACCTATTCAGTCAAATGAAAAATAGTTGTTTGGGGACCTGTTTCATGAGGAGTTCTGCATAAATCAAATTATGCCTTCAATCCAGCATTCACTGTTTGATAAATGCTTATTATGTGAAAGGTTCAGGCATAGGTGTTTGGGGAACTGAAAGGTGAATAAAATGGCCCCTTCTTTCGAAAAGTTTACAGTCTAAAGTAGGAGACAGGACAGATACACAAGTAACTATCATACCATGTAGAGAGTAAAACACGTTTTAAGAAAGAGCCATTCAGAACAAAGAGAACTGGAAAGAAGACATTTGTACAGGTAGAGAAGGAGAAAAACACTTCATATAGGAATGACGTTATTTTTGGATCTTGAAGAATAGTGGAAGAGACAGAGGGCACTCAAGACACAACGGAAGGAACAAAGGCACTCAGAGCAGCAGGGAGAGGGAGAACATGGCTAAGGAAATGAGGCTCAGGGGGATTCCTGCAGAGAGGAAGACACTACAGATGACCTTTGAACAACATACAGGTTGGGGCTTCAACACCTGCAGAACTGAAAATGTGCGTACGCTTTTGACTCCCCCAAAGCCTGACCATTAATAGCCTATTATCGGCCAGAAGACTTACTCATAACAGTCAAATGAACATTTACTTTGTATGTTGGATGGATTACATACTGCATTCTTACAGTAAAGCAAACTGGAGAAAAGAAAATGTTATTAAAAACATCGTAGAGAAGAGAGGATACATTTATAATACCGTACTGTATTTATCAGGGGAAAAAATCCACAGAGGTGGACCAGTGCCATTCAAACCTGTGTTGTTCAAGGGTCCACTGTAATGCCGGAAAGGAAGTAGTGGCAGATTAAGGAGAGCCTAGACTATAGGATAAGAAATTAATACTAGGGGCACCTGGGTGGCTCAGTCGTTAAGCATCTGCCTTCAGCTCAGGTCATGATCCCAGGATCCCGGGATTAAGCCCCGCATCAGGCTCCCTGCTCAGCGTGAGCCTGCTTCTCCTTCTCCCACTCCCCCCTGCTTATGTGCTCTCTCTTACTATGTCTCTCTCTGTCAAATAAATAAATAAAATCCTTTTAAAAATTAATATTAATCAGAAAAGATGAACCCAGAAAGCCCTACAGGATACATAAGTGACACTGGACACACTGTCCGAGCAGGAATTATATAAACAAATACCCATTAACAGTATGTCTGGACAAATGGGTAATAGAGTAGGCTTTATTCAGGGAATCAGGTTATGATCTGTTTTGTAACGACTAAAGGCATTAAGTGGATTTAAAAAGTGGGACCACAACACCCTGAACGAGTGCACCTAAAACCAAACGCCATGTGTACGATTATGATGCTGCCATCCTCATCACACAATAGAAGGTGACGAGAATCTAATTGGCAAGTTCAAACTGAGAAAAGGGAAAATTTGAGGACTGGAAAGTTCCTGGAATGCAGAGAAACTGATTATGTAACTCAACTTTATGGTTTTAAAATTATTGTTTAGGTTTACTGAAAAAACAGAATAACAATTATTCAAGTAACACGCCACTTAGTAGCTGAGCAGTCAAGAGTGACACAATGAAAATGAAAATGCTTCATTGTGTGGCCAGCAGATGGCACTTGTCACTTGGTATAGAAAACAGCAGGTACAGAGGCATGAACTTGAAAGTGGAGCGAGGAACAGATGATTCATTCATCCCTTTGGAAAGGAGAACGAGTGGAATGGGCTGTTTTGGAAGCACAATTTATAGAGAGGGTGTCGGGCTGCTGACATAGTTTATCAATTACATCTTGAATTTGAACTCTCCTGTTAGGTTACTGAACTTCAGTATTTTCCTTAACAAATAGGTTTTGCAATGTATTGGTTTGTTGCCTTTGCAAATGTTCTTAGGTCCTTTCTGTGTGTTTATCCTTATGAGACTGAGCAGATCCTTGCTGAAATTAGACAAAAAGGAAACAAATTCCAACTTCACCATTTAAAAATGTGTGATCGATTCAAGTTATTTAACGTCTTTGAACTTTACTTTCCTCTTTTGCTATAATTAATGTAACTGTCCGGTTGCAGCGATTTCATAAAATAACCATCTGTGGAAATGACAGCTTTGGACCTCGCTACCTCATTTACTCCTGGGAAGGAGAGAACCCGATCTAACCACCGGTCTCAGTGGTTACCTCTCTTACCAGAAAAGCTTCCTGACTCACTGCAAGCATTGTCTAACCAGGGAATCAGGTAGGCGCTGCTTCTAAGAGTTAGTCACTCGACACAGCAGGTGGGCGTGTGAGGAGTGGAAAAGAGGGTATAGCTGCCATCTTCACATATTACCACCATGATACTATCTCTGCTACCATTATTCGATCACTCCTGCTTGTCCGTAACACAAAGCCCAGAGCCACAGAATCTAAGATCCAGAAAGGTCTTTAATGAACCTAGTCAACTTTTCATTTTTCCAGATCAGGATGCTTTCAGCCATGAAAGATGAAATACGAGAAAGTAAGAAATGGGATATGCAGACTTAGGTCATTTTTTATCTGTTTCCCAGTCTAGTCAATGGATAAGTAAGCAGGCACTGGAAGAGGGAGGCAGGGAGAAAGAAAAGAGGGGGCAGACCATAATTCCATGGCAAGCACCTTATTATTTCTGGATATGGGAGAATGGGCACCACCAGCAGACATAGTGAATCATGGTCACATGCTAGCAAGCTCCTGATTTTCCAGTGGTATCTACTCTACACTTGAATCATGTCTGCATTGTACCTGAAGGGCACTAATGCCCTATTTTCCTGCCTTTCCCAGCCCTGCCTGTGTCGTATTCTGACAGAACTTCTTTTAAAATGCAGTCAGGAAAAAAAGCAAATTCACAATGAATATTGGATGGTTTTGAGTCTTGTTTCTGGCATCAGGCAGCTATCACCAAAATACAATTTTTGAATATTTTCATGGGTTATTTTTGTGAAAGGGGAATTGAGGTCACCTTCCAGAGGTCATCTATTCAACAATTACCATATTTTATAACGAGTTACATGGTCTTTAAAAGAGAGACATGTCACACAGATGCTAAGTCTATTTTTTAAAATACATAAGTTTAGCATATAATTTAAAGGATTGGCATCCTGAAGGAACAAGTCAGTGCTGATCTCCAAGTCTTCTTTTACAATGTTTTTCTCACCTAGAATGCCTGCCCTGTCATTTCCCCTAATTCTCTGAAATAGACTTCAAGACACAAGCTAAGTGCCACTTCTTCTGTGAACCCTTTTTTGAATAAAGCTGCCCTCACTCACTTTGTGTCATAAACTTCTCTAGTGGTTTCAGTTGTGATCAGACAGATACTGAACTAGCATCGTGTGGCGGTGGTCGCTAATTTTCAAATAGCTATTAGGCTTGGTCCAGGGAAGGACTGTTTATTATCTGAGTGCGTGTTCTGTATATTGGCCCAACAACTACTGAATACCTACTGCTTGCCAGGCACTGTGTTAGGTAACAGATTTACATTGAACAAGACCAAGACTATCTCTGCTTTCAAAGAGCTCACACCGTGGTATAAGAATTACTCCAACTTCCCCACAATGCCTGGCAGGGGAGAGACCCAAAAGCAAGTACGTGATCAATGACCTCCTTAAAGTTAACTGGTTGGCCATGGTTGGTGAACTCTAAACAAAGCTTTCCTTGAGGACTGCAGAATTAGGGTCAGTTAAGGGCACTACTTAAAGGGAGTTAAAGATGTTGGAATTACCTTCCTTCACGAAAGGGGGCAAGCGAGGAGGGGGAGGATTCCTTGGTTCTTTGAAGTGATGGGAGCAAGTCTTTAGGCAGGGACTGCTAACCTTCTTTGTTTACACATCAAACAGACTGAATCTATAAACCTGGCTTATGAAATTCTTATGAAAAACTCAACTACCAAGAAAGAATAAGCAGAATGGATGGCCCAAATAGGCTACCCCAAGAGCTACCCTCAAAATCTCTACCTTAGTAAGGAATAAAACATCCAATACTAAACAAACAAAAAGATAATCAAGACTTTGTGATTGGCACTATTCAAGACTTTGTGATTGGCACATCCAAGGGTCAGCTCTGACCTCCACAGGAAAGAAAAAAGCATTCAGAGACTGCAATAAAGGCAGCGGCACTTCAGGAGACACTGTGTGCCTTCAGAAATCTACAGGGAGTGGCTAACAAGAATGAAGACATTCCATGTTGGAAAGATCGGACCTTATCTGCTTGTCAATTAAAGAAACTGCAGGTTGAGATACCCTTACTTCTGACCTCTATTATCAAACCCACAACCAGAAGCTCTAAGAACTACAGACAGTTTCACCAATTTGAGGGGACGGGGAATGCTTCTGAGAATGTGTTTGCAAAGTGACTCTCAGTGTCTTCCCCAGAGACCCAGAGACTCCAGACTAAAAAGGAGGGTCAGATTTCCTTGGTTGTGACCTCAAGTGGTGACTGACTTGCATGGCAGATCCCTAGCAAAGTGGGAGGGGCAAGAAGATGAAATGAGGTAGAGAAGAAAGTTGATCTTCTAAAAGCACGGGAATATAACTAATAATAATAAGGTAGTAAGCAAGAGAATCTATTCTTGCTCCATTAGAGAATTTGCTATTCAAGTATTTTATTTCCTGACATTTACAGAGGAGTCAACACATTTGGACATATGCTGCTGACCTCCTCAAGTTCTATTTGAGGAAGCTGACAGGCTATCCAATTTAAAAGTGCTGAATTTGGGTATTAAATCTATAAAGTAAACAGAGACCTAATTACCTCATTAGTTAAGAGATTAAAATAATATTTCTCCATACCACTTTTTCTTCCCCTTGAAATCACGGTTACTCATATTTATGAATAGTTATGTTTTATTTATTGAATTTTCTTAACAATTAAGTGACACTGAATTTATATATACATAGGCTAATATTTCTTTAAAGATTTTATTTTTTTATTTATTTGACAGAGAGAGGGAGATCACAAGTAGGCAGAGAGGCAGGCAGAGAGAGCGGGGGAAGCAGGTTCCCTGCTGAGCAGAGCCCGATGCGGGGCTTGATCCCAGGACCCTGAGATCATGACCTGAGGTGAAGGCAGAGGATTAATCTACTGAGACACTCAGGTGCCCGTAAGCTAATATTTTTTTAAAAGAACAACTCTTCACCTCAAAAATCCACCCTCATGGAAGAAACTCAATGAAACAAAAAGAGCCTAGCCTTTGGAAGCATACAGACTTATGTCCCAGTCTCGACCGTGTCATCCATACGAAGCTCTCTGTGCCTCTGCAGGCTGGAAATAAATCCCCCTGTTCCTCTCACGTGCTGTTGTGTAGATGGGCTTGAATATGACAGGTAGTTTTTCATTTTTTTTTTTAACTCTCCTTCCTTCCTGAGCCCCTGGGGCACTCGTGCCTGTCTCTAGAGTAGTCCTTAGAGTCAAAATTAGAAGAATGTGACAAAAAAGGATGGAAAAAAGAAGCTACACAATTTACAGGGGTAAAGCACATTAGTTCCTTCACACACATAAAACCAAGAGCTCTAGAGTTCTAGTAGATTCTGGAAAGAATAACAGCTCACCTGTGGCTGTGGGTCTGCCAGTCGATTGTGATACCTTTGGACCACCTCTTGAA